>NC_137789.1:104292736-105017506 GCF_963383645.1 Muscardinus avellanarius | reverse complement strand
TCTCAATACTGTATCCCTGAAACTCGGATACTTGAAATGTTAATCTTTACCACAGAAAAGTATTTTAAATGAGCATGAAGCAACATTAAAGAGATTTCTTTAAGACTTGCACACAGTTTTGTGATATTTCCCTAACAGTGAATCAAGGAATATCTGTCGAGTCATGGTACTTGTGAGAATTCCAGGAGTCTTTAGAACATAGATTGGGAAGGTCTGCACTAGAGCTGAGAGTTTAGCTCATGGTTTCAGTAAAACACTTCAACCCTTTCCTAAGTTTCAGGGTTTGGGCTTTTGAGATGAAAGATACAGTTCCTGTCCTCAAGAGTCCTTGGTTTATGTGGGGAACAGTTCTATAACTCCACAGTCCCATGATAAATGCTGTGTTAGAGGCCACAATTCCTGGAGCCACCTCATGTGTGCAGTGAGTTTGGAGATGGCTGGAATATGTGGCGACTCCCTACAGAGAGAGGTTTGCAAGGGCAGGAGCAGCACATGGGAAACACAGTGGAGCACAGAAGGAGCCTGTTGATTTCCTGCTCTGTTGCTATTCACGGGGTCTTTTATAAGATGCAGTTTGGCTGAGACATATGTGCTCTTGAGAATTATCAATTGCTCTTGTCCTATTACAGTTGGGGTTCACGCCACTTGTTATTTGCCATGCATGGGAATAGACAACAAATGGAAGTTTTTTTTACTTCAACAAAAGGCAAATATACACGCGGTCGATCTACTGGGAAGGTATAGTAGTATGATCTTTTATTTTTTGAACTGAATGGTGTGGTAACTTCTACTACAGAATATCTCAGTGGGACAAGAGGTTTCCTACTTGTTTTTTCCTTTTTAACTTGGAGATAATTTATAAAGATGAAAGCTTGAGCTCCCAAGATGCTGACCCCTGTTACTATGGATGGGTAAAGGGTTAATCTGACACTGAGAAGCAAGATTTTAAATTGGTAATATATATTAATTTAGCTATTTAGCTTTAGAATTCTTAGGAGGTAAAATGATCTTTCCATTATTTTAGAACAACTCTAATGTTAGCTGTCCAGGGAAAGTCCAGAGTCATTGTCGACTATTTAATTCAAAATGGAGTCAACTTATGGAACAAGGATACATATGGCAGAACAGCCCTGGCATATGCTCTTTCTTGTGGCCGTCATATGTAAGTATTTATCTTAAAATGTTAGTTAACATTAAATGGAAGTTTACAATAATTGCCACTGTCTCATTTTATATGAGCTGGGATTTCATAGCTCAGGTAGTTGTGGATGGCAGTGAGTTAGTTCACTTCATCAGCCAGAAACCCTGTAAACATCTAGACAAGGTAGAAGGAGCAATGGCTAGAGGAGCCATCACAGGACTTTTGTGGATAAGCTAGGGACCCGGCTCAGGGCCTCACACATGCTAGGCAAGTCCTCTACAGCTCATACTCCCAGCCCCTGCCCTCAGACTTCAAAAACCTTTATCGTAGGGATTCCAGCACTATTCATTCTATTCCAAGTATAAGTGCTACAATAGTGTACAAAGAGTGTCACATCTTTGCTTTTCGTAATTAGCTATTTGGGTCTTGAAATATTCAGTTTATCAACAACTTAGCAAGACCCTCAGTAAGTTGTGAGACTATTTAAGAAAAAAAAAAAAGTAAAGGGAGCCGGGAATGGTGGCACACGCTTGTAATCCCAGGACTTGGGAGGCTGAGACAGAAGGATGGCAGGTTCATGCCCAGCCTCAGCTACTTTGTGAGGTCTTCCACAACATAGTGTGATTCTGTTTCAAAATAAAGAGTAAAAAAAATAGGTCTGGACATGTAGCTTGGAGGTAGAATGCACCTGGATTCATTCTACTGGAAATCTCTCAATACTGTATCCCTGAAACTCGGATACTTGAAATGTTAATCTTTACCACAGAAAAGTATTTTAAATGAGCATGAAGCAACATTAAAGAGATTTCTTTAAGACTTGCACACAGTTTTGTGATATTTCCCTAACAGTGAATCAAGGAATATCTGTCGAGTCATGGTACTTGTGAGAATTCCAGGAGTCTTTAGAACATAGATTGGGAAGGTCTGCACTAGAGCTGAGAGTTTAGCTCATGGTTTCAGTAAAACACTTCAACCCTTTCCTAAGTTTCAGGATTTGGGCTTTTGAGATGAAAGATACAGTTCCTGTCCTCAAGAGTCCTTGGTTTATGTGGGGAACAGTTCTATAACTCCACAGTCCCATGATAAATGCTGTGTTAGAGGCCACAATTCCTGGAGCCACCTCATGTGTGCAGTGAGTTTGGAGATGGCTGGAATGTGTGGCGACTCCCTACAGAGAGAGGTTTGCAAGGGCAGGAGCAGCACATGGGAAACACAGTGGAGCACAGAAGGAGCCTGTTGATTTCCTGCTCTGTTGCTATTCACGGGGTCTTTTATAAGATGCAGTTTGGCTGAGACATATGTGCTCTTGAGAATTATCAATTGCTCTTGTCCTATTACAGTTGGGGTTCACGCCACTTGTTATTTGCCATGCATGAGAATAGACAACAAATGGAAGTTTTTTTTTACTTCAACAAAAGGCAAATATACACGCGGTCGATCTACTGGGAAGGTATAGTAGTATGATCTTTTATTTTTTGAACTGAATGGTGTGGTAACTTCTACTACAGAATATCTCAGTGGGACAAGAGGTTTCCTACTTGTTTTTTCCTTTTTAACTTGGAGATAATTTATAAAGATGAAAGCTTGAGCTCCCAAGATGCTGACCCCTGTTACTATGGATGGGTAAAGGGTTAATCTGACACTGAGAAGCAAGATTTTAAATTGGTAATATATATTAATTTAGCTATTTAGCTTTAGAATTCTTAGGAGGTAAAATGATCTTTCCATTATTTTAGAACAACTCTAATGTTAGCTGTCCAGGGAAAGTCCAGAGTCATTGTCGACTATTTAATTCAAAATGGAGTCAACATATGGAACAAGGATACATATGGCAAACCAAAACAGAGCAGAACAATAGCAGCACCTTTTGGATCTTATTCCATTCTCGAGGGGCAATTGCCTCCAATCCTATTGAGAGAGCAAAAACTACAAGCGCCATAGAAAGAACCAGACACATCCTTCAACGATATTCAACATGCAGAGAGATGGTGCTCATAGGGAAAGTAGAACATAAATTATACAAAATTTCAGACCAAATCAACAAAAATAAACAAGATCAAATCAAATTACGGAGATACCAGAATAGCGCTGAAACAGGTCCTACCAGGACCAGGGTAGCGCACAACAGCCTCACCAGGGGGAGGGATAACAGAGTAGGGCACAACATTTTCTCCACCAGGTTTGGGGCAAGGATAACAGAATAAGGTAAGCCACTTTACCAAGAGTGGGGCAGGTATAACAGAATGGAGTGCTGTGGCCGTACAAGACCAGATCAGGGCACATTGGCCCTAGAAGAAGGATGGAAAATGATGTCTCATCCACCCCATGGGCCAGAGTCACCAAATGCATCCACCCTGTCTGCACCCTCCCCAGATGATCGACCACTTACCAAAAATCCAGATTTTTGGTGGCTTCACCAGAGTGCATTCGATCATGGACTAGGAGAGGCATCGGAGAGTGAGGCTGAGAAAACGTCTTCTCAGAAGCTCTCCTCTGCCCCCTCAGCCTGTTCAAAGGACCACAAGCGGAGGCAAATTTGGTTCCCTTTGGAAACTCTGAACTTCTCTCAAGTTTCTCACTGGGGCCTCCAAATGTTATATGCAGAGTTAGCAAGGAATGAGAGACTCGAGAGGCCAAGGGAATGTGCCAATTGAAGCCCTCAGTCTAGAAATAACACTAGAGGAGCACCCTGACTGACTGGGTTTAGGGGCTTATAAGGGATAAGGAAGCAGGTTACAGAAGCAGAAACTCACAAGGTAGCCTATCTAGGTGGACCAGTGCTGAATGAGACCTAGGCTCCACCCATGGTCAGAGGGTGGAGTAATTTTGGGGAGGGATACCACAAAACACAGGAATTTCAGGTTAGCAGGATAAGCCATTAGCATAGCGCAGGGGTTTTTTAGTTACACAATAATGTCAGGGGAGACAAAATGGAGTCTCTTCTGCTTCCACAAGTATTGAGATTTTTGTTCCTGAGAGGAAAAAACAGAGGCAGAGGGAAGGTGTCTCTGAGACTCTTGGCCTCCAAGATGGAGACTTTTTGCTTTGGCTTCACAAATAAGGTTGCCTGGTACAAAGCGGTGAGCAAGCTGCACAAGGCCACCAGGGCGGGCAATGTCGTCCAGGTGCAATGCCTGCTTCTTCTTGGGCTAAGCAGCCTGAATGATAGAGAACGGATGAACAAGTAAAGGGGCCTCTGGGGGGCAGGAGGGTGGGCAGGCAACTATGAGGGGCAAAGGCAAGGGGGCCTCTGTGCTCCCGCCCATCCCTTCACAGCCAGCATCAGACCAGCCAGGGGCTTTGTAATCCCAGTACTTGGGACTCTGAGATAGGAGGATCATAGGTTCGAGGACAGTCTCAGCAAGTAGTGAGTGAGACTCTCAACAACCTAGTGATATTCTGTTTCAAAATGAAAATAAAATTGGGCCTGGGGGTATAGAACAGATAGAATGCCCCTAGATTAAATCCGCAGTAGTACAAAACAACAACAAATCACCTGGGATTTGCTAGCCTGAGAGTGTTTTCAGGATCAGCAGCAAAACAGAAAATGTTATTTGGCTTCTGATCCATTTATAAGTCTCCTGTAGAGTACTTCAATATTTACAAGCAAGTTAACAAAAAAAGAACATATAGAATTTATTTTCTTCTGTTTTTCCTTCCTGCCCACCCCTGTTTTTTTTATTATGGTACTGGGGATGGAACCCAGGGAAATTCAACCTCTGAGCTCCACCCCAGCCATATTTTATACTTTTATTTTGAAGCCAGATCCTGCTAAGTTGTGGAGGGCCTCCCTAATTTCCTGAGGCTGGACATAAACCCACAATCGTACTGTCTCAGGCTCCTAAGGAGCAGGATTATAGGAGTGTGCTAGCATGCCTCACATCTTTCATCTTTTAAAAGAAGAAAACCCATGGGCCAATGATTAGTAAGTAATTGAGGTTCATTTCAAGCCTATGCCTTTTAATTCAGAGCCCATTTCCTTAGTGACCAATTGGGAGCCGGAGGGCTTGACACTGCTATTGGGAATCCTAATATTACAAGTAGAAGAAGTCAAGTAAGTTGATAACATGGAGGAAACTCCATGTTACTGGAAATCTCTCAATACTGTATCCCTGAAACTCGGATACTTGAAATGTTAATCTTTACCACAGAAAAGTATTTTAAATGAGCATGAAGCAACATTAAAGAGATTTCTTTAAGACTTGCACACAGTTTTGTGATATTTCCCTAACAGTGAATCAAGGAATATCTGTCGAGTCATGGTACTTGTGAGAATTCCAGGAGTCTTTAGAACATAGATTGGGAAGGTCTGCACTAGAGCTGAGAGTTTAGCTCATGGTTTCAGTAAAACACTTCAACCCTTTCCTAAGTTTCAGGGTTTGGGCTTTTGAGATGAAAGATACAGTTCCTGTCCTCAAGAGTCCTTGGTTTATGTGGGGAACAGTTCTATAACTCCACAGTCCCATGATAAATGCTGTGTTAGAGGCCACAATTCCTGGAGCCACCTCATGTGTGCAGTGAGTTTGGAGATGGCTGGAATGTGTGGCGACTCCCTACAGAGAGAGGTTTGCAAGGGCAGGAGCAGCACATGGGAAACACAGTGGAGCACAGAAGGAGCCTGTTGATTTCCTGCTCTGTTGCTATTCACGGGGTCTTTTATAAGATGCAGTTTGGCTGAGACATATGTGCTCTTGAGAATTATCAATTGCTCTTGTCCTATTACAGTTGGGGTTCACGCCACTTGTTATTTGCCATGCATGGGAATAGACAACAAATGGAAGTTTTTTTTACTTCAACAAAAGGCAAATATACACGCGGTCGATCTACTGGGAAGGTATAGTAGTATGATCTTTTATTTTTTGAACTGAATGGTGTGGTAACTTCTACTACAGAATATCTCAGTGGGACAAGAGGTTTCCTACTTGTTTTTTCCTTTTTAACTTGGAGATAATTTATAAAGATGAAAGCTTGAGCTCCCAAGATGCTGACCCCTGTTACTATGGATGGGTAAAGGGTTAATCTGACACTGAGAAGCAAGATTTTAAATTGGTAATATATATTAATTTAGCTATTTAGCTTTAGAATTCTTAGGAGGTAAAATGATCTTTCCATTATTTTAGAACAACTCTAATGTTAGCTGTCCAGGGAAAGTCCAGAGTCATTGTCGACTATTTAATTCAAAATGGAGTCAACTTATGGAACAAGGATACATATGGCAGAACAGCCCTGGCATATGCTCTTTCTTGTGGCCGTCATATGTAAGTATTTATCTTAAAATGTTAGTTAACATTAAATGGAAGTTTACAATAATTGCCACTGTCTCATTTTATATGAGCTGGGATTTCATAGCTCAGGTAGTTGTGGATGGCAGTGAGTTAGTTCACTTCATCAGCCAGAAACCCTGTAAACATCTAGACAAGGTAGAAGGAGCAATGGCTAGAGGAGCCATCACAGGACTTTTGTGGATAAGCTAGGGACCCGGCTCAGGGCCTCACACATGCTAGGCAAGTCCTCTACAGCTCATACTCCCAGCCCCTGCCCTCAGACTTCAAAAACCTTTATCGTAGGGATTCCAGCACTATTCATTCTATTCCAAGTATAAGTGCTACAATAGTGTACAAAGAGTGTCACATCTTTGCTTTTCCTAATTAGCTATTTGGGTCTTGAAATATTCAGTTTATCAACAACTTAGCAAGACCCTCAGTAAGTTGTGAGACTATTTAAGAAAAAAAAAAAAAGTAAAGGGAGCCGGGAATGGTGGCACACGCTTGTAATCCCAGGACTTGGGAGGCTGAGACAGAAGGATGGCAGGTTCATGCCCAGCCTCAGCTACTTTGTGAGGTCTTCCACAACATAGTGTGATTCTGTTTCAAAATAAAGAGTAAAAAAAATAGGTCTGGACATGTAGCTTGGAGGTAGAATGCACCTGGATTCATTCTACTGGAAATCTCTCAATACTGTATCCCTGAAACTCGGATACTTGAAATGTTAATCTTTACCACAGAAAAGTATTTTAAATGAGCATGAAGCAACATTAAAGAGATTTCTTTAAGACTTGCACACAGTTTTGTGATATTTCCCTAACAGTGAATCAAGGAATATCTGTCGAGTCATGGTACTTGTGAGAATTCCAGGAGTCTTTAGAACATAGATTGGGAAGGTCTGCACTAGAGCTGAGAGTTTAGCTCATGGTTTCAGTAAAACACTTCAACCCTTTCCTAAGTTTCAGGATTTGGGCTTTTGAGATGAAAGATACAGTTCCTGTCCTCAAGAGTCCTTGGTTTATGTGGGGAACAGTTCTATAACTCCACAGTCCCATGATAAATGCTGTGTTAGAGGCCACAATTCCTGGAGCCACCTCATGTGTGCAGTGAGTTTGGAGATGGCTGGAATATGTGGCGACTCCCTACAGAGAGAGGTTTGCAAGGGCAGGAGCAGCACATGGGAAACACAGTGGAGCACAGAAGGAGCCTGTTGATTTCCTGCTCTGTTGCTATTCACGGGGTCTTTTATAAGATGCAGTTTGGCTGAGACATATGTGCTCTTGAGAATTATCAATTGCTCTTGTCCTATTACAGTTGGGGTTCACGCCACTTGTTATTTGCCATGCATGAGAATAGACAACAAATGGAAGTTTTTTTTACTTCAACAAAAGGCAAATATACACGCGGTCGATCTACTGGGAAGGTATAGTAGTATGATCTTTTATTTTTTGAACTGAATGGTGTGGTAACTTCTACTACAGAATATCTCAGTGGGACAAGAGGTTTCCTACTTGTTTTTTCCTTTTTAACTTGGAGATAATTTATAAAGATGAAAGCTTGAGCTCCCAAGATGCTGACCTCTTGTTACTATGCGCAAAGGGTTAATTCTACATTGGCAACAAGATTTTAAACGGCCGTTATTGGCCGTTAATGGGAATTCAAGAAACATCGTGGATTACATCATTGATCAGGGCATAGATATCCATCTTAAGGATGGCCGTGGAAGATCGGCCTTAGGGTATGCCATTGCATGTAACCGTCATATGCAAGTATTTATCTTAAATAAATGTTAGTTAACATTAAATGTAAGTTTACAATAATTGCCACTGTCTCATTTTATACTTGAGGTGGAATTTCATAGTCAGGTAGTTGTGGATGGCAGTGAGTTAGTTCACTTCATCATCCAGAAACCCTGTAAACATCTAGGCAAGGTAGAAGGAGCAATGGCTACAGGAGCTATCACAGGACTATTGTGGCTAAGCTAGGGACCCAGCCCAGGGCCGCATACATGCTAGGCAAGTCTTCTACAGCTGATAATCCTAGCCCATGCTCTCGGACTTAAAACACCTTTATCATAGGGATTCCAGCGCTATTCATTTTATTCCAAGTATAAGTGCTACGATAGTGTACTAATAGTGTCACATCTTTGCTTTTCCTAATTAGCTATACGAGTCTTGAATATTCCATTTATCAACAACTTAGCAAGACCTTCAGTAATTTTGTGAAACTATTTCAAAATAAAAAGTAAAGGGAGCTGAGAATGGTGGCACACGCTTGTAATCCCAGAACATGGGAGGCTGAGACAGAAGGATGGCAGGTTCATGCCCAGCCTCAGCTACTTTGTGAGGTTTTCCTCAACATAGTGAGATCCTGTTTCAAAATAAAGAGTAAAAAATAGGCCTAGACATGGAGTTTGGAAGTAGAATGCTCCATGGTTCAATCCCTGGTACTACAAAAGAAAAGTGAAAACCGAGGGATGAGGGGTGTAGTTCAGAGATAGAATGCTTCTGGGTTCGACCCCCAATACCAAAAAAAAACTAATAAGTTTACAAATACTTAAAAGCCTAATTTAGCAGGAAATTTCATCACTTTCCCTTGGGAGCTATTTTCTACTATCTTCTTGAATTTCCCAAGAATCTAATGGGTTTCTTGCGTACAAGGAATACAACCCTCTCTCACAAGTCAGGTGAAGGGGGGGGGCATCTTGGTCATTGTTTCTAACATTTTGCTGCAGTGCTGCTGGCCATGGAGTTCGTGATAATTAACCTCTCCTACCAGTTTGTCTTTCCTGACCCACACCTAGATCTGAGAGTTAAGATTTGTTTAGGTCACTTACACAGATACCTTTCTGCTCAGCCATCATTCCCAAAGCAGCAGCACCTTGCTTTGGCAGTGGGGCCTCCTAACTTTAACCACAGGAATAGTGAGCAAATTGAGCCTCTCTCCTACCTCAAACTTATGGTGAGGCCAAATGGTGGCCTAGACCTTCATGGTGAGTTATCCTTTGAGGCTCTTGTTTATCTTTTCTGCCCACAAAGATTAGTTGGGATCATTTGTGGTTTTTTTTATACTTTTATTGGTGCATTATAGTCTCCCATCACAATACGGTTCCTAGAGATAGTGGCATCCATGCACACAGAACTTGGTGAACTTTCCTGGCTTCCTCCCCATCTCCCTTTCCCCATACAGGCTATTGAGATTGACCCTGGCAATCTCACATATGTACATTGTGTCTATGGAAGTAATTCCTTCATTGATTCTCTTACTCTTTCCCTAGACCAGCTCCTGGCTCCACTGGAGTTTCTCCTCCATTGTCTGCAGTCCCCTGGTATTTGTAGAAATCATTTGAAACTATCAGATAGGTTTAAATAATGTTCCAGGAAAAGATCAGGCCTTTTATCCCTGTGTCTCATCTTAACTTTAGTTGTGGGAGCCCAGTTTACCATTTCCAAGGGTGGATGTCACATTTTACTTGGTATTCTAAGTGACTTGTTTTCCATAGTAAGGAACCTGTCCCCAACTACGTGCACCTCTGCCTCTACTTTTCAGGATATTATCAAAATCTGCCTCACAAGGAAACCATTAAACACATTCATTCATTGATATTCAGAGAGCAATGCCCTCTCATTACTCGTCAGTATTTGTGTCTGAAGGGATTTTGTCTTTCAAGGCACTTGGAGGTAGACATGGATATTAGGCACCATGCTCATAAAGATCTGTGGGTCCAGTTTGATAGGTGGAGATGGAGAACAGCAGTCCAAGTCAAATTGCTGCATTCATTAGTTTGCAGCTCTTGGTGCCATGGATGAGTTTCATCAAAGGGGGCGCTTTTGTTATCTAGTTTAGTGAAATATCATACTTATAAGCAAATTCATTTATAATTAATCAGCTGATTTTCCTTTTGTTTTAAAGCACAAGTAAGAGCTAATAACTGAAATTAACATACAATCACATTATCTTTCTTTTTTTATTTTTGAGGTATTGAGGATGGAACCTACCTTTGAGCAATACCCTCAGCCCTAATTATTTTTTCTTTGTTTTGAAAGAGGATCTCACTCAGTTGCAAAGAGCCTCATTGAGTAGCTCAGGCTGGCTGCGATCCCTGATCTTCCTGTCTCAGCCTCCCCAATGCTGGGATTACACACATGCACCACCATGCCTGTCTTCCATGACACTTTCTAACAAGTGTAGCATTCGAATACCTAGAGCCTGGGATTCCAAATAAGTAAAAGATTATGCCATCACGTTCCTTTTTCTTTGAGTATGTCTTCATATTATCTCGTTAAATCTTCCTAACAACCTAACAGCAGTATAGTCCTTATTTCATAGAAAAAGTCTTTGAGCCTAAGAGAAAAGACCTGAGCAAAAACAAAAGGCTGTTGGTGACAGAACAAGAACATCTTCTGTGTGAGGACACTTCCTGTGATGCCAGGCTAATCTAGACAGTGCGTGGAGCTGTACTGTCCTCTATGCATGGACCTTTCACCTTACTTTTTCCCTCTTCAATTACAGTCTTGCAGGCACAGTAGCATATACTTGAATCCTAGATACTTGGGAGGCTGAAGCAGGAGGATGGCTTGAATTTCAGAGTTCAAGACCAATTTGGGCAACATAGTGAAACTCCATCTCAAAAACAATCAAAAGCAAAATACATTTACATTATGATGTGAGACTGTAATGCACATAAAAGCACATAAAGGCTACAAATATACTTAATGACATGTTTCTAGAATTTTCAAATTTGAAATATATGGGATAAAAATGTCTATATTAGCTCTGGTATTTTCGAATATACTCTTATGAATTTAATATGTTTGGTTAATGTTTTTCATGTCAGTATTAAATACTAATTTTATTACTTCTTATGCATGAAATAGGCATATAGTTTTTGAATATTCTAAAGAGAGACCCGCAAATTCTCAACAGATCAGTCCAAGCAATCCAGATAAGACTTCAAGTGGTGAATTACTCTTCATGTTTCTAACAAGTGTAATATTCAAATTCATTGTACCAAAAACCCACCATGTCTTCATGCAGTGTTAAGATGGGGCTGAATCCTCGTGCTTCACTTTGGAAATAATCACATTCACTTTTAGAATTTTTCTTTTTTTTTTGTAGTCTGGACAGCAACATGACAGATATATACTGAAAAAAATTCAGGAATATATGTTTAATATCACATGCACTAAGATTACAAAAGTAGCCGACTTGCTGGTACACACTTGTAAATCCAGCATTTGGGGGGCTGAGACAAGAGGGTCATGGTTTGCAGACAGCCTCAGCTACTAAGTGAGGCCCTTTGGAACTCAGTGAGATCTTGTTTAAAAAATAAAGAATAAAAAATAGGATTGAGGTTATAGCTCAGAGGTAAAATGCCCTTTGGTTCTACTAACAGTACTAAAAATAAATAAATAAGTAAATAAGTAAGTAAGTAAATAAATAAATAAATAATGGGAGACTGCTAGCATTTCAAATGTTGCAATGTACTTTTTTCACAAGTAGCTCCTATGGTGAACTTTACCTGATCTGTCTGTTTTTACATCCTTCATTCTTTCTGCTTTATTTGAAACAGAATCTTCCATTTCAGTGGTAGGCTGGATGGTTTTAAAACAAGATGTTAAAAAACATTGCATACTTCATGAAATATATAGCTAACAATTTGAGATGAAATATCAGTGTTATTACCAGCAAATCAGAATCTTTCTCAAGAGTCTGAAAACGGACATATAACCAATTACATGCCAATGTAACAAAAACCACCATCCATTCATGCAGTGTAAAGATGGAGCTGAATCCTCATGCCTCACTTTGGAAACGATTACTTTCACATTTAGAGTTTTTCTTTTCTTTCTGGTTTGGACTACAAGAAGACAGAAACATACTGAATTAAAATCAATAATATACATTTAACAAAGTATGCTGTTAACATTACAAAAGTAGCCAAGTGTGGTGGCGAACATCTGTATTTCTAGCATTTGGGAGGTTGAGACAGGAGGGTCATGATTTGCAGACAGCCTCAGCTACATAGTGAGGCCCTTTGCAACTCAGTGAGACCCTGTTTCTTTTTGCTATTGAAAACTATACATTTAAACTGTGCTTGGTGCCCTCTCCTCCCATCCATTTTCCCTCCCCGCCAACAATGAGTGTCCAGACTACCATGCTATGTTCATACTTTTATACATATTCAAATGAAACTCCTCCATTATCAACCTCAGCCTTCTTCCTATCCTTCCATTCTGGCTTTGCTGAGACTTCCCCTCCATTACCTGGAGTACCTCTGGTATTCCCAATGCTCCCTAGTTTGGGCATATTAGAGGAAACATATGTCCCTTCTCCTTCCGTGCTTGGCTGAGCTCACTTAACATAATGTTCTCCAGGTCTTTCCATCTTCTTGCGGATGGCATGATTTTGTTCTTCTTTATAGCTGAATAGAATCCATTGTTTGTATTTACCATAATTTTACAATCCATTCATCTGTTGATGGAGACCTGGGTTGGTTCTATTTTTTGGCTATTACAAATTATGCTGCTATGAACATGGGTATGCATATGTTACTGTAGTTCTCTGATTTTAACTCCTTTGGAAAAATACCCAGGAGTGGTAGAGCTGGATCATATGGTTGATCTATTCCCAGTTTTCTACAGAAACTGTGTGAAAGGTACCATTACACACACACACACACAGAAAAGTAAGGGAGCATGAGAAATTTTTATTTGTGAAAATTTCAAATCCCTGGTCACCTCAAGGATGACTTTATTAACAATCAGCTTTTACTAGAATCTCTTATGCATATTCACTATAAAAATCACAGAAAAGAAAGAGTAGATTTGAAGGTTTAATTTTACCAAAACGAATCATATGGTAAGCAATGTTCCCCTGGGAGCTTTGGAGATGTCGTTCACAGTAGGTGACCTGAGTTGGGACACACCTGAGCAAGTGAGGCAATTGAGTTCATGAAGCACTTGCAAAAACCCAGGGTGCCAAACCAATCAGGGACAAAGACAGACGGCTGGCTGATCCTAATGGCATGAGATAGCTTCAAAAGCACATGAGCAAGGGACTGACGCTCATGAGAAATCAGCAAACTCTCTTCAGGCGTGAAATAGCTCCTCTAAATAAAATACTGTCAAATAACTAAGATTTTTTATTGGTGCATTGTAATTGTACAGGATAGCTTCCCAGTGGTACATTCACATGTGCACATAACATTATTTGGTCGGCTTCCCTCCCCATACTTCCACCTTTGCTCTCTCTTCCTCTCCTATAACTGCCTCTCCTCTAGAGGGGTCTCCAAAATTCCATGAGGTCCCTTTCCTTTCCTTCTTTCTCTCTAACTCTATACTTGAAGGAAAACACGTGGTCCTTGCTTTCCTGAGTCAGGTTCATCTCACTTAGCATGACAGTTAAGGAACCAACGTAGGGGTCTGTCAACAGCTGAAGGAAGAAAGAAAATGTGGCATACGCACACAATGGAATTCTACTCAGAAATGAAAAGGAAGGAAATTATTTTTTCTGCAAAAACATGGATGAAGCTGGAGAACATCATAATAAGTGAGATAACTTAAAAATCAAAAATAAAAAGTAGGGAGCCCTCTTCCCACCTCAGCACTTCCACTTAAGGAACATTTATACGTGGGTATATACTGACACAAAGAGATAGCAGATTTTATTCAAAGATTTATTAGCCCTGAAGTTGACATATGATTGGAAATATTTTTATTATTATTCACTTTTTCTGCCATGTATATACCATGTTTTCAAAATATGTACATTATGCTGGGTGTGGTGGTGCATGCTTGTAATCCCAGCACCTGGGAAGCTGAGACAGGATGACCGCACAGGTTCAGCTAGAGTGAGGCTCTCAGCAACTTAGTGAGACCCTGTTTCCAAATAAAGTATTAAATCAGTCTGAGAGTATAGCTGGAAGTAGAAAAGCACCTGGGTTCCACCCCCAGTACCACCCTAAATAAATAAATGAAATAAACAACTAAATGAAATACATACATTAAGTTCCTTGTGGTGGCAAATGCCTGTAATTCCAGTACTTGGGAGGCTGAAAAAGGACAATCTCATGTTCCAGGACAGCCTCCACAACTTATGGACACCCTCAGGACCTTAGCAAGACCTAGTTTCAAAAAAAGAAGAATAAATATAAAAGCCTGGGTATGTTGCAAATAAATAAATTTTTAAAATAAGCTGGGGAAGAGATAGCAAGGAGGTAGCATGCCCTATATCCTGCCCCAGTACCAAAAATAAATAACTACTGCATTAAAAATAAATTCTATAAGTTCTTTCTTTGTTAACTTGCTTGTAAATATTAAAGTACTCTACAGGAAACTTATAAATGGATCAGAAGCCAACTAAAGTTTTCTGTTTTGCTTCTGATCCTGAGAACCTTCTCAGGCCAGCAAATCCCAGGTGATTTGTTGTTGTTGTGTGCTACTGGGGATTAATTAATGTAGGGGCATTCTTTCTCTGAGCTATAACCTCAGGCCCAATTTAATCTCCATTTTGAAACAGAATATCACTAGGTTGATGAGAGTCTCACTCACTACTTGCTGAGAGTGTCCTCGAACCTCTGATCCTCCTATCTCAGTCTCCCAGTACTGGGATTTTAAAGCCCCTGGCTGGTCTGATGCTGGCTATGAAGGAGTGGAGGGTGGGGGAGCACAGAAGCCCCCTTGCCTCTCATAGTCGCTTGCCCACCCACCCGCAGGCCCCTGGAAGCCCCCTTTACCTGTTCTTCCTGTCTCTATCGTTTTGGCCGCTTAGCCTAAGAAGAAGCAGGCGCTGCACCTGGACGCCATTGTCAGCCCTGGCGGCCTTGTTTATCTTGCCCACCACTTTGTACCAGGCATCCTTATTTGTGACACCAAAGCAAAAAGTCTCCATCTTGGAGGCCAAGAGCCTCAGAGACACCTTCCCTCTGCCTCAGCTTTTTACCGTTTGAGAACGCAAAGCTTCTCAATACTCAATACCAAAAACACTCAATACAAAATCTCAATACAAAATACTAAATACTCAATATAAAAAGTGCCAGCCAGGCTCCTGTGGCTCTGCCCAGCAGCACCACAGTGGGATCAACTGTCGTTGCTAAGCAACTCAACTGTCCTAACAAGCAGGGCAAGCCCACTCCTGCAGGGTGCCTGGGTGCCAGGGGAAGGCACTGCACCCCTCCTCCTCCAGGTCCCTCTCCTCTTTCTCCTCCTCCTCTCTACTCAGCCCTGCACCCTTCAGCAGCTCCTAGTATTGGGCCCCATCCCCAACTTTCCCCACCCTTCCTCCTGTCCCTCCCTCCTCCTGCCTGCCTCTTAAAGTCCCCCCGACCCCCACCCAGATACGCAGGGTCTCTGTTCCATTACCTGGCCTGCTCCCTGCTTCCAGGCTCCTTGAAGGCTGTGTCAGCAAGTGTGCAATCAACGAATGGTTTAGATACAAAATGAGAAAAAAAATTTTATTATAGACCTACATTTATATTCATCTAGAAAAGAAAGGGAAGGGAGAAAAGATAAAGCAGACATGTGGGGATGGGGGCTGACTGGAAGCAGCAGGCTTCCTCACTGCCACCTCCCAACATCAAGAGAGCCCTAACAAGAATCAACCTTCAAACTTAAAGTACTTGTTTATTCTTGATTTAATTTCCTGAGCTTTGGAGGTTTTGTTGAGAAAGTTACTGCCTGTGCCAATATGTTGTAGTGTTGAACCTATGCTCTCCTCTACTAGCTTCACAGTCTCAGGTCTAATTTCTAAGTCTTTGATCCATCTTGAGTTGATTCCTGTGCTTGGTGAGATAGAGGGGTTTAGATTCATCTTTTTACAAATGGTTAGCCAGTTCTCCCAGCACCACTTGTTGAAAAGGCTGTCTTTTCTCCAGCGTATAAATTTGGCCCCTTTGTCAAAGATTAATTGACTAAAGATGTGTGGATTTGTTTCTGTATCTTCTATTCTAATCCACTGGTCAGTATATCTGTTTTTGTGCCAGTACCATGCTGTTTTTACTACTATTGCTCTATAGTATATTTTGAAGTCTGGGATTGTAATGCCTCCTGCATGTTTCTTATTGCTGAGAATTGCTTTGGCTATTCTGGGTCTTTTCTTTCTCCATATAAAGTTCATGATTGATTTTTCTAGGTCTCTGAAGAATGTCTCTTGTATTTTAATGGGAATTGCATTGAATCTATAGATCACTTTTGGCAGAATGGCCACTTTGATGATATTTATTCTGCCTATCCATGAGCACGGGAGGTCTTTCCATCTTCCAAGGTCTTCTTCAATTTCTTTCTTTAATGTTTTATAGTTTTTTTTGGAGATCTTTTACATCTTGTGTTAGGTTTATTCCTAGGTATTTTATTGGTTTAGAGGTGATAGTGAATGGAATTTTCTTTGTTTCTTTCATTGTGGATTGTTGGTGGGAATGCAAACTAGTTCAGCCACTATGGAGATCTGTGTGGAGATTCCTAAGAAAGGTGGGAATAGATCCACCTTATGATCCAGCTATACCACTCCTGGGTATCTTTCCAAAGGGGCTGAACTCAGAGAACTACAGCAACATATGCATACCTGTGTTCATAGCAGCACAATTCATAATAGCCAAAATATGGAACCAACCCAGATCTCCATCAACAGATGAAAGAATAGAAAAACTTTGGAAAATACACACAATGGAATTCTATTCAGCCATAAAGAAGAACAAAATTATATCATTTGCAAGAGGATGGAAAACCCTGGAGAACATTATGTTAAGTGAGATCAGCCAAGCACAGAAGGGGAAGGTACATATGTTTCCTCGAATATGCCCAAACTAGGGACACAGAGGATGCCAGTGGGACTCTAGATAATGGAGGGGAAATATCAGCAAAGTTTGAATGGAAAGATAGGAGAGGAGGAAGGCTGTTCTTGATTAATGAGGGTCTACATCTGAATATGTGTAAAATTATGAATATAACATGGTTAACCATTGGTGGGAGGGGGAAGGGAAAAGGGGGGCAGGGGGGAGAGGGCAGCAAATATTGTTTAAATGTATACCATTTATGTTCAATAAAAATTTGTTTAATATAAAAAAACTTAAAGTACACAGCACCAAAGAGTAGAAATTTCTTTGGCAATCCATCCTAAAATGAGAATCCTTTGAATAAGGATATTCTGGGCAGAATTATCATTTTTAATCACAAAAGTTTAGAACCAACTTTATTGCTCATCACGAAATACCAAAGCAGCCTCTACTATTCAGGAGCCAGCTGGGCCTGCTTGTTGTCCTGTTGGACATACCCAAGTTTACAAAACACAAAGAATATGGACAAGGTCACATGATGGCCAGTATGGATCAAGATGAAACAAGGCCTCTGACATCACATCCAAGTATAGACAAATAGAGCCGGGCGTGTTGGCGCACACTTGTAATCCCAGCACTTGGGAGCTTAGATCAGAGGATCTCACAGGTTCAAAGCCAGCCTCAGCTACTTAGTGAGGCTCTCAGCATCTTAGTGAGACCCTGTTTCCAAATAAAGTATAAAATCGGTCTGGGGTATAGCCCAGAGGTAGGAAAGCCCCTGGACTCCACCACCAAAACCCCACACCAAAAATATAGACAAGCTGGGCATGGTGGCGCACACCAACTCATAATCCCTGTACTTGGTAGGCTGAGACAAGAGGATCACAGTTTCGAGGACATCCTCAGCAAATAGTGAGACTCACATCAACCTAGTAAGACCCTATTTAAAGAAAAACTAAAATGGGTCTGGGGGTGTAGCTCAGAGGCAGAATGCCCATGGGTTCACTGCCCAGTACAAAACAAAAATAAAAATATATACAAATGTCTGAACATGGTCCCAAGCACAAATGGTGCAGGCATTCCCCCATACAGCTACTGCATGGCCACATCTTCTTTACTTAGGTCAGCTTGAGCCTCCCTCCTTCTACATAACATTGAGACACTCCACCTCAGAACTGCCCTGCTTCCTAAGAGCTTCCATCCTGAGTCAATCCACTCTCCACTGCTGTAGCATCTACCCCAGATCATCAGCTTCTCTGGAGGGATGTTTTGCCTTGTTTTTGTGGCATGGGGGGATTGGACCCAGGAGAGTTTTATCTTCCAACTACACCTCAACACATTTTTTTCTTTTGAAACAGGGTCCTCCCTAGTTTTGCCAAGCATCTCACTAAATTTCTTTTGTTGTTTTGAGTTCATAATGTGCCTTTATTTTGTAACTTACAAACAAATTTAATTTTTTCTTCAAAAGTTAATTGGTGATTCCTTTAATACTTCTCTCATGTCCAAGAAAGGGAAGAATTTAGCCCTTGATTAAAACAACAAATCTATTTCACACAGAGGGCGGGGCAGATGACCTTAACTACACATACTCTTTCACTGTTCTGTGACTGCTGTCAAACTTCCAACGCACTGATCTTCCAGATGTGTGCTCTTTTCATGGCTGTGGTAGCTGATTGTTCTGTACACATACATGTTCAAAACAGTGCTTCTGTTTCACGCATAGATTCTCCAAGGTTCTGAGGCTGCCTCCCAAGGGGTTGAGTGGTAGACCATGGAGATGTTTCCTGCCTCCAAGCACCGCCCTGCTAGCACTGGTCTGATACACTCACAGCCACCACATTTCTCATACTGTAAAGGTGTTTTTTAATAGCCCATTCACAAGTGGATGCTGGAACCACAACCTGGCTGTTTTGGTGTTCATCGTATACTTCTATGTGATGCTGAGTCCTTATAACTCGTAACCTGTGCCAGAACTCACAAGAGGGCCACACTGATTTCCAACCCTGCTCTTTTCTGGCTACACCCAAGAGCTCCAGATTTCAGTGGTTCCGGTTGGTAAACTGTGGTGCAACAGCCTCATTTTCCAGAGGGTCCTCTTCGGGCTTCACAAAGGAGTGGAACTGGGTGAGAGGAGTGTGAACCCACACTCCGTGTCCTTATGAATCCACAACGACTTCCAGAACCACCACTGAAGTGCCTTCCATGAGAGGATCCTGAGCCAGGCTTCTCGAAGCCTTGCCTTTTTTTCACAGCCATCTCAGCTGCTCAAAGGAATGGAGGGAGGAAGGAAGGGACGAATGGAGGGAGGGAGAAAAGGAGGGAGGGAAGGAGATGCACTGGACTTTTGTTTGCGTAATTCAGATCACTAAAAATATTGCTATTTTTGACCTGAGTGTTTCTTTTACATCATTCTAGAATGCCATAAATTAGATTTGCCAAACCAAAGGATGCATCAAGTACTGATTTAAAATAAAGGAAAACTTTTAAGCCACCAAATGCATAAATCTGTGAATAATTGAGGGGGAGAAAAGGAGGTAGAGTTGTTCATTTTTATTGCCAAACTACAGGAGAGATATTCTCTCCCCTTCTTGGTGTCCTGTGTCAGAGTTCAGAAAGTGGAGAGCTCAAGGGGGTCACAGAAGAACCTAACCAGATTAAAGATCAGAGGATTCACTGTTTCCCTGAAATTGAAGCCCAGTCGAATCCCTCCAATCAACTGAGAGAACTCCCAACAGCACTCACATACCCAGCTTAGATTGTTAGGTTAAACATGTTGGCAATCAATGTTTATTTAATCTTATTCTATAGGAATATTTGATTACACCAGTTGGTGCTTCCCCCTCCCTGCAATGCTTCTTCCTCTTAGTTCTTTATTATTTTTTTCCATGCCAGAGCTTGTTTTAGGGCCAGGGTATTACTCAGTGGTACAGTACTTGCGTAGCTTGCACAAGGGGGTAGGTCAATCCCCAGGAACACACACACACACACACACCTCAGCAAACTTTGCTATTTACTTAGGAAAGGAATGATTATCAGTCATGGACTCAGGGTTGGCGGTTATGTGTGCACACAAGTGTCACCCAAACTTGTCTAATAATTGCCTGCAATAAATGTTGTAGTAGTATCAGTGCAGTAAACAATTTGACTTTTAATAGGTTAATCCAGAACCTTTTTAGATTTGCTCTGAGTGTTAGTTCAAAATAACAAGCATTAATATCTGTAACGAAGGCCTAACAGGAGTTCCTGGCCAAGGTGTACAGACCTCATGATGATATGCTTGTCTTTGATGTGAACCTGTTGCTCAGTCCAGCCTAAAATTCATTCACAGTGGGTTGTCACATCTCTCCTTACGATCTGCCAAGGCCTGCATGTAACCCTCCAAACACACACTGACACCTCACAAAATACCCTCTGCCTTGGCTGTCAACCTGGAGTCCTTTATCTGTGTTAGCCTGACAGGCCACCGGGTAGAAACAGGATGCTGGGGAAAGCGATGTACTTCTTTTTGTGAACAGGGATTAATGCCAAAATTTCCTTTAATGACACATTCCTTATTGAGTATGAGACAAGATTTTAGGAAAATTTTTTTGTTGAATGTGGGAGAAAATAATTTCATGAGTTCCTGTTTTGCTAAGCTTTGGAGAGGGGCCTTTATAGGCCATTTGACAGTAAGGAAGGAAAAACACTTTGAAAGTATAGAGATAAAAATGTCAGAAACACAGTGTGTTCATGTATACATATGTATACTTTGCTAACTCTTGCTTCCTTCTTTCTTTGTTCTTTGCACCTGTCCAGCCTCTCATGTTCTTAATCTTTGTCTCTTCCAATTTTATGACCATATATAAGCCATAAAAACAATTATACAAAATAGTTTGTGGTTTGTTTGTTTGGGCACTAGAGGTTGAACCAAGAGGCATTCTACCTCTGAGCTACACCCCCAGCCCTAATATATTTTTAATTTTAAACAGGGTCTCACTGCATTGCTGAGGCTGGCCTTGACACTGAGATCCTCCCTGTCTTCAATCCCAAAGCACTGGGATTACAGGCATTGTAGTTTGATTTGTTTTACTCAGTGCAAATGTGTGGTGGGACATTCCCCTGATCACAGCACTTGAGAAGTGAAACTTCTGGATCATAGGTTTGAAACAAACGTAGGTAACGTAGAGAGACCCTCTTTAAAATTAAAAATATAGTGAACTAGGGCTGTAGCTTAGTGGTAAAATGCCCCTGGGTTCAATCCAGTGGTGGACACTGGGTTCAGTGTCTGTCTGTCTGTATATCTGTCTGTCTGCTTGCCTTCTCTCTCCTCTCTCTCTCTCTCTCTCTCTCTCTCTCTCTCTCTCTCTCTCTCTCATCTCTATCTCTATCTCTATCTCTATTTCTTCTCTCTCACTCTTTATCAAACACACACATACACAATTTATTCCTGTTTTTCTTTGAAGAGTCAATGAATAAGATCTTTTGCCATCACTTTGTTATAGAAAACAAAACAAAAGAAACCAAAGACCTTGTCCAAACTAGCAGAATTATTTTAAGGCTTCTCATTAAATCATAATATGCCTATGGAAAAGCACACCCATGGTGACTGTACAAGACAATGAATTTTCACAAATGTAACACAGCCCTATAATCAGAGCTCAGATCAAAACAAATACATCACTGATGGCCTAGGAGGCCCCTCTTGCTTTTTCTCACCCGAGGCTATATGGCCCTGACACCTGAAATCACAGGTTAATTCCATCTATTTTTGTGCTTAACGGAAAGAGGATGACATGTCCTCATTCTGGTTCCCCTAGGAGCTGACCCCAGTAAAAAAGACATTACTCACGTCATTTATTGAGAGGCATAGGTAACACTGAGTAGGGCACCAGGACACAGGAGGCCACAGCCAAGGGGGTGTGTTAGGATGGAAAGTCTCGTGGGAGGCTGGAGCTTCTGCCCACAGGAAAGCTTTGAAACATTGCCCAGTCCACTCCCTGGGACTGCCCTGCTCAGGGGAAGGAGCGGGCTATTTGCATACCTGATCAGGAATTGTCCACTAATGTCCTTTTCCTGCTCCAACACCCACCCCAGGTCCTGCTCTGCATTCAGATGTCAGGTCTCTTCAGTCCCCTTTCTTCTGGGATGGTTCTTCAGTCTATTTTTGTATGACCGTGGGCTGTGAAGAGTGTTGCTCAGTTATTTTTTAGAATGCCCCATTCTATAAAAATTCTGGTTTGTCTGCATTGCTTTCTGTGGTGGTGAGGTTCATATAGCACATATGTAACCAGAGGACTCAAATTCAGATCGTCTTTCTCCAGAGAGCTGGTTTGTAATCACTAAACCCTGGTGAATTCTTAAAACATTTTACTAAATTAGTTTCCATTACAAAGTGGAAGTAGCTGCTCTTGTCTGAAAATGCCTTTTTATGGACTTTCAATGTATGTTTCAAAATTAAATTAATCACCACATGTGTGATTTTAAAGTTGGGAGATAATGAGTACATAAACAGTTGCTGGGTGCTATGTATGGATAATAAGAATATGAAAAGATGCTCAACAACAATAATGACCAGGGAAATGTAAGACAAAATCACAATGGGATTCCCATCGGGGATAGTTACTATTTACAAAACTATAGTCGGTGTGGAGGTGCACATCTATCCTGCCAGTACTTAGGAGGCTAAGAGGAAGACTGCAGAATCAAAGCCAGCCTCAGAAACTAGTGAGACCCTGTTTCCAAATAAAAAGTCACTTGAACATGTGTAAAATTATGAATAAGACATGGTTAACCTGGACAACCACTGGTGGGAGGGGGGAAGGGAAAATGGGGGCGGGGGGGAGAGGGCACCAAATATAGTGTAAATGTATACTATTTATGATCAATAAAAATTGTTATAAAAAAAAGCAGAAGGGTATCTGCATGAAAAGAGACAAATTAACCAATGGAATAGAATAAAAGATACAGAGCTAAATCAGCTGATCTTTGGCATAACTTTCAAAAGTATGTATTGGAAAAAAAGCTTTTCCAACAAATGATGATGGGAAAATTATATTTTCACATGTAGAAGAATAAAACTAGATCCTTATCTCTCACCCTGAAAGAAAAAAAAAACAAAATAAAAAGTCAAAGGGAACAGGGTGTAGCTTGGATGTAGAATGCCTGTGGGTTCAATCTCTAGTACCAAAAATCATAAAAATAAAAATTAAGCTAAGCAGAAAATAAGTATTTTGGGGGCTGTGGAGCAATTGGAGCCTTTGTTCAATGTTGGGGATTGTAAAACGGCAGAGCCAATGTGGAAGACTGTAAGGTGCATCCTCAAAAGTAAATGAGTTAGAAAGGAGAATGGGGAGCCAGGCCTGGTGGTGTAACCTGTAATCTTAGTACTTAAAATGCAGAGACAGGAGGGTCACAGAGCCAGCCTCACAAAGCCAGTGAGACTCTCAGCAACGTAGCAAGACAGTGTTGCAATTTAAATATAAGAAGGGCTGGATGTGTAGCTTAAAGGTAAAAATCCTCAGTAGTAAAGAGAGAGAGAGGGAGAGAGAGAGAGGGAAAGATATCAAATTTGAGTGGCTGGGCTGGTGAGAGAGGGCTATTGGGAGGTACTGATTGATGGGCCAGAAATTCAGTTGGGGAAGATTAAAAGAAGTTGTGTAGATGGATGATGGTAAGAATAGCAATGTGAATGTGTTTAAGTCACTGAATTGCATACTTTAAAAAGGTTAAAAAGGTAAACTTTATGTTTCATATTGTTTATTCCTCCCTCCTCATTAAGAAAGAAATGTGTATTTTTTAGATTTTTTCAGCGATTGAAGCAGGATAGGTTTACATGGAAAGTGTGCTCCTCAGAAACACTGGTTCATCCACCCATCCTCATTCCACAGTAGGAAAAGCATCTGGCTTTTCCGTGTTGGAGATAATTGACTGGAAATGGCTTCATCCAACCGGTGGGAGTTCAGAGACTTTGGGGGCCTCTAACACGGAGCTTGAGGCACTGAAGGCCCTGGAAGTTTAGGTCCAGATGTGGACTCTGCCGATAGGATCTAGAGGCACCACATCTTGAGATATGTCCAAAAGAAGCATGTTTCTCGTCCACCCTGCTGGCTTTCTACAGTGTTGGGCCATCAGACAGCATTTATTAATAATGTGGAGACATGGCCACTCCATGTGGCCCAGGCTGATCCTGAAGTGTACATCCTTCTACCTCAGCGTCATGAATAGCTGAGATTTCAGGCCTGCAGCACTGTACTCATCTTTAGAACATCCTTTTTTCTGTTTACTTTTATTTATTTATTTATTTTTAGACAAGGTCGTGCTACATTAACAAGGCTGCTTTCATACTCTTGGTTTCAAGTGATCCTGCTTCCTTAGTCCCCCAGGAGATGAGACCACAGCTACACATCAGCGAGCCTGGTGTCGAGCATTATTTCTAACAGTGTGCTCACCAGATCCCTTGGGCAGCTTAGGTGCCCAGTACCTGCATGGGCCTAAATGCACTAGCCTTATAGCTGCTCGCTCCCTGGAACCCACTGAGTCACCTTGTGATAACTCTGAGTCTTCCCCAGATCCCTTTCCATATACTGGACAGCAGTGATGGGTTGACCATGAATTATTGTTTATAATTTTTAAATTTTTTATTGGTACACTATAGTTTCACATCATAATGTGGATCATATTGACAGTGGCATAATTCACACAGTACTTGGTGCCTACCCTCCCCCACCACTTCCTCTTTCCCCCTCTCAACAATGAGCGTCAGGTTGACCATGCTACATTCACCATTATACACATATTTGAATGTAGCTCCTCCATTATTCTTTGCAGTACTGGGGACCAAAGCCCAGGGCCTGGAGCATACTAGGCTAGTGCTCTATACCTGAGCTGTACCCCAGCCCTATTTTTGTCTTTTGTATCAATGTTTTATTCTACCACTAAGCTACACACTTTTACTTTTTATTTTTTTATTTCTCCCTTTCTTTTGAAACAGGATCTCACTAGGTTGATGAACGTCTTGCAAACTTGCTGAAAATGGCCTCCAACCTGTGACCTCCCTGTCTCAGCCTCCAGAGTACAGGATTACAGGTGTACACTGCCACGTGTGGCTTGGAATCTTCTTTTCAAAACACACCACTCCTTCCACAGCCCACTCTCAACTGTGGGATTTCAACCTCTACAGAGTATGTCAGGCCAAGCATTCTCCCCCTGACTTCCAACTGCATGGAGCCACTGGAGGTAAGAGGAAAAGTTGGTGTAAGAGGAGAGAGAGCTCAGGGCTTGGTTCTCCTGGCTCCTTCCCTGATGAGGCACACTTTAGTAATAACAATGTTTTTTCTTACTCTATCCTGTGCTACTATGATTATCAGACTATCTAAGACTGAGGAATTCATTTTTGTGCTTTTCTTGGTGCATTAAGGTCTCATATCATAATGTCAATCATGTTGACAATGAGATACTTGCACACCCTCTTACTGTCCCCCTCCACATTTTCCTCCCTTCCAATATGGAGTACCCAGATTGATGCTGGTATATATTCACATGTATACACATAGTCTATGGTAGTATTTCTATTAATGAGCCTAAGTCTTCCTCCAGCCCTACCCTATATCTCCTCCCTGGCTCTCTTCCTCATCTGGAGTCTCTCATGTATTATAACCACTCCCTATCCTGCACATATATGATCCTTCACTCTCTATGATTGGCTAATCTCACTTAACATAATATTCTCCATGTCCTTCTATTTTCTTGCAAATGATATAATTTTATTTTTTATTGTTGAGTAGAATTCCATTGTGTATATTTCCCATAATTTTGTAATTCATTTATTTGTTGAATAACACCTAGCTTGGTTCCTTAGTTTGGCTATTGTATCATGCTGCTATGAACAGGGGTATGTGTATGTAATTGTAGTTCTCTGGTTTAAACCCCTTTGGAAAGATACCCAGCAGTGGTGTGGCCAGATTATATGGTGGATTCATTCCCAGACTGGGTAATTTATAATGAACAGAAATTGATTTGGGTCACGGTTCTGGAAGCTAAGAAGACCAAGGAGAGGCTGACCTCTGGGAGATTCTTCTTGCTGTATCATCACGCGACAGAAGGAAAAGTAAAAGAAAGCAAGAGAGAAGGAGGGACCAGAGATGAACATGGAGGAAGAGGAAAACCTTCTTTTATAGGAAACCCACTCGCATGACAATGACATTAACCATGATCTCAGTACCTCTTGAAAGCCTCGCCTCCTGACACACAGCATTGGGAATCAAATTGCTAAGTCATACACTTTGGGGGACACATTCAAACCACAGCACTCCTTCACCCATGGTCTTCCATCTGGACCCTCTCCCAAGACAACAGGTTTTTTCCCCAGATTCCAATGAGGAGCCCATGTCTGCTGCTCAGGCTCAGGGTTGACGGTGGCTCCTGGTTACTGCAAGTCTCTGAGAACACAGACATCCTGGAACTGTGTAGGCCTTGTAAACAACTCCTGTGCTAACTGTGATATCTGTGCATGTGTAGCCATTCTTCCAGCTGGATTCTCAGTGATGGTGCAGCCAAAAAAGGAGGAGGAAAATGAGAGGGAGAAAAAGGAGGAGAAGCAAGAAGAAAACGAAGGAGGAGCAAGAAGAAGTAGGAGGATGAAGAAGAGAAAGAGCTAGAAGGAGGAGAAGGAAGAGGAGTAAGAGCAAGAAGAAGGAGAGGAGCAAGAAGAAAAAGGAGGAGGAACAATAAGGAAAAGAAGGAGAAGGTGAGGAGCAAGGAAGAGGAATAGGAGGAAGAGCAAGAAGAAGGAGAAGGAGCAAGAAAAAGAGGAAGAGCAAGAAGAAGGAGGAGGAGAAGGAGGAACAGGAAGAACACAGAGAAGGACAGAAGGAGAAGGAGGAGGAAGCAGGAGGAGGAGGCATGACAGCATGGGTAAAGAAAATCTGGTCCTGACTCACTGGATACTATTAGCATTTCACCTTTGTTTTCTCATATAATCTTCAAACTGACCCCATGATAAAGGTTTTGTTATCTTTACTCTCTCATGGGGTTAAACAATTGCTCCATATCCTCCAGTCAGTAGTGGGGCTAGGACCTCAACTTGGGTCTTCCTGTGTTTTCTTCTGCCTTTAGAGCTGAAGGAGTTATGGAAAATTCACTACAGTCTGTGCAGCAAAATTTTCAGGTAATAGACATCAATCTGTATGTGCAACGTCAAGTTCCATGTGAGAAAGTCACATACAAAATATTTGATGTATTAACTTAACGATATTTAATTCTGTTATTTTAAATTTTATAAATCTAAAAATATTAAAGTTTAGAAATCTAAATTTTAAATCTAGATTTAAAAAGATACATTTTAGAAAAATCTTAACACAAATTGCATCTCTATTAAGAACTTGGATCGTTTCGCTCTTCCTGGAGAGAACTGTGTGACTTTCTTTGATTTATTGTCTGCCTAAGTTCTGATGCAGTTGTAAAGGCCCCTCCACTTTCTGGAAAGTGCTATTACCACTGTATGGACTTTGTTTAAAATTGCTTTGCAACAAATACATGAAATCAATCATGTATATATAAATATAGATATAAGCGTAGACCAAGATAAAGATGATGACTCAACCCAATAATCTCAAAGAAGGATCTTAGAGGATCAGAGTTGGGTTTAAACCACTGCCAGCCAGGACATGGCCATCAGACATCAGCAGAGTTGTCTTTCTTTACACAGAACTTGCATTCTCCTATTACCACAATCTTCAACTGTAATGAGCCAGTGCTTAATTAAGGGAAGAATCAACATGTATTTACCTCCCACAATTTAGAGCCAAAAGGCATATCAGTGATTTCCTTCTTTCAACACATCCTGTTTGCCAAATGTTTTCCAAGAGTAATTTGTCATGTAAAGGTAAAATCCTTAAATGACACATGGTTTACTTACACAAAATGGATCAGTTTTGAGACATTGTTACTCCCTTTGATGTGGTTATTGTGAAACAAATGGTGAGAATTTGAATTGGTCCCTCTAATTAGAGTACTGAAATTAAGTCTACTTAATTTATCGAGTCATGTCCATAGCCTGATTTGATAGAAGTTTTTTTTTTTTTTTTTTTTTTTTTGGTGGTACTGGGGGTGGAACCCAGAGGCTTTCTACCTCCGGGCTATACTCCCAGACCCATTTTATATTTTATTTGGAAACAGGGTCACACTAAATTGCTGAGAGCCTCACTAAGTAGCTGAGGCTGGCTTCGAACCCACGCGATCCTCCTGTTTCAGCCTCCCAAGTGCGGGGATTACAAGCGTGCGCCACCACGCCCAGCGATTTTACATAATTTTGTCTATCAATAAACATTGTGATACTTGAAGGGAAAGAAGAAGAAGAAATCCTAAGGAGCCCACAGCTAATGCAGTGGACCAGCAAGGTTGGGAAGATGCCTTAGTGCCATGTCACCCCCAGTCATCTTTGACAGCCACTGGGTAAAGGAAGTTCACTCACGGTAGAAACAAGTGCAAATGACTCTTCCGAAGTCTTTTTCAGTAACTCAGACAGATTATTCCTCAAATTAAGCAGGCTATTTGTCAAGTTCTGGCTCCTAAATTGCTCGTAGTTTAAGATCTGAAAAAGCCAAACTTTTTTGTTATAGTGGTATATGTGTGGATTAAGGGGGTTTGTTTTGGTTTATTTGTAATTCAAAGTTAACTGACTTGGCTGGGCATGGTGGCATATCCCTGTACTTAGGAAGCTGAGACAGGAGGGCTGCAGGTTCCAGGCCAGCCTCAGCAACTTGGCAAAACCCTGTTTCAAATGAAAATAAAAAGGGCTGGGGGTGTAGCTCAGAGGTAGAATGCCCTTGGGTTCAATCCCCAGTACCGAACAAACAAAAAGTTAACTGACTCTAGAGGTCAAGTAGAAGATGTTAGTCTGACCACACGGTGTGAGGGTAACTGGAGAAAAGAGGCGACTGTTTCCTTAACCTGGGTGTTTACTGTGCAACCAATACAATCTGGGAGCCATTCTCATGGGCAGAGAAAATTCCCCATTTGGCACCTTTTCTCCTCTCCCAGGACTTCTGGGTGGGCCTGCGGTGTCTGTAGCAGCCCTCAGCAGTGCAGGCTTGATCCTATAATTGCCATGTCTTGGCAGCTCTAGGAGAAGGAAGCAATCCTTTAAAACACTGTGGGTATGTCAGTCAAATTGCCTAGGGTGGAATCTATCTAACAGAGACTTGTGGCCATTACAGCTTCTTGGCAGGCTGGGCTGAGCCTCTCTCTGCACCAGGTGCACTTGGTTCAAATTGCTGACACTGTGGGTGTGGGGGGCAGCCAGGCCCTGTGCACCTGCTGGTGCTGGTGCTGCTGCTCTGCCCTTCTCTGCACATCAAGGCTGCCGCTGCCCCCTCCCCTTCATCCCTGCCCATCTCTGATGCTACCCCTCCTAAAAAAACAACTCCTCCAGTGCTGGCGGGGTAGGGGGCTCCCCTCTGACAGTGCAGGGGTCCCCATTTCTGTCTCTCACCTTTCCACTCGACAAGTGTCTCCTCTAGTAGCCACGAGCCAGAGGCAACCTTACTGCCACCTCCTTATGCATTCATCCATCCATCCATCCATCCATCCATCCATCCATCATCCATCCCAATAACCCTCTTGTTATCCCTCCCAGCTTCACCCTTTCTTGGGCCTCAGTTTCCCTTGGGGCCCGGCTCCCATAGCGCCCTGGGGTTGGGCTCCCAGGACCCATTGAACACTACCTGTAGTGCTCCAAGTTCCCAGGGTGAGTGGCAGGCCACGTGACCAGGACAGATGCCCATACAGTGGAGTAAGAGCTCGGGGCTCTTAGGAGTCCATGGAGAGGATGAGGCCAGGGGAGTCAGGGAGGCTCCTGGAGGAGGCCACCCAGCGGATGCCTAGGGTGGAATCTAACTAATGGAGACTTGTGTCAGTCGCAGCTTCTTGGCAGGTTGGGCTGAGCCTCTCTCTGCACCATGAGGCCGTGGGTCAGTGGTAGCAGAGGTGGAGCAGCTGGAGAAGAGGAGGCCAGGCCAGGGAAGCCCAGAGGGACCTTGGGAGGTGTTGCTTGGGAGCTGGATCAGGGAATAGACTGCGGGCTGATCCTGAAGGTGAAGACTCCCTGAGGAAGGTCGCAGGCGCTGAGCTGCATGAGGCAGCGCTTTCTAGAAGGCGATGGGCAGAGGCCCCGGAGTTGGCGGTAGAGGCTTTGAGTGCTCCGGGGAGCACGCCGTCTCCACAGCCCCCACCCCTGCCCACCACGATGCTCCCTGCCCAGCCCAGTCTCTAGTGAGAGCTGAGTCTGACTCAGTGCTTACAAGCTCCTTCACCAGGAATGCGCTGAATAAAAGTGGGTGCATCGCTCCTAGGCAGGGTAGGGAAGGCACCTGCCAGGGACTCTCAAGAAGGCCACAGAGGAGCAGGGGGGCAGCCCTGACCTTCCACCTCTAGAGGCCAGAGGAGGACAGCTTTCAGCAGGACTCCCTGTACTCGCCAAGCAGGTTCTGGGAAAGTACTTAGCGATGAGTGGTCAAAGGTCCATAAGACCTGGAATCAGCTTGAATGGCTGTTGCTATTCTCACCTGGGGCCTGTGAGCACCAAAGTGAGCTTTCCCTGCTCCTCTGTGTGCTGGTTTGTTGTGCTGATCAGTGTAGAAGGAATGAAAGACTGATCATTTGGCACACAACATAGTAAAGAATTGATGCAAGCAGGAATCATCAAGGAAATGCGAGATCCAGGGGGTGAAATTTTGAGGAGCAATCAGATATTTACAGGCTCCCAAATCATCTCCACCCGAATTAACGGAGGACATGCAAAGAGTACATGGTAACTTTACCATGGACCCACCTGACATGCATCCTAGAAGAACTCTCTTCAAGAGTCAAAGTCACAAAGGTCAAGAAGAAACTGAGCAATGTTTGAGACCGCAGGTGTCTAAAAATACAATTAAGTGCAATTCGTGGATCTGAATGGATACTTTGCTATAAAGGACACTATTAGACAATTAGTGAAATTTAAGAAGTTCTGAGGATTAAGTGATAGGAAGTATTAGTGTTACAGTGTTTATTATGAAGGTTGTATTGTAGTTAGAGATCATATTCTGTCTTGTAGTACATATACACTAAAGTAATCATGAATGATAGCATATGTCAGCAATTCACTCTCCAATGGATTGGGGCAAAGTTCTCTGTACTAGAACCTGGACCTTTAATTTTAAGAGTCTTTCCAAAAAGTTAATCAAAGTTAAACAAATAAACAGAAAAGGTGAGAAGCAGCCAGGCATGGTGGCTCACACATGCAATTCCAGTACTTGGGAGGCTGAGACAGAAAATCACAGATTAGAGGCCAGTATGAGCAATTTAGAGAGATCCTCACCAATTTAGTGAGACATTGTTCAAAACATAAATAAATAAATTAAGGCTGGGAGAACAGCTCATTGATAGAATGCCCCTGGGTTCAATCTCTAGTACTACAAGTAAGGAGGCAGCAGAGGTGGAGGAATGAAAAGAAGAGAAGGAGGAAAAGGAGGAGGAGGAGAAGGAGGAGGAGTAGGAAAGTGGTAGGAAAGAGAAGAAAAGGAAGGAATGGATGAAAAGCCTCAGACAGCATTGTTTCCCATGAAGAAAAAAGTATAAGTCAACATTTAAAAGTATGTAAGTTCAGTGGCACAAAACAATGAAAATACATTAAAACATCGGCAATGGCTGTTATCACCGGCATACCAAAATAATGTTAGTCGAAATTTTTAGTCCATATATAGTAATGAAAATTGGAAAATATAAATAAACCACCATTAATGTGTTGCTTACTTATTTATGTATTTATTTAATGTGGTATTAGGGATAGAACCCAGGGATGTTCTACCTACAAACCAAACCCAAGCTATATTTAGTTTTTAATTAGTTATTCATTTTTTATGCATGGTACTGCGAATTCAACCCAGAGGCATTCTACCTCCAAGCTATACTCCCAGCCCTATTTTTTTTTTTTTGAAATGAGGTCTCACTAAGTTGCTGAAAGCCTCACTAATTTGCAGAGGCTGACTTCAATCTTGCAGTCCTCCTGTTCAGCATCTCAAATACTGGGATTAGAGGGGTGTGCTGCCACATCAGGCTTCTTTTCTTTTTGTAACGAATATCGCTGAATTGCTGAGATTGGCCTTGAACCTGTGACCCTTCTGTCTCAGCCTTCCAGATACTGGGGGTACAGGCATATGCCACTCTTCTCAGCTTTAGCATGATATTTAACTCACCAAAGTGTTAATGTCTGCTGGTTAGCTGGCATTTCAACAGTTGAACCATTCCGACTCAACAATACTGGTTTGTACTTGCACTTAAAACTTTGTCATAAATGCCAGGAAATGCTTCAAATGTTCTATTAATATTTAATATATATACTTAATACAAAACTTATTTCATTCAATAACATTTTCACATTAGAACTTAAAGGGGAACAAAGTGTTAAGCCAACAATACAACTAATAAAATGCTATTACGATTCAGATAATCTCCTTTTGTGATATTTCTGAAAGTAGATGATGGTTTCTTAGGAGCGCATCTTTTCCAGAAGTGCTAAACGATCCAGATTAGAGTCCTTTATTCACTAGAAAGAAAATTATATTCTTTACCTCAAAGGTTTCATAGATGATAAACATTAGCCAGTAAATTTGAGAATTTTACCAGTGTTTCTAAGAATAAAAAATACGTATGTTCAATTCCAGTACAAAATTGCTCTTAAATAGAATTTGCCCTTAGTTGCAGACTGAATTTGTTATCCTTGTGACTGAGTAGCAGGGCTTCTGGTTTTTTGTATTCTTCATTCATGAAGTCCGCAACTGTGTGCTGAGTTACTGTGGCAAGCACTGGAATGCCAAGACAAAGATGGCTCTGGCAACTCCTCAACAGTCACAGAGCAGAACCCCAAAACACAGGGGATGAGGCGTTCTGTATACAATGTCCTAGCTACATGACAGGTATAAAACAGGGCAAGCCTGGAACGCAGAGACAGGATTGTGTCACAGTTTTATGCCCCTATTGGGCACTTTCTGGTGGAGGTGACATGTAAGTTCATACCTGAACAAGAAGGAGTAACCACACTAGTACGACGCTTGAGAAGGAAGGTGGGTCGTTGAGGTCGGGTAGAAGCCCAAGCACAGGGCCGCCTAGGAGGAATGGCAAGAGAAGAAGCTCAATAACTGCAAGAACCAAACTGGCTGGGGTCAGAGTCCTTTGGAACATACCTGTTAGGTTTCTGTTGACACGTTGTTCCAACTGCTGATGCATCTGAAATAAGTATGATTTATATTGTTTAACTTAAAAGGGACATTATGATGGGTGTGATATATAACTTATAAAATGTGGCCTTCTTTGTAAGACATTTAGCATCTGGACCCAACCTGAGAATAGCTTACTAACACAAGAAAAATAAAATTCCTAAGCTTGGCATGGTGGAAGCTGAAATGGGAGGATCCGAGCTTCTGGGACAGCCTCAGTGATGTAGTGAGGCCCTCAGCAAGTGAGTGAGACCCTATTTACAAATAAAAAATAAAATAAGGCCTGAGGTGCAGATCAGAGGTAGAATGCCTCTGGGTTCAATACCCAGCACCACAAACACACACACACACACACACACACACACACACACACATCTACCTATTTTAAGTTGAGAGAATTGATACATGCAATGACAATCTGATAAAAATACAACTAAAAGTGGTCTGACTTATACATCATCTCAGAAGAATGCTGGTTCATCTTATTAATACATTACTATACATTTTATACTGAATGCAGTTCAGTGTGATTCTTTGCAAAACTTTGCCCTTTAGAAAAACTTAGGGTTTTTTTTTCTGTTTAATGGATTTTCCCTTAAAATGAACTTTCATTTCTAATATCATAATGTCATGTGAAGATCTACTAGCAAAAGTTTGGAAATGTTATGTGGATGATGACCAAACATTTCTTGATTTATATGAACACAAAGATTTCAGAAAGTTTTTAAAATAAAAGTGGGCACAGTGACACATGCCTACAATCCCAGTGACTCTGGAGGCTGAGGCAGGAGCACTGCAGGTGGATTTTGTGTTTTAAGCGGTAGGTCTTCCCTGTGTTGCTGAGAGTGGCCTCGGACTCCTGAGCTCCAGCCATAACACTCTTGCCTCAACCTCCGGAGAAGCTGCCCTACAGGGAGCACACGACCCCTCTCCAATGAGCAATGTTAAATTTTGAAGAAATCTTAGAGTCTCTTAATTGACCTGTGTGAGTCTCTAGTACTTTAAATAGGAAACTTCTGAGTGAAAGATTTTATTTAAAAAACCTTCTTCTTTTTCAAACATGGATATTCCCCTTGTGTCAAATCCTCTCATCATGTTTGGAAAAAGAAAAAGAATTAAGAATGAGGAGACAAGCCAGGCCTGGTGGTGCATTCTTGTAATCCCGGTACTTGGGAGGCTGAGACAGGAGGATCACGGTTCATGCACAGCTTCAGCTATTAGTGAGGCCCTCCAAAACTTAGTGAGAGCTGTTTCAAATTTAAACCTTCAGCTCAGAGATAGAATGTAGTGCTGATCTTGCCATGGTCCTGTCTTCTTAACTGCTTTTTGCTCACAAGCCTTCCACATTTTTTTTTTCGTTTTGTTTTTTGTTTGTTTTTATTTTGTTTGTATGTTTTTGCACTACTGGGGATTGCACCTTACCTCTGAGCTATACCACTAGCTCTATTTTTTATTCTGTATTTTGAAACAAGGTCTCACTGTATTTCAGAGGGCCTAAGTAGCTTAGGCTGCCTGGCAAGCTGAAATCCTCCTGTCTCAACTTCCCAAATACTGGGATGACAAGTCTATCTTTTAACCTTATATAAAAGATAGACTCTGATGATGTGAGGGCAACCTCCATGCTCCATGATGGGAGAAGCCTGCCCTGCTCTCAGATCAGAGCAGTTTCAGCCCCTGTCATGTGGCAACAGATTTTGTCCTCCTTGATGTGAGAGTGGCTTTGGTCCCTCCATGAGGTGGGAGCAGCTTCCATCCTCTATGCTATAAGAATGTGTTCCAGCCACTGTGATGTGAAAACAACTCCCATCCTCCATAATGGAAGAGCAGTCTCCACTCTCCAAAATGTGAGCGTGACTTCTAGCACCGTGATAGGAGAGCGGCTTCTGGCCTCTGTGATGTGAGAGCAGCTTCCGGCGTGCATCATGTGAAAGCGGCTTCCCAACCTTCTACATTTTAAAATCAGTTAAAAATAACAACTTTGGTATTCAAGAAATAACTTTTAGAGTGTCTTTTGTTTCCAAAATCATTTTGAGTTGGAATGCCTTCTCAGTCTCTAAAGGATTTTGCTGAAGTGACTATCTTATCAAAAAATTAGCTACCTTGGGCTAAAGATAGAACACCCAAATTAAGAAAATGGGAGACAAAAGAGGAATATTACAACAGAAGCCACAAATTATATGCCAAAAAATGGAAAAATCTAAAAGAAATGGACTGATTTCTGGACACATGTGACTTATCCAAATTGAATCAAGAGGACATAAAAACACTTAAATGATCAGGAACTAAGCAGGTGATTAAAACAACAATGAAGAGCCTTGAGGTTCCTTTGGATATCATCTCTCTGATTCCCATGATGTCCAATGTTTTCTCATACATTTATTTGTCATTTGTATTGCTTCTTTTGTGAAGGGTCTATTTAGTTTACTTGCCCATTATTTAATCGGTTATGCAACAAAATTATGTCCTTTGCTGTAAAATGGATGGAGCTAGAGAATGTTATGTTAAATGAGGTTAGTCAGTCCCAGAAAGCGAAGGGTTATATGTTTTCACTCCTATGTGGAAACTGGAGAGAAACTGGGAAACAAAAAACACTTCAGATAAACAAGGGGAAATATTAGTAGAATAGTGGAAGGGGATTGGGGAGGTGAAAGGGGAGATTTGATGAAGGACACAGTTCAAACAATCTTTTTATATAGGGTAGGAACATGAAGAGTAATTCACCACTTAAGGTCTTACCTGGATTGCGTGGACTGCTCTGTTGAGAATGTTCTTTAGTATAGTGAAAAACTATATGCCTATTCCATGCATGAAAAAGTAATAAAATTAGTATTTAATGCTGACATGAAAAAATTAACCAAATATATTAAATTCTTAAGAGTATGTTCGAAAGTACCAGACCTAATATAGACATTTTTATCCCATATATTTCAAATTTGAAAATTCTAGAAACATGTCATTAAGTATATTTGTAGGTTTTATGTGCTTTGAAGGGTGCATTATAGTCTCACATCATAATGTAAATGCATTTTGCTTTTGACTTTGATTGTTTTGGGGATGGAGTTTCACCATGTTGCCCAAATTGGTCTTGAACTCTGAAATTCAAGCCATCCTCCTGCTTCAACCTCCCAAGTAGCTAGGTTCAAAGTACATGCTACTGTGCCTGCAAGACTGTAATTGAAGAGGGAAAAAGTAAGGTGAAAGGACCATGCATAGAGGACAGTACAGCTCCACGCACTGTCTAGATTAGCCTGGCCTCACAGGAAGTGTCCTGAAACAGAGGATGTTCTTGTTCTATCACCAGCAGCCCTTTGTTCTTGCTCAGGTCTTTTCTCTTAGGCTCAAAGACTTTTTCTATGAAATAAGGACTATACTGCTGTTAGGTTGTTAGGAAGATTTAACAAGATAATATGAAGACATACTCAAAGGAAAAGGAACATGATGGCATGATCTTTTATATATTTGGAATCCCAGGCTCTAGGAATTCGAATATTACACTTGTTAGAAAGTGTCATGGAAGCCAGGCATGGTGGTGCACGTTTGTAATCCCAGCACTGGGGAGGCTGAGACAGGAAGATCAGGGATCGCAGCCATCCTGAGCTACTTAATGAGGCTCTTTGCAACTCAGTGAGATCCTCTTTCAAAATAAAGAATACAAAAAATTAGGGCTGAGTGTGTCACTCGAAGGTAGGTACCATCCTCAGTACCTCAACAAAAAAAAGACAGATAATATCATTGAATGTTAATTTCGGCTATTGTCTCTTTCTTGTCCTTTATAACTCAGAGCAAATCAGCTGTTTAATAATTTATAACTGAATTTGCATAGATGTATGCTATCTCACTAAATTAGATAACAAGAGTTTTCCCTTTTATGAAACTCATCCATGGCACCAAGAGCTGCAAAATAATAAATGCAGCAATTTGTCTTGGACTGCTGTTCTCCTTCTCCACCTATCAAACTGGACCCACAGATCTTTATGAGCATGGTGACTAATATCCATGTCTACCTCCAAGTGACATGGAAGACAAAATCCCTTCAGACACAATTATTGACGAGTAATGAGAGGGCATCGCTCTCTGAATATCAATGAATGAATGTGTTTAATGGCTTCCTTATAAGGCAGATTTTGAAAATATTCTGAAAAGTAGAGGGAGAGGTATGTGTAGTTGGGGACAGGTTCCTTACTATGGAAAACAAGTCACTTAGAGTACCAAGTAAAATGTGACACCCACCCCTGGAAATGGTGAAAAGGGCTCCCACAGCCAAAATTAAGATGAGCTACAGGTCTGATCTTCTCCTAGAACATTATTTAACCCTATCTGATAGTTTCAAATGATTTCAACAAATACCAGGGGACTGCAGACAGTGAAGGAGAAACTCCAGTGGAGCCAGGGAGCTGGTCTAGGGGAGGAATAAGAGAATCACTGAAGGAATTCCTTCCACAGACACGATGTACATATGTGAGATTCCCAGGGTCAATCTCAAAAGCCTGTATGGGGAAAGGGAGATGGGGAGGAAGCCAGAAAGTTCACCAAGCTCTGTGTGCATGGATGCCACTATCTATAGGAACTGCTTTGTGATGGGAGATCATAATGCACCAATAAAAGAGTAAAAAAAAAAAAAAAGCCCAAATGATCCCAACTAATCTTTGTGGGCACAAAAGATAAACAAGAGCCTCAATGGATAACTCACCATGAAGATCTAGGCCAACCTGTGGCCTCTCCATAAGTTTGGAGTGGAGAGAGGCTCAATTTGCTCACTATTCGTGTGGCTAAAGCTAGGAGGCCCCATGCCAAAGCAGGGTGCTGCTGCTTTGGGAATGATGGCTGAGCAGAAAGGTATCTGTGTAAGTGACCTAAACATATGTCAACTCTCAGGTCTAAGTGTGTGTCAGGAAGGACAAGCTGGTAGGAAACGTTAATTATCATGGACTCCATAGTCAGCAGCACTGCAGCAAAAAGTAAGAAACATTGACCAAGAAGTCCCCCCCCTCCACCTGACTTGTGAAAATGGGTTGTCTTCCATGTACGTAAGAAACCCATTAGATTCTTAGGAAATTCAAGAAGATAGTAGAAAATAGCTCCCAAGGGAAAGTGATGAGATTTCCTGCTAAATTAGACTTTTAAGTATTTTTTAATTTATTAATTTATTAATTTATTTTGGTATTGGGGGTCGAACCCAGAAGCATTCTATCTCTGAACTACACACCTGCTTTTCACTTTTTTGTTTTGTAGTACCAGGGATTGAATCCAGGTGCATTCTACCTCCAAGCTACATGTCTAGGCCTATTTTTTACTCTTTATTTTGAAACAGGATCTCACTATGTTGTGAAGAACCTCACAAAGTAGCTGAGGCTGGGCATGAACCTGGCATCCTTCTGTCTCAGCCTCCCAAGTACTGGTATTACAAGCGTGTGCCACCATTCCCAGCTCCCTTTACTTTTTATTTTGAAATAGTCTCACAAACTTACTGAGTGTCTTGCTAAGTTGTTGATAAATGGAATATTTCAGGCCCCAAATCGCTAATTAGGAAAAGCAAAGATGTGCCACTCTTTGTACACTATCGTAGCACTTATACTTGGAATAAAATGAATAGTGCTGAATCCCTATGATAAAGTTTTTTAAGTCTGAGGGCAGAGGCTGGGAGTATGAGCTGTAGAGGACTTGCCTAGCATATGTGAAGCCCTGGGCTGGGTCCCTAGCTTAGCCACAAAAGTCCTGTGATAGCTCCTGTAGCCACTGCTCCTTCTACCTCGTTAGATGTTTACAGGGTTTCTGGCTGATGAAGTGAACTAACTCACTGCCATCCACAACTACCTGAACTATGAAATCCCAGCTCAAGTATAAAATGAGACAGTGGCAATTATTGTAAACTTCCATTTAATGTTCACTAGCATTTTAAGATAAATACTTACATATGACGGTTACATTCAACGGCGTAACCTAAGGCCGATCTTCCACGCCCATCCTTAACATGAATATCTATACCTTGATCGATTATGTATTCCACGATGTTCCTGGAGCTTCCATTAACCGCCAACATTAGTGTTGTTCTAAATTAATGGAAAGATCATTTTACCTCTTAATAATGTTAAAGCTAAATAGCTAAATTAATATTTGTTACCCATTAAAATCTTGTTGCCAATGTAGAATTAGCCCTTTACGCATAGTAGCAGAGGTCAGCATCTTGGTAGCTCAAGCGTTCATCTTTATAAATTATCTCCAAGTTAAAAAGAAAAAAACAAGTAGGAAAGCTGTTGTCCCACTGACATATTCTGTAGTAGAAGTTACTAATGAAGGTCCTTTATGGATAGTCATACACTGAGGTCATTAATGTGAAGTAGCCAAACATTTACACACAGAATTTTCCATTTCTTCTCTAGTCTGAGGTAAGATATTGCAAGTTACAGTAAGCTGTTTGTCATAAAAGTAAATGCTATTTGCAGACTTAAAGAATACTATTAATAAGAGTGATAGTAGTAATGGGCATAGTAGTTTCAGGTAATGAGACATTTGATAGATGTGGAACTAAGATTATATATGTATATAACCTTTCACTCAAAACTTCAAGCAGATGTCCTCCTCCTTTTCATGCTAGAAAACATATTTAGTGATAAGTAGTATTTAAGGTGACATAGTTAGCAATGGGAAAGACAGGAATTCAATCCAGTCATGTGTGAATCTAAAGCCTACCTCATTTTATTACCCACCTATGACATTTATTCATTAAAGGAAAGGTTTACTCGTTGTAAGCTATTTTTCTTTTACCTACCCATGTCGATGAAACAAAGTATCAAAATATGTTGGAAATTAATAGGAAAAGAAATGAACTGCATCTGAAACAGCAATTAATATGCACTGAGGAGTAACCCAACACCGATGTTCTTCAAAGAAAGAAACTAAAAGCAGTCATTCAAAAGGCAAACTGAAGACTTGTTTATACATACTCATTACATAACTGTGCATAATTATTTATGCCTAACATAGAATTCATGAAGGAAAATATATAGGAAGTTAGAATACTACGAAATGGTTAGGAATAGAAATATTGAATCAAATAGTAAACTGAAAGTCTATACTTTATAAAACTAATATGAAACCCCTTAATTAATAGACCAGATGACCAACAAAATCAGATTCTGAATAACACACATAAGTCATTATTATAAGAGAATTACTACTATATTTTCAATAGAACACTACTATATAATGTATTTGGGCTGCTCTGCATCCTTGTTTTTCTGCCAAACTGGTGGTTTGTGTTCAGATTTTTCACTCTACTCGATAATTACAAGTTAATATTTGTCCAATAATTAATTTAATGCTTATGACTTGAGTGATTGTTACCACACCATTCAGTTAAAAAAGATCATATGACTATACCTTCCTAGTAGGTCGACTGCATGTATATCTGCCTTTCTTTGCAGTAAAAATACTGCCATTTTTTGTTTCTTTTCCCGCAGGGCAAATAAGAGTGGCGTGAGACCCAGCTGAAAAAGGACAAGAGCAATTGATAATTCACAAGAGCACCTATTTCTCAAACAAACTGCATCTTATAAAAGACCCCGTGAATAGCAACAGAGCAGGAAATCAACAGGCTCCTTCTGTGCTCCACTGTGTTTCCCATGTGCTGCTCCGGCCCTTGCAAACCTCTTTCTGTAGGGAGTCGCCACACATTCCAGCCATCTCCAAACTCACTGCACACATGAGCTGGCTCCAGGAATTGTGGTCTCTAACACAGCATTTATCATGGGACTGTGGAGTTACATGACTGTTCCCCATATATGCCAAGCACTCTTGAGAACAGGAACTAGATCTTTCATCTCAAAAGCCCCAATCCTAAAACTTAGGAAAGGGTTTAAGTGTTTTACTGAAATCATGAGCTAAACTCTCAGCTCTAGTGCAGACCTTCCCAATCTATGTTCTAAAGCCTCCTGGCATTCTCACAAGTCCATGACTTCACAGATATTCCTTGATTCACTGTTAGGGAAACATCACCAAACTGTGTGCAAGTCTTAAGGAAATCTCTTTAATGTTGCTTCATGCTCATTTAAAATAGTTTTCTGTGGTAAATAGTAACTTTTAAAATATGAGAATTGCAGGGACACAGTATTGAGAGGTTTCCAGTAACATGGAGTTTCCTCCATGTTATATCAGCTTACTTGACTTCTTTTACTTGTAATGTCACGATTCCAGATAGCAATGTCAAGCCCTCCGGCTCCCAATTGGTCACTAAGGAAATGGGCTCTGAATTAAAAGGCGTAGGCTTGAAGTGAACCTCAATTACTTACTAATCATTGGCCCATGGGTTTTCTTCTTTTAAAAGATGAAAGATGTGAGGCATGCTAGCACACTCCTATAATCCTGCTCCTTAGGAGCCTGAGACAGTACGATTGTGGGTTTATGTCCAGCCTCAGGAAATTAGGGAGGCCCTCCAAAGCAAGGGGGGGGCAGGAAGGAAAAACAGAAGAAAGGAAAGAGAGAAAAAGAATTAAACCTCAAACTCTCTTCTTGCACAAGTGTCAACTCAAAATGGATCAAAGACCTGGAAATTAGGTCAGAGACCTTGAAATGACTAGAAGAGAGCACAGGACCCAAACTCTAACATATGGACACTGGTCGAATCTTCCTCAATGACACCCTGCAAAGCTCAGGAAATTAAAATGAAAATTATTAAGTGAGGTGACCTTAAATTAAAAACTTTCTGTTCAGCAAAGAAAGCCATCAAAATTTTAAAGAGATGAGATGTGGAGATGCAACACCTCAAACCCCAATACTTGGGAGGCTGAAACAGTAGGATCACAGGTCCATGGTCATCCATAGCAATATAGCAAGATCCTCTATAACTTGGTGAGATTCCAGTTTACAATAAACTATAAAATAGGCTAGGGGTATAGCTCAGAGGCAGAATAGTCCTGGTTTCAATCCCCATTATCACACAGACACACAAAAATTTAAAGAGACAACCTACTGAATAGAAGATCTTTGCCAGCTACTCCGTTGATAAAGGACTAATATCTAAAACATATAAAGAACTTAAAACACAAAAAGAAGAAATCTAGGCTGGGTGTGGTGGCCCACACTTGTAATCCCAGTGTTTGGGAGGCTGAGACAGGAGGATCGTGGTTTGCAGTTAGCCTCAGCTAACTGCTGAGGAAGAAGAATGGAAGAAACTTACCTAAACACCATGAAGGCTATCTACAATAAATCCAAAGCCAGAATCATTGTGAATAGGGAAAATCTGACAGAATTTCCTGTAAGATCAGAAAAAGAGAAGGATGGCCACTGTCACCACTCCTACTCACCATAGTATTTTAAACTCTAGCTTCAGCAATAAGACAGGATAAAGCAATCAAAAGAATACAAATAGGGAAAGAAGAACTGAAACTATCTGTGCTTGTGGATGACATGATCACTTTCTTAGAAGATCCAAAAAATGCAACCAGAAGAATTTCAGAAGTAATAGTTTCAGCAAAGTAGCATGATACCCAATCAACCTACCAAAATCCTTAGCATTCCATTACACAAATCCTGAATTCACTGACAAAGCAACATAGAAAACAATTCCATTCACAATAACCTCTGAAAGCAATTCTCAGCAATTCTCAGCAGTTCTCAGTGTGAAGAACTATGCTAAACGCATCATAATACCTGATTTTAGATTATACTACAAAGGGATAGTAACAAAAATGCTATCAGCACAAAAACAGACAAAGAGAGAAATGAACAGGATAGAAGACTCAGAAACAAAGCCCCATATCTACAACCAGTTGCTCTTTCTAAGGGAGACAAAGACACACAAGGAAGAAAGAACAGCCTTTTCAACAAACGGTACTGGGAAAACTAGCTATGTATATGTCGAAACAATGGGTTTAAACATAACCTCTTATGCCAGGCGTGGTGGGGCATGCTTGTAATTCCAGCATTCGGGAGGCTGAGACAGGAGGATCACGGTTCGCAGACAGCCTCAGCTACTTAGTGAGGCCCTCTGCAACTCAGTGAGACCCGGTTTCAAAATAAAGAATAAAAAATAGGGCAGGGGCTGTAGCTCTGAGGTAAAATTTCCCTGGGTTCCATCCCCAGACCCATAAAAATAAATAAATAAATAAATTAATTAATTAATAAAATAAAATAAACCTAACCTCTCACCCTGCACAAAAGTCAACTCCAGATGGTCCAAAGACCTAGAAATCAGACAAGAAACTTTGAAACTGGTAGAAGAGGGCAAAGAATCAATACTCCAACATATAAGTACAGATAGAAATTTCCTCAATAAGACTCTGAAAGATCAATAAATTAAAACAATAATTAAGCTGGGCGTAGTGGCGCAGGCTTGTAATCCCCGCACTTAAGGGGGCAGAGACAGGAGGATCCCGCAAGTTGGAAGCCAGCAGCGCTGGCTTAAGAGACCCTGTTTCCAAAATAAAAAAATTATAAAAATAGGTCTGGGAGTGTAGCCCGGAGGTAGAAGGGTTTCCAGGAACCCCAGTACCACCCAAAAAATAAATAAATAAAATAACAAATGGTATAGCATTAAATTAAAAAGTTTCTGTGCAGCAAAGAAAATCATTAATCTACAGAGAGAGTCTACAGATTGGGAGAAGATCTTCAACACCTGACCATCAAACAAAGGTCTGATCTCTAGAATATGCAAAGAGCTTATAAAGCTTAACATTAAAACATTGTAAAATAGGCAAATGAACTGTTTCTTTTCAAAAGAAGAAATGCAAATAGCCTACAAATATATGAAAAAATGCTCAACATCTTTAACAACCAGGGAAAAGCAAATTAAAAGCACACTAAGATTCCATCGAATTCCAGTTAGAATGGCAAACATTAAAAACACAATGACAGCTGGGCATGGTGGCACATGCTTGTAATCCCGGCACTCAAGAGGAGGAGTCACGAGGATCACAGTTCAAGTACACCCTTAGCTACTTCGTGAGGCCCTTTGCAATTCAGTGATACCCTGTATCAAATAAAAATAAAAATAAAAACACAATAATAATAAATTCTGGTGAAACTGGGGAAAGGGAAATTCTATTACACTGTTGGTGGGACTGAAACTAGTACAGCCACTATGGAAGTCAGTGTGGAGGCTTCTCAGAAGATTGGGAATGAAACTACCACAAGACCCAGCAATAGCACACTTGGGTATCTGCCCAACGGAAGTGAAATCAGATTATGATACTTTCATATCCATCTTCATAGCAGCACCATTCATAATAGTCAAATGATGGAATCAGCCTAGATGATGTCAACATGAATGGATCACAAAAGTGTGATATATGCATACAATAGAATTTTACTCAGCCAATAAGAACAATAAAATCACACTCCATGCAGGAAAATGGATGAAACTCAGGAATATGACACTAAGCAGATATGGACAGTCTCAAAAACTGAGTAGATATATGTTTTCTCTTATATTTGGAAGCTAGAAAGATATTTAAGAATAAGGGCAACATCAGATAAATGGGCCCGCACTTCAGGAGAGTGGCTGAGGGGATTAGGGACAGGAGGAGGGGAGATGAAGTCATAAATCAAGTAATAGTTGAAATAACAATATGAATGTATACAAAACTACCAATTTCAATCTCAAAGACATGAGTGTGAAGGATGAGGGAGGAGAGACCTGGTGGGAAGGGCACCAAGAGCTGTGTGCATATATCTCTCTGATATTCTCTACCCCAATATGATGTAAATTTATAAAAATAAATAATAAGCCAGGCGCGTTGGTGCACGCTTGTAATCCCAACATTTGGGAGGCTGAGACAGAAGGATCATGGGTTGTGGACAGCCTCAGCTACTACTTAGGGAGGCCCTTTGCAACTCAGTGACACCCTGTTTCAAAATAAAGAATAAAAATAGGGTTGAGGGTGTCTCTCAGAGGTAGAATGCCCCTGAGTTCCATCCCCACTACCACACACACGATATATACATAATAAATGAATGCTTAGCTAGGGAATTTGGGGATTTATCTCTAAAATATAAGTCTCAGATGCAATAAATTATTTGCATGCATGATGCTTTGATGCATAAAAAAGAGATGGACAATTAAACCAAATAGACACTTCACAAAAGAAGAAATACAAATGGCCAATCAATATATGATAAGAATGATCCACATCATTAGCAAACAGGTAGATACAAATCAAAAGTACACTGAGATTCCATTCAATCCTAATCAGAATGGCAAGGACCAAGAGGTCAAACAACAGTAAATGCTGCCGAGGAGGTGGGGAAATAGGAACTCTTCTACACTGCTGGTGACATTGCAAATTAATGCAGCCACAATCGAGTTCAGTGTGGTGATTCCTCAAAAAACTGGGATTGGATTCACCATATGATCCAGCTGTACTACTCCTGGGGATCTTTCCAAAGGCATTGAAATCAGAATATTATAATAATTCATCTATATCCATGTTTATAGCAGTACAATTCACAAGAGCCAAATTTTGGAACCAAACTAGGTATCCATCACCAGATGAATGGATTGAAAAATCCTGCGATATACAGACAGTGGAATTTTACTCAGCAATAAAAAGAACAAAATCATATCATTTGCAACAAAATGGATGGACCTGGGGAACATTATGTTGTGAGATTAGCCAGTCTCAGAAAATCAAGGGTCATATGTTCTCTCTCTTATATGGAAGCTAGGGAGTAATCGGAATGGAAGAGGGACTTTTATCTTTGCTGCATATATTTTCAAAGGGTCACGTGAAACATAAGTTATTTGCACACAAAACACTTCATTTCTTTTCTTTCTTTCTTTTTGGTGCGGTACTGGGGATGGAACCCAGGAGCCTTCTACCTCCGAGCAACACCCTCAGCCCTACCTATTTTATTCTTTATTTTGAATAAACAGGGTTTCACTTGATAGCAAAGGGCCTCATTAGTAACTGAGGCTCTCCATAAACCGCAATCCTTTGGTCTCTGCCTTCCAAATGCTGGGATTACAAGCGTGCACCACCACGCTTGGCTTAGTTCATTTATATTTGTATAGTTATTTGGTGCTGGGGACTGAACCCAGGATCATTCTACCACTAAATTACTCCCCTAGCCCTTGACTTTTTATGTGCAAAGAAGGTCTTGCTAAGTTGCTGAGGTGGATATTGAACCTTCAGCCTCATGTCTCAGCCTCTCAAGGACTGGGACAACTGGCATGCACTACCTACCACACATGGCTATTTATTTATTTATGTGTTTATTTTTGTAGTACCGGGGATGGAACCTAGGGGCATTATACCTCCAAGCTCCACTCTCAGCCCGTTTTTTTTTTTAATTTATTCTTTTTTTATTTATTAATTAATTCATTCATTATTTTGTGGTACTGAGGGTGGAACCCAGAGGATTTCTACCTCCAGGCTATACTCCCAGCCCTTTTTTATATTTTATTTGGAAAAAGGGTCTCACTAAGTAGCTGAGAGCCTCACTCAGTAGCTGAGGCCGACTTTGAACCTGTGCAATCCTCCTGTCTCAGCCTCCCAAGCATGGGGATTACAAGAGTGCGCCTCAATGCACAGATGTCGTTTTATTTTTGAAACAGGGTCTCACTGAGTTCCGAAGGGCCTCAGTAAGTAGCTGAGACTGTCTGCGAACCAGGATCCTCCGGTCTCAGCCTCTTGAACGCTAGTTTTTTTGTTTCTTAATGGTGCCTTGTAATCACACACCCTTATGAAGTTCAAAGTGATAGAGGCATACATGCACACAGCACTCACTGAGCCCTCCCCCAGGCCCCACCTGCTCCCTCTCTTCCTATCCACCTTTCTGTGCTCAGCACAGTGATTGGCTTTGATAAGTCTGTCTACGTACATCATGGCTGTTGAAGTGTTTCCCTCTTCAAGTCCTCTCCCCACTCCAGCCTCTATTATCAGAAGATGTACAGAAGCAAATATCTAGAGACCTTCTGAACAACAGTGGGTGGTTGATGGTTGGAAGGAAAAAGGTTTTATTCTCAAGTCAAAAAGTGTCACCAGTAGTACTCTTTTAACTTCCCTAACAGAGAGGGAGGGGAAGACAAAGAGAGCTCTGCTAATACTGTTATTGGAAATGAGATTGGAAGAAAGCAGCACCTAACCAAACTCCAGCTCTTCCAGATATTTATGTTTTTGACATCTGGGCAATTAATCTCTTTCATGCTCTCATTTTTCAGATAAATATAAAGCCCGTGTGCTAGGCAAACTTTGCTTTTCTGCTTTTCTTTTACATAGCTAGAAAAAAAACCTTCAATGAAAATATTGTTTGACATAAAAATTTATTGTCCTAACAAATTCAATGTTTTCTCCAATATTTGCTATGGAAGCAGAAAAAAAAAAGCTGTACCGTTGAAAATGTCTTTCAACATACGCAATAGGTGTCCTTCAACAGATAATAGAAAACAAAAATGTTTCCCAATGTATATACACACAGTGGAATTTTACTCAGATACAAAGAACAAAAAAATCATGCCATTGCAGGAAAGTGGGTGAAACTAGAAAATATGTTCAATGAAATCAGCCAGTCTCAGAAAGTCAGGAGTTGAATGTTTTCTCTCACTGGGGAAGCTCAAGAGAAACCAGGAAACAAAAGAGACTTCAAATATAGAAAGTGACCGGGATAGTGGACAGGAATAGAGGGAGGGGAGGAGGAGTAAAGAAATGATAAAATAAATTGTTTACATTATGCCACATCCATGGAGGAAGGTATCACTACCAATCTATTTATGGGTGGGGACCAGTGGGCAGTGGGTGAGATGGAGGAAGACATGCCGAGTCCTGTGTGTGTATCTGTATGACTTTGAACCTCACCATGATGTATAATTACAGTGCACTAGCAAAAGTATAAAAACTATCAGTATTTAAAGTGAAGTCAGAGCCAGGCGTGGAGGTGGACACTTATAATCCCAGTACCTGGAAGACTGAGACAGGAGGATTGCAAGTTCAAAGCCAGCCTCAGCCACTTAGTGAGACTCCATTTCCAGACGAGAAAATCAAGCTGGGGATATAAGCTCAGAGGTAGAATGCCTCTGGGTTCAATCCCAGTACCAAAATAAATATGTAAGTAAGTAAACAAATAAATAAATAAATAAATAAATAAATAAATAAATAAAGTGAAGTCTTCAACAGTCTATTCACTGCAAAGCGTTTTCTTCCGAGGAAAGCTGGAGCTTCTAAATAGAAAAAGTGGACCCCACGTATGTCCCTGTTAAAACTAACATACTTGAAATTTTTTGAAAAAAACGGAGCTGTTGTATACCTCGTTCTTGGCTTCAATGTCCGCGCTGTGTGAAAGAAGCTTGGCGGCGGTCGACTTGTCATTATGATAGATGGCGTAGTGCAGGGCAGTGTTGCCAAAGACATCCTTAGCATTCGGGTCGGCACCATTTTCCAGCAGAAGAGTGGCACATCCCTCTTGCTGGCTTTTAATGGCCTGTTGACATTGTACAAAGAAATGGACTGTACATTCAAGGATTCGAGATGACCTCTCTGCAGTTTTCACTAATCAGATATATTTCAAATGACACTGATCCCCTTTTTTGTGTGTGGTACTGGGGATGGACCCCAGGGGCATGGTACTTCCGAGCTAAACCTCCAGCCTTATGTTTTTGGTAATATATTTTTATGAGTGCATTGTGTCCAAAACTTAATGGAATAAAAAAATTGTGGAGATATACATGCACACATCACCCAATTAGGCTTTATCCAATCCCCATCCCATCCCCTCCCCCTTCCTCGTTCCCATGCTTGATTTAGTGATTGACTTTGATATGTTTAAGTACATCATGTGCTTTAAAGAATTTCCATCTTCCCCGCTCCTATCTCCTCAGATAGGTCACCTTAATCGATCCCTTTTTCATCTCAGCATTTACATCCAACCCATCTGCTGAAAGCACTGGCTACTATTTACCAGAATGAGTGGTGTGGACATGCTAGTGTCACGGGCATCCAGGTCACACTTTCTATCAATTAGAAGAGCCACCACTTCTGGTTGGCCACAGGCACATGCAACATGTAAAGCAGTTCTATGAAAATATAAGGATTTGTTAGGATATGAGAGAGCACTCTGAAATGATACAATTACTGTGCAATTCTAAACATTAAATAGCATCGGATTCCTCTGCCTCGAAAACAAACATTTAACTTTCGTCTGAAGAAATAATAATATTTACTGTTGTTATTGCATTAATGAAAAAAGAAGCACACTTCATTGATTTTTTTTTGTACGAGGAATTGAACCCACAAGGGGCATTCTATCTCACAGCTACACCCTAGCAGTATTTTAGGCTTCATTTTGAAATCGAGTCTTGCTAAGTTGCTGAGGCTGGCCTCAAATTGGCAGTCCTCCTGTCTCAGCCTGCCAAATTCTGGGAATGCAGCCATTCCCAGATTTTTTTTAATTTTTTAATTTTATTGGTGCACTGTATTCATACATCATAGTGGGATACAAACTTTTGTAGACATACATGCACACAACACCCAGTCAGCCCCCACCCGATCCCCACCCCATTCTCTCCTCATCCCTCCTTCCCATGCTTGGCTTAGTGGTTGACATCTAGTATTATAGCAATTTATCCAAAATTAAAAATGATAATCTCACATAACAGTTTCATTTGTCTGATACCAAGCTTTTGATGACTTAAAGATAACATTTCAATATTTCTTTTTGCTTTCTTTCTTACCAGAGGATATTTTTTTCTGTTTCTTTAGGTGAAACTATCATATATTTATATATCTATTTTTCAGAAAAAAATCTATCCTAATATGGAATATGGATTCTAGATACCCAAAACGATCTTGAAAAAGAACAAAGCTAGAAGATATATATTTTCTGATTTCAAACCATATAAAGCTACAATAATTGAAACAGTGTAGTACTCTTCTAAAGGCAGATATATAAACCATTGGAGTTAAATACAAGCCTAGAGCTAAATTCTTCCCTATATTGTCAAGTTATTTTTGACAATGTTTCCACGAACATTTGGTGGTGGAAATAATAATCTTTTAACTAAATATTGTTGAAAAATAATAATTACCTGGAAAAGAATAAAATTGGACCCTTACCTAATCCCACATACAAGTATTAACTCAAAATAGATAAAAGACCTAAATATAAGTCTTAAGACTATAAACTTTTAGAAGAAAATCTGGGTCATAAAACCTCACAACATTGAAATTGGCAGTGATTTCTTGGATATGAATTCAATAGCACAGGCAACAGAAGAGTATACAAACTCCCTAAAAAATAAAAAAAAATTGTATATCCAAAGACAATGTAAACAGAGTTAAAAGTTACTAATAGAATTGGATAAAATATTTCCAAATGCTATATCTGAAGGTATATTAATATTCCAACTAGAAATCCTAAAAATTAACAACAATAAAGGCAAACAATACCATTTAGAGATAGGTAAAAGACTAACATAAATAATGAATCTCCACAGATAACCAATCTTAGTTGTCTGTTGGATGGAAAATCTTGTTTCTCTGGTTCTGGTGTGTGTTACCTATTTCTTCTTTGTGGTTAATCTCTTTGAGTATTTTCTCTAGTGCTGGTTTTGAAGACATAAATTCCTTCAGTTTCTCTTTGTCATGGAAGCTTCTTATTTTTCCATCTAATTTGATAGAAAGTTTTGCTGGGTAGGAAATTTTTGGCTGGAAGTTGTTTTCTTTCAGAGTTTGGAATATGTTACTCCAAGCCCTTCTGGCTCTCATGACTTGGTTTGGGAAGTCTGGAGTGATTCTAATTGGTTTGCCTCTGAATGTCACTTGGCCCTTTGTTTTTGTTGCCTTTAAGATTCTCTGCTTGGCTTCCACATTGGTCATTTTGACAATGATGTGGCGTGGGGATCCTCTTCTCCGATCCTGTCTAAAGGGAGTTCTATAAGTTTCCTGGATCTGTGTATCAACCTCTTGCTCTATGTTTGGAAAATTTTCTGCTATTACTTCCTTGAAGAGATTGTTGATCCCTTTGGTTTCACTTTCTTTTCCCTCCTCTATTCCAATTATTCTTAGGTTAGCTCTCTTAAAATGGGCCCATATTTCTTCAATGTCAGATTCCTGCTGTTGGATATTTTTTTCTAGGTTAGAAAGTATGCGTTCATTTTTGGAATGCTCATCTTCTAAGAGCGTGATTCTGTTCTCCATGTGGTCTAATCGGTTGTTTGTACTTTGAATTGAGGCCTTTACTTCATTAATTGCATCCTTTATCTCTTTTTGGCTCTCTCTGAGTTCTTTTTGAAGCACCTCTATTATTTCTACAGTTATTTTCCTGATTTGATATTCTAGAAATCTCTGATTTTCTGTTTTATCAGGTTCTGATGTTGTGGGGTTGTGGGTATTCATTGCTCCAGTGTTATTCCTCTTCCCCATGATTTCAGAAGTTTGTGCCTTCTCTGGGTTCTTCCCTTGGGTCACTATGACTTCACTTAAGGTGCTCTGGATCTCGAGTCTGTAGTATCTCAGACCCCACTACTCCTTTACAGGGTTGTATCACAGAGTCTCCGACCCAGGGAGTCGATAGAGGCTGCTTTAAACTATGGGGGGTGCCAGGTTGCACGTTCTCCTATGGTGTGATATCTCTGCCACTGCCCCTCTCCCACTGGGTCAAGTCCCAGGAGGTACAGTATTGGGATTTCTCCTCTGTGGCCCGCAATTTGACTCACTGTTCTTGAGTACGCAGATGTAGCTGTACTGGACTCGGTGAATTCACTGCTGCTGCCGCCGGTGGCAATATGGTGCTGCTGCTACGCCCTCGGCCGTGAGGCTGGCATATTTTTTCTTCTCTGGTTTTGAGTTCCACTTTGAGTCCCTGCAGCGTGTGCTGAGCTCAGCCACTGGGAGCTTTAAATGTTCTCTGCTCCGAAAGATCCTGCCTGGCTGTTCTGCAGCGGCTCACCTCGGCTTGCTGTAGCTGTCCGGTGAGTTCGCCGCTGCCGCCGGTACTATGGCGCTGCTGCCGCGTCCTCGGGCACGTGTATCTCCTCTGTGGCTCTGAGCTCTGTTCTCAGTTCGCTTTCTCTCTGGAGCCTGGTGGGTTTTTTGTTTCTCTGGTGATGGTGTTTTCTGGCTATGAAAGGCGCTGATTTTGTGGTAATGGAGATTGGTTGTTAGCGGGGCTCTTAAGCCCCGCTTTTCTTGGTCGCCATCTTCCCGGAAGTCTCGAGATTATCAGTTTTTAATTTTGGATAAATTGCTATAATACTAGATGTCAACCACTAAGCCAAGCATGGGAAGGAGGGCTAGGGAGGGAATGGGGTGGGGATTGGGTAGGGGCTAACTGGGCGATGTGTGCATGTATGTCTACAAGAGTTTGTATCCCACTATGATGTATGAATACAGTGCACCAATAAAATTTTTTAAAAAATGCTCTTCAATACTGAAGCGGCTGAAAGCAGAAGATACTTTTACTCACACTTACACACACACACACACACACACACACACACACACACACAGAAATTAATGGAGCATGAGAAATTTTTATTTGTGAAAAAATCAAATCGCTGATCATCTCAAGGATGACTTTATTAACAATTAGCTTTTACTAGAACTCTTATGCGTATTCACTATAAAAATCACAAAAAAAGAAAGGATATATGAAGGTATAATTTTACCAAAACGAATCATATGGTAAGCAATGTGGCCCAAGGAGCTTTGGAGATGTTGTTCACAGTAGATGACCTGAGTTGGGACACACCTGTGCAAGTGAGGCAATTGAGTTCATGAAGCACTTGCAAAAACCCAGGGTGCAAAACGAATCAGGGACAAAGACAGACGGCTGGCTGATCCTAACGGCATGAGATAGCTTCAAAAGCACATGAGCAAGGGACTGACACTCCTGAGAAATCAGCAAACTCTCTTCAGGCTTGAAATGGCTCCTCTAAATAAAATACTGTCAAATACCTTTAAGATTCTTTTATTGGTACATTGTAATTGCACAGGATAGTTTCCCAGTGGTACATTCTTATGTGCACATAACATTATTTGGTCGGCTTCCCTCCCCATACTTCCACCTTTGCTCTCTCTTCCTCTCCCATAACTGCCTCTCCTCTAGAGTGGGTCTCCAAAATTCCACGAGGTCCCTTTCCTTTCCTTCTTTCTCTCTAGCTTCCACACATGAAGGAAAACACGTGGTCCTTGCTTTCCTGAGTCAGGTTCATCTCACTTAGCATGACAGTTAAGGAACCAACATAGAGGTCTGTCAAAAGGTAAAGGAAGAAAGGAAATGTGGCATACGCACACATGGAAATCTACTCAGCCATGAAAAAGAAGGAAATTATTTTTTCGCAAAAACATGGATGAACCTGGAGATATCATGATAAGTGAGATAACTTAAAAATTAAAACTAAAGAAATGGGAGCCCACTTCCCACCTCAACACTTCCATTTAAGGGACATTTATATGTGGGTATATACTGACACAAAGAGATATCAGATTTTATTCAAAGATTTCTTAGCCCTGTAGTTGACATACTATTGGAAATATTATTATTATTCATTTTTCCAGCCATGTATATACCATGTTTTCAAAATATGTGCATTATGCCGGGTGTAGTGGCACATGCTTGTAATCCCAGTGCTTGGGAGGCCCAATTTCATTTTCATTTTGAAACAGAATATCACTAGGTTGATGAGAGTCTCACTCACTACTTGCTGAGCCTGTCCTCAAACCTATGATCCTCCTATCTCAGTCTCCCAAGTACTGGGATTACAAGGTGCTTAGCTGGTCTGATGCTGGCTGTGAAGGGGTGGGCGGGAGCAGAGAAGCACCCTTGCCTGTGTTCCTCATAGTTGCTTGCCCGCCCACCGGCAGGCCCCCAGAACCCCCCTTTACCTGTTCTTCTTGTCTCTGTCATTTAGGCTGCTTAGCCTGAGCAGTAGCAGGCGCTGCACCTCAGCTACATTACCAGCCCTGGCAGCCTTGTGGAGCTTGCACAAAGCTTTGTACAAGGCGGTGAAGGCCATTTCAGAGGCCACGGGTCTAAGAGACACGTTCCCCCTGAATACTGAATACGAAAAATACTGAATATGAAAAATACTGAATATGAAAAATACTGAATACGAAAAATACCGAATATAAAAAATACGGAATACGAACAATATACTGAATACAAAATACTGTACTAGTACAAAAATGCCAGCCCAGGCTTCTGTGGCTCTGCCCAGCAGCACCACAGTGGCATCAACAGTCGTTGCTAAGCAACTCAAATGTGTTGAACAAGCTGGGCAAGCCCATTCCTGCTGGGTGCCTGGGTGCCGGGGGTGAGCACTGCGCCCCTCATCCTCCAGGTCCCTGTCCTCTTCCTCTTCCTCCTTCTCTCTTCTCACCCCTGCACCTTTCAGAAGATCCTAGTATTGGGGCCCATCCCCAACTTTCCCCACCCTTCCTCCTGTTCCTCCCTCCTCCTGCCTGCCTCTTAAGGTCTCCCCCCTCCCAAGGTACTCTGGGTCTCTGTTCCATTACCTGGCCTGCTCCCTGCCTCCAAGCTTCTTGAAAGCTGTCTCAGCAAGTCTGCAACCCATGAATGGTTTAGAAAAAAGTGAGAAAAATCCTTTAAAATAGACCTACATTTAGGAAGAAAAGATAAAGCAGACATGTGGACTGGGAGCGACCATCTTCGTCACTGTCCCCACCCAACATCAAGAGAGCCCTAATAAGAATCAACCTTCAAAACTCAAAGTACACAGTACTAAAGAGTGAAAATTTCTTTGGCCAATCCATTCTAAGATGAGGATCCTTTGAATAAGGATATTCTGGGCAGAGTTATTATTTTTAATCACAAAAGTATAAACCAACCTTAATGGTCATCAAGAAATAGCAGAGCAGTCTCTACAATTCAGGAGCCAGCTGAGCCTGGTTCTTGTCCTGTTGGACGTACCCAAGTTTACAAAACACAAAGAATATGGACAAGGTCACATGATGGCCAGTACAGATCAAGACGAAACAAGGCCTCTCACATCACATCCAAATATAGACACATGGAGCCGGGCGTGTTGGCGCACACTTTTAATTCCAGCATTTCGGATCTGAGATCAGAGGATCTCACAGGTTCAAAGCCAGCCTCAGCTACTTAGTGAGGCTCTCAGCATCGTAGTGAGACCGTGTTTCACACTAAACTATAAAATTGGTCTGGGAGTATAGCCCAAAGGTAGAAAAGCCCCTGGGCTCCATCTCCAAAACAACACACACACACACACACATACACACACACACACACACACACACACACACACAAGAAATATAATCAAATAAGCTGGGCATGGTGGCACACACACATCCATAATCTCAGTACTTGGCAGGGTGAGACAAGAGGATCACAGGTTGGAGGACATCCTCAGTAAGTACCGAGACTCTTATCAAACAAGTAAGACTCTATTTCAAACTAAAACTAAAATTGGACTGGGGGTATAGCACGGAGGCAGAATGCCCATGGGTTCACTGCCCAGTACAAACTAAAAATAAAAATAAATACAAATGCCTGAACATGGTCCCAAGCACAAACCGTGCAGGTATTCCCCCGTAGAGCTACTGCACGGCCACATCTTCTTTACTTAGTGCAGCTTGAGCCTCCCTCCTTCTACATAACATTGAGACACTCCATCTCAGACCTGCCCCGCTTCCTAAGAGCTTCCATCCTGAGTGAGTCCACTCTCCACTGCTGTGGCACCTACCTCAGATCATCAGCTTTTCTGGAGGAATATTTTGCCTTTGTTTGTGGTTTGGGGGTATTGGATCCAGGAGAGTTCTACCTCCCAGCTACACCTTAACCTGTTTTTTTCCTATGAAACAGGGTCCTCCCTAGGTTGCCAAGAATCACTCTAAATTTCTAAGGCTGACCTCAGACCTGTGATCCTCAGTTCTCAATCTCCCAAGTACTCTTCTAAGGGCTGTGGTTGTCACCGGAGAAAAGCAAAGACAACAGAAAGGGAAAATGGAAAGAAGGAAGGAAGGAAGAAAGGAAGGGAGGGATGGAAAGAAGGAGGGACGGAGTAGCACTGGACTTTTGTGTCTGGAATTCAGATCATCAAAAGTATTGCTATTGTACTGTTGGGTATCTAACCAAAAGAAAAGAAACCAAACTACCAAACTAATGCATGTGTATCTATGTTCATAGCTGCACAATTCACCATAGCAAAACTATGGAACCAGCCAAGATGTACATCAACAGATGAATGGATTACAAAACTGTGGGATATGTACACAATGGAATTTTACTCAGCCATCAAAAAAACCTCACATCATTTTCAAGGAAATGGATGTAACTGGAGGACATTATGCTAAGTGAGAGTAGTCAGTCACAAAAAATAAGAAATCAGATGCTTTCCCTAATATGTGAGAGTTAGGGAGAAATGGGTCATAGGAGGAACTCTTGAAAGAGGAAATCCTATAGAGGAGCAAACAAGACAACCTAAAGGAGGAGAAAGGAGGGGGGAAGAGGAAAATCTCTAAAACACACAATGTACTTAAACATATTGAAGTCAACCACTAAGCCAAGCAAGGGAGGGAGGGACGGGGAGGGAATGGGGTGGGAGTTGGGTAGGGGTTAAATCAGCGATGAGTACATGTTTGTACACACAAGTTTTTTACCTCAATAAGTTGTATGAACACAATACACCAATAAAAAAATTGAAAAAAAAGTATTGCTGTTGTTGATCTGAGTGTTTCCCCTAAATCACTCTACAATGCCTCTAATTAGATTTGTCCAACCGAAGGATGCATACAGTACTGATTTAAAATAAAGGAAAACTTTTTTTTTTTTTGGTGGACTGGGATTCCTGGAAACCCTTCTATCTCTGGGCTACACTCCCAGACACCTACTTTTTATATTTTTATTAGAAAACAGGGTCTCTTAAGCCAGCGAGCCTGGCTTCAAACCTGCAGGATCCTCCTGTGTCCGCCTCCCATACACGGGGATCACAAGGGAGTGCCACCATGCCTGGCTCAAAGAAAAACTTTTAGGTAGCGAAAAGCATAAGTCTATGATTAATTGGCGGGGTAGAAGCTGAGATAGAGTTGTTCTTTTTCATTGCCAAACTTCAGGAGAGATATTCTCTCCCATTCTTGGTGTCTTGTGTCAGAGTTCAGAATGTAGATAGCTCAAGGGGTCAGAGAAGAACCTAACCGGATTACTGGCTAGAGGGCTCACTGGTTCTCTGAAATCTAATCTCAGTCTAACTCTCCAATCATCTGAGAGAAGGACTCCCACCAGCACTCACACCAGGCTTGCTTAGCAGGGTGCTCAGTCCCTGTGCGTCTAGAGTAGGTGTCAGACCATGAGCCCACAGCCCAGGTGTGGCAGCTCCTCACCTTCCCTAAGATTCTGGCTGGGTGAGTACTGTGAGATGAAAGGGAGGGAGGCCAGGAATCTACATAGCCCATTCCCTGGCCACCTGCCCTCATGTGGTTTTGATAAGCAAGTCTCCATCTGGGTCAAGGCCTGCCACCCAGGAAAGAGAGAACCTGGTCCTCATCTGAGTCCTCCAACCAGTAATGCGTAAGTAATTTTAGTTTCCTCAAAAATGTAGTCAGCCTTTGCTAAGAATACCACATTCCTCACATGTGGCTTGCAAACTCTTTTCAACTTGACACATTCTGCTCATCTGCTCCTCCACCTCCTCAGAAGCAATCTCAATCATGACTTTGATGTTTAATCTTTTTTATTTCTTTCAAGGTGTTTATGCACATAGGTATATCAATAACATTACACATATACCTTCTTGTTTCATGTGGCTTTACACATATAGAATAACTTTATACCTTTCATTATGTGAATTTTAAAACATTCATAACATGCCTATCTATATTATAAAAATAAATCGACACTACTCATTTTAAATATTGAAGAGTATTCTGTAGCGGGAACATGGCGTGGTTCATGAATCCGGCTAATCGGGGAGCATTAGACTGTTGTCACGATTTCTCTGCTGTAAGCTAGGCTGCTAGAATAGGCTTCAATCTCTTTAAACACAAACACAGATTCTTTGGTTTTAATAAATACCCTAAATTGGCTTCCTAATTGACTGCAACCATATACACTCCCAGTGCTGGGATATGAGGGGTCTCTCTGCACAGCTTCTGTCTAACACTTGATATTGTCAACATTAAAAATACTCACCAGCCCCACAGGATGGAACACGCTTGTAATCCCAAAACTTGGGAACCAAACGAAGGTTCACAAGGCAACCTCAGCTACTTAGCTCTAGCACTTAGTGAGACTCTTTCAGAATAAAGAATAAAAAATAGGGCTTGTGGTATATCTCAGAGGTAGAATGCCCCTGCGTTCAATTCTCAGTTAAAAAAAAAAAATCCTGTCAATCTTTCTTTCTATTTTTGTCCCCATTTCTGTTTCTGCTGAGTTAAATGAATTTTCTTGTTTCATCTTCTTTTTTCTCTATGGATGAAATCTCTACATTTCCCTCTTGCTGTTTTAATAAGTTACTCTTCATGTTTAAATGCATACATAAAGATACATTTATCTACCAAAGACAAAAATGATTACTTTCCTCTGCTGTTCCTCCCCCCACTCTACTCTTCTGGTATCATCCAGAATTCCAGTATTAAGTTGTTTTTGTTTTGTTTTGTTATGTTTTTGTGGTGCTGGGGATTGAACTCTAGGGCATACTATCCAAGCTATACCCGCAACTCAATTTTTCATTTTGAAACAGGGTCTCACGAAATTGTAGAGAGCCTCACTAAGGAGCTGATGCTATCTGAGAACCTGTGATCGTCCTGTCTCGGCCTCCCAAGTACTGGGATTACAAGCATGCACCACAATGCCCAGCTTAAATTGTTGATTTAAGCATGTTGGCAATCAGTGTTTATTTAATCTTATTCTATAGGATTATTTGATTACACCACTTGGTGCTTCCCCCCTCCTTGCAATGCTTCTTACTGTTAGTTCTTTATTAATTATTCTTTGCCAGAGCTTGTTTTAGGGCCAGGGTATAGCACTTACCTAGCATGCCCAAGGGGGCATACTCAAGGGGGTGGGTCATTCCCCAGGAAAACACACACACACACACACACACACACACACACACACACACACCTCAGCAACCTTTGCTATTTGATTTTTTTAGTCCTTGAGAAATTCCAGATTCCCACATGTTGTGGTTTTCCTTCTCCCTCCAGTGATATTTCTTGTTGTGTGTGTATATATATATCTGGTGATGAGATCCTTGTCATATTTCTGAATTATTTTTCATCTTTATTACTGAAAACTTCTTTTACTGGATGTAAAACTCTACATTGAATTCTTTTTCTTTCAGTATTTTAAAGATGCTTTTCCACAGTCTCCTTGCTTTCACTGAGTCAACAGTAATTCCTCTATAATTTGTATCTTTGAGTATTTAGTGTCTTTTCATTTTGTCTGTTTTCAAGATATTCTCCCTATCGCTGCTATTAAGCATGTGTCTTGGTGTGTCTTCTCCAAGCGTCTAAGTGTTTGGGGTTCATTGAATGTATTGGTCCTGCAGATTTATATTTTTTCATTAAATCTGGAAAAAAGTCAGCCATTCAAATATTTGTTACGGTTCTCCCAGTCTTCATGGGCTTAGAGGGTCTTGTTCCACATCTATTGTCTCACTGTGAACGGATGCACTGCTCTTCTGTGTTTTATTTCTGTTTTTCCCACCTGCATTTCATCCGGGCCCTGGATGGCAAGGTCGGGCGGGAGCACCGTTTTCTTCCCACCGACAGGTGGCGCAGAGGGAGCGTGGTGGCCGCCGCTCCCGACGCTCCGCGGTCACCCGGGCAACGCTTCCGGGCAACGCTTCCGCGCCGCCGTGGCGGCCACGTGACGACGTGGCGCTCGTCACGTGACCCGGCAGTGGGCGTCCCGCGCCGCTGTAAACAGGCTGCGCCCGGCGGGGCGTGCTGGCGGTGTCGCCGCCGGGGACACTGGGGACCGCGCGAGCCCGACGGGGGTGTGGCCGCGCGGGACGTCGGTGACAGGTGGCGGCGGCCCGGGGACGGGACCTGCGAGTTCGGCGGGCGCCGCGACACCCTCCGTCCCCTCCGCCCTCCCAGGAGCCCGGGGACCGCGCAGGTAGTGTCCCGTCCTCGTCCTGCCCTGCGATTGCTGACTGTCCTTAAATGTGCCTGGCTCGGAATCGGTGGGGGTAGAAATTTTTCATAGAACACGTAGTAAGGCGAGTCGTAATGGCTTGTTTTCTGGCTTCTTGAATACATTGGAACGTTCTTTTTCTTTTTAAAACCTCTTTTGAGAGCCCACTTTGAAAGAAAGAAAATGGAACCGCTTTTGGCCTCGTCCCCTGCTCCCTGTGATCCTCCCCGATAGAAGGTTGAGAAACTTCATTATGAAGTTAAAGGAGATTTTTTTTTGGGGTGTGTGGGTTTGTTAATGCGAGGGGGATCTGAACGTGAATCCTTCGTGTGTACCCTTTCCTGTTTTTCTTCTCTTCTGTTCGAATTATGGCATGCGATTACAATTAGCATATCTTTTATGTACGGGAACCCACAATTTTGGATCGAGAACTTTCTCTTCCTTTTTTTCTCTTGCATTCCAGTCCCAGGGGGAGTGAGTGTGTACTTTTTTGTTTGTTTTGTGGTACTAGGGGTTAGACCCACTGAGCTACACTCCCAGCCCGATTTTATTTTTATTTGGAAACTGGATCTCATTAAGTTACCCCTCCCTGGCAAACTTGCGAACCTCCTGTTTCAGCCTCCCATGTACGGGGATGACAGGTGCGGCCCCTGTGCCAGCTCAGGTGTGGGCTTATGCTAGTGAAACCTCACGCCTCGTTGCTAGTTTAGGTTGTTTGAGCACAGAATGAGATTTGTGAAAGAGTTATTCGAGACCAACGGAAAGATTAGGATGTATCCTCTGAAAACTGAAAGAGAATGTGAAATCCTTCAAGTCACCCAATGATGTGAAACTGCCTTTTTTTCTAAAGGTTGTTTGAGATAGGGGTATTGCTATGTTGTCTTGATCTCCTGGGTCTCAGGAATCCTCCTGCTTACTTATTGCCTAAGTAGCTAGAAATGCAGGTGTGGGTCGCCACAATTGACTTTTTACTAAATCTTGAAATAGTGCCGCAGAGCATTTGAGAGAACTGGGTGTAGAGAAAAGAATGTTGTTTCCTATAGTGAGTGAACATATAAATAGAACATGAAGTGGTAGTGCTGGGACAAAAAAACATTGTCAGGTTCTTTTTCTTTTTTTTTTTTTTTTCAATTAGTAGGGATCTACACCAACAGCCCTATTTTTTGTTCTTTATTTTTTATTTTATTTATTTATTTTTGCGGTACAGGGGATGGAACCCAAGGCCATTGTATCTCCAAAATACACCCCCCAGCCCTATTTTTAAGTCTCTTATTTTTGAAACAGGGTCTTACTGAGTTGAGGGGGACCTTGCTAAGTCCCTGAGGCTGGTCAGAAACCTGAGATCCTCCTGTCTCAGCCTTCTAAGTACTGGGATTACAAGCTTTTGCCACAATGCTTGGCTTTGTTTTTTTCTTTCTTTGATACTGTTTCTGCTACAAAGTGAGGAAACTGGAATGATTACTGCTCCATCTTTTGGCTGCAGCTTGGACTGCCAGATAAAGTATAGGACACCCATTTAAATTTGAATTTTGGGTATTGAATATACTTTTACATGGGTAATATATTCATGGGTAATAGTTAACCTGAAAAATCATCTTTTTTCTGAAAACCAAGTTTAACTGGGTTTCCTTATTTTTTTTCCTTCTAAATCTGATAGCCCTAGCTACAATATTTTTGTTAGGTTTAAATTAATAGCTGGAAGAAATTAGTTCAAAGAATGCATGGGAATTAATTGATTAAACCATCAATCCCTTTTTAGGTGAGGTTATAGCTTACTTGCAGAGCAGCACATGTCATATGTTAGAGACACTATGTTTCAATCTTCAACATCAAAACAACCAAAAGGTAAAGAGCCATTTGTTATTAGTAGTAGTGCCCAGCTCTTAAGGGACACCCCTCTATCACTTGTGGTCTCTTCCACTGTTTTTCCCTCTGTGTAGCTGTTCCATTTCTTCCATAACCACCTGTTACTTAGGTTTATACTTTTGGTTGTGAATTGTTTAGAATATCTGAAAGCAAGTGAGTTCTAAAATTTCTTAAGATAACCTAAATTTAAATCTTGAAATGGCACATACTGTGTTTTTTTTTTTCCTTGCGGGAAAAATATCAGACTTCCAACCCTGTTATTAGTTATGGTATTGACTCCATTCTATACCCTGTGAACATGAAAAAAATTACTCCTCTCTGTATTGCAAACAGTTTCTGTTTTATCTCACTGTTGCCAACCTTGTTTTTGCTACACTGAGAGTTTCAGTTGAAATTCTTTTTCAAGGAGTATAATTTTTAATTTCTCAATATTTGAAGATTTCTTTTTAGACTGGGCTAGATCCAGTTTTTATATTTACTCTGAAATGATTGAACCTTCTTTTGTCTGTTGATGGTACTGGGATTTGAACCTAGGGGTGCTCTTTCTACCACTGCACTACATCCCCAGCTCATTCGCGCGCCCCCCCCTCCCTCTGTCTCTCTCCCTCTCTCTTCCTCTCTCTCTCTCCCTCATTCTCCCTCTCTCAATCTCCATCTCTCTCCCTCCCTCCCCCCTCCCCCCCCTCTCAGACAAGTTCCAGCTAAATTGGCCTGGCTATAAGAATTTGGGATCCTCCTGCCTCATCTTCCTGACTAGCTGGGATTACAGGCATGTGCCATTGTGCCTGGCCCAGAAATGCCTGTTTTTTTCTAATTCACTTATTCATTGAACAGTCAACAAAAATCTCAGTGCCATCTATGAACCAAGCTGATGTCTGTGCCGTATGTCTGCAGATGTGTCTCTCTGATAGACAAGTAAATCAAGTGTAATCCAAAGATAATGTGATGGGGCCCTTTAAGTGATATGAAAACTAAGGAAATTAAGAAGGGGCCTTTTTTTTGGGACGGTCAGCTTCCCCAGGGAATTCAGCATTCTGCCCCATGTATTAGTAAAGATAGTTTTGGTTCTTATTCTTAAAAGTGTATTCTAGAGAACAGGCCACATGTGTATCATCTCAGTGCTTGTAGACTTCAGGCCTTATCCCAGATCTACTGAATCAGAACAAGATTTGTGTGCATCCAAAACTTTGAAAAGCACCTGCCCATGACAACAATCAGAGTTGCAAAATATCTCCATCATGTAAAACCCCACACAAATTGGATATAAGTCCTCTTCCATGTAGAGCTATGCCATTTGGCTCCAGGGCAGCAGTGGAAGAGAGCTGAAACATGGCTGAAACATCTCAGGGAATGTTTTTAAAGGCCAGGCCTGAAAGGGTTGACATCACTCTTCCCTTATTCTATTGGTCAGAACTCAGTCACATGACATTGAACATAACTGCAAAGCAGGCTGGGAGCTGTAGTCTTCTGGGTCACCCAGGAACAGGAAACTGTAGTGACTAAAGGGCATGGCCCATGTTTCAGTGGGCCATTCTGGTCTTCAGAATGTTTTGTTTTTCTTCTCCTCACACACAGAACACACCAGTCCCTAACCAAGGAAGGCAGTCCAGAGTTCTCTCCTGTCTTTGCCCTCAGTTCAAAGTACAGTCTCAAGAGCCTGTGGAAGATGACTGAGCATGTGAAGCCCTGCTGAGCTAAGGTTTCTCAGGAAGCTCTGTGCCATGAATGAGCCTGTTCTGTGTTACACCCAGGAGGGTAAGTTTGCTTTGCAGTGGAAATCTTCAGGGAAGTTGATACTTTAATACTGTAACTTGACTTTCATGTTAAAATAACCTTTCATTTTATGCCAGGAGGCACCTTACTATTAGCCTTTAAATTTATCTTGATTTGTTAAAAATGATTTAAGGATACTTCAGGATGGATAACTTTTATAAGAGATTGTATTTAGGCATCAGCATTTTACAGGATCACTGGGAGTCTTGAGTTTATTACTTCTGTTGTGGCGATGTTAGGGATGTTCTAGTACTTATCCAGGTTTGAAGCAGGCTTGTTAAGGTTACAGGCTCTAGAACCATTTTCACCATTTTGCCATAGGATTTTGGTCATGGGTTTCTTTATCCACATGTGGAGATGATAACCATTGAGTTCCTTCCTGAGGTAGTTGTGGAGATTAAATGTCACTGTAGGATAGACGCTGAGGGGAAGTACTCTGAGTATACAGCTGCTATTGATAGTTGGCTTTGATTTTATGATAATCAAGAGTAAGTATAAAACAGTTTTTTACAAAGTGAGATTTGTGAATTTTTTTAAACTGTTAAAACTGAAAACATATTTCTACTTCATCATAAAATTTTTTAAAAGATCCTTCCAGTTACACAGAATATTAATATACAACTTGGTATTCTGAAGGCAAGAGTTAGGCAACTTGAGTTTGAGTTCTACCGCCAAGTTTTTGAGTAGCTGCTTAACCTCTGGGAGGGAGTCTTCTCTCCCAGCCTTGTGTATTAATTCAGAAGGGCGATTGGATGGGAACTGGTTGGTTTGGTAAGATTCCTCCTAGTTCTGCCATTCTGGTTGTTGTTTCCCATTGCATCTCAATTGCACAACCTGAAGAGCTAGCTATAGTATAGTTCACTTGCAGCCCAGAGAAGGAAAAGGCTTTGGTTGGGGAGGGTGGAATAACCTTAGAGAAACTTTCAGGATTGATACATCTACAGTGTTAGTCTTGTTTCATGAGATTTAAAGCACCACCTATGGGCACAAGAAGGGATACATTCTTGTTTCAGCATAAAGGGCACATTTCTAATGGTTACTTCTGTTCAGTGTTGAAACAGGTCTTCTTAGAGGATGACTACTCCGTAGTACAACAGAAACAAAGGTCAGGGTCACATGGGCAGATGATACTTTGGAGAGACATTGAGGTTATTCACCCCTCAGCTCAAATGGTGCTGGAGGACTTCTCTACTCTCTGGCCTACCATGGGTGGAAATCATGGCATGGTGGAGTTGTTAATCCACAAAATCCTATTGTACTATGACCCAGGGATCATGTTTTTAACCAGATTATAATGTGATGACTTGTATACTGAATTTTCTTTTTATCTGAAATTTATTTATTTATTTTGGTTGAAGTTCAGACTAAGTACTGGTTGCTCTTGGTTTTGAAAATATTGCTTCTCTAAGTCTTGTGTGTTTCTGGTGACTCATCTGGGCAAGCAGCATGCTTACCATCTTCTTTTTGAGTGATTGTCGAATGCTCGCCACTTTTTATCCTAATCTCCGCTGGGCACTGTGGGTTTGGGTTCTTAGGTGCTATTGAGATGTGCGGCTGTTGAAGTCATTGGCACTGCAAGTGCTGTGCCCGTGACTCTGGAAATGTTTACAGTCTGCGTGGTGCTGATATTGTTATCTTCCCACAGTTACTGCTGGAAACAGCCTTTGAAGAAGTACAAGATACATAGGGAGCTCAGCCCTGGGGGAAGAGGCATTCTTACCACTTAAATTATAATGCTCTTAATCCCAGTGCCTGAGAGAGAATTCTCATCACCAGAGGGACAGTTCTCTCACAGCAATGCGGTACCTGACTGAGAAAGTTGTGCGTTCATTTGTGTGTGTGTGTGTGTGTGTTTCCTAGGCTACCACAGGTTTGCTTCACCGTTGTCCTCATAAACTGGACTGGATAGGATTGTACTAGTGAATACTTAAGTTTGTGGTAGGTCTTTTCAACCTCGATACCATTAACATTTGAGGGTGGATCATTCCTTGTGGGTGGCTTTTCTGTGCTTTGTAGGCTACACACGTGCATATGCACACACACACACACACTTATTCACACTGGGGACTGAACCCTGTGGGATTCTACCTCCAAGATACACTCTCAACCCCTTTTTACAAATATTTAATTTTGAAATAGGGTCTCACTAAGTTGCTGATGTTGACATTGAACCTGTGATCCTCCCCTTTCAGTCTCCCAAGGACTGGGATTACAGGGTGGGCCACCATGTCCAGCTGCATTGTAGGATATTTAATCACAGTTCATCCTCTTCCTGGTAGATGCTAGCAGCAACCCACAGTAGTGATGATCAAACCCACCTCCACAACATTGCCCAAAGTCACCTGGGGTGAAAGATCACCTCTGATGAGGACCCCGGACCTGTGGAGGCCTCTCGGCTGGCCCTCTGCCGGGTTCAGGTAATCCTCCTCCTGTCTGGTTTCTCTGTGTTCCCAGACTTGCTCACGGCCTTCGCTCTTCTGACTGTGCTCTGCTCAGTTAATTAGGTGGAAAGTTGCCACCTAATTAGGTGGGACCAGTGGGGAATGGGGCCGAGCTAGAGACAGGTGTGGCTGGGCAGTGGCTGAGCTCTGTGGCACACAGATGGGTGTGTTTAGGGTGGCAGCAAATGATTAGACTGCTGAAGTGAACGTCTTTGGATATGAAGTGAGTGGATGACAGTGGAGATCCTAGCACAGGACACAAACCAGGTATGTGGTGTCTTTCTGTTGCCTCAAACCTGCCTTGGGCATCAGGTAGGAAAGGAAGCTCCAGGAATGTCTTCTCCTTAGTGTTCTTACTTGAAAGCAGCAAAAGAAAAGTGAAATTGCTTCTCAGTACACTTGAGAAGCCGTTGGGGTTTCGATTCTGAGGTGACTTTAATAGCTGGAGTCCATTCTTTTACATGTATGAAGTGAGGCTGGAGAGTTGGTAAATAAGCAACTGTGTATTGAGTGCAGCTGGAGGTGGTACCATGCCCTCAAGTGCCAAGGGAGCTGCCAGATGGGGAGACACCATCACACACAGGTGCTCTGTGTGATGTGGGGGACAGGTGGAAAGGGGGCAAGTGAGGACCTCCTGGATGGGCTGGAGGCAGGGCAGGTGTCCTCACACACTCTTAGTGTTCATTTCAGTCACTGTTCATTTTGAGGACTTCTGGAATTTGAGAATTGTGTGGTTTTTCCCAGTTAAGATCATTCTGAACACCCCTTTTTGTAAATTTTCTCTTAACATTTATTGTTCCACATTTCTCATTTTAAATATCTTTTAATGTCTGAACAGTGCATTTTGTAGTTCTATCCTAACTTACTTAACCATTTCCTTTTTATTTACCACATCAATTATTTTGAAGAATTTTGCTACAAAAATATTCCTTGACAGTTATCTTTGTGCATACATTTGAATCCATAGTTGAAATTATTTCTTTAGGATAGTATGAACTAGAGTAGTGAGGATATGTTTAAGGCTCTTGATTCATTTTGTGGAACTGCTTTCTTGAAAGTTTCTAATTAACATTACTACTAGCAAGATGGTGGGTGGCCATTTTAGGAAATCCTTGCCAATATTGATGCTTTGTTTTTTAATTTTTATTTATTTATTTTTTGTTGTGCTGGGGGTGGAACCCAGAGGCTTTTCTACCTCTGGGCTATACTCCCAGACCTATTTTATACTTTATTTGGAAACAGGGTCTCACTAAGTAGCTGAGGTTGCCTTTGAACCTGTGCGATCCTTCTGTGACAGCCTTCCAAGCACTGGGATTACAAGCGTGCGCCACCACACCTGGCAATATTGATGTTTTTAAAAAGAAAATTACATAAGTGGGGTGTGGTGGCGCACGCTTGTAATCTCAGCATTTGGGAGGCTGAGACTGGAGGATCGTGGTTTGCGGCCAGCCTCAACTTCTTAGCGAGGCCCTTCGCAACTCAGTGAGACCCTGTTTCAAAATAAAGAATAAAAAATTTGGCAGGGGGTGTAGCTCAGAAGGCAAATGCCTCTGGATTCCAGCCCCAGCCCTGCAAAGAAAAGAGGAGGAGGAGGAGGAGGAGGAGGAGGAGGAGGAGGAGGAGGAGGAGGAGGAGGAGATGATAAAGATTACAGCTGGGTGTGGTGGCGCACACTTGTAATCCCAGCTTTCAGGAGGCTGAGACAGGAGGATACAGTTTGCAGACAGCCTCAGCTACTTAGTGAGGCCCTTTGCAACTCAGTGAGACCCTGCTTAAAAAATAAAAAATAAAAAATAGAGTTGGGGATGTTACTTGGAGGTAGAATGCCCCTAGGTTCCATCTCTAGTATCCCCCAAATAAAAAATAAACAGTAAAAAAAATAAAGAAAAAATAAAAAGAAAATTACTGGGTAACAGGTGGTAAAACATCTTATTATTTTCTTTCTTTGCCTGGTTATTGATGAGGTTGACTTGATTATGTTTTTTGTTAAAAGTACATTAGCTTGTTAATTGACTGCAAATACCTATTTCTTATGTATCATTGGGACTATTTGTGCTTTTTTATTTTTAAATTGCTTTATACACTTTTGTTTTTCTTCTACTGCTGAGGATCAAACCCTGGGTTTGCCACAGACATGCTAGGAAAGTACCACTGAGCTACATCCTCAGCCCTAAATAAATAAATAAGTATATATATGTAAAGTCTTTTTGTCTGTTATCTTTCAAAAATATTTTTACAGATTTCAATTTTATTTTTTGCTTTGTGATTTAAAACTTACATGAAAAGTATATAAAGAATACAAGGAACTGCCACATATGCTTTACTAAGACTCTCTGATTTTCTTTTGGCCCATTAGCTTTATTATTCTTTCCCTCTTTCTCTGTGTCTGTATATGAGTGCACTTTCTTCTGATTCTCTTTAGTCTAAGTTGTGCATTCCCAAGAACAGCTCAATGGTTATTTCCTAAGAGCCAGTCAAGTTGTCAGTCAGGACAGGTAGTCCTTATTGCAGCCCCAGCAGTTATCCCTATGATGTCCTTTATTGCTCTTTTGTTTTCCCTGCCCAGTATCTAATGTAGAGTCACCCTGAAATAAATTAGCTATTGCCATTTCTTTAATATCCTTTAATTTGGAATAGTTCTTCAACCTCTCTTCTCTCCCTCCCTCCCTCTCTCCCTCCCTCATTCCCTCTCTCTTCCTCTCTCTCCCCCTTTTGTGGTACTGGGGATTGAACCCAGAGGCATTTTACCTTTAAACTAAACCCAGCCCCTTTTTATGTTTTCTTTGACAGAGGGCTTTGCTAGGTTGTTGAGAGCCTCACTACTTGCTGAAGGTGTCCTTGGTGTCTACTTTTTGGGGTTTTTTTGTTATCCCTCTCTATGGAATTGCTTTTTCATAACTGAAACGTTGAAAATAGGGGTCCTGGGAGATAAGGGGCTTGGGGAGATTGTGAAGGAGGCAAGCAGCTAGTGAGGTACCAGAATCTGGTTTTAATCAGAAAGAATCACAAAGAACTCAGCACCTCAGCACCTTCGGGGATGGGTCAGCCTGTCGGGGGGAAGGGACTGATGAGCCACAGGGATGGCCTGCTGAGTCACCCACATGGCAGGTGGAAGTGGTCCTGCTTTTAAACCGTGTTTTGGGGGGTGGAACACCGATCCTCTCACGACATCTATGGTCTCGAGACCTCCAGTATGTCTCCTGGCACCTGGAGTCTTGCGATATCTCCGCTTCCAGAGTTCAGCCTCCTGTCCCCTCTGCGAGATCATGTGGGAGAGGGAAGGGACCCGACTTATCAATAACTTGCATTGTATTTTTTAATTCATTCTGCTGTTTATTTGTATCCTATTTGAACTCATTGATTACTTATATAATTTTTGCCTCGTTCTTACCTTTTTTCTACCTCTCTCCCTTCCACTATTCTGGTACATTTCTTTTCCTCTTTTTTTCTATCCCTGCCTCATATGAGAGAAAACATGTGGCTTTTGATTTCTGAGTCTGTTTGATCTCACTTAGCATGATATTCTCCAGTTTCATCCAATTTCAAAATAATTAAAGTGAGACTATTATAGTGACACATGCATACCCAGGGTTTTGTTGTTAGCATTTTCATTGCTATGACCAAAATATTGGCCAAGTACAACTTAGAGGAGAGAAACTTTATTTGGGTTCACAGTTTCAGAAAGTTCAGTCCATAGGCAACAGGCGCCAAGGCAGAAACTGTGGCAGCAAGGCAGGGCAGAGGGCCACAACTTTCTCACCATGACAGTCAGAAGTAGAGGTGGGAGGGGATAAGGGACAGATATCGTCCCTGAGGCCATTCTCCCAGTTACCACCTCCTCTAGCTGTGCCCCACCTCTGAACCTTTCAGACTTTAACTGTAACCCCCTGTCAATGTAGAAGCAAATTAGTAATATACTTCCAATATACAATGACACATGGTAATCATTCCCATTCCAAAGAGAGGGATAGGGGCATACACTGGCAAGGTTATAAGGGCAGGCTACTGGAAGCCTTTTAGAGATCACATCTCACCACCATGCTGGTGGACATGTAGCTATAGGACTCTGTTTGTCCTACTGGGTTTCAGTCTTGGTTTGGCCCCATGACTGGAATCTGCAGAGGTAGGGTCTTGCTGATTCGTGAGATGCCTTCAAGGCATCTTTCCTGTTGTCTATGTACAAAGTACTTAATCCCCACCCCCTTACTTGTAGATTGATCTCAGAGGCATTCTACCTTCAAGCTATATGGTCAGGCCTTATTTTTCACATTTTGAAACAAGGTCTCACTAGATTGTTGAAAATCTTGCTACATTGCTGAGGCTATCCTTGAACCTTGAATCTTTCTGTATCAGCCTTCCAAGTACTGGGGGATTACAGGCATGCATCACCACACCTAGCAATTTAACTTTATTTTTATGGTACTGGGGATTGAACCCAGGGTTATTCTACCTCTGAGCTATACCCTCAGACCTATTTTTTATTCATTTATTCATTCTTTTTTTCTTTCCTTCCTTCCTTATTTATTTATTCTTTTTTTGGTACTGGGAATGGAACCCAGGGACATTGTATTTCTGAGCTACACCACTAGACCTAATTTTTAGTCTTTTTATTTTTTGAAACAGGATATCACTGAGTTGTCAAGAGCCTCCTTAAGTAGCTGAGGCTGTCCGAGAATCTCAATCCTGCCTCAGCCTCCCAAATGCTGGGATTTTAAGTGTGTGTTACCACCCACCATGCAGGGCTTGCCTGCCTGCCTGCCTGCCTGCCTGCCTGCCTGCCTGCCTGCCTGCCTGCCTGCCTGCCTGCCTGCCTGCCTGCCTGCCTGCCTGCCTGCCTGCCTGCCTGCCTGCCTGCCTGCCTGCCTGCCTGCCTGCCTGCCTGCCTGCCTGCCTGCCTGCCTGCCTGCCTGCCTGCCTGCCTGCCTGCCTGCCTGCCTGCCTTCCTTCCTTCCTTCCTTCCTTCCTTCCTTCCTCCCTCCCTCCCTCCCTCCCTTTCTTTCTTTTTTCTTTCTTTCTTTCTTTCTTTCTTTCTTTCTTTCTTTCTCCCTCCCTCCCTCCCTCCCTCCCTCCCTCCTTCCCTCCCTCCCTCCCTTTCTCCCTCCCACCCTTCCTTCCTTCCTTCCTTCCTTGAATGGAACCCAAGGGCATTCGGCCTCCAAGCTATACCCTCTGCCCTATTTTTTATTCTTTATTTTTGAAACAGGGTCTCACTAAGTTGTGGAGGGCCTAAGTAGTTGAGGCTGTCTGCAAAGCAGGATCCTCAGGTCTCAGCCTCCTGAATGTTGGGATCCCAGCTATTTTCGAAACAGTCTTTTATTAAATTGAGGAGGCCTCACTAAGTAGCTGAGGTTGACCAGGAACCTGCAATCCTTCTGTCTCAGCCTCCCAAGTACTGGGATTATAAACATGTGTCACCACACACCAAGCTCTTCAGGAACTACACTGTCCCTGTCCCGATTTCACACCCACTTTTCTGGCCAAAGTACACATTTTTAAAATCTCATTTCTATTTTGATTCCTTTCATCACAGCTAAAAGCTTCTCAGTAACACCCTTGTCACAGCCTGAAGCTTTGCTGCTTTAAAATTTCTACCACCAGGTTAATTAGTCTATAATATTTAAGATTCACATAATCTAAGAGACATGGGAAAAATGTAGACAGATTCTTCTCCAGAATATAACACAAATAGGCTCTAGACCAATCCCCTGTGGAATCGTAGCTCATGTCTGCAACCTCATGAGCAACATCTTTACTGACTGCATTCCACTCAGAGTTCCCTCCAGAATCACCCAGTAAGCTCTGTTTATCATCCCGACGCTTTTCTAGCCTGCATCTTCAGACCTTTCCAAATTCTTCCTACAATCTTGTTTTAGAGGCTTCTGAACCATGTGGTCAGGTTAGTCATAGTAGTGGCTCTGCTCTTTGGTACTTAATTCTGTTCTTTTTTTTTTTTTTTTTTTTTTTGCGGGTCTGGGGATGGAACTCAGAGGCATTCGACCTCCAAGTTACACCCCCTGCCCAATTTTTTATTCTTTATTTTGAAACAGGGTCTCCCTGAGTTGCGGAGGGCCTCACTAAGTAGCTGAGGCTGTCCGCGAACCATGATCCTCTGGTCTCAGCCTCCTGAATGATGGGATTACAAGCGTGCACCAACTTAATTCTATTTTAATCAGCATTTGCATTGCTGTGATCAAAATACCTGACAAGCACAACTTAGAGGAGGAAAGATTTATTTGAGCTCACAGTTTTGGAAGTTTAGTCATTAGGCTTCAAGGCAGAAACTGTGGTAGCAGGTCATGGTGGAGGGATGCTGGTCTCACATCATGGTGATCAGGAGTAGAGTGGGTAAGAAGTTCTGATGCAGTCCCTAAGACTAGGCGCTAGTGACCCAGCCATGCTCCGCCTCTGAACCTTGCTGCAATGGAGGTGTGCTTCCAACACATGAGGCTTTAGGGGAGATTTCAAACCCAAACCACAGCACCATTCACAATGGCCCTATCACAGAACCATTTTAGGTGGTTATTAAGAGATGAATGGATAAGAAAAATGTGGGATATATAAACAGTAGAGTTTTATTCAGCCATAATGAAGAAGGAAATTATCTTTTTTTTTTCTTGTAAGTAAGTAGAAATACATTGAATTTTGTTTTTATTGTGTTCCCAAACTGGTCATGTATTATAATCTTTTTGTGACCATTTTTGTAAGATTTGGTAATAGACTTATGTAATTTGTAAAATGAGTTGGGAATTGTTTTCTCTTTTATTTTCTTCCTCATTGTTTGGTACTGTTCACCAGGGAAATCATTTGGGTTTTGAGTTTTCTTTTTGCAAAAGGTTAGGTTAGCTAATTTAACTTAGAAGCTATATGGTTATTCAAATATTTAAAATCTCATTTTGTTTCTGTGTCAGTTTTAGAGAGTTACAGAATGTCATATTTACTACACTATCACCGATATTTGTGTGGCATAACGTTTTTAATTTTCTTTTAACATATTTCTTTATATTTGAAGTACAGCTCTAGTAGGCATGATATAGTAGTTGTGTCTTATCTCCTGATGTCTTTTAATTAGGTCCTTTATTTAATTTCTTTATATATGATGCACATTTGATCCTATTTTTGGAAGGATTTCATATGTGCAAAAATTGCAAAATTGTTTAGTAATCCCACAATCAATCCTCAAAATGCTTTTGACACTCATGTACCCAGCTGAGTTTGAATAAGACAGCTCTACATTTCTGGTTCACTTCTTATTTTGTAAACAAGACCCTTTCCCCAGTCTATTCAGTGCCATGATTTTCCATTTGCATTATTATTATTTTGTTGTTGATGATAACTGGCTGTTTAAAATGACCCCAAGTTTAGTGCTGAAGTGTTGTATACTATTTTCAAATAGGAGGCTATCACCTACCTCGTGGAGAAAATGCCTGTGTCAGGCATGGTCACTCTGAATGAGTTGTGGTGCTGTTGGTCGTGAGCTCAATGTAAATAAATGGATGGAAATAATATGCCTTAAACAGAACATGCATGCAACAAGTTTCTGTGTCGACTAGATGACTAATGTGTTGTGCCCAAAGGTTTACAGGGAACTAACTCACACCTCCCTGAGGAGCCAGCAATTCCATATTTGTGAAGTCAGTGTTCACGATTATTTTTATGGAGCGTAACTACCGTGAATGAGAACTGAAGTTAAGGTCGTGCGTGTGTGTGTCTGCTTGGCACTCTTCTCATTTCTTTAGGGACTATTGACTATTTTTGGGTACTCCATTTAATGACTGTTCTTAGTGGTTACATTTGCAGTTAGAACATACCTCCTTAACTTACCCTTGTCTACTTTTTTTTTTTTTTTTTGAGGTACTAGGGATTGAACCCAGGGGCATTTTTCCTCCAAGCTATACCCCCAGCCCTATTTTTTAATCCTTTTTTTGGAAACACGGTCTTACTGACTTGCAGAGGTCCTCATTAAGTAGCTAAGGTTGGCCACGAACCTGCAATCCTCCTGTCTTAGCCTCCCCAATACTGTGATCACAAGCGTGCACCACTATGCCTGGCTTTACCCTTATCTACTTAAGAGTTAATATTATACCCACTTGCCCTCAAAATGCAGGAACTTTGCAATAATGAAGTACCATTTCCACCCTATTTACTATTCTATGCTTGACATGTTTTTTGTTTATAACTATATTCTAAGCTCCATGATGTGTTATTCTAGTATTAAGTAGCCAGTGCCTTCTAAGGAAATTAAGGGAACATTATAAGATAATTAAAAGAGTTTTTTTTTTTTTTGTTTCAGTATTGGGGATTGAACCCAGGGTCTCATTTATGCGAGGCAAGCACTATACTTCTGCTCTACATCCCCAACCCATTCCCAGTAAGAACTCTTTTTGTTCTTTATATTTATCTACATACTTACCACTTGTAGGAGTCTTCATGTCTTTTGGTAGATCCTAGTGTTTAATCTGATGTCATTTTCTGGGGATACATTTTTCTAGTTTTGCCTATCTGCATATGTTTTGCTTTCTAGTTTTAAAGGGTGTTTTAGTTGTTTTGGAGTGATAGTTTTCTATTAATTAGGCCCTTTTTATTCTTTTAATTTTATTCTTTTAATTAGGCCCTATTTATTTTAGATATTGTTGCATTTTTCCTCTGGCTTTTTATTTTTTCTCTGATAAAAAAATCAGCCATCATTAATATTGTTGTTTCCTTCTAGTTACTTCCAAGATTTTTTTTTTTGTTTTAGCAGTTTATCTGTGATGTGTTGAGGTTCATTTGTGTTTATATTGGTCCTACTAATTGTTCACCAAGCTTTTTGGGCTTAGATGTTAGTATTTTATGTTAATCTTGGGAGTTTATTGTCTCTTTTAATATTTTTTCTGCTTTAACTTCACTCCCCCACACATCTCCTCTTATATACACGTTATACTGCTTGCTATTATCTCAAGGATTTAAGAGAGTTTGTTCATTTTTTTCCAATCTTTTTCCTTCATTTTTCAGTTTGAATAATTTCTCTTGGTCTTTCAGTTCACTGACCTGGTCATTTTGTGTACTGTTAAAATCATGCCATGGATTTTTTAATTTTAGTTTTTATTCTTCTCTGTTCTTGAAGTTTCATTGTTTTTATTTCACTTTGTTTCACTTTCATTCTTGAAGGGTAGTGTTGCTGAGCAAACAGTGATAGATGACAGTTGTGTTTTTCCCATACTGTGAGGACAGCATTTTACTGTCATTGCTGGTAAGACTTCTGGATCAGAGCCAATCATAATGATATGCTCTCTCTCTCTGGCCATTTTAAAGTCTTCCCTTTGGATTTATTTTGCAATCTACTTCAATGTGCCAAGATGTACAGTTTTATTTAAATTATACTGCTTAGTACATATTATGTATCTTGGATTTAGAATCAAATCTTTGATCTGTCACTTAAAATTCTTAGCTTCTATCTCTTCACATATTACTTCTCTTTATCCTCAGTATTGTCCTGGAACTTATATAGCCATTTGTGAGTTCCTGTTTGCTTATTTTTTAATGCCTTTCTGTGACTCTATACTATCTTACATTTCCTAATGGTAATTAATTTCTTCAGATATGGCATCTAGTTTGGTGATCCTTTTTTGGGTATATCTAACTTATTGTTGAACACATTTGGCTTTTTTTTAAATGGCTAAATTTTTAATTTCTAAAAGCAGTGTTTTATTCTTTTTTGAGTTGATCAGCTTGAGTAATTTTTTAGTACTTCTGAGCTATACCCCCAGACCTTTTAGTTTCTTATTTTGAAATAGGGTCTAAGTTGCTGAGGCTGATCTTTCTGCCTTAGTTTCTAAAGTCCTGGAATTATAGGTATATAATGCCTCCACACTTGGCTCAGAATTCCTTTATTTGAGTAGTTTATATGTAGTTATTTAATATTCTAATAGGCTAGGGCAGTATCTGTAGTTTTCCTTCTGCTGACTCTCACTCATCAAGACTTCTCTATGTATATGGCAATTTTTTTTATTATGAGCTTATTATTTTTTCATATTTGGTCTCTGATAGTTCTGATGACCTCAAATGGAGATTTTTTTTTCTCAAGAGATTATTTTACTGTACTCTACCAAGGAATAGGGAATGCTTTTGTCTTGAGTGACTTGGGCCATTTAGCAGAATCCTAGTGCTAAATATAGGCATCTTGTGTTGTGTGAGGAGCAAGAACTACCTCACAATCAACTGATCAGCTGTTTTTTTTTATTATTATTATTCCAACTTCACCGTAGTGCCCCAGCCCCTCTTGAGCTGCCTCCTGGCTTCCCTCCTGCCAGCCCTCTTGGTGCTGCATGGGGTCTGCTGAGTCAGTTACCAGAGTTCTTGCCTGCTCCCTGTTTTCCAACTCTTGCGATTCTATTGCTTTGTTTCCTTTCTCACTCTTTCTCTACCTGGTTTTATGTATTTTAAAATCCCTCTAACCACACTTCTACTGGTATTTTGGGGAAGAGTAGAAGTAAACACATGATTAATCCACCATTTCATTCAAAAGCTTCCTATTGGGTTTAAATTTCTGGATTAACTGCTAGTGATATTGTAGATAAGAACTCTCCATCTCACATCCTAGACACCGTGCTTGTGAAAACTGCAATGATAGTAGTGAGCAATGTACTTACAGCAGTGCGTGTAAGTACATTACTCACTACTATTATTGCAGTTTTCCAGACACGAATAACATGATTGGTGATGAAATTAAACTATATGGAATTGAGACCAAGTATTTGAACCAGACTGTATCTTATCAAGTCTTGGGAAAATACCCAGATTAAGCTATATTACAACAGAGTCTCAAGAGTGCGGTTCAGCGAGGATGGATCTTGCCTGATCAAAGGTAATACAAGGCTGTGGGTCAGGGGCTCCTGCCACCAGGGAGGCTATCCTGCCTGCCAGATGCTTGGGTCCCCACAGGCCAGGATCACATCAAATATGAGATCAGCTTCTTAGATGTCTTCAGGATGCCTACAGCACTTGTGAAGAACAGGTAGATGAGCTGTGGCGTCTAGACTGGCAACCTGGAAGAGAAGAGGATGGTCCCGACATGATGATTGCATCATGTTACATTGCAGTGGACACAGAATTTCCAGGTGTCATGGTGCCACCAATTGGCGGATATATATTACTATAGATTACCAGTATCAACTATCCAGTTGGGCCTTATATTCATGATTGAGAAGGAAGAATGTCCTTCTAAAACCAATGCTCGGTAGTTCAACTTTAGATTAACCCCTACTGAGGACTTGTGCTCCCGAGAGTCCATAGACCTTCTTGCTTCCTGCAGGCTGAAGTTTCAGAATCATGAAGAGGGAAAGGACCGGCATGGTGCACTTGCATAGCTGCTTATGACACTAGGAGCAGCTTCCTGTGATGTCACATGGCTTTCATATCATAGTGGCTGTGATTTTGTCCACATGATAAAGGTGCTTACAGATTCTCCTTTGTCTGAGAAAAAAAAGCTTGAAATATTTCATATTGGGAACCTTTTCTTCACATTTATTTATTTATTTTGCTAGGGATTGAACACAGGGGTGTTCTACCCTCAAGATACACACCCTGTTCTGTCTTGCTAGGTTGCTAAGAGTCTCACTGAATTGTGGAGGCTGGCTTCGAACCTGTGATCCTTCTGTCTCATCCTTTTAAGTACTGGGATTACAATCCTGTGCCACCACACCCTGCTCTTGCCATTTATTTATAATGTGGAATACTTGTTGGAGAATTGCAAACACCTTGAGGAAGGGCTTTAGGAAGTTTCCAGTCAGTTGGATTTGCAGGAACTGAAACGCAGCAGTAGCAGGCAGGCTCATGTTCAGTGCTGGTGGACATTCTTCAGGATGCAGGAGGTTTTTTGAGGACAATATTGACACCAGCTGCTGGCAGCTCTGTGTCCTAAGCACAGAGTGGCCAGCACAGAATGAGAATGTGGACTCTGACTGGGAAAAGACGAGCATCCTTGGGGATGCTCAAAAGTGTGTGGAGTGATTGCTGCAGGCTCTGCAGGGCGTGCCTGATCCTAGATGGTGCTTCCTGTGCACTTACCTTCCAAGAGAAAATGCTGCTTTTGAGTAAAACTGTAACCACTGTATGCATTGAACAGAAAGACTGGTTTTACTGAAGACCAAAGATGTCATTATTTTAGATCCACAAGAGAAGAGTTTGCTCTGTATCTGTAATCAAGTCTGCCATTCTTTGTCTCCACATCTGTCCTCTCCACTTGCCGGCTGCCACTAGCATCAGTAGCTCATTTGACCCCTTTTTAGTTATTATTCTTTTGGGAGTACTGAGGATTGATCCCAGGGATGCTCTACCACTGAACCATAGATCCCTGGCTCTTTGAAAAATTACTGTTTGGAAACAGGGCCTAAATTGCCTTGGTTGGCCTCAAATTGGCAATCCTCGATTCTGAGCCTCCTGAGTAGCTGGGATTACAGACATGCACCACCATGCCTGGCTGCTTTGACACCTTTAGTAATATCCCAAACAAGTCGGAAACAAGTAAAATGTACATAACTCTTAAAAAAAATACTGAAATGAGCTTTATTTTGGATCCTTTCTGTTTATTTAATCATTTCTTAGCACATTGGAATGAGGTGCTCTTTCATCATGGAGAGGAAAATTCTTGCCTGCATGCATTGGCATGGTTTTATTGTAAAGAATGGGGAAAGGGACTCTGTTGCTTTTTTCTCTTGACCTGGTTTCTCTTGTCTTCTTAAGTGTACCTTAGCATTGTAGGTATCTTTATGAGACATTTTTATTTTAAGGAGCAGCCATTTACTTCAGTGCTCGTTTTAGGAGTAGAATGTTTATTTTCTTGCTTGAAGAAGTGAGCCGAGCAGTGGTTGTTCGACAGGGTCCCGGGCAAGGCCATGCTACCCTTGCAGCCCTCTCCTCTGCACGCCGGCCTCCTGTCCCCTTGTGGCCAGGGGCTTTCTCATCCTCACATTATTTTTCTGTGTTTTGTGTTGTCTGCTTGTGGTTCTCACCTCTTGATGTCCGTGGCCTTGCTTGTGAATATTTGAGGATTGTTCCTCTTCGTGCATTTTTTCAGGTGTGTCTTCTTGGAAGTGCCTAGTTCCTGATGTGGATTCTGGCCCAATGTGTCTAGGTTTCACCTGCTGTCTCACACGTGAGCTTCTCCCCAGCAGCACCTGGCTTTCTTGGGCACGCCTGTCTGCATGTTGGTGGCAGGAAGGTGATTGCTGTCTCTAAGGAGGGCATGCCTCACATGTGTACTTCTAGTCTGTTTAAAATATCTCTTAGAGGCACAGGGGCATAAAAATAAAAGCCCTTCAGCCTAAAAACCAGTGATAGAAATGTTCAGTGAATTAAAAATGTCTGTGCTATTTATTTTTGTGTGAAATTTATCTAATCTTATGCATACTTGGAATTTCTTTGTTTCTGGGATTCTAGCCAAGGAGGAAATACGGGTTTGCAGTCATATTTATAGAGCTTTTTTTTGTTGTTGTTTTGTTTTTTTTTTTTTTTTTTTTTTTTTGGTGGTACTGGGGTTCCTGGAAGCCCTTCTACCTCTGGGCTACACTCCCAGACCTATTTTATATTTTTGAAACAGGGTCTCTTACTCCAGCGCGGCTGGCTTCGAACCTGCGCGATCCTCCTGTCTCCGCCTCCCTTGCGCGGGGATTACAAGCGTGCGCCACCACGCCCGGCTTTTATAGAGCTTTTAATCTCAGAGACTTAATGGTCCAGTTTATTGAAATATCAATATTCATAAAAACATCTTCAATTAAGTAAAAACAAATTCTTATGTGTATGAATTAGTAATACAAGAAATAGCTTTAGGAACCATTTCTTAAAAACTCATTATATGTAATCAAATGGAAAAAAATCCTAGCATGTGTGTGGATGGCAGAGCATTAACTTGTCATCTGCATACAACTGTGCAGTTTGCAGACACTTCCCACATTCATTACAGCATTGTTCTTTTAGAATGTTAAGTTGAAACACAGGCAGCAGAGGGACATGAGCAGCTGTGCTAGCCACAGTAGCTGTGCAAGGCTGGGCCAGTCTTCACGGCTGGCTTGCTGACTCAGAGCCTGGAATGTGGTGGGGCTTGCTGCTGGCCACCTGTTCTGGCCTTCACACGTCAGCCCTCAGTCCTGCATCTTGGTGTCCCCTTAGGATCTATCTAGCTCAGTGGGCTGTGAGGATTGCTTTATGTGCAGAGGTGGCCTGTGGTGTGGTGAGCTCTGTAAATGTGTCTCTGCACAGGTTGCCAGCACTGATAGCAAACCTGCCTCCAACCAGGTCCTGGTTCTGTGTCTGGTGCTTGTTTAAATGTGTTACTTTTTTTTTGCATATTTGGGATTGAAGCCAGGGGCATTCTACCTTTTTGCTATACCCCCAGCCCTATTTTTATTCTTTATTTTGAAAGAGGGTCTCACTGAGTTGCAGAGAGCCTCATCAAGTAGCTGAGGCTGTTTGGGAACCTGCAATCCTCCTGTCTCAGCCTCCCACATACTGGGATTACAAGTGTGCCTTCACTGTGCTTGGCAAATGTGTTACTTTTGACAGTTTATGAAGTTTATGGTGTGTTTACTAACTTCTAATTTCCAGATGAGCAGAACACTGAAATTGCCACAAATTATTACATTGAAGCCACACATTTGCTTTTGTAAGATAAATTTACTTGGAATATTTGAATTTTTTTTTTTTTTTTTTTTTTTTGGTGGTACTGGGGTTTCTGGAAACCCTTCTACCTCTGGGTTATATTCCCAGACTTATTTATATATATATATATATATATATATATATATATATATATTTTTTTTTTTTTTTTTTGGAAACAGGATCTCTTAAGCCAGCATGGCTGGCTTCGAACCTGCGTGATCCTCCTGTCTCCGCCTCCCAAGTGCAGGGATTACAAGCGTGCACCATGCCCAGCTGGAATATTTGATTTTTAAAGAGATGAGAAGTGTCGAAATGATGCCTGGCTATAAATTCTATATTAAATTTCACCATATATTTCTTCCTTTCAGATATCAATTTGTGCTATGTATATTTATTTCTTTAAAATGTAAGTTTAATTTGTGGTACTGTGTAATTTTTTAAAAACTGGTTAAGTAAAGAAAAGTGAAAGTTCTCTGGTGATTCTACACCTACTTCCTCCTGAGTGCTTTTCAGCCACTGTTAACAGTTTGGGTTCTCTTTCTCTCTCTCTCTGTCTCTCTCTGTCTCTGTCTCTCTCTCTCTCTCTCTCTCTCTCTCTCTCTCTCTCTCTCTCTCATGCACACACACAAACACACACACACAGACACACACCTGTGAGTCTTTGCTCACATACACAGCCTGCTGGTGCTAGAAGCAGCTCTGAGAGCTGTCACCCCTGTGCCTGGGGTCAGAAATGGGGCCTCTGTGTCACTGCAAACATTGTGTGTTGTCTGCTCAGATGGTAATTATCACCCATGCTACTGTCGGTACTGTGGCTAACAGCTGCTTCTTTCTGTGTCACTAATCCCTTGAAATGTTGTTCTACACAGCCTTCCCTGGAAGAATCCTTAACTCAGTATAAAGCCCTCACTTCATGAGGGATGATGTGAGTAAAGGGGACCACACTGCTCCAGTGCACAGCCACATTCTGTGACTTTCCTTCTATCAAGGCCGACTCCTGCCTTAGAGTGAGTGTCCTCTTGCCGATGAGATTTCTGGATCTTTTTTTGTAAACAGGTCTTCAGTTGGCCAGATCCTGCTTGTATCCCAGTCCTGTATAAATCCCTGTCTTTCCTGGAGTGGTCCCAGTGCAGGCTCAACTAGGAATTGAGCTTCTGAAAAATAATGTTGTATGAAAATGATTTTGAAGAAGAAGTGATTGAGGGTTCATCTAATACCATAGTTAATCAGAACTAGGAACCAGTAGAAAAGTTTCACTGATCATTTTTCTTATCTGTTATGCTGAGTTATTATTAACAAACTTATAGCTAGATTGTTATTATTATTTTGAGGGCCTGTTTTGAAGACCTAAAAGTCTGTTGAATGAGGCAAGGCTTTCCTAAGTACTTGATGAAAGGGGTTGGTTGATTTGACTCTGGCTGCTTTAGGACTTGGTGAGCCTCTGTTGAACTCAGGAAGCGATGAGAGGACTGTTTCAGTAGCTGGTGCTGTGTCCTCGTAGCCATGGGCCTGCTTCTTCCTGTCGTGGCTGCTTACTCCCAGTTAGAGTGACCCTGAAGCCACATCTCGGCCCCGGCCTTTCCTTTGCCCAAGGTGCATGTGGGTTTTGTGTTCATGGCCATACTTCAGACTGCTCTTTTTCCCAAAGGGACTCATTTTCATTGTACTAGTGATCTACAAAGCATATTGTCAGCAGAGGAATGCTTTAAGTGCTGTTGTGGTAGAGGTGTGTGTAGGCTAGACTAGACAGTGGTTAGGAAGTGTGGAAAATAAGCATTTTGGGGGTGTAGCTCAATGTTAAAGCATTTGCTTGGAATATGGAGGCCCAGGGTTCAATCCCCAGCATCACAAAAAAAGGAAGAAGAGAGAAAGAAAACAAAATAAAGACATAAAGAGAGAAAGCTATCTTTGTTGTTTAATGGATATAAATTTTTTTTTTTTTTTTTTTGGTGGTACTGGAGTTCCTGGAAGCCCTTCTACTTCCTGGGCTACTCTCCCAGACCTATTTTTTTTATTTTTGCAAACAGGGTCTCCTAAGCCAGCGTGGCTGGCTTCGAACCTGCGGGATCCTCCTGTCTCTGCCTCCCAAGCAGGGATTTCAAGTGTGCTCCACCACACTTGGCTAATGGATATAATTTTAGTTTTGCAAGATGAAAGAGTTTTAGAGATCCAGTTTACAAAAATGTGAATATACTTAACACTATTGAACTCTGTAGATGTAAACATAATTTGGTAAACTTTCATTACATGTTTTGTTACCACACACACGAAAATAACATCCTTTGTGGAAATAGATTTAAAAGATTAAGTGCAGGATTCTAGTTTCTTCCCCTTTTTTGTAGTTAATTCTGTTTACTCTTCCATTTTTAAATTTATTTTTCATTAATTAAAGTACGTTTTGTAGTCCCAGTGATCAAACCCAGAGCCATGTGTATGCTCGGCGAAGCATTCTACCTCTGAACTGTGTCCCGAGACCCTTCCTTCCCTGTAAATTGGATCAGCAGATTAGGGCTGGGGTAATGTATAGGATTGGAATTCATTCAGCATTTCTGAAGCCCTTCTCACGTAGGGCGCTTTGCTTTAGTTGATCACTTGAGAACTGAGGGCTGTGAATCCCAGAGGACAGATAAGGAAAGGATTCCAGCTATTGCTGCTTTGCTGAAAGAATTGGAAAAGACCTCTTCCCATTGAGCAGGCAATCCTGAAAACACTTTACATACCATGGACATTTTATTAATAATTTAAAACATACAGATGTATAGTCACTTAGCAAATTTTTAGAACCTCAGAATGTTCCCGATGTTTAGGAAAGTGGAGGAGCAGTGGGACCTGCTGCCCCCTGGCATCCTCTGGCAGCCTCTTGTTTCCTCATGTCCCCGTCCCACTGCATTTTTGGAGCACATTCTTGTTGTGTGATAGTGTTTATAAATATTTCAGCAGTTTCACTGAGAGATAGTTGTTTTATTAGAACTAATCACAGTACAACTCTCACCCCCAAATTCTTTCACACTTCTTTGTGTGTTCAGGATCTAAAGAAGGTCCAACGTTACATTCCATTGACATGTTTCTTTTCACCTCTGGGCCCTATTTCTTACATGTTTTCTTTGTTCTGGAAGTGTATTTACTGAATAAATCATGTCATTTATCCTGTGTAATTGCTCATACTATGAGTTTTGCTGAATATATCCCAGTTGGCATCATTTAACATTTTTTCTTCTCCATATTTTTTATAAAGTAAATGTTAGTTTTGGAGTCTTGATCTGATTTAGGTTCATTTTTGTTTCAAGAATATTCATAAGCTGTGTGGTAGTATATGCCTATAGTCCCAGCTACTCAGGAGGCTGAGGTAGGATGATCCTTTGAGCCCAGGAGTATGAGGCCAGTCTGGGAAACACAGTGAGACCCTATCTCAGCATAGTGAGACTTTGTCACTTGATGAAGAAAACATACATGCACACATATACACACATGAATATGGTCTGTTTATCTGGCTTTTTTTTCTTTGTAATGGTAATAGTCACTTATAATTTTTATAGCTTCATTATTTAATTATGTGCTGCATACTGTTGCCCTTCTAATTTTATTACTCTGTTTATTAGCTGGAGTGCTTATTAGCTTTCTTCTTAAAAAATATTTTGTGACTTAGAAGTATAGTTTATATAGGGAAGACGGATTAAATGAATCATTCTTTTTATTTATAAGGGTTGGAATGTCCTTAACATTGCTGGAGGTGGCTGGTAAATATTTTCTTTTATTTTAAAAAATTGTAGTGTGAACACATGAGGTTTTTTTGTTTTGGGTTTTTTTTTTTATGGTACTAGGGTTCCTGGAAGCCCTTCTACCTCCAGGCTACACTCCCAGACCTATTTTATACTTTTTTATTTTTGGAAACAGGGTCTCTTAAGCCAGCGTGGCTGGCTTCCAACCTGAGCGATCCTCCTGTCTCCGCCTCCCAAGCACAGGGATTACAAGCGTGCGCCACCACGCCCGGCAACACATGAGTTTTTAACACTTAAGTTCCTTTCAGTTATTCTTATTGATGATCAAATTGTTCGTTCTTTGGCCAGTTGGAGCATATTTTTAGGTTAGCTCCTGGCTCACTTTGGCATGACTCCCTCTGAGAGCTTTTCTGTTTGGTGTGATAAGAAATCCAGGTTCATTTTGCACATTTTCACCTCTCTATGTGGAAGTAGCCCTTTCTTCAGCCAGCCCTGGATCCTTTCATTGGGAAATTGTATTTAGAGATCATATTCTGGATGCCACAGGTTAGTGGTTGCTGGTAGGCTTTTTCAGAGGACATAGCTAAGACATACATTGCTATTGTCTTAAAGAGAAAATATCTCAGCTGAGTGTGGTGGTTGTGGTGCTTGTAATCCCAGTACTTGGGAGGTTGAGACAGGAAGATCGCAGGTTGCCAGCCAGCCTCAGCTACTTAGGCCCTCTGAAACTTAGATCCTATTTCAAAGTAAAGACTAAAAAATAGGGCTGGGGGTGTAGCTCAGAGATAGAATGCTCCTGAGTTCAATCCCTAGTACCGAAACAAACAAACAAACAAACAAACAAACAAACAACTATCTCATGAGTTTCATACTGTTTTTTAGATACAAATTTAAGAATAGAGAATGTGTGTGTGTGTGTGTGTGTGTGTGTGTGTGTGTGTGTTACTGGTGTTCCTGAAAACCCTTCTACCTCCGGGCTAAACTCCCACACCTAATTTATACTTTTTATTTGGAAACAGGGTCTCTTAAGCCAGCACGGCTGGCTTCGAACCTGCGCGATCTTCCTGTCTCTGCCTCCCAAGCGCGGGGATTACAAGCATGCGCCACTACACCCAGCAAGAATTGAGAATTTTATTAAACTTCTTTGATGTTATTTGTACCTCATGCTGAAAATCTTGGTTCATAATGTTGTTACCAGTATTTACTATTATTACTACTACCATGATTACTGAAATACTTTTAGAACTAAAAGCATTTTCCCCAATTGTTTAAAAATTTCTAATTGACAGAAGAATTTTGTGTGTTTATGTAATTGCTATGTAATATTTTGGTAGAGGAGAGCTCTTTCACCCATGACAGCCAGGAATAGGCGAGTGAGAGAGGGAGGGAGAAAGAAAGAGGAGGGAAGGAAGGAAACAAGCCAGCTGGCCAGGAGAAGATAAATCCTTCCAGAACATACCCAAAGTAACTTACTTCCTCCAGCTAGGGCCCTTTTCCCAGCTTTCATTCAGGTATCAATAGATTAATCCAAAGAATGGATTATTAATTTACTGATGACATCAAAGCCCATGTTATCTAATCATTGCCTGAAAGCTTGACCTCTGAACTTTGGTCCATTGGGGATCACGTTGTCAACACGAGACTTTGAGGGGTACATTCTAGATCTACATTGTAACAGGTTTTTAAAAAGAAATAATTATGGAAAACATGTACGTAGTTCTAGAGCCAAGTGTGTAGAACAAGACAGAATCAGAAAAATCTATTTTATTGAGGATTCTATTTAAAACATGTAAGCAAGTGTGTGCGCATGTGTGTATCTGCACATGCACACCTACATGTTTCTGTCCCATCTTAGGTGAGTGTAGCACACTGTCTGATTTTCTTCTCACTTTTTGTCTTCCTATTATTTCCTGTTGACAACTCCATGGTAGTACAAGAGATTCTTTCTGCTCTTCTGCTGCTGTGGCATATTTGTGTAAATGTATCATTGATTTTACAACTAGTCCCATGTTAATGGACATTTGGGTTGCCCTTTATTTCTTGCTGTTACAAATGGTACTGTAACAAATACCTTTCACTCACACATACATACACACACACACACACACACACACACACACACGTATAATACATAAACACACATGCTTTTGCCACTATATATATGGATTTCATTTTAAACAGAATAACTTGATTTTGGAAGCATCCAAGAGTACAGTTACTGCCACCAAAGAATTGCTCTGGGAGTAGTGGGAGATGCTGGAGGCAACTAGGGTCAGAGTCATCTTTGACTCTGTATGGGTTGAACAGTTATAATTCTTCTTGTGTAAACCATGTCCATATAGTAACATATATTTTTTTCATTTTAGTTTATTTAGTGTAGGTTGGCTCATGTTATTGTAGAGGCAAGCATAGAATCTGCAGACAGACTGACAGACTGGAGACCCCAGAAGAATTGATTTGGGCATCTGAGACCAAAAGTTGTTTTCTGGCAGAATTACCTTTTTTTCTTGGGGGAGGTTGGTCTTTTTTTTTTTTTTATCAAATAAGGCCCACACATATTATGGAAGGTAAACTGCTTTATTTAAACCTATTTATTTAACTATTGTGCACCCACTGGCCTTCAGTCTTCAATCTGTCTGCTTTCAAGAAAATCATATACCATAACCAAGTAGGGTTCATCCCAGGGATGCAAGTCTGGTTGCAAGTCTTATGTTGAACATAAGAAAAATAATTCATGTAATTCATTACATACACAGAACCAAAGACGAAAATCATAATTTCAATAGATGCTGAAAAAGCCTTCAACAAAATCCAAGACACATTTATACTAAAAGCATTGCAGAGAATTGGAATAGAAGCAACATACTTCAACATCATAAAGGTAACGTACAATAGGCTCACAGCCAACATCATATTAAATAGGAAAAACTGCAAGAATTCTCCCTAAAAACAGGAACAAGACAAAGATGTCCATTATCACCACTTCTTTTCAATATAGTACTTGAGACTTTAGCCAGAGCAATAAGGCAAGAGAAGGAAAGCAAAGGAGTGCAAGTAGCAAAAGAAGAACTAAAACTATCACTCTTTATGAATGGCATGATACTAAGAAGAGCCAACAAATTCAACCAAGAAGCTTATGGAACTGATCAACAAATTCTGCAGTGTCTGGATACAAAATCACTCTTAAAAATCAGAAGCTTTCTTGTGTACCAACCATAAATCCAATGAGAAAGAAATACAGAAGACACTTCCACTCAGGATATCCCACAAAAAAATAAAATACTTAGGAATAAACCTAACCAAGGAGGTAAAAGACCTCTATAAAATATTATAAAACATTTTAAAAAGAAATCAAAGACGACCTTAGAAGATGGAAAGATTTTTCATATTCTTGGATAGGCAAAATAAATATCATCAAAATAGCTCTTCTTCCAAAAGTGATCTATGGATTCAACGCAAACACCATTAAGTTACCAAGATCATTCCTCACAGACAGAAAAATCAGTGCTTAAATTCATTTGGAATAGCAAAAAAAACCCAGAATAGCTAAAGTGGTTCTCAGCCACAAGAACCAAGCAAGAGACATCACGATACCTGACTTCAAATTATACCTCAAAACCATAGTAATAAAAAAGCATTATATTGGCACAAAAACAGACACATAGGACAATGCAGCAGAAAAGACTCAAACAAATCCACACACTTACAGCCAATTGATTTTTGACAAAGGGGTTAAATACATACACTGGAAAAAAGATACCCTCTTTGACAAATGGTATTGGCAAAACTGGTTAACCATATGCAGAAAAATGGAAATAAACCCCACTTTCTCACCCTGTACAAGAGTTAGCTCAAGATAGATCAAAGACTTAGAAATCAGATCAGAGACCTTACAGCTCCCTGAAGAGGGTACAGGTCCAGCACTTCAATACATAGGCACAGGTAAAAACTTTCTCAACAAGACCCCAAAAGCACAAGAAATTAAAAGGAGGATCAGTATGTGGGATTGCATTAAACCAAAGAGCTTCTGTACGGCAAAGGGAACCAACAAGAACCTCAACAGAGAGCCGACAGAATGGGGGAAAATTTTTGCTAACTATTCCTATTATAGAGGGCTAATATATAGAGGACTCAAGAGACTCATAGCTAAGAAAACAACCCAATCAAAAATAGATAATGAACTATATAGACATAGATAAATGAACTAAACAGATACTTCACAACAGAAGAAATTAAAATGACCAATAAATGTATGAAAAAATGTTCAACATCATTAGCAATCAGAGAGATGCAAATCAAAACTACTCTAAGATTTCACCTAACTCCAACTAGAATGGCAATCATTCAAAACACGAATAACAAATGCTGGTGAGGATGTTGAAAAGTGGGAACTCTAATACATTGTTGGTGAAATTGCAAATTAGTGTAATCACTTTGGAAAACAGTATGGCAGATCCTCAAGAATGGAAATGAACCTACCATATGATCCAGCAATACCACTTCTGGGTATCTACCCAAAAGAGTGGAAACCAAAGTACCAAACTAATGCATGCATATGCATTTATGTTCATATTAATCTAATTCACAATTGCCAAACTATGGAACCAGCCAAGATGTCCATCAACAGATGAATGAATTACAAAACATGGAATATGTACACAATGGAATTTTACTCAGCCATAAAGAAGAACAAAACATGGAAATGTACACAATGGAATTTAACTCAGCCATAAAGAAAAACAAAGTTATGTCATTCGTGGGGAAATGGATGGAACTGGAGGACACTATGCTAAGTGAGATTAGTCAGTCACAAAAAGTAAGAAATCAGATGCTCTCCCTAATATGCAGAAGCTAGGGAGAAAATGGGTCATAGGAGAAATTCCAGATGAAGAAGTAGAAAGCATAGATGAACAAATAAGGTGACCTAACTTAGGGGATGAAGAAGGGGTAAGAGGGAAATTCCCTAATGTACATCCACAAACATATCAAAGTCAATCACTAAGCCAAACATGAGAAGGAGGGAGTGGGGAGGGAATGGGGTGGGAATTGAGGAAGGGCTAAATGAGTGGTGTGCATGTATGCCTCTACCATCTTGTACTCCATTAAGCTGTATGACTATAATGCACCAATAAAAAAATAAAAAAGAAATTCTAGTTTATTATCCATATTGAACTTTTAGCAAGTAGTAACCATTGCTTTGACCAAATGTATCTCCAGATAGCAAAAAGCATATCGGATCACCATTTAATGTTGTAACTGTGAATTACATTTTGTATCTATGGCAGTTATAGAAACTCTACTCCAAGGGGATCAACAACATAGCAGATATTTTATTGTTGTTGCTGTTGTTCTTTCCAAAGTAGAGACCCAGTGTGCATTTTAGTCTTACCTTGTAAGTTTTCAAAAGCTATCATATTTAGTAAATTCTGGATTGCACATTTGTGTGTTAACAGTTCTGAAATTGGGAACCTGGCATTACAGGTGATGTGGGCACAGTCATGGTCTAGTTTCATATGAGCTTTGTGTTGGCACCTTCCATCAGCTCAGGGCATTGCAAACATCTGAGGTTACTGTGTATGTGGTTGTGAAGTCTTGGGCAAATTGATCAACTTTTATAAATATGTGAAATGGTGTAAACTCTCCCTGCCTCCTGGCACTGCCAGATGTCAGTGTGAAGTGCTTAGGATTTGCCAGTATTCTCATCTCTTATTTTCTCCTCCAGCATTGTTACTCACAGATGGTATTTCTATGCTTTTAGCCATTTATGCTTTGAATTTCATTCTCCATATATTTTCAACAGTGCTTAGATAGTATTCTTTTACTGAATACTGATTTTACTCCTTATTACCTTTAGTAATACTCAGAATTCTAGGAGACTTAAAAAATTAAGCATTTAAGTCTTATTGCTTTCTGAGCATGCTTTAGTCTGTAGGATATATTTGTATGATTTATGATCTCTTCACTTTGGGCCATTGCATATGTATTTTCAGTTAGGTACTTCTTTATTTTTGTGTTTAAAGTTCTTGGTTAATTTTGATATTTTAATAAGCTTATTGTTCTTGAAGTTAGACTGTGTTAGCTTTCTGTCACTATAACAAATCACCTGAGATATCAACTTACATAGAGGAAAGGTTTGTCTTGGCTCATAGTTTTGGAAGTTCTAGTCATTGGTCAGTGGCCCTGTTGCTCTGGGTCCGTGGCAAGACAACATGTCATGGTGGGAGCATGTGGCAGTGCCAGATCCCCTTATGTCATGGCCAGAAAACAGCGGCAAGAAGGAGGAAGGGCCTGGGTCCAACTGTCGCTCCAAAGGCATGCTTCTAATGACCTAAAGGCCTCCTAGTGGCCCCAGCTCCTAAAGGTCCCACCACCTCATCTTAGTGCCATCTTGGGGACCAAGCCTTTGGGGAGGGGGCTCAGCATCCAAGTTGTAGCACAGAAAAAGCCTCAGTAACAAAGGAGTTTGTTTTCAGCTGGAGTGTATTATGGTATCACTCCATTATCTTCCCTGAAATTCCTCAGAACTGTGAGGTTTAGTTTTGGTTTTCATATTGGCAAATGTTAGGAGTAAGGCAGTCTTTGTATGGCAAGGCGTTGCTCCCCAGCAGTCTTGTGAGTGGGACTGGTGCTGACCTGTGTTTTGTGCCCTTGTTTGATTGTGTAGATGTGGCTCAGTACCTTGGTACTCATCCAGTATTGGACTTTTGAGTCAAGGTTTGAAATTTCTCATCTGTAACGTATGAAATTTAAGTTTCCCCCTATCTTAAAAGAGCTGTTCTCAGCAATTAAAAAAACTTGTAATTGTGGCAATTTAAAATTACATCTAAAAGATACTTAGATCCCCCCTCTCTCTATTGGAATTCCATTATAATTTTGAACCGTATGCTGTGGTCAATATACTGTAGATTTTTTGTGTGTGTGTGGTACTGGGATTCCTGGAAGCCCTTCTACCTCCGGGCTACACTCCCAGACCTATTTTTATATTTTTTATTTGGAAACAGGGTCTCTTAAGCCAGCGGGGCTGGCTGTGAACCAGCGCGATCCTCCTGTCTCCGCCTCCCAAGCATGGGGATTACAAGTGTGCGCCACCACACCCGACTATACTGAAGATATTTAAAGGTCAGTGGTTTCTTCAAAATTGAAATGAATTGTGCCAGGTTGTAAAAAGACTGAAATTTTCTTAGACTGTCCTAAATTTCCACTAGGGTATGTGGGCAGTATTTCAGACAGTGAACAGGGTTGGTAAGTAGTTTGAGTTGCAAATGAAATTTCCTGCCATTTTGAGGATACTGTTTAAGGGAGGTTGATCCAACCTGTTCTTATTGAATGGATTTTATTTGCTAGGCTCTGGGCTAGAGAGAGAGAATGGTGAGCAATCTTGGCCTTTGGGGAGCATGCAGCCCAGTAGGGGAGAAAGCCATTAATTATAGAACTTGATAAATGTGAAATTCCAGCTGTGATCGTTACAGCTGATGTAGAGTTTCTTCAGTGATGCTCTGATGAGATATAAGAGTGGAACTTCTTCCCTAAAATGGTTGGAGTGTTGAGCAAGGGGTGATTGGATCATGAAGGAAAGGAGGGCCCTACAGTGGGAAGGAGCTGGGAACTGGGAGAAGACTGGAAGAACGCCATGGCTGCTGAGCAGCACCAAAGGAGCAGTCCCACCATACCAGCCCCCGTAGGCTGGCAAACAGGCGTCTTGAGGTGTAACTTAGACACCAGAGAATTCACCATCATGAGAGTACTGTTCGGTGAGGGCAGTGAATGTAGACATGTGCACTCCTCATTGTGAGCCATTTTGCCATGTCTCCATCACCCCAGAACTTCCCCTGTGCCCATGTGCAGCTCTGCCCACACCTACCCCACAGCAGGCAACCACTGGTTTGCTCTGTCTCCAGGAATTCACCTTTCAAGGGATTTCATAAAAGCAGAACTATACTGTATATTGTTACTTACATCTGACTTCTTTCAAAGTGCATGCTTTTTGAGGGTCAGCCACATTATCGCATGTGTCATTGCTGTGTTCTTTTTAATTATGAAAGAGTATCCCTTTATATAGATGGGCCACAGTTTAGACATTTATCAGCTGATGGACATTTGAGATAGTTCCAGTTTGGGGCTGTTAGGAATAATGGTGTTATGAGTGTTAATCTGTGTGACTTTATGTAAATATACATTTTCATTTCTCTGTATTGACTCCAAGGACTCAAATACCTGAGTCATATGATAAGTTTAACTTTTGTGTGTGTGTGTGTGGTACTGGGGGTGGAACTCAGAGGTTTTTTTACTTCCAGGCTATATTTTCAGACCTATTTTTATACTTTATTTGAAAACAGGGTCTCACTAAGTTGCTTAGAGCCTCACTAAGTAGCTAGGCTGGATTCGAACCTGTGCGATCCTCCTGTCTCAGCCTCCCAAGCGCTGGGATTACAAGCGTGCGCCACCACGCCCAGCCAAGTTTAACTTTTTAAGAAACTGCCAAACCATTTTTCAAAGGGTTCCCATCAGCACATATGAAGCTTCCAGTCTTTTTAAACCAAGTAGTTAGTGTTACTGGCTTTTTGATCCTAGCTGTATGCACCTGCTGCATGTAACCTGTAGCTGTTTCTTCTGATGGTTATTCCATGTTTTCAAATAATATGCTTATACTGTTTTTTTTTAACTCATGACTATTATGTACTATGTGTTGACTTCCTTTTATACCCCATGTCCCTATTCCCCATCCTCATGAAGTCCATGTCACATTGTTACTTAGATCATTATAATGTTCACACCATTATCAGTAGTGAAGTATTATTTATTTTAGAGCCAAGTAATTATATTTTTCTTTTATAGTGTGCTGTATTGACAATTGCTTCCTATTTTCACTTGCATGATTTTTGTTATACATATGCTCAGTTCTTCTTAGGTGTCCATGATAGTATCTGTCACTCCATCTTCCACTTGAGACGTCTTTTATGCTATAGACCTGCCTTGGAAGTGCCGCATAACATCTGCTCTACTCTCTATTGATTCTCTCTTGGCTGTTGTGTAGCTTTTGCTCTGTGCTTTTTTCCAAGTTAAAATGTTTGTTTTTTGCACTCTGTTTTTCACTTCCTCAGTTTAGTTTCTTATTTTGCTCTAGAACTTATCTTCCAAGACTTCTTTTTAAAAAAAAGCTTGGGAAATTTGTTTTCCAACTTTTCATGCCCCAACATGCCATTATTCTCCCTTCTCATTTGTTTGATAGCTGGGCATAGAATTCCATGTTGAATTATTCTTTCAGAATTTTGAAAATATTATACCTTTGCCATTTGTTGAGATGTCTAGTTTCATTTTGATTCATATCCCTTTGTAACATAAGAACTGTCTCACCGACCCTTGTGGGAAAGCTTTTATCTTTGCTATCTTAGAACTTTATGATAATATATTGCTGGGCATGGCGGCACACATCTGTAATTCCAGTATTTAGGAGACTGAGGCAGGAGGATCACAAGTTTGAGGTTAGCCTGAGCAAATTAGGAAGACCTTGATCAAATAAAAGTTTAAAAAGGACTGGGAGTCAGGTGTGTGGCACAGGTTTATAACCCCAGCTACTTGGGAAGGCAAGGGAGGAGGATCATAAACACAAAGCTAGCCTGAGCAACTGAAGAAGACTCTATCTCAAAATAAAAAATAAAAGCACTGTGGATGTAGCTCAGCGGTAAAGTGCCCCTGGGCTCAATTCCGAGTACCTGCCAAAAAAGGCCTGGGGATAAAGTTCAGTGGTAGGGCACTTGCATAGCATGTGGGAGACACTGAGTTCAATCCCCAGTACTGAAAAAAAAAAAAAGAACAAAATAAAAGAAAAATAAAGAACTTAGCCAGGCGTGGTGGCACACACTTGTAATCCCAGTACATGGGAGGCTGAGACAGGAGGATGGTAGGTTCAAAGCCAGCCTCCAAAACTTAAGTGAGGCCCTCCACAACTTAGTGAAACTCTGTTTCCAAATAAGAAATAAAATTGGGCTGGGGTTTAGCTTTGAGGTAAAATGCCTCTGTGTTCAATCTCTGGTGCCACAAAAAAACCCCCAAAACTTTATGATAGTATAAATATGGTGACATGGATTTTTTTTTGTATTACAAATTCATTGTACCAGGTACTTACTAGGCCATTCAGTCTGTGGACCAGTGTCTTTCTGTCTTTGGAATTTCTTGTATTGTTTATGATGATTTGATGATTTCCCTCCCTCTGTGTTCCCTGCTCCTTTGTGTTCCTTTTGGAGTTCCTTTTGGGACAGATATTGGAATTCCAGGACTGATCTGCAGACATTTTTAGTCTCACAGATTCTTCTGTCATCTTTGTCTCTTGTTTTCTGTTGTGTCTTGACAATTTAGGTGATTTAATTTTCTATTCCTTGTATTGGACTTTTAATTTTGTTGTCATTTTTAACTTCTAAGAGTGTTTCTTATTTTTCCTCTTTCATATTATTTGTACCTCTGAGAGGATATTGGTTGACTTATTCAAAGGGAGTTAAAAAACTTAAAATCCTTGTCTCTCCTAGTTTTCTTTTTTGTATGTTTTTGTTTGGGTCCATTTCTTTTGGAGCTATTTACTGAGTGAGAGTAGTAAAGTAGAAAAGGCTAAGGACCATCTCTCTGAAAGAGGAACGCAGATTAGATTGCTGAGCCAGTACAACTGTATTGTGCACTTAGATGTCACTATAGACATCTGAGAAAATCTGGTTATAGAGAGAAGGAGGGTAGTAGCATTGAAAGTATTTTTATTTTGTTTTTAGGGATGAGAGATATATAAAGCACACTTACAATTGTGTAGTGACATTGATTTTTTTCATTTTTTATAACATCACCTAGGGACATAAGACACTCATTCCACGCATTTTTCTTGAAGAACTGATGTTGAAGACTTTAGGAAGCCAAAAGTGAAAATAATGGGTGGAGGAAGCTAGCAGATAGGATAGAGCCCTGTGTGGCCAGGGGAGAAGCACTGCCGAGCCCCAGGTATTTTCCTAGAGCTGGGGAATCCCGGCTTTGCATCACATAACATAATTTACCTGGTTCATGAGAAGGTTGGAAGTTTGTAGGATCAGTGGAAAGAAATTGAGGAACTTTACAATATATTGTTAAATAGACAAAGTGTGCAAACTCGCAGTCAAACCCTCTATATGTGGACTTCCCACACAAGGAACTCTATTAAGCAGGAACAGTTCATTCTCCTCTGGTGGAATGAAGGCTTCTACACTATTTTAGAACAAGAAGTTTCTTTTATAACCATGAGTAAGAGAAAACCACATTTACGAACAGCTCTTGTTCATTATTCTTTTCTGCATTCTGTAAAAGATAATGGTTCCTGCCACAGATATGTTTCTAGCATAGCACCAGAGATACACACGCTGAGGGGGCGGGGAGCAGTGGGCCAGTGCTCAAATTTCTGAACAGTGGGCAGGTACCAAGCTTCCCTTGTCTGCTGTGGCATAATGCTGGATTCCTGCTACGAGTTCATGCTCCGCGCTCCATCTGTGTCTGGGGTTGTGTAACGGCCAGTCCATTGCATTTGCATTTTGTGGAAAGTATGGCATGAATATAACTAAAATTAGTCTCAATGTAAGTAAAATATTAAGTAATGTAGTCTACAAGGTAGGCAACTTTGGTAATGACCTAAGAACTTGATGAAGAATGACAGTGTCTCCGTGATGCACATTGCCTTTCTTAAGGGAAAGCACTGTGCAAAAACATTAGAAGAGATGCTGGAAAGATGGAAGAGAAACATAAAGAAAATCCTACAGTGAAAACCATCTGTGTCCTCCTCCTTTACATGAGTAGAAATGCTAGACTTGCATTCTGTGAGGCCATCAGACACACATTCCTCACAAAAGGTCAACTTAGGGAGAACGACACGCTGATGATTGCCAACCTGTGTGGAATCGTTTCAGCTCTTTGTTATAAGTACGGAGCATATATATTTACGTGTTTAAGTGTATATTTTATATTTAATTTATTTATATACTTATAGTTAAATATACATATATACCTATATATACATATATATATATTTATTTTTGTGTGTGTGGTCCTGGGGATGGAACCCGGGGGCCTCTACCTCTGGGCTACATCCCTGACTTATTTTTTTTTATATTTTATTTGGAAACAGGGTCTCACTAAGTTGCTGAGAGCCTCACTAAGGAGCTGAGGCTGTCTTCGAACCTGTGCAATCCTCCTGTCTCAGCCTCCCAAGTACTGGGATTACAAGCGTGCACCATCACACCCGGCTATATACATATATATATATTTAACTATAAAACTAATGTCTCATTACTAAAGATTTGAAAATCAGAGAAGTGAAAAAAAACATACTGCTTCATTCAACTGCTGTCATTATAATATTTATTATGAATATTGTGTGATGTTTGTGCGTAATTTTTTTTTTTTTTGGTGGTACTGGGGTTCCTGGAAGCCCTTCTACCTCTGGGATACACTCCCAGACCTATTTTATCCTTTTTATTTGGAAACAGGGTCTCTTAAGCCAGCGTGGCTTGGCTTCGAGCCTGCGTGATCCTCCTGTCTCTGCCTCCCAAGCGTGGGTATTACGAGCGTGCGCCACCACGCCCAGTTATGTGTGTGTAATTTTATCACCTGCTTCTCTACACTTCTTTATTGCTTATAATTACTACATGCTATTTCCTTGATTCTACAAATACTACAATTTAAATAGCTTTTCCCCAATTTAGTTACTTAGTTTGAACATCTTGGGGCTCTTGATTTTTGCATGCTTTTTCAGGCTAAGCTTACCAAACAGAAGCTTCTTTTTGGCCTGTGGGCCCTTTGGCTCAGCCATTTCTCCAGTGGGTATTCTCTGTTTTTGGAGCTTCTCACAGAAGGCTGTGAGAACACAGGCTAAGCTGACAGGTTTTTACCATGTTTTTTGTAGGAATTTGTTAGGGGAAAATGTGGTTCTGTGAGCTGTTTGCCTTTCCTTGATATGAAGATGTCAGTAATGTTCTGGGAGAGTAAACCAGATGCTTTATTGTCTCTCTGTCCTCATTCATGAAGTGGCTATTCCTATGTCCTCATCTATGAGGCTTTAATGGTTTTTAAATTTTTATTTTTATTAACACATCTGTGAAAAAGATTAATTTTCTGTCTCGTATACTACACATTTTCCAGTCTTCCCTTTGTCTAATTTATTTACTTTTTATTTTATTGGTGCATTGTGGTTACACATCATAGTAAGGTTCAAGTGATACATTTCTGTATGCAACAGTATCTTGGTGCATTTCCCTCCACACACACCCTGCTCCTCACTTCCTGTATGTGCTAGTGCTATTAATCGTTGTACATCCATACACAAGTGAAGCATTAGAGAGTTATACCAACAAACTATTTTTTCTTTGTGGTTTTTAACATTAATTCTAGGCTTTGAAAGTCATTTTCCCTTTAGTTTCTAAAGGTGTAATTGAAAATGTTTTCTCTGTGTGTGCTTATATTTAACTTTTATATTTGTCAGAATTTATTTTGATGAATGAGGTGTGGGTATAAATTGATAGTTTCCCCTTTAAGATCGTTAACAAAGTTATCCCAGTACTACTTATTGAATAACTTGTTCCTTCCTATAATTTTGGGCTGCTCCCTTTGTTTGCTACTATACTCTTCTGTATAACTCAGTGTGCACACATGTGTGTATAGATTTCTTTTGTATATTTGCAGAGAAATTTAAGCATATGTTAAAAATAGCCGTGATAGCTGGGTGTGGTGGTGCACACTGTAATTCCAGTCCTGGGGAGGCTGAGACAGGAGGATATCAGGTTTACAGCCAGCCTCAGCTACTTAGTGAGGCCCTCTACAACTTAGTGAGACCCTGTTTCAAAATAAAAAATAAAAATAGGGCTAGGGTGTAGCTTGGAGGTAGAATGGCCCTGGGTTCTTTCTCTCCTTCCTTCCTCTGTGTCTCTCTCTCTGTCTCTTTCTGTCTCTGTCTGTCTCACACACGCACACACACACGCACACGCACACACAAAATAGTAGTGACAATGTGCTTATTTTGCTTTTTAGTTTAATTAGAATAATATATATATATGTATTTTTTATTTTTTTCCATATTTTATTTTATTTATAAGTGGAACATATTGAAAGTGATGTACATTTATTTTTTATTTTTATTTTTTTAATAATTTTTTTATTGAACATAAATAGTATACATTTAAACTATATTTGGTGCCCTCTTCCCCCTACCCCCGTTTTCCCTTCCCCCCTCCCACCAATGGTTGTCCAGGTTAAACATGTCTTATTCATAATTTTACACATGTTCAGGTGTAGACCCTCATTAATCAAGATCGGCCTTCCTCCTCTCCTATCTTACCATTCAAACTTAGCTAGTATTTCCCCTCCAATATTTGGAGTCTCACTGGTGTCCTCTGTGTTTCCTAGTTTGGGCATATTAGAGGAAACATATGTACCTTCTCCTTCTGTGCTTGGCTGATCTCACTGAGCATAATGTTCTCCAGGGCTTTCCATCTTCTTGCAAATGATATAATTTTGTTCTTCTTTATGGCTGAATAGAATTCCATTGTGTGTATTTCCCACAGTTTTGCTATCCATTCTGTTGGTGGGAATGCAAACTAGTTCAACCAATATATATATATATGTATTTTTATTTACAGTTCTGGTGATTGAAGCCAGGGCTTTGTACATAGTAGGCAAGCACTCTTAACACTGAACTACATCCATAGTCTTTATTTTTAGAAACTGTCTCACCAGGTTGATCAGGCTGTCCTTGCTTGGGATCTTCCTGCTAAAAGGTCTCTTAAGAATTTTGCTGTGCATATTAAATTTTGGTTTGAGCTAGATCTCTCTCTCTCTCTCTCTCTCTCTCTCTCTCTCTCTCTCTCTCTCTCTCTTTCTTTTCTTTCTTTCTTTTGCAGTACTCTGAATTGAACCCAGGGGCATTCTGCCTCTGAGCTACACCCCCTGCCTTAATTTTTTTATTTTTTACTTTGAAACAGAGTCTCACTAAGTTGTGGAGGGCCTAAGTAGCAAAGGCTAGCCACAAACCTGCAATCCTCTGTCTTAGCCTCCCCCAGTACTAGGAATACAAGCGTGCACCACAATGCCCAGCTTAGATTTTTTTTTTAATGTTATTAGGAATTCTAATTGCTGCTTTCTCAAAGGCTTTGAAACTCTATAGTGATGTTAGGTTTTGTCACCTGTGGCATCTAATGGCAAAAATGGCTGATTTTGCATGTCTTTCTTGGGAGACCAGGTCTTAGTCCTGTACGGTGGTGGCTCCCCATCTTCACTGTGAACATACCTTGGGTTTCCTACAGTCGTGTGAGGCTCAAGTGTGTGCACATTGAACATGCCCCTGTTACCCTTGCTCTTTGGTACATCCCTGTCTTGTGAATGTATAGGCAGAAGCTGGGGTGCAGAGCAGGGTGCTACTGGGATCTAGCACCGTGAAAGTACAAGCAAGGGTGCAGGGAGGATGGTGGACTTTTTCGTGGGTGATCATTTCATAGGAGGCTGCACCTGGCTTCTTAGTTTTCTGGCTCCCGTGTCATTATCTGTATTTGTCTACAGCGTTGTTAGAATAAGCAGAATCGTTTGTTTATTTTGGCCATCTGGAAAGTGCACAGGACAGTTTAGTTGTGGAGCCATGCTGATTTTCGTTGTCAACAGGACTTCCTCCTGCTCATCTTAAAGGGGTGGCATTACCATCCTTGGTTCCCCTCAGTTTTTCGAAAGGTCCAAATAAATGTCCGAAAGAATTTAAGGTTCCAGCTGGCCAAGTGTTATATTAGACTGAGGCATAAGGGCATAGAAAATAGTACTGAAAAGATAAAGCAAATAGGCCTTTGTGATACAGTGAGAGGACATTACTGCAAATGCCTGGCAAACCCTGCTGGTGTGCACCCTTGGGAGAGCCTATACGCATGTGCGCATGGCACAGTCTTGAGCTTCACAGCAGCCCTGTGAACTGAATACTGGCTATACTCTAGGCTTTTACAGGCAGGAGGTATGGGGTTAGAAGTCTCTCCATTTGTATGAGGACTTGAATGTCAGTTTCTGACTGTTGATGTTTTGCTCTTGGTATTATCTCTCAGAAATAGAAGAGTGAGAGAGAAGCAATGGCCATCCCATGTCATCTGGGTGTATATGTGAAAGACAGCACAAAGGAAAATTAAATGGATTTATTACTTAGTCCACTTTTTTTGTGTGTGGTGCTGGGTATTGAACTCAGAAGCATTCTACCTTTGCGCTATATCCCCAGCCTGGTTTTACTTCTTATTTTGAAACAGGGTCTCACTAGGTTGATGAAAGTCTCACTATTTGGGAGGCTGTCCTTGAACCTGTGATCTTCTTGTCTCAGCCTCCCAAGTACTGGGATTAGAAGCATATGCCACCATGCCTGACTTTCTTAGTCCACTTTAACTATTTGCACATTTAAAAAAACGGATTTATTGAGATATAGTTTACATCCATTACAGTTTAGTTACTTAAAATGTATACCCTTATGAGCTGGGTGTGGTGGAACACGCTTGTAATCCCAGCATTTGAGAGACTGAGACAGGAAGATTGCAGTTCACAGACAGCCATAGCAACTTAGTGAGGCCCTTTGCAATTCAGTGAGACCCTGTTTCAAAATAAAGAATAAAAAAAAATAGGGCTGGTGGTGTAGCCCAAAGGTAGAATGCCCCTGGGCTGCAAAAAAAGATCTAAAAAAACCCAAAAAGCATATCCTTATAGCATTCAGTGTACTCAAGACTTACTATATCCATCAACATTGCCAATTTTAAAGTATTTTCATTACTTTGAAAAGAAACTTTTCCCACCCCAGCCCTTGTCAACCACAAATCTACTTTTTGTCTCTATAGATTCACCTACTGTGGACATTCATGCAAATTTGTCATAATATATGAGCCTTTGTGACTGGCTTTCACTGAATATTTTTCAACATTCGTCTATATTGCATGTATCTGTACTTTATTTTTTTTATTCCTGAATGTGATTCCATTGAGTGGATAATGCCACATATTTATCTGTCAGGTGATGGACATTTGAGTTGTCCTGCCTTTTGGCTATTAGGAGTACTGAGCTGTGAACATTTGTAATCAGTATTTTGTGCAGTATTCATGAATGAGGTAGATGTTTTTATTTCTTTTGGGTGTGTGTGCCCTAAGAGCGAAGTGGCTAGGTCATATGGTAACATGCTTAACATTTTGGACTGTTTTTCAGAGCAGCTGCTGACATTCCTACTACTAGCATCAGGCTTCAGTATCACCATATACTTGCCAACACTTGTTATTTATCTTTAATTAGGTACATAAGTAAAATGCTATCTCATGTTTTAATTTGTATTTCTCTGATGGCTAATGAGTAACCAGTTATAATTGGGTTTGCTATTGAATTGTAAGAGAGTTCTTTAAGCCATACATAGTGGCATATGCCTGTACTCCCAGTATTTGGGAGGCTGAGACAGGAGGGTCTTTCGTCCATCTCTAGTTGAATCTTGTGCAGAGTGAAAGGTAGGGATTTAATTCCACTTTTCTACAAAATGGATAACCAGTTTTTCCAATATCAGTTGTTAAAAAGGCTCTTTTTTCCAGTGTATGTTGTGGGCAACTTTGTAAAAAAAAAAATCAAGTGTTTATAAGTGTGTCTACTTGTTTCTGCATCTTTTATTCTGTTTCACTGGTCTATTTGTCTGTTTTTTTTTTTTTTTGCCAATACCATGCTGTTTTCATGACTGTCACTCTGTAGTATAATTTGAAGTCAGGTATTGTGTCCATGGATCTTACTGCTGAGAATTGCTTTGGCTAGTCTGTATTTTTGTTTTGTTTTGTTTTTTCCTGAATTCTGGAACTAGCTTGTCAAATTTCTGCAAAGTCAACTCTCATCTTGATAGGAACTACTTTGACTTTTTAGACAGTTTGGGAAGAAGTGCCATCTGCCATTGAAGCTTATTTAAATATAAATATAAAATGCTAATCTCCCTCTTGGAAATTTTGAAACATGTTTTAGCCCAGTTATGTTTTTCTTCACTTCCCTCAGCTTAAAGTCCATGGCCCAAAATGACCCTGTCAGTAGAGACTATCTTCTGTAGAGAGGGAGACTGGACGGGAGGCTGGGATGAGCATGCCACTGCATCAGATTTCTGCCATTCCACCCCGGGATGCCACCTCTGCTAAAGTCTTCAAAAGTAAGACCAAAGAAAAGGAGAAGGAAGAACAGGTAATGAGAAAATACCCCCCCTTTTTTTGGTTTTGTTGTTCTTACTAAGATTGTATTAAATATGATCTAGAATTTTACTTTAGCTCTGAAGATTACAGTTTACCCTGGGGATATCCTCTGAGGCACGCAAATAGTTCTCCTCAGCAGCAATTGTCTTTTGTAAGGGTTCTAGGTTTTCAGATCTTGGTTAAGTTTACCTGGTTATGTCTAGTAAATAACCAGGATAATATTCTTTGAATTTGCAGAATATGATTCAAAGCATATATTTGTTGGAACAAAATTTTAGGAATGCTTTGATTGTTTCAGAGGGCACCATGTTAAATACCACACAGCCCATCTGCCCTCATACTGGTTGTGATCTGAATTGACCATCAAATATCATATGAGTTTAATAAGGTTGATGTTGGAGGAAGTTCAGGACTCTTGGTTCACGGCCAGGAATCAAGCATGTCTTTCTGGAGAAGACCGCATGTGTGTGGTAAGCTGTAACAGTGACCTGGAGTTGGTTAGGAGAAAGGGAGAAGGTAGAGCATCCTGGATTGAGGAGATGCTTCATGCTGGATGCCCAAAGATTAGAGCAAGGTACATTTAAGGAGAGTAAAACAGAGTAACTTGAGCATAAAGGTCAGATTGGGAAGTAGCAAGATAGGAGGTGGAAGAATTAGCAGGAAGTTACTTTAAGAAATTTTATTTTTTCTGTGTACAAGAAATGAATGATCATATTTTTGTTTGTAAAACTCACTGAGGCTGGAGTTTGAAGAATGGATTTGATAATTTGTAGGAAAACTAGTTAGAGGATTATTTAATAGCTTACAGAGTCCATGTGTGGCAAACATTTCCTGCAAAGAGCTAGATTGTAAATCTAGTCATACATTGCTTACTGATGGGGATACATTCTACATTCCAAGAAATGGGCTTGTAATGTGATTTCATCATTGTTCAAACATCATAGAATAGATTTAAATATACTAAGACAGGCAAAATGTCAGTAGTGATAGGATCTTACACAGTTGTGTGGTATAGGACTGTATTTTAGACTTTGTGAGCCAGACAGTCACAGCTACTCAGCTCTGTCACTATAGTGTGGAAACACGTGGAGAAATGTGTAAATATGTAGGCATGACTCTGTTCAAATAAAATGTTGTTTAAAAATCAGGCAGAAGCTGGATATGGTGGTAAACACTTGTAATCCCAGTACTTGGGAGGCTAAGACAGGAGGACCATAGGTTTGCAGCCAGCCTTAGCAAGTAGTGAGACTCTCATCAACCTAGTGAGACCCTGTTTCCAAATAAGAAATCAAATCAGGCTGGAGGAGTCACTTGGAGGTAGAATGTCCCGGGTTCAATCCTCAGCACCGCCAAAACAAACAAAAGAAATAAAAACAGGTAAAGGCTGGTTTTGGCACACAGGCTGATCCCTGCAGATCCTTGGCCCAGGAAAAAGGTATCATTGACCTTATCTGGGATAGCAGTAATGGGGAGAAAGGGAGATTTAGTTTCCTGACCCATTGGGTGTGGTGGATGCTTGTAGGGAGGGACATGAAGTAATCGGAGGTGCCGCCCAGCTTTTTCTCTCTTACCTTCACAGCGTGTTGTATAAACATTTGCCAGTTAGTTCTTAGAGAATTTCTATTTTATGGTTAAACTTAATCTTTGCCCATGACTAAGAAATAATGTCTCATTTGAATGTGAATTATTATATATGATGTTACATGATTCTTTCTCTTATTCCATAAAGCAGCTTTAAAAACATCTGTCATATTATCTTGAAGTACATGGACTGCAGAAAATAATAATTCTGGTATAAATTGAACAAAGTTTCCATATTCTTCATTTATGTTTTGACCAGTGCTGGTTGAAATGCTGGCTGAGGATAGTGGCAGGGTAGATAATTAGAGGATGTCATGTTATTTTCAGGATTTTATTTACTGAAATAAATGGAAGAATACCTTGAAATATTTTTCCCATATTCTGTCAATGGAAGATTTATTTAAATTAATACTTGGAGTAGATTTCTAAAATAACTAAACATAACCTTGGTCTTGGGTGCTTAATATATACCACCCCAAAACTGTCTGTTCATCATTCATTGCAGTGTTGAATTTGGACAACAGATGGCCGAGATTTCTTGGTACATATGTTGGACAGCTCTGGCTGCTGTAACAAAATACCACAAACCAAGTGGTTTAAACAGCAAACATTGATGTCTTACAGTTATAGAAACTGGAAGTGTGAGATCGGGGTCCCGCTTCCTGACCTGAGCAGTAGCCTAGCTGCCATGTCCTCGCCTACTGAGGAGAGAAGGAGGAAGCAAACTCCCTTGTGTCTTTTCGTCTAAGAGCACTAACCCTATCGTGAGGGCTCCATTCCCAGGACCCAGTTTTTCTCAGATGTGTCACCACCAAATACTGTCGCTTTGGGGACCAGGATCCCAGCATAGGAATTTGGGGCAGATAGACATTTAAACTGTAGCAGCATGTATATGAGAAAGTTATACAAACTCTGTGGAACAGAGAAAGGAAAATGTCCAATTTTAGGCCAAAAAGGGAGATTCTTCTAGATATATACCCGATGACAGATTTCATTGTAAGTAGATTTTCAATAAATGCTTATTGAATTGATCTATGTGGTAGGGTCTTCAAGGTTTAAATAAATGGCATTGACTGGTTTTATTTATGCAATTAGGGATTTGATTGGTATTGATGGAAAAGAAGCGAGTGCCTGGGACAAACCTGACAACACTGGTAGTCACAGGCCACTGTGTGGCAGAGGTGGAACTGCACTGAAAGCAGAAGCTGGCAGGGCCCTGAGAGCATGGGCAGCTGCCGGCATGGTGCTGGGAGCAGTGGTTATAGGTTTCTAAGGCCTGAAATGTGACATCATGATTGGTTAGAAGGTAAATTTGTGACCAGTGGAGCCCATCCCCCCCCCCCCCCAGTTTTCCTGGTACAAATTTAACCTCAAATCTTTCAGTATGATTTCTGAACCTCCTATGCTCGGAAGGTTCTTGAGGAAGAGATGAGAAAGCAGCTCTTCAGAGGAACCCCTCCTTTCTTTCTGTCCCCTTGTCTCCTGTTTTCAGAACTGCAAAGAAAAAACTTATCCCACTTTTGTCTCTTGCTATCCCAAAATTGAATTTGTGCTCAATTCTTTTTGTAGCACCTACTGCATGAGCCTGTGTCTACAATTTGTGTCTTCTTTGGAGAGTTGACTTTCATATACTAGTCATTACAGTTGATGAATAAGTAGAAGGTTTTGTAATTTTTAAAAGGATTTCTGTTGCCACTTCACTTTAGTAAATGTTTCTTAAAGAGGAGTATTTTTTTAGGGTTTTATGGACATTGATCCATTGCTTTTCAGACTCTGGTCTGCATATGGAAACTTGATGTCGTGGTTATATCACAAATACAAAGAAATACATTGTTTGATTCCAGTTAGACCTATACTAAAAATCATCCTGTGAATTGCTGCCGGCGGGGTGGGAGGGTGGGAAGGTTAGTGGAGCTGGTGCAGTGCCATGGAGCAGTGTGGGATCTGGGGCTCTGCAGCGGTGGCACCATGAGCGGGGGCATCCCCTACATCAGCAGCAAGATCAGCCTCATCTCCAAGGTGGAGATCTACTACGAGGATAGCCTCTACACCATCGACACCGAGAACTCCACTGTGGCCCTTGCCAAAGTTTGATCCTTTGGTACAAAAGACAGACCAACAGATCATCCAATACCACCTTGAGATGATGTTTTTGAACACATTATATTCCGTGGGAGTGATGTTAAAGACCTCACTGTTTGTGAGCCACCAAACCCACAATGTTCTTTGCCTCAGGACCCAGCTATTTTTCAGTAATCCTTAGGTTAATTTACTTCTTAATTCTAATCCTGGGTTCCTATGGATCTTTTTTGGCAGGATGCCAACATACTGTCAGTCCAACTTCATTAGTTGGGCAGCAGTTTGGTGCTGTTGGTGTTTCTGGAAGCTCCTTGACATCGTTTGGAACTGAAACATCAAACAGCAGCACATTATCTCAAAGTCGACTTTTGCAATTGGTTCTGCCTTTACACAGCATACAAGGGCTATAAAAACACAGTTATCTCAGGGTCGTTCAAGCCCTCAGATCTTTGAGAAAAAGTCCAACCATGGCATGGGACAAGCAGTACAGACCACCTCGGCCCACTTACCTGCTCCAGCACCTGTTGGGAGAAGGAGCCCTGCCTCAACGAGGCCTTTGCCATCTACCAGCCAAAAAGCAATAGAGAATCAAGAACACAGGTGAGCAGAAGCCCACAAAATTTCAAGACCAGAAATTGAGCAACTCAGAAATGATAGCAAGAGACAAGTAGTTCCAGGTGGTTCTTCTGCTCCAAGCAGAGGGTGCAGGGGTCGCCGAGGTGTCAGGGGAAGATTTGGTATTCCTTTAGATGGTCCTATGAAATTTGAAAAGACTTTGACTTTGAAAATGCAAATGCACAATTTAACAAGGAAATTGACAGATTTTCATAATAAACTTAAGATAAACTTGAGAAACAAGAGAAGCCTATAAATGGTGAAGGTAAAGGAGACTCAGGAGTTGATAGCCCAAAACAGTGAAGAAAATGCTGATGAAGAAGATCCACTTGGCCGGGCGTGGTGGCGCACGCTTGTAATCCCCGCACTTGGGAGGCAGAGACAGGAGGATCGCGCAGGTTCGAAGCCAGCCGCGTGTGCTGGCTTAGGAGACCCTGTTTCCAAATAAAAATGTAAAAATAGGTCTGGGAGTGTAGCCCGGAGGTAGAAGGGCTTCCAGGAACCCCAGTACCACCACCAAAAAAAAAAAAAAAAAAATGAAGATCCACTTGGACCTAATATAAGATGAAATCTTTCTTTGATAACATTTCTTGTGATGATAATGGGGAACAAAGACTGACCTGGGCTGAAGAACTTTTAAATGCTGATACATTTGGAATCCCATTTTGCCCAAACTGTGGCCGTGGAGGGTACCAAAGCAAAGGAGGTCTTGGTTTCCATGGTGGCAGAGGGCGTGGTGATGGCAGAGGTAATACCTTTACTATCCCTCGAGGAATTTTTTTTTTTTTTTTTTTTTTTTTTTTTTTTAGTGGTACTGGGGTTCTTGGAAGCCCTCCGGGTTACACTCCCAGACCTATTTTTACATTTTTATTTGGAAACAGGGTCCCCTGCGCCACCATGCTTGGCTTCCTCGAGGATTTTGTGGTGGAGTCAGAGGAAGTCATGGGGGCAGGGAGTTTGAAAAATTTGAATATAGGAAAGACAACAAAGCTGTTGCATAGTCTACAAGTCTTTGAAAATAGGTGAATTTCTAGCTCTTCATGGTCCTGAAAATTTTTTTCAGTCTTTGTGAAGAATAAAGAATGTGCTGTATATTTGTCACCAGCGCTGGGTTTCATTTGTTTGTTTATTTTCTGCTTAATTTCAGAGATACAGTGCAGTTACTAAGTATATTTGGAATAGTAGAAGGTTAAGTAATTTCTTATGTATAGTTAAGCTAAAGCAGTACTTCAGTGGGACTTATAAGTATTTTTTTCATTACTGAAAGATTTTTTTTTTCTTTTGGTGGTACTGGGGTTCCTGGAAGCCCTTCTACTTCCGGGCTACACTCCCAGACCTATTTTTTACTTTTTTATATTTGGAAACAGGGTCTCTTAAGCCAGCAAGGCTGCCTTCGAACCTGCGCGATCCTCCTGTCTCCGCCTCCCAAGTGTGGGGATTACAGGCGTGTGCCACCACGCCCAGCTACTGAAAGAATTTTTTATCACCAAATATATTTGGCAATTATTGCAAGTTTCTTGCAGATAGGGCCATGATACTGTGTTTTGAGCCACAGAGTGTGAGTGAGTGTGTGTGTGTGTGTGTGTGTGTGTGTGTGTGTGTGTCTGTCTGTCTGTCTATAGCTTTCTTTTTTTCTTTTTGGAAATCCTGTAATATGAGGTAGTTTATTTAATCAATTACTTAGGGTGCTGGATGGTAGAGAATTTTGTCAGTCAATCATGTACACACAGTAAAAACTATTTCTTAGGCAAAGGTAACTTTTTATATTGTAAAATTCCATATATTCAGTTGCCAGAGAAATATTAAGAACTTTGTGTAGATGTATAAAAAGCAACTGATTTTTTAAATAATAAATTTTTTTTCCAGTACCAGTGATGGAACCTGGAAGCATTCTACCTCCGAGCTACACCCACAGCCCTATTTTTTATACTTTATTTTGAAACAGGGTCTTACTGAGTTGCAAAGGGCCTAAGTAGCTGAGGCTGTCCACGAACCATGATCCTCCTGTCTCAGCCTCCCAAATGCTGGGATTACAAGCGTGCGCCACCACACCCAGCTAAGAATAAACATTTTAAAGTCAGCAAAAAATTGTGTACAGTTTAGCATAGAATTATTAGTAAATAAATTTTTAAAGTCCAAAAGTTTTACATTTCACCATTAAGTCAGTGTTTGGAAGTACACTTTTCATTTGACATTCTTTGTAATTTACTTTTCTTTTAGAATAATGTCCATTTCATCTTCTTGTGAACACATAAGAGTTTTAGGATCTACTGTTAGGAACAGCATCATTTCCAGTTAGATTAAGAAGAGGAAACACAGACGCAGATGCATAGAGAGTAGCTAACCTTTCCTTGGTCTCTAGGAAGAGCTTATTTCCAGCCCAGGAAGACTTCTCTGCTGAGTTCAGGAGCTGACGAGTCCAAAAGTTGCTATTGCCACTTCCTATAAAACACATCTGTCTTCACCATGGCTGAAAAATCTGCCACTTCTGTAGCCAGCACTGCTGACTGAGGGGGAAGGTGCTGGTTCTGGAGCCAGGCCACTGTTGCCATGGATGTGCTGAGGAGATGCCCTGCTCTCTGCCTTTCGCCCCCATGTCTCCTTTTCAAACCAAAGACTTGAGCATGACCACCTTGGATTGGTGAAGTCTAATCAGGCCTGATTCTCCATAAAATACATTTTTTTAAACTTTTTTCTCTCCACCCCTTTAAACTGAGATTCTGAAAGAACTAGTATACACTGTGGTATTCTGGAAAAGGGATAAACGAAAAGGTAATTCCATGGTTAGCTCATATTTAAACAGTAAGCTGCATGGACAGTGAAAGTGGTATTTTTCTTTCATTTGTTTATAAACTGTGCTATTTCTGGCCACTATTGGCCTCATCTTCTTGCTTCTGAGGTCAACAGGAGGATTTTTTACCATTAGGCATCAGGGTGATAGTTAAATAAACACTTTTATATTTGCTCTGTAGATAAATAAATGTTGACAGTTAATACTATACTCACCTGTGTCTGACATCTCCTCAGAAGTCAGCCTCACAATTGTCTAAGAAATAACAGTATTTTGAAGCACATTTACCATGCTTTTACCTCTTAATCATTGTTTTTTCCTCTACCAGATGAATTATTCTCTTATAATTAATAAATGTGTAATATTAGGAACCTGGAAAAACCTAGAATTTTAATATGTCAGAATTTTCCATCATCTAACATGGCTTCTAGTATAGTGCTTGAACCTACTCTGTACCATAAGGGCCAGCTCGTTTTGAAGGCCCTGTTAGAGTATTTACCATGGTCCTGACCTTCTACTTCCAAAGAGTGTTCTTCTGTGTTTTTTGGTTGCTAGAGATTTAAGGTCTGATAAAAACAAACTGTCTCAGCCAGGTGTGGTGGCGCACGCTTGTAATCCCAGCATTTGGGAGGCTGAGACCGGGAGGATCATGGTTCGCAGAAAGCCTCAGCTACTTAGTGAGGTCCTCTGCAACTCAGTGAGACCCGGTTTCAAAATTAAGAATAAAAAATAGGGCAAGGGGTGTAGCTTGGAGGTTGAATGCCCCTGGGTTCCATCCCTAGACCCCCCCACACACACACACGCACACACACAAAAAAAACCAACCTGTCTCAAGCTTTCTCCTATTGCTCAGATCTACTTTTTGCTTCCAGGAACTATAGTTTTATTCTTTAGGATAAAAATTCCTTGTTTTGAGATAGAAAAATAAAATCCTGAAATTTATTTATTTATTTGTTTTTATTTTTTATTTTTGTTGGTACTGGGGTTCCTGGAAACCCTTCTACCTCTGGGCTACACTCCCAGACCTATTTTTTATACTTTTATTTGGAAACAAGGTCTCTTAAGCCAGCACGGCTGGCTTCAAACCTGCGCGATCCTCCTGTCTCTGCCTCCCAAGTGTGGGGATTACAAGCGTGCACCACTATGCCCAGCAAATTCCTAAAATTTATATGGAAAAAAACCCCAAAATAGCCAAAGCAATTCTCAGCAAGAAGAACTATGTAGTAGGCATCACAATACCTGACTTCAAATTAATAAAAACAGAATGGTATTGGTACAAAAACTAATGTATAGGCCAATGGAACATTTACAGCCAGTTAATTTTTGACAAAGGTACCTAAATCATATGCTAGAAAAAAAGACAACCTTTTCAACAGATGGTGTGGGCAAAACTGGTTATCCATTTGTAGAAAAATGGGATTAAACTCCAACCTCTCACCCTGCACAAGCGTTAACTCAAGATGGATGAAAGACTTGGAAATTAGACCAGAGATTGAAATGACTAGACGAGGGTGTAGGAACAAAAATCCAACATGCAGGCACTGGTAGGAACTTCCTCCAAGCTCAGGAAACTAAAACAAGAATTAATAAGTGGGATGGCATTAAACTAAGAAGTTTCTGTTCAGTAAACTCTTCCATCAAGAGTGTAAAGAAAGAGCCTTCAGAATGGGAGATCTTTATCAGCTACTCTGCTGGTAGAGAACTAATATCTAGAATATATGACTAACTTTATATTAAAACAACTCCTAATAACCCAATCAAAAATGGAAAATGGAACCAAGTAGACATTTCACAAAAGAAGAAATACAAATGTTCAATAAATATGTAAAAATGTTCAATATAATTAGCAATCAGGGAGGTGCAATGCTAAACTACCCTGAGACCCATAGTGGTGGCACACAATTGTAATCCCAGTACTTAGAAGGCTGAGACAGTAGGATTGCAGAGTCACGGCCAGCCCCAGATAACTTAGTGAAGTCCTCTGCAACTTAGTGAGATCCTGTTTTTGAAAATAAAGAATAAAATATAGACTAGGGATATAGCTTGGAAGTAGAATTATCAATCCTCAGTACAACACACATATAAAAAATAACTGCATTGAGATTCCATCTAACTCCAATAAGAATGGTAATCATCAAGAATTCAAACAGCAAATGCTGGTAAGTATGTAGGGAAGTAACTCTTATATGCTGTTGCTGGGATTGCAAATTAGGGCAGACACCATGGTCCTCAGAGTCTTGGAATGGAATCATCATATGATCCAGCTATACCACTTCTGGGTATCTCTCCAAAGGAATTGAAATCAGAATATTACAGTGATACATTCATATACATGTTTATAGAAGCACAATTCACAATAGAAAAATTATGGAACCAACCTATGTGTCCACAACAGATGAATGGATTATGAAATTATGGGATATGCACACAATGGAATTCCACTCGGCCATGAGGAAGAACAAAATTAGGTCATTTGCAGGAAAATGGATAGATTTAGAGAATATTATGCTCAGATTAGCCAGTCGCAGAAATTCAAGGTTCATGTTTTCTCTTATATGCAGAAGCTAAAGAGTAATCATTGGGATATAAGAGGGACTGTAGATAATGGGGAAACCCCCACTGAGGTGATGGAGGTGTGTGGGGAGGGAGAATTGGTAAAGGAAACATTTCCATTGAGCTTATGTACATGCACAAAGTTACCAATGCCAGTCTCAATATCATGTACAGGTAAGGGGAGGGGGAGTGAGCTGGTGGCTGGGGGAAGCCCACCAAGTGCTTAGTGCATTTATGTCCTTATCAACCTGAGCTTCATTATGACACGAGATTATAATGCACCAGTAAAAGTATACTTAAAAAAATTTTTAAATTCCTTGTTTAATGTATCAGTTTGTTGACACTCAGCATTCTGGTTACCACTTTTAGACCATTCCTGGCTTCTTTTTGCATCTTGAATATGCATTTTTAAAACATTTCTGTTCCAGATTACTGTCAGGTTAGGCATCACCAACTCTGAGGCCATTTGCACAGCTTCTCAAGCCGCCTGTCTACCTCACCTGCAAGAGCCTCAAGAGGCTTTTTGTGTTCATCCTTTTTATATGTCTATAGCAGCACACTTGGGACTTGGTAATTTATAAGAAGAGAGCCTTATTTCATTTACAGTTCTGGAGGCCAGAAGTCTTCTGTTGGGGACCTTATGCTGCTCCATTCACTGCAGAAAAGCTGAATGTGGGTGAGCCAAGTGAGGAGGTCCCGGAGGAGCCAGACTCTCTGTAGCAACTCACTCTGATGACCGCTAACCTCCCTCATGGGAGCCATATTCATCCTAGCAGCACAGAACACTCCTAAAGGCTCCACTTATCCGTCAACACCAGTGTATTTGGGTCCACACCACAACATGAGTTCTGGTGTGGTCACACCACGTTCAAGCCGTAGTAGCATTTCTCACCCCTGGAAACCAGACTTACTGTGGTAATTGGTAGCTGTTCTGTATCTGTAGCTTTCCTTTGGGCCCTGGAGTGGCTCTTTCAGATCTGTTTCTGAGGTTGTTTTTTCTACCTGGTAAAAGACAGTGATCACAGTCTTAAAAAACAGACAGTGGTAAAGTCCTGGGATGTCTCCCAATTTATAGGAAATATGTAGCACACGTGCCATTTAAGAGTCTAAGATGACCTCTTAACTAAATGATTGCTTTCTGCTGTAAAGGCTTGTTTTCCTTGAGAGTGAAGAGGCAAATTCTGATGCTTTTCTAGACATAAAGAGAGTGGTACTGCTGAGCATTAAGTTTCAATTGATGGCTTTGAACTTCTAAGTTTCCTTTTGTACATATAAGTTTTGAAACATAAATGTAGATAAGACTACTACAACTTGGAGATATTGCCACTTATAGCCCGTGTATAAGAATCAGTTAAAATGCATTAAAAACTTAAATGTAAGGCCTAAAACCATAAAATTAATAGGAAAAAGTGAGGAAAAAACTCCATGACAGGTGATTTCTTAAAAAATGACCCCAAAAACACAGGCAGGGAAAGCAAATACAGACACATGAAATTGTAACAAACTAAAAGGTTTCTTCTGCAAAGGAATGGAAACAAAATGGTGAGGACAGAGGAAGGAATGGATTACAAAACTGTGGGACATGTACACAATGGAATTTTACTCATCCATAAAAAAAACCCACAATTGCAGCATTTAGGGGAATGGATGGAACTGGAGGACATTATGCTAAGCAAGATTAGTCAGTCACAAAAAGTTAGAAATCAAATGTTTTCCCTAATATGTGAAACCTAAGGTGAAAGGGGTCATAGGAGGAACTTTAGGTGAAAAAAGATATCCTACAGAAAAGCAAATAAGGCAACCTGACTGTGAGGATGGGAGGGGGGAGAGGGAAACCCTTTAAAGCACCCGATGCACGTATTCATATCGTAGTCAACCACTAAGCCAAGCATGGGGGGGAGGGAGTGGGGTGGGGACTGGGTGGGGGCTGGCAGGGTGATGTGTGCATTTATGTCTACACAAGTTTTTTGCCCCAATTATGATGTATAAATAAAATGCACCATAAAAAAGTAAAATAAAAAACAAAAACCCACAAAATGGTGAAGAGATAACCCAAAGATTAGGAGAAAATATTTGTAAAACATACATCAGATAAGGTGCTGATACCCAGAATATACAAGGAATTCAAACATTCAGTAACAAGGAAACAAGCCTAATAAAAAATGGTCAAAGAACTTGGATAGACGTTTTTCAAAAGAAGACCTAGAAATGGCCAAAAGATAGATGAAAAATGCTCGACATCTCTAATCATCAGAGAACACAGATTAAACCACAAGAGATACCATCTCACACCTATTAGATTGGCTGTTATAAAAAAGATGGAAGATAAATCTTGGTGAAGATACGGAGAAAAAGAAACTTTTACGATGTTGGTTATATTATAAATAAATACAGCATTTTGGAAAGCAGTATGGAGGCTTCTTAAAAAACTAAAAATAGAATGAGTGTGTGAACCAGCAATCCCATTTCTGGGTGTACACTGAAAGGAAGTTACAACATTATGCCAAAGAGACGTTTGCACCTCCCTGTTCATTCTGGCATTATTCACAGTGGCCAAGATGAGGAAACAACCTAAGCTTGAATCAGCAGATAGGCAGATTTTAAAATTCTGATGTATAACACAATGGAATACTATTCAGCATAAAAAAAAACACCCAGGAAATTTTGTCATTTGTGACACAGATAAATCTAGAGTGCATTATGTAAAGTAAAATAAGCCAGACACAGATAAACAAATACCACATGATTTGACCTAAATTGGAAATCTAAAAATAGCTAACTCAGTGAAGTAGAGTAGGATGGTGGTTACCAGAGGCCGGGATGTGGGGGTGGTTGGAAAAGGGCAGATGTGATTCAGTTAGATAGCAGAAGTAAGTTCTGGTTTGTTTGATTTTATAGTATCATATTATTGTATGTTTTAAAATAGCTATGGAAGGATCTTAAATTGTGCTAGTCAGCTTTCTGTCTCTGTAGCTAGTTAACTGAGATAAACAGCTTAAAAGGAAGAAGAGTTTATTTTTGGCTCATAGTTTAAGAAATTTTAATCAGCAGTTGGCTAAGCCCTTCTTATAGAAGAGGTTCTCATTTGATGTTACACTTATTCTCTTATGCTTGCGTTAGAGAGTAGGAGGCTCCAGGAATGGGATAGAATTGTGCATGTGCACTTACAGTCAGTTGATCTTCAACACAGGGGTCAAATACATATGCTGGAGAAAAGACAGCCTTTTCAACACTGAAAGGAAGCCATTATGCCAAACATGTTTGCACCTCCATGTTCACTGCAGCATTATTCACAGTGACCAAGTGGCCAAGGTTCTGGGAGAACTGCCTATGCAATTTGTAGAAAAATGGAACTAAATCCTTACCTCTCACCCTGCATAGGAATCAACTCAAGATGAATCAAAGACGTGTGAGTTAGGCCAGAGATTATGAAGCTAGTAGAGGACAGCATAAGTTCAACACTCCAACATATAGGCACAGGTAGAAGCTTCCTCCACAGGACCCCTCAAAGCTCAGGAAATTAAAATAAGAATAAGTGGGATGGCATCAAACTAAAAAGTTTCTACTCATCAAGGAAATCATCAAGAATCTAAAGAGAAAGTCTACAGAATGGGAGAAGAGTAATTCCTCTGACAGAGGATTATTATCTAGAATATACAAAGTACTTAAAAGGCTTTACACTAGAAAAGCATAACTCAAATCAAGAAATGGGCAACTGAATTGAATAGACACTTCACAAAAGAAGAGATACAGATGGCCAGTAGATACATGAAAAAATGCTCAACATTGTTAGCAGTCAGGGAGATGTAAATCAAAAACACACTGAGATCCCATCTAACCCCAATCAGAGTGGCCATACCAGCTCACAACTCACAGTGCAGCAGCAAGGGGAAGGTTTCCAGACACACAGTGGCACACGGCGTCCTTGTGACACACGAGCCAGTGAGAAGCACCGGGAGACCTCCACACAGACAGAAAGGCACAGGGTGTGCCAAAGTCGGATGCAGAGTCCGTTCTGGAAGCAGCAGTTTCCCTTTAAAACAGGAGAATTCCTGAGTACTGTGGAATAGTTTTGAAACTTGAGTGGTGTAACACATAAACTCATAAGTGCAAGAAAAGAAAGTAACAAAATGAAGGGAAAAGAGAGACTCAGGGCAAGGAGACTCAGAAAACATTATGTGCAGAAGCAACATATAAATTAGAAGTGGCTAGGAACCAAATACTCATGACCCCCAATTATCTCACTGGGCACACAAAAGCTTGAAGTATTTCTAGTAGTGTAGAAGAAAAAGAAACACCAAAGAAGCTAGGTGAAAATGAAGGCTGCAGGGAACGGCGGGGGGTGGGGGAATATCACAGGTGACTGGCTCTGTAGAGGCAGAGGCCAGATGGGAGGAGTTTGGGTCTCTGGTCTTTGGCTCAGCTTCTTCCTGGAATTGAGCCTTTAGTTGCAGGGAATTGACTGCTCAAATTGCACTTGTGGAAGTGTGGATACATCGAGGGAAATGAACATTCATCTGCCTCCTAGAATACCAATAAGATGAAAGGTTTATTTATAGCAGAAACATTCCCCTCTGAAGCAGTTTGTTTCCTGGCATTGGTCATCAGAGCTCCCCTCCCCCAGCCTGTTTTTTGTTTTTTGTTTTTAACTTTGCAGGCGTTGGTCTTTTGCTAAATGTAAATACTGACCTGCAGGCACTGTGCTGCTTTTCCTGTAGCCAGAGTCCTTATGTGGAATAGGCTTAGAGAGAAAAGGATTTTTTTTTTTTTGTTCTCCCAGACATCTGTGGTTAATTATTTACTTTTTCCATATTTTTTCTTAACCCGAGTAAGCCTGGGTGATAGGTTAGCATACAAGAAGAGCAAACATCCAGTAACATTTCCTGTCATTGACTGGAGAGTTGAACTTCCCTTCCTTGCCTGCCAGTAGGCATGGCTTACAGTCTTGACATTGCATATTGCAGTGGGGAGACCACAGAGCAGAGGGAAATTGGCTGCTGGAATCGGTTTGTCATGAATTATTCATCCGCTACCTCTGTCCCTTGAAAATCAGCTGGAGGAAGTAGTCCAGTTTGATCCAGGAGTGTTGCCCTGGGGCCAGCCCCAGCAAGCCCCACATATCCTGTGGCTACAAGGATGCCTTTCTGCTCACTGCTAGGGGGAGGCAGCTGCAGGGCAGGCAGAGCCCATCCCCAGCATGGAGCACAGGCGCCATGCTGTGGGGGACTGCAGCACTGAGGAGACACCGATGCACTCCTGCTGGACAATGAAGCTTCAGGTAGGCAGAATGCCCTGCTAGCAGTGCTGGGCTTCTTCCAGATTTGAGGGATGCCCTTAGGCTTTCTGGAACAAATAGATGAAGCAGTCTCTATAGAGATACCCCATCTAAGAATCTTGGCAGTGCACGTATTAAAGGGTGTACATTGTTTTTAACCAAAGTGTTCCTTGAAATTGTGGAAACTATTTTGAAGCCAATAAGCTTAAATGCACATATTATAGCATGCTAATGATATCATCTTACTTTTGTTCTAAAAAATATCTTTTTTATTGATGTAGTGTTACCCATTTGATTTTAAATCATGGACTTTTGAATCATGGCTTTGGAAAATCTTGAGAAAGACAACTTATTTCATAATTTGAATGAGTACAGCTGCAGGCTCTTTTGCTATTTTCTACAGAAAGCATTTTCTCTGAAACTATCTCAATTCTTTCTGCTGAAACATTCATTCTGGAAAGATCTTTTAGTTTCTCATAGGATGGAAAAATGTATAGAAGACAGAACAAAGGGTCTTTGTTCTGTTTGTTGCTATTGTTTACTGTGTGTGTGTGTAAGTAAAAGCCAGACTTGTAATTTCATTTGGCAGAGCCGTTCTGACATAGCCATTTGCTTTGTCTGTCTGCTTTTGTATGGATACTCTCTCTTTTAAAAACTTTGCTGAGACTGTAAGATTCTCTTGAGCTATAAAACACAAAAATAGTAAAGATGAGAAGAAGCAGAGCACCAAGGAATCTGAGCCAAATTGGATACATTATCTTGTTAGTAACTATCATTTACCGCTTTACACCTAGAATAGACTCTGTGAGCTCTCCACCAGCCTGGGAAGACAACAGTCTCCTGCAGCATGCTTCTGAAACTGCATAGAGCGGGTCTCACCTCACTCACTCAGCATTCCAAGGGCCTAGAGCAGCCGCTGGCTCATAGTAGGTTGTCAGTAACTGCTTCTGAATGTCCCTCACTCTGTGCGGAGGACTTCTGTAGCCTCTGGACAGAGCTTGGTATTCATATAGCATTGCAGGAAGTAGTAGTATAGTTTCTATAGCAACTTTTATAGCAAACACATTCTGATTAGTATTTCAGCTTCAAGGTTTTGTGTACTAATTGGATGCATCATTTTTAAATGGCAGAAGTTTATCTGTTCATTTTACTATTTATATAGTTAATATTTTTTTAAAAACTCAGTAGTCCAAAGACCTTTGTCTTCAGCAGAACCTTATTTCATATTCAGAAAATGCATTTGAAAATAATTTTTATGTATTGCTAGTAGGTTATGATTCTAATCATACCACATTTATCTACATTGTGTGTTGGGGGAATACTATGGATTAATCTTGGGGACATTTTACCTCTGAGCTATATACCTCTAGCCCTTTTTATGTTTTTATTTTGAAACAGTCTGAACCTGTGATCCTCCTGTCTCAGCCTTCCAAGTACAAGGATTATAGGCAGATGCCACCATACCTTTCTGTTCATGCCCCCCCCCCCCTTTGGTGGTGGTGATACTAGGGATTGAACCCAGGGGCATTCTACCACTGGGATATACCTCTAGCTCTGTTATAATTTTTAATTTTGAAACAGTGTCTCACTAAGTTGCTGAGGCTATCCAAGAACCTGCAATTCTTCCTGTCTCAGCCTTCCAACAATTACAGGTGTGGACCACTATGCCTGGCTTTTTTGTGTAGATTTTAGAAGGCATTTTATTTGTCTGTGTCAGAGGGTAACCCTAAATGTGTGTATTTGTACTTCCATCAGTCTTAAACTCGAGCATGTATGGTGCTAAGCAAGGCAGCATACTCTGGGTAGTCACACCACATCTGCAATTGCAGAGAATCTGGAGGTATTCTCCAGAAGCCCACCAAATAAAGGAGAAGCCCCAATCCAGAGGTTGCAGGAGTGGCCCCAGCACAAGGAGTTAGCTGTTAGGGTCATGTGTTTGGTCATCTATTTTTTTTAGACACCTGTTACTTCATTATTGTCCAATTAAAGCATAAAGAAGTACGGAAGCAGACAACCATACTACTGTGAATTTGGACTATATTGCTTTCCTTAGGAAAAGCAATTGTTGCATTTTTTGCCTTACTTTAATTATATTACCTTACTCCTTTTGTTAAAATACAGTGTTATAAACTGTAGGGTTTCCCCCCTTTTGTGACACGATTGTGTTTCCCTGAAATTAAATTTCTTGTTAAAGTTGTAATAACTTCATGTGTCCCAAGTTTTAAGTTTGTACTTCATATGGAATGATATTGTGTGTGCCATTTTTGTTGTTCCTTAAAACTACTTTTCTTTTTCTTTTATTTTTGAAATGTAGATTATATCAGTGTCTCTTGAGTCCGCTCTGCTGGCTATATTAGCCTGCTAAGGCTGACGTACCAAAATCCCACACACTAAGGCTCTGACAACAGAAACTGATTTTTTCAAGGTTCTGAGAGATGGATCAGAGGCCAGCACAGTTGTTTCTACTGAGGGCGCTGCCCCTGGTGTGCAGGTGGCACCTTCTCTCTGCATCCTCTTGTGGCATTTTCTCTGTGTGTACATCCTTGTTGTCAGTTTCTCTTTTTGTAAGGACATTGGTCCTATTGGGCTAAGGTCCCTACCATTATGATCTCATGTAATCTCAGTTACTTCCTAAAGCTCATGTCTCTAATTTGATCATATGGCTATAGTTGAGGCTTTTTTAAAAAAATTTTATTGGTGCATTATATTCATACATCATATTGGGGTAAAAAAAAAGTGTGTACGTACATGTGCACATCACCGATTTAACCCCTACCCAATTCCCACCACATTCTCTCCCCATCCCTCCTTCCCATGCTTGGCTTAGTGGTTGACTTTGATATGTTTAAGTACATTGTGTGTTTTAGACAATTTACTTATTCTCCCCTCCCATCCCCTCATTTAGGTTGTCTTGTTTGCTCCTCTATAGGATTTTCTTTTTCATCTAGAATTCCTCCTATGACCCATTTCTCCTTAGCTTTCACATATTAAGGAAAGCATCTGATTTCTTATTTTTTGTGACTGACTAATCTCACTTAGCATAATGTCCTCCAATTCCATCCATTTCCCTTAAAATTATGTAATTGAGGGTTTTTTTGATGACTGAGTAAAATTCTATTGTGTACATATCCCACAGTTTTGTAATCCATTCATCTGTTGATGGACATTTTTGCTGGTTCCATAGTTTGGCTATGGTGAATTGTACAGCTATGAACATAGATACATATGCATTAGCTTGGTGGTTTGGTTTCCTATCTTCTGGGTAGATACCCAGAAGTGGTATTGCTGGATCAAATGGTAGATTTGTTCCCATTCTTCTGAGGATTCTTCATACTGTTTTCCAAAGTGGTTGCACTAATTTGCAATCTCACCAACAATGTTTTAGAGTTCCCATTTCTTGAATTTAGGGGGCACATAATTCTGTATACTGCACCGACCACACCAATATTTTTAAAGTAAGATTTTAATACCTTTCTATTCTTTTCAAGAAAGTAAAATTGTAAACAATTTGAAACTAAAGCTCCAAACCACATAAAATCCCTATGAGTTGGAAAAGTCTACTTTTTAACATGCCCATATTTTGAGAGACTGTAGAATTCCTTCCCATTCTGTCTTCCCCTGCCTGTTCCTCAAATCATTATTTAAAGAGGTTTTCAATCTGGCTTCCTCAGAATCAGCAGTTGTAGGTAGGTGTATCTGTCAGCATTCTTGCAGCCATAATCTAAATATTGGACCACAATACTTAGAGGAAAGAAGATTTATTTTCTGATAGTTCTAAGCTCAGTCCACATGAGGCAGGGGCCACGGATCTCAGGGCACGGTGACGGGAGAGCACATGGGCTCTGCTCCTCACAGCACAGGGGTCAAAAGCAACAAAGCAGGGGGAGGAGGGACTCTGAATTCTTTAGGGTACATTTTATATCTAACTATAACATTTCACCCCAGCATCTAAAGAGCTCATTCCTAGCTCAGAATGCAAAATGTGTTTAGTGTTCTCCAAGAGTACCCACAGTCAAGTTGAACTCTTCAGTGAGTCCCTGTAAAAGACAAGATCAAAATAAAAAGCGAGTTACATGCATCCCATATGCAGTGGCAAGACATAAAAACTTTACATTTCCAAAAGGAAGAATTGAGCCATAGAAAAAAGGAATAGTATCAAAACAGTAATGAAAGCTGGCATGGCAAGCATTTGGTCTTACATCCCCACTTCTGATACCATTTGTTGTATCCACTGGTATTTTTGCAGCTATAATGTCAATGTCTGACCACATAACTTAGAGCTAAGAAGACTTATTTTCTTATGTAAGGTTTCAGACTCAGCCTGTGTTAGGCTGGAGTCCAGAGATCTCAGAGCATGGTGGAGGGAGAGCACATGGTTGTACTCGTATCATGGGGACCGGGAGCAAGAGAGCAGGGGGAGAAACTTTATATAATCCCCAAGGCAGCCCCAGGGACCACCTCCTCCAGCCACACCCTACCAGCCTGCTGGGTACCTTCCGGGTAAATCCATTACAGTAGATTTCTCCAGTGCTGGGATTGCAACCCTCATGACCCAATTGCATTGGCTCCAAACATTAAGTGAGCTCTTGAGGGGACATTTTAGTGCTTGCCAGGAAGAGGTATAGGGTTGAATTCTGACAGAACTGTGTTTGAACTGATTCCACTGTTTCCTTCCCAGCCCCTGGTAACCACGAGTTGAGAGGCTCAGAAAATTCCTGAATTTATGAGTCAAAAAGTTTCGTTTTACAAGTGAGGACTGCACTTCTGTTAGGGACATGGCTGATTGGTTCCTCAACATCTGTGTAGTCAAATATAATTTGTCTTGGCCAACAAGCAGAAACAGTAAGTGCAAATCCATATTCTTTAGGGCAATGCATTCAAAACTGCAGAGATGCCAGTTTATACCTGCTAAGTAGGCTGTCATCAGAATAACAGAATGAACGTTGTTGAGGATGTGGGCAAACTGGGACCTTGTCCACACATTTCTGGTAAGAATGAAAAGTAGTATAGGTGCTATGGAGAAGTTTGGTGGAGCTCCAGTTGTTAAACAGCACTGCCTACCATACGACCCATCAATCCATTTCTAGATTTACAAACCCAAAGAACTAAAATCCAAATGTTCAAGCAAAAATGTGGGCATGAATGTTCATAGCAACACTATTCAGAATAACCAGAAGGAAAATAACCCAAATGTCCATTGTGGATGAGTGGGTAAGCGAGATGTAGTGAATCCACACAATAGAATATTCAACATGAAGGGCGTGAAGTGCTCAGGTATGCTGCAACATTGGTGAGCTCTAAAAACATTGTGCTGAGTGAAAGAATCCAGCGACAGAAGCCCACATATTTATTGTATAATTCTATTTGTATAAAATATCCAGAAAAGGCAAATTCAGTACATCAGCGGGTGCCTGGTGAGGGGAGAGAGGAATGAGCAGATGCTGAAGAGTTAGTGGGGCATAGACAAGAGGATGATGGTTTTAACACTAGTCTCAGCAACTTAGCAAGATTCTCAGCAACCTATCAAGACTGTTTCAAAACAAAAAAATTTTAAAAAGGGCTGGGAGTATTGCTCAGAGGTTGAATGCCCCTAGGTTTAATCTCTAGTACCACCAAAGAAAAAGTTTGGGGGTTTAACTTTAGAATAATAAAAATGTTCTGGCACTAGATAATGATAATGGTTGCGTGGCATTGTAAGTATGCTAAATATCACTGCATTGCATGCTTTAAAACGGTTAAAAATGGTAAACTTTATATGTGTTAACCACAAGGAAAAAGAAGCAAGAAAAGATGAGCTTGCAATGAGAAAAAAATAAAACAACCTATGAGCTTGCAATGAGAAAAGATAAAACAACTTATGAACATGTACTAAAGAAATATAATTTACTCATATGCTATGAGAGTAGTAGACAAATGTTTCACCAGGTTGAAGGAAAAAAATCAACAGAGCAACAATTTCGGTGGAGAAAAGGAAGAATTACAAGTGGAGACACAACTAGTTTTTCCATATGGGGATAAACTTAATTGACATCACTCTCAGACAGGACACCACTTTTATATCTACCAGATACCTACAGTTTATTTGCAACAAAGAACTAGCAAATACTTTTCCACTGTAACACATTTTTTTTCTATAGGCTCTCCTTTTCATATAAAAAACCAATGTCCTTTATTCATACATGAAGTTATTTGTATCAGTGTAAAAGACTATGGGAGGGGGAGGCAGAGTGGGAATCCTGCACACATGTATGTGTCACTCCGAACCTCTACAATTCACCAATAAAAGCACTAACAAAAAATTAATCCTCATAGAAAAGTAATTCTTGATCACATCCGATAACATCTGTTTGGTTTTTGCCTGTTTTATTTTATAAAGGCACAGTAAGAATGGGCCTTCTTGAGTTTGTCTTGCTGCAATTTGCCTTGAGGAAGCTCAGGTTGTATTTTTTTAAAGCCTCTTTAATGTGTGTTCCTAAGGCTAGGAATCCAAGCCAGGAACTTAGTGGATTTCAAATATAGTACCTATAAGAATTTTTTGCTGTCTAGAAAATAGAACATTCAAACATTATCAACAGTATTCCCAAGAAAAATTACAATCAACCTCATCAGTTCATTCAGCCTTATCTAATTAATTCTTATGCCACTGGTTACTATTCTTAGGAATCCATCTTCTTGATTTATATTTAGAATGTCTACTTTTCAAAAGAAAGGCATAGTGTAGAAAATTACTGTATTCAGTTGCTGGGACTACTAAAGCAAGATACCTCAGACTGGGAGCTTAACTAATAGTTTGGAGGCTGATAGTCTGAGCTTGTTACCAGCTGGATAGGCTTCCTCTGAGGTTTCTCCTTAGCTTGTAGATGGCTCTTCTCTTATGTCTTCATGTGATCTTTATCACTTGCCTGTGTCCTAAGCTCCTCTTATAAGGACACCAGTCATAGTGGATTAGGGATCTCCTAAATTGCCTCATTTTAATGTAATCAGCTTTTAAGTCCCCCTCAGATATAGTCTCGTTCTGAGTTATTAGAGGTTAGGACTTCAATATATGAATTTGGAAGAGGAGTACAGAGTTTATGCTATAACTCTTATATATCAGGAAGATTAATATAAAAGCAAAACTGCCAGGTAGGAACTTGTATCAGTTGGCTTTTTCATCGCTATGACCAAAATACCTGACAAGAAAAACTTAGAAGAGAAAACCAGTTGGCTCATGGTTTCAGAGGTTCAGTTCATGGTCAGGTGACACCACGGAAGAAACTGCATGGTGGCAGGGTGTGGTGAGGAAAGAGGCTCAGGGCAGCCAGGAAGCAGGGTGAGAAAAGGGCCAGGGACCCCTCCCACCATGACCTACCTCCGCTAGCCGCATTCCACTTGCCTACAGTACCATCCAGCAAATCTGTTTAAATCATTGATTAGTTCACCCTAAGCTTAGAATCCTCATGATTCAATTATTTCATCTCTGGACATCTGTGCATTGCCAGTACATAAGCTTTTCTCTGGGGGACATTCTATATCCAAACCATGATGGAAGAATTCCAGTGAAGAAAGTCTAACCTAGGGGACTGATAATAAAGATGGAAATCAGGTTTGAGATGGGGAGACATCAAGGTGGAGGAGTTAATACAAGACTTTGTGACTGAATGTAGAGGATTGTGAGGGCAGGGGCCAGCAGAGCTTCAGATTTCTGCTCCAAGAGGAAGAACAGATTGATGGAGCTGTGAGCACGGAGAAGTTCCTGTTGGGTGCCCAGAACTTTGGCAGCCGTATGATTCAGGTGAAACTTAGTGGTTCTTCATAGCATGGACTGTAGCATGTGTCACCGAACATGTGGCCTCTCACCTCTGAACCTACACCTGAGCGTGTCTTTTTTTTTTTTTTTTTTTGGTGGTACTGGGGTTCTTGGAAGCTCTCTACCTCTGGGCTGCACTCCCAGACCTATTTTTATTTTTTTATTTGGAAACAGGGTCTCTTAAGCCAGCGAGACTGGCTCCGAACCAGCACAATCCTCCTGTCTCCGCCTCCCAAGCACGGGGATTACAAGCGTGCGCCACCACACCCGGCTCTGAGTGTGTCTTAAGACAGGTATTATTTTTAGTTGATTTGAAATTCTTGGGTTTTTTCCTGATAATTTTTTTCAGGGTATAAACTACTGTTTTATTAATTTTTCCCAGTTCTCCAGTATCTAATATCTGGCTGCACACATCTAGTACATAGTAGTTTGTGCATCTCAAATTCCAGTTACAGGAAAATTTGTCAGTAAGATTTTTGGGACCAGTGAGTTGTTCTTTGTATATTTCTATCAAAGCTTGATATTTAACACTTGTTTGGTTTTCTTGCAGAATGAGAAGACTTTGGGACATTCCATGAGTCATTCAAGCAACATTTCTAAGGTAGAGTACAACAGAATATGTTATTTCAGTGCCTTGGGGCTTTTGTATTCTTACACCTATTGCATGTGTTTGTGTTCCTGTCATTTAAAGACTCTGGTTCTTGATGTGTTTCTGTAATCTGCTCTGGGATATATAAGATGTATGGCAATTATGTTTTTCTAGTGAGGCAGTTTTGAGTATGTGTCAGGAGAAGTGAGGTACAGGGGAAATTTTCATGTCTTCCAGAAAATCATATCAGGCAAAAGACATCTTAGTAACCAGAAATGTCTGTCGTCCCATTTAGGATTTTGACCGAGAAGTAACACAAAGCCAACCACAGTAACATGAACATCTATTTATATTGTTCAGCAGCAGTGTGTCTGGAGACAGGTGCTGCAGGGCAGTCTGAGGTGGATGTAGGTATGGTTGAGTGCTATGGCTTGCATCTGGAATGTTTCCCACAGTCTCTGTTCTTGACAATTGGGTTCCCAGAACAATAGTGGACAGAGATGAGGCTTCAAGGAAATGAGTGAGCTCTGGGCCTCTGACCTCCCCTGTCCTAGAACTAGCAGGCAGCTCCCTCACTGCACAGAACCAACACACCTGACTGTTGTCAAACAGCATCAGATCCTGGTGACCTCTTGGACAGATGGGGCCCAAACTGTTCTTAGTGGCGGCTGTTACTATATTTACTGTTGGTCAAGGACAGAAGCTTTTCCTTCCTTGTTTGTACACATTTTGATTATGTTCTGTCTGTGTTTAACTGTGGCTACTGAGTTCCTTACTCGGTGGCACTTACTGGGGCCATTGGAGGTGTCTTCCTTGAAATTTTTACTGTTCATAGAACTTCCTAGGAAATCCATTAGTTTGAGATTTGTCACAAAGTGTATCCCTCAGAACTAAGAAAGTTAGAATGCTGTTAAAGTTGTTAGGCTGAACCAGTTCAGTACTGCCAGGGGGAAGGTGGGCAGGACCCTTCATAAGATAACTTTGTTGTAGAGAATGTAGTGCCTTATTGCAATGTGTGTCAAATGAACCTGCTGTTTGTGGCTACTTTTAGGCAATGACGTATAAAAACCCTATCTTCAGTGGAGCAGACATATTTTATCAGATGCTTCATACCCTTGAGATAAAAGGTAAAAGGAAAGGAGGTCAGAACAGGGGCACATTTTCTGCTACACAGAATCCTCGCTGCCTTTGCCAGTAGACCCTTCTTTATGCCTCTGCAGTTTACCTTTTGTTGGTTGGGTGTTAGAGGATGAGAAGAGATAGAAATAAACCTCAGTCTGTTTCATAGTGTTTTATCTAGATTGGATTTCAGGGTTTCCTAGTGGCTCATTCTCATCACCAAAGTGTAAGTGGTTCAGTCACCTTTATTTTCCTTCTTTTTTTTTTTTTTTTTTTTTTTTTGTTAACAGTACTGGGGATGGAACCCAGGGGCATTATTACCTCTGAGCTACACACATAACTCTATTTTTTTCTTTATTTTGAAACAGGGTCTCACTGGTTTGCAAAGGGCCTCTCTAAGTAGCTAGGGCTGGCTATGGACTGCGATCCTCCTTTCTCAGTCTCCCGAATGCTAGGATTACAAGTGTGTGCCACCACGCGTGGTTCAGACTAAGCAGGGGATACTTAAGCAGGAGGTAGATAGTGGGCAGGAGCCAGCCAGGATGGAGGCAAACTGTGGTAGAAAGAGCTTGTCCCTCCCAGGGAAATTCAGTGCTTCCAGGAAGCAGAGAGGCAGTGAAGGCTGTCATGGACCACTGCAGGTGTCTGGAGCCCATGAGGCTGTGTGGATACAGCTATTCCAGTGAGTTCCTTGACCTGAGATCCTTTACAGACAAATTGGAATTCCTCGAGGAGAAGGCCTGAACCCACCATCCAACTGGACTTTCTTATATCCCCGGATTGGCCAAGGCCATGCTTACCAAAGGTGGGGCTTTCAAAAGCCTCTTGGCAGCATGTGGGGCATGGGCGCAGCACTCTACCCATTATGTTAATTTACCCTGAGGGAAGGCTTCTTGTCCAGTGCTGGTCCAGGTAACATCATTGCTGGAGCAAATCTTGGTGGGTACACCTGCCCGTAGAGAAAGCAGTAGGAGCCCCCAGCAGGTACCATCTCCAGGTTCTCCAGCTCTGACCGAAGACTGGCACCCCTGTGAAATAATTTTTAGAGCTCAGCATAATTGTATTCTTATACCATGAGTGATAGACCTCTTCTTTGGCAATAGTCTTGGATAGAAGTCAGACTGGACATTGTAATGAGCATTGAAGGTCACTACTGTACTGATAGGCAAACAGAACTTGATAAATTTGAGCAGTTACTTGCTTAGGCCCCTTGAATAGTTTCTGGTCATTTTTCCTTTAGACAGAAATAAGATATAGCAGGATGTCCTATGTGAGGTGTATGGACAACCTCAGGAGGGAGCTTGCTGGCTTGCTTTTCCTTAGAGGCACACCCAGATGTAGTTGTCAAGGCCAGTGTTGGCTTCTCTTTTCTAGAATTGACCAATGACAGGCAAGGTTACTTGGACTCCTGGGTGTACATATGAGACAGTGGGTGTTTTTAATTTATACTGGAGAAAATAGTTATCTCCAAGACAAGAGACTTGTTTTATGCAACAAAAGCAAGAGGACTGCATTGAAGGGATTGGCAGTACCAGGCAGCAGCAGCCTGCTCCATCTGCATCATGGGTACCATTTGGCCCCGCCTGCATCCCAGCAGAGCCCAGGGAGCAAAGCCTGCTATGTGGGTCCTCTTCTATAAGGTCAAAGGATCATATTTTTGCATATTTCTTTCTTCTTATTACTTACAGTTTAATTTTGGGTTAAGTGATAGGCTAGCAGTTTTCCAAGACTGACTCAGGATCTTCTGGAAGTAGGGGGTTGAGTTTCATGATGCTACTGAGTTCTTCCTTGTTTTTTCTACTACATTCTTAGGAGCACACGCTGAGCAATAGGTAAGAGATCATTTTCCATCAGACCCTAGTGGAATATGCTCTTGTGTTTTAATATGTCCTAATGCAGTAAATATTGAGTGCAAAAGCTCATTGGGTAAGGGCACAGCAGTTTTAAAGAGTATGAAGCAGTCCTTAGACTGTTTTAGAGGCGGTCTCCCCAGAATATAGTTGTTTGATTCATTCAAAAAGTATTCATTTAACACCTGCTATGTGCCAGGCTAGATAGCCACATCTTCAAACGAAGTTGATGTATTGTTCCACATCTTCAAACGAAGTTGATGTATTGTTCCAGAAACACCTTGATGGTACTGTGGAAGAAATGAGCAGGGTACACAGACAGCAAGTGGTGGGGGGCCCCAGGCCTGCCAGGTGGGTGTAGGAGCATTCTGGAGGACCAGGAGGTAGGGGTCCTGGGCTGAGAATTGTGGGCCACTGGCTAGCAGTGGAGTACAGAGGCCCCTCTAGGGACAGCCAGGATGGAGGCCAGTGTGGAGGTTTCAGGCAGGTCTCTGAACCTTCCTTTAGATTGTGTGAGTGAGCTTGTGCTTCAAAAAGAAGACAGATTTCTTATGCCATTGTGTGTGTGTGTGTGTGTGTGCGCGCACGCGCGCATGTGCGTGCGCGCCCATGTCTTACTGGGCATTGTACCTCTGAGTTATGCTCTCAGCCCTTTCTTTTTTCTTTCTTTCCTTTTTTTTTTTTTGTGGTACTGGGGTTCCTGGAAACTCTTCTACCTCCGGGCTACACTCCCAGACCTATTTTATACTTTTATTTGGAAACAGGGTCTCTTAAGCCAGCAAGGCTGGCTCCGAACCTGTGTGATCCTCCTATCTCTGCCTACCAAGTGCAGGAATTACAAGTGTGTGCCACCACACCTGGCAGCTCTCAGCCCTTTCTATTTTCTTTTATTTTTATTTTGAAACAAGGTCTCACTAGGTTGCTGAGTCTGGCCTCAAACCTCCAATCCTCCTGAATCATCCTCCCAAGTACTGGCATTACGGATGTGCATCACTGTGCCTGGCTCATTGGCCACCTTTTACCTCACATGGCTTTGGAGGAAGAGCCCAGAAGTCAGGGTCCTGTGCTCCAGGCTGTCGTCTCATCTCTGACATGCCATTTACCTTGAGCCAAGCCCAGCCGAAGAGCAGCTTGGGCAGAAGCTCTATCTCAGGCGGGTGGATGGTGGTTGCAACTGTGGGGATGTATCTGTATATAGCAGATACAGAACCTGTAGTGCCCCGTCCGGACTGTCAAGCAGTGGGGGTCTGAGTGGAAGCATCTCAATGAAGCGCACGTGGAATGGTGTGTGGCGTTTGTGTCTCTTTGGGTTTTGTTTGATCCCTGCAGTAGGCCTGGGGATTGTTGACATGATTTTTCAGTGATTGAACCCCTGTGCTGTGGTGTGCTCCAGGGAGGAGTCTGGAGCACTATGAGCTCCCACTTCAGAATCCGTCCAAAGGAGAGCTCTTGGCAGTGAGAATACGTTTCAATTGTATTTGCAAAAGTCACAGTAGTAAAAGGTTTTTGAGATCGATGAGAGACCCATTAGGGAAGGCGGCCCTGAGAAGCCCTAGGGCTCTGGCTTGGCTCTAGCAGGGCGGTGACACATGCCACACATTGTGCTGTAGATACATTGCTATTGCAGCTCTCTCTGAAAGGCCAAGGATGAGAAGAACTTAGTGATAGTGCTGCTCGCTGCTAGGCAAGGCTAATAAGAGCCATCTATCATGGGTGTCCTTGGGCATTCATCTCCTCCATGAATCCTATGTTGTATTTGTTACTTTTGTGGTCAGTCTTATTAAATGCTTCTGTGAGAGCTTGTTCTTGGCAGTCCTTCAGCAGAGTCCACGTTGTGTCCATCAGAGCGACCACAGAGTAGCCTCTCCTCCTATAATTATTCTCATTTTTAGAGTCAAATACAACTGGGTATTTATAGAAATCAGACTCTCATGATTGAAATATTGGTTTTAACAGAGTAACTTCTATGCTAAGCAGAAAGTTTGCTGAGACACGATCATGGTCTGCACGTCTCAGTGTCTAAATGCCACGCGAGGCAGCACTTGTCAGTGCCACCAAAATCAGGCTGAGCTGGCAGTTAGCAGGAGCTCTCGGCCTCTTAGTTTGGAGTGAGAGGATAGTAATCTTTATCAACCTTTTGGGCAGGGTGCACTAATTAAAAGGTGGTCTTAAGGTAGGATAGAAGAAATAAAAACAGGTAGAAAGGAGACATAAAGGAAAAAGAAGGAAATATAATTTTAAAGTGCCAAATACTTTTCCAGACCTGTCACTCCCAGATTCTGGTAAATCTGTAATTTGCCTTGTGTACTGTTGGCCCACCAAATGGTTTAACCAAAGAGATATGATATTTTGAGAAACCTATAATTTGAGAGGACCTTCAAGAGTTACTGATCAGATAATGGAGACCATGTCAGCTAAAGAATCCTGAGAATGACAAGGCTACAGTCAACTGTTCTGAGATCACTGGATTGATGTCATCCCCACATAGCTTCCCATACCTGCCCCGCCAAGTGTCCTTTTAAAAAAGACCTGGGAGCCAGGCGTGGTGGGGCACACTTGTAATCCCAGCATTCGGGAGGCTGAGACAGGAGGATTGCAGTTCATGGACAGCCTCAGCTACTTAGTGAGGCCCTTTGCAACTCAGTGAGACCTTGTTTCAAAATAAGGAATTAAAAAATAGGGCTGGGGGCATAGCTCAGAGGCAGATGCCCTGGGTTCCATCTCCAGTACTGAAGAAAAGAAAAAGAAAAAAGAAAGAAAAAAGGAAAGAAAGGAAGGAAGGAAGGAAGGAAGGAAGGAAGGAAGGAAGGAAGGAAAGAAAAGAAATAGAGCTGGGAACTCCCTAAATGTACCTTTTGTTCTCTAGATGGCCACACTTTCCCGTGAATATGTACTCCTCACTTCCCTAAGAAACATCTGTGCTTTTATTGTACCTCAAGCTGAAATTCTTTGCTGTCATATACGTCAAAGACCCCACTGGTCCTGAGTTGACTCCCTATCTCTGGAAACTCCTCAGACCATCTTTTCAGACAGATGATGTCAGAAGACATCATCTGTCTTCTCCCATGGCAGTCTGGTAAACAGGATTTCTAAAGCATCTTCCTGCCACACTGCCTGTGAGTGTCCTGATAGTGGACCTTAGAATAGAGAGATTATTTTAGGGTACAGACACCAGTGGAGTCCCATGAACTCTGAAAAGCAGAGATCTTTTTTTTCTTGCTGGTAGCAGATGGGGAAGTCAGAGAGATGGATGGTACTAGAGACGGGGAAGGGTCCTGTGATGGGCCATGCACATGGCCCTTGAGTGGTGGCAGGCAAGTGGGCAGGACCCTCTGTCGTCAAGTTGCACTGACCAGCATTCAGCCAACAAGCTGAATGAGTGATGAGGCACCTCCAAGAAGAAGGGGACCTTGAGCAGAGACCCTCAGCACTCTGTGCCTGGACTCTGGGGTCCTTGAAGCTGTGTGATGGTATACTTGAGAAGTCCAAGCCGCCAAGTCTGTGGTGCTTTTTTACCCAGCAAGAGAGGCCTCACACTGATGAGGAGAGACCTTCTCCCTGGGAGCTAGCAGGGCCATTTGTCTGCACATCTGTGTGTTGACAGCGTAGCGTGACCTCTTGATTTAACCACCTTCTTTGACTAATTTTGATGTTTTGTGTTTTCTTTGTAGAAATAGTCATACCGTGGCTTTGCATTTACTTTGATCATGAACTCTAGTCAGACATAGGTTCACACTGGAATCCATTCACTCCCAGCCCAGAGACAGAACTTCCTCCTTAGCATGTCAGATGCACTCTGAGCACTTCTCTTTTACTCTTTTATTTGGTGTTTTAAGGTATAGGCCACGACCTGCCAAATCTATTGCTTTTCCACCAGTTATCCTGAAGTTAGACAGTTGTCACAGTTGGTTGTCTGTCTGTAGTTTTGTTTTACTTCCTAAACTATTAATCATAGGCTTTTTTTTTTTTGCTCAGGATAAAAGAGGCATACCTCTCCTGAAGGGTCCATGGGGAGAGTCAACGCCCCTGCCAGGAGCTGGGTGTTCCTTTGTCGATCTGATCACCTGGCCCATGGGTGCAGATGTGCGGGGGGAAAATCCCTAAAGGGAGAATTGCTTGGACAAAGTGAACGTGCCCTCGTTCTAAAGGCTGCCTCCACCCTAAGGTGGCTCTGCCGCTCACTGTCTTACAGCAATGTGCAAGCACTCCGGTTTCCCCACACTCTCACTATCCCACCACCTTGTACACCATTTGATTTTAATTTTTGCATTTCTTTTGTTACTTTTCATTGTGAGTGAGGTGAAGCATCTCTTTGTGCTGGAGAGCCCTCTATATATCGGTTGTCTTATTTTCTACTAGGTCATCAATTTGCTGTCCTATAACTGGAGGTCACTTGTAAATGTGAGCTGTGCTTGCCTCTTACCCTTCTTATCAACTCTCTTCTCATATTCCAGCTTAAAGACAAGCTCATCCAACCAGACCATTCCTTGTGGTCCTGCATCTGCTGCTAAACATTACACAGGCTGAGGGCCTGAGACCCCAGTGTTTACATGTAGCTTTACTGGCTCACGAAAAGAAGGTACAATGGGGTTCACAACAAGAGGAGGAGGAGTGGAGCCGGGCATGGCACACTCCTATAATCCTAGTACTTGAGAGGCTGAGACAGTAGGCTCCCAGGTTCAAGACCAGCCTCTGCAACTCAGTGAGACCCTATTTCAAAATTTGAAAAAAAAAGTGCTGGGGGTGTAGCTCAGAGGTAGACATCTCTGGGTTCAATCCCCAGTACCAAAATAAATAAATATGAAAAAGAGGAGGAGGGGTGGTAGAGAAGGAAGAAGGAGACAGTCTGGGAAGGAGCCAGGGAAGGAAGTGATGCAAGAAGTCACCTGGCGTCCTCAGGGAGGAGGCAGTATGGAGTCTGCTGAGGAGAGTCATCATCCCCCAAGGCAGCAGGTGCTCCCAGAAGGAAACAGGAGTGAGAGGTGCCCATTCCCAGGGCTCTGTAGTAAGTCTTCATTGGTGCCTTCTTAAAACCATTCAAAACTGAATCTGATAGGAAAGGCATTAAGAGACTCGATAGAGGAAGCAGTTCAAATAATGTGTGTGTGTATGTGTGTGTGTGTATATATACACACACACACATACACACACACACACAAAATAGCACCCATGTTGCAAACAGGAATGAGGAGAGGAGAGAACAGGGTGCAGTCTGGAGGGAAGCACACTAAGTGCGGTGCACGTGCATGTTTCTGTCATTTGGAATCTCATTATGATGTATAATGACCAATAAAAAGATACTTTAAAAAGAGAGACCGAGTTCTAGCAAAACAGACTGAAGTAATTGTCATTCCTGGCAAATAACACCAGTTGGAATTTGGGCGTGGAAAGAATCCAGAGGTTTGTTTTGGTAGAACTCATCACAACGTAGCAAGAGGGGATTTTCATGAAAACTAGTTTATTTTGAGACTCCCTTACATTCATTTAATGCTTGGAAAGTCTCTTTTGGGAACCGGCAGGAAGCTTCAGGAATCAATCGGAGGGCTTCAGTTTTCTTGGGACACAGAGCTTTTCTCATAATGGGCAGCTGTAACTTCTCTGAGTAGCCTGTGTAATCTGACCCCATGGAGGGTGAGCCAGACACTCAGCATCAGCGTTGTGTGGCACAGCAGTGCCAGCCTGGCTCTGAGGATCAGCGTTGTGTGGCACAGCAGTGCGGCCAGCCTGGCTCTGAGTGCCACCTGCGCGCTGTTCTCGGGAAGAGCCAGAGAGTTGCCGAGGTCTTGTGCTGGGGAGCCGCCTGCTGAATTGCTGACCTTTGATACCCCCACCCCCTGACCTCCCCAAGAGCTGTGGAAGATGCTGGGTTTTTTTGTTATGGTCTAGAAGACTGACCTTCTAGATCCTTGTTGAAAATTAGTAGATTTTACTCATCTCGAAACCAACAACAAATCAAGCTCTTTAAAATTGCTCTGGTTCTGCATGGATGGATTGTGAGCCTTGGGACATCTGCTCTTCTTTGCCTGGTCATAGAAGGGGCCTCTTCTGAGAGCCCTGATGGATGTTTTTTTTTTACTCTTGTTAGAAAGGAAGTCAGCATTTGTTGAAGTTCATATTTATGTAAAATAATAGTACGCAGAGTTTTAAAATGTCCTTGAAATTTTATCCTCTTATTGGTGTATTTTAACTATATATCAGTGAAATAGAGTGATAGAAACACATGTGCACAGCATGTAGTGTTTTTCCCTCCACATCCCAGCCCGCTCCCCTCTCTTCCTTCTTCTTACATGTTACTGAGCTTGGTAGTGACACCTTCACATATGGACCCAGTTCAATTTTATTTTTGTCCTCCCCACCTCCCTCCCACAATCCCCTTCTCCTGATCAGTTGTTCTACTGATCTCTGCCTTAATTTTTCTGAAGTCCCTTTTCTTCCTATTTTCTTCCTAGCTTTCACAGGTAAGAGAAAACAGAAATGCTCTTCACTTTCTAAATCCTTGAAATGCTATTATCTGATAAAGAAGAGACTTTTTTCTGTCATTGAAGGTCTCGTGGAGGCTTTGACATGACCCCCTGAGGGTTGCTTGTAACATTTTTCTGGATGTGGGAGAGGATGAAGTTAGTGCAGGAACATCAGTAGAGGGTGATGAGAGTATCCCTGTTTCCTAAATAAAAACTGAGCAGTGGCAGACTCTCCCTGCCCTGCTGTGAGGCCATTTTTCCTTGGGACTGCTGCCACCATATTGGCAGCTTTGGTGTCTGCTGCCAGTGCAGACACACCTGGGTCAGTCCCTGCCATGTCTCTGAGGTGGGAGCTATGTAGGGACCAACTCATGCCCAGTGAGGAGGAGCCTTCCTTGCAGGGAGAGAAGAAGTAGCTCTTGTCGCTGGGCCTGTGAGACACAGAGGGAGTAGCAGCGCCCTGTCCACAGGGGTCCTGAGACCCCTCCTTTTTTTTTTTTTTTTTTTTTTAGGAAAAATCATGAAAGGTGCTAATGGAGGCTACTTTAGGGAGATCTTTTTTTTTTTTTTTCCAGTACTGGGGATGGAACCCAGGGCATTTTACATCTGAGCTACATTCAGGCCCTATATTTTATTCTTAATTTGAAACAGGATCTCACTCAGTTGCAAAGGGCCTCACTAAGTAGCTGAGGCTGTCCATGAACCTGGATCCTCCTGTCTCAGCCTCCCGAATGCCAGGATTACAAGCATGTGCCACCACACCCAGCTTAGGGAGGTCATTTTCATGATTCCAGATAAACTTCAGATTCCTAAGAATCTTGACCAGTGTTCATAGCACATTTGTTTAGGAAATAGATGTGGGTTCTTGGTGATTCAGAAGATGTACTTGTGAGTAACAGTGAGAGGTTTTGGAGTACACATGCAGCAAGCCAGCAGGGGACTCCCTGGCTCAGGTTCTTGAGATCATTGAGACTTAAAACGATGTTTAATCTTGCACACTGGGAGAAGGAGCAGCAACCCAGCCCTGGCTTTCTCTAGGATGGCGCATTTGCTGCATGGTGGGGCAGGGTTTCAGGGTAGGTAGCAGCAATGTCGTTCTGGTGAACAGGTGCCATGGGTCCCACAGGTGGAGTATCCTGGTGTGGTACTCAGAGCACGTGGGCCTTGGCCTCAACGAGAAAATGATGGGCTGGGTAGAGCTCCCCTAAATCAAGGAGCAGGGCCTGGAGAAGGTGAGCATAATATGGGGTAGCATTATTTGTACTGTTTCCTTCATCGGTCCTCTCCCCCTCAGCCTTTCTCTGCCAGTCTTCTACTGTTCTACTGGTCTGTCTGTCTTATCAGAAGTCTCCCCTTTTTTCCTATTTTTTTCCTAGTTTCTACATATGAGAGAAAACATTCAACTCTTGATTTTCTGATACTGGCTAATCTGACTGCATATTTCCTACATATATATATATATATATATATATATATATATATATATATATATGTATATGTATATGTATATGTATGTATGTATGTATATGTATATATGTATACATATATATGTATATATGTGTAGGAAATATGCAATCAGATTATATATATATATATATATATATTTTTTTGCAAATGCACAACTTTGTTCCTCAATATTGCTGAGTAAAATTCCATTGTATGCATGTACCACATTTTCATTATCCATTTGTCTGTTGATGGATACCTAGGCTGGTTCTATAATTTCGCACTTGTGCTGCTATAAACATGGATATTCATGTATCACTATAGTATTCTGACTTTAATCTTTTAGAAAAATGCTGAGGAGAGATATAGCTGGTTATATGGTAGTTCCATTTCTAGTCTTTTGAGCTCCAGTTATAATCCCACCAATAGTAAATAAAAGTTCCCCATATTTTTACCAACATTTATTATTGTTTATATTCTTGATGGTTGCCATCCTAACTAATTAGATGGAATCTCTGAGTCATTTTAATTTGCATTTCCTGAGTGCTAATAGTGTTGAACATTTTTTTCATACATTTGTTGGCCATTTGTAAATTTTCTTGGTTATTTTTAATTCACATTTCCTAGGCCTTGGGCTGAGCTGTGGCTTGGGGGCCCTGTAGTCAGGTTATTTCCCTTTGCATAGGGAACCGTGACCGAGTTGTGAGGTGTTATGGACCAGTACATGGGCACTGTGCTTAAGGTTGTGAGGTAGGAGAGTGCCCTCAAATTGTAGAGCCAGGAGTAGGATTGTCTTAGGAACTGAGTGAAGAAGCACTGAGGGAAGCGAGTGCTGGCAGGCATGGTGCCTCAAAAGTCTTTTACACTTGCATAGCACTTTCTAGTACTTGCTTTCTTGGCTTACCAATGAACTGAGTATGTTTAGATGCTTAGGAAACACATAGCCACCGAATCTGCGAGAGCTGGGAAGTGATGCTCTGTGGTCTCAGGTATCTCTTGGATACACTTTTATCCACTGTGTCAGGTTCACAGCCCGGTTATATTAGGGTGATGGGATAGGTTGCTGAGAGACCAAGGAAGATACCCAGAGATGGTGTAGGAAGCGTAGAGTTAATTGAGAAATGTTTAAGGGGAAATTCCAGTGGCAACAGGCTAGACAGGTGTACCTCTGCCACACACAGTGCTTCTGATACCTTGCCTGAAAGCAGCACATTCTGTCCCTCTCTGCTCTTTGTGTAGGAACAGCTGCCTGGATGAGCCCCTCTCTCTCCATAGTGCTGGATCCCCACCGGTTATACAGGGAGGGGTTGGATGTCATGGGTTAGGTTACAGAAGCAGGGACATCATCAACATCAGTTTGCTTGCATGCCAGGTTCCTAAGGAGCAACTGTGCTGGCCTGTGTGCCGAAAGCAACTGTCCTGCAGCAGCATATACTTCCCTGCCTCCCAGTGTGCAGGAGAGAAAGCCAGTGTCCTTCAGGGTGGGATGTATCTGGAGGTCCAGTCCAGGCTCACTATCATTGTTCCTTTTATGCGAGTAGGTTTTGGGGAGAAGAAAAGGGACATTCAGGGACATATACTGCCCCCCCCATCTCCTTAAGGACAGTACATGCAGATGAGAAACAAGAGTGCTGTTGTAGGTGTTTTGCCTAGGCTTGCAGGACCTAGTACGAGTTCCTTGCCAAGCAGTGGGGCTTGGCTTTTCCACCCACTTCCATGCACAAGGCGGTGGTGTTTCCCGTTCTCATGGCCCCTCCTGAACACTGACTGAGTGTCTTTCCAGGCTGGGAGTCCTCCTTCGGCGTCAGCTCCAGTGTCCGCCTTCTCTCGCACTTCTGTCACGCCGTCCAACCAGGACATCTGCAGGTAACCCTGGCTTCCTGTGCCAGCGTGGCGCGTGTCGTCCTGGAGATGAGCAGTAGTGTGCGTGGGCTCTCGGTTTTTGTTCAAGCATGCTTCCTGTAGTCTGAATACCGGCCAAATTTTATGTCTGTTTGCTCACAGAATTACCACACAAGCTCGTTTCTCCACTTGATGTCTGCTCTCTTTTGAAATGTGTCACCTTCTGTGCTTCATCCCACTGTTCTGTATGCAGTTCCAGTGCAGCGCTTTCTGAGTGTTGTCGCCACGGTCCTGTGCAGTCTGCTGTTGTCTTGAAAGCTCCTCAGTGCCAGAGTTCTCTGACACAAGGGCTCACTGTGACAGTTATCTGTAAAGACACATTGCAGGCATCCAAGAGCAGTTTCTTCGGATCAGAATGGGTCCAGGCCTTGAAGCCTGAGGAGGATACTAAAGCCAGAAGAACACTAACATTCTCCAAGTCCCTAAACGATGTGGGTGAGAGGGCCCGGGATGCTCGGGAAAACTTCGGCTATGTGGAAAGAACCTGTTCTGAAGGCAAATTGGTCCTTCCTCAGGACCCCTGTCTCCAAGGTAACAGGTTCCGTTGGAAAGAAAAAAAGGTGCTGAACCGCAGACCCCTTGGCAGCTCCAAACCATCTTGTGTGTCGTCCCTTTCTGCCAATCGCTCACTTGCCTCAGAGGTGGATGCCGGCAAGGGGGGCCCGCATGCCCCGCTTCTGGAAGAGAAGGTGGATGGCGAGGTGGGCTCACGAAGGCGGCGGCTGCTCCGATACCTGTTCTCACTCTCCCGCGCCTCGAGCGCCAGCAGCCTGCACAGGTTCCACGAGCTGGAGAGCTGGGCCGCCCACCTACACACCGCCAAGTCCTCCAGCGGCCTGGCAGGGAGCGCGGGCTTCTGCTCAGACGACATGGGTGATGACGACGTCTTCGAGGACAGCACGTCTGCCAAGCTCAAGTGCAGGGCCCTGCGGGCGCCCCTCTGCTCAGCGGAGAAGGACAGCGACCTGGACTGTCCTTCTCCACTGTCTGAAAAGCGCACCCCCACCTCCCCCGTGTCGGGGTCCGCCTCAGGGGATGCCTGCAGGTGGGTTTGCCAGGAGCCGCCCCTCGCCTGTCTGCACGCACCTCCATGGCCTCGCCTTGCTTTAATATGTGAAGTTTCAGGAAAAAGAAGTGAGGGGACCCCATAGCCAGTGATGGGGTCATTGCTTTCTCCAGGAGAATGGAGTATTGTTGCTATTTGGAAAACAAAATTTTAAAGAGGAAGAAGCTACACATATTAAAGGCCAAACTGACTTTTCTCAACTAAAAATAAGTACACTTTGCATAAAGAAATTAGAAGACAGAAAATAGAAAACAGTACCTCCAGCTTCCCAGCTTGGGAGCCCCAATTTTAAGCATTTGCTGCCCCTGCCATCCCTGTGTTTATTCATCTTTTCACCCCACCACCCCATGAATGTGGGAAGCGGCTGTTCTGCAGCAGCTCCTTCCTGTCTTCTTCTTTCCTTGTGGGGGCCACCCTGCCCTGTCCTCAACTTGCCTTCCACCCTCATCTTCTCCACATCCTTGTCTGGCCCCACAGCTCTCTGTTCACTTCTGCCGCTCCTCCCATGACTCCCCAGGCCGACCTTACCCCAGTGTCCCCTCCTCGGTGCCACATGTTACATCTCTTGGATCAGAAACCCTGAGCCTTAAGCAAACAGCCCCTGAGTCTGGCCAGGTCAGGGCCTGGCTCCTTTCAGAATACCAGTCCCTACTATGCCCCAGCTGTTCGAAAAGCCTGTTTGAGTTTCTGGAGGTTAGTGGTTGCACCCTGCTGCATGCTTCCCTGGAAATGATGGCTGTGTGAAAATTAATTCCCACTTAGTGCTGTGAGTGGGCTCAAAAAGAGACGTGAAGCTGCAGCCTTTCTCGGGGTGAGATTGTAGGTGCAGGAGAGGTTCTGTGATTCTCTGTAACTCCCTGAAAAGGGGCAGGCAGGGGATCTGTGGCATGCTAAAGGGGAGGCCAGTGATTTCAGCTAGCGAGTTCTTGAGTCCTGCAGGATTTGGGGAGTGCTAGATTTGTGTGACATTGACATTTCTTCTCTTGCTGTTTTTAATGTCTTGTCACCTGGAAGATGACTTCATGTTGCCTTTCAGAGAAGTCCTTACATCTTATCCCCAAAAGAGCTTTGTCGTTTCTTATATCGTGTTTTTCCTCTCTGTTGCCAAGCGTGATCCATCAACAGATGAATGGATTACAAGCGTGTTGCCAAGATGTCCATCAACAGATGAATGGATTACAAAACTGTGGGATATGTACACAATGGAATTTTACTCAGTCATCAAAAAAACTCAATTACATCATTTTCAGGGAAATGGATGTAACTGGAGGACATTATGCTAAGTGAGAGTAGTCAGTCACAAAAAATAAGAAATCAGATGCTTTTCCTAATATGTGAGAGTTAGGGAGAAATGGGTCATAGGAGGAACTCTTGAAAGAGGAAATCCTATAGAGGAGCAAGCAAGACAACCTAAAGGAGGAGAAAGGAGGGGGGAAGAGGAAAATCTCTAAAACACACAATGTACTTAAACATATTGAAGTCAACCACTAAGCCAAGCAAGGGAGGGAGGGACGGGGAGGGAATGGGGTGGGAGTTGGGTAGGGGTTAAATCAGCGATGAGTACATGTTTGTACACACAAGTTTTTTACCTCAATAAGTTGTATGAACACAATAAACCAATAAAAAAAATTGAAAAAAAAAGTATTGCTGTTGTTGATCTGAGTGTTTCCCCTAAATCACTCTACAATGCCTCTAATTAGATTTGTCCAACCGAAGGATGCATACAGTACTGATTTAAAATAAAGGAAAACTTTTTTTTTTTTTTTTGGTGGACTGGGATTCCTGGAAACCCTTCTATCTCCGGGCTACACTCCCAGACACCTACTTTTTATATTTTTATTTGAAAACAGGGTCTCTTAAGCCAGCGAGCCTGGCTTCAAACCTGCAGGATCCTCCTGTGTCCGCCTCCCATACACGGGGATCACAAGGGAGTGCCACCATGCCTGGCTCAAAGGAAAACTTTTAGGTAGCGAAAAGCATAAGTCTATGATTAATTGGCGGGGGAGAAGCTGAGATAGAGTTGTTCTTTTTCATTGCCAAACTTCAGGAGAGATATTCTCTCCCATTCTTGGTGTCTTGTGTCAGAGTTCAGAATGTAGATAGCTCAAGGGGTCAGAGAAGAACCTAACCGGATTACTGGCTAGAGGGCTCACTGTTTCTCTGAAATCTAATCTCAGTCTAACCCTCCAATCATCTGAGAGAAGGACTCCCACCAGCACTCACACCAGGCTTGCTTAGCAGGGTGCTCAGTCCCTGTGCGTCTAGAGTAGGTGCCAGACCATGAGCCCACAGCCCAGGTGTGGCAGCTCCTCACCTTCCCTAAGATTCTGGCTGGGTGAGTACTGTGAGATGAAAGGGAGGGAGGCCAGGAATCTACATAGCCCATTCCCTGGCCACCTGCCCTCATGTGGTTTTGATAAGCAAGTCTCCATCTGGGTCAAGGCCTGCCACCCAGGAAAGAGAGAACCTGGTCCTCATCTGAGTCCTCCAACCAGTAATGCGTAAGTAATTTTAGTTTCCTCAAAAATGTAGTCAGCCTTTGCTAAGAATACCACATTCCTCACATGTGGCTTGCAAACTCTTTTCAACTTGACACATTCTGCTCATCTGCTCCTCCACCTCCTCAGAAGCAATCTCAATCATGACTTTGATGTTTAATCTTTTTTATTTCTTTCAAGGTGTTTATGCACATAGGTATATCAATAACAATACACATATACCTTCTTGTTTCATGTGGCTTTACACATATAGAATAACTTTATACCTTTCATTATGTGAATTTTAAAACATTCATAACATGCCTATCTATATTATAAAAATAAATCGACACTACTCATTTTAAATATTGAAGAGTATTCTGTAGCGGGAACATGGCGTGGTTCATGAATCCGGCTAATTGGGGAGCATTAGACTGTTGTCACGATTTCTCTGCTGTAAGTTATGCTGCTAGAATAGGCTTCAATCTCTTTAAACACAAACACAGATTCTTTGGTTTTAATAAATACCCTAAATTGGCTTCCTAATTGACTGCAACCATATACACTCCCAGTGCTGGGATATGAGGGGTCTCTCTGCACAGCTTCTGTCTAACACTTGATATTGTCAACATTAAAAATACTCACCAGCCCCACAGGATGGAACACGCTTGTAATCCCAAAACTTGGGAACCAAACGAAGGTTCACAAGGCAACCTCAGCTACTTAGCTCTAGCACTTAGTGAGACTCTTTCAGAATAAAGAATAAAAAATAGGGCTTGTGGTATATCTCAGAGGTAGAATGCCCCTGCGTTCAATTCTCAGTAAAAAAAAAAAAAAAAAAATCCTGTCAATCTTTCTTTCTATTTTTGTCCCCATTTCTGTTTCTGCTGAGTTAAATGAATTTTCTTGTTTCATCTTCTTTTTTCTCTATGGATGAAATCTCTACATTTCCCTCTTGCTGTTTTAATAAGTTACTCTTCATGTTTAAATGCATACATAAAGATACATTTATCTACCAAAGGCAAAAAATGATTACTTTCCTCTGCTGTTCCTCCCCCCACTCTACTCTTCTGGTATCATCCAGAATTCCAGTATTAAGTTGTTTTTGTTTTGTTTTGTTATGTTTTTGTGGTGCTGGGGATTGAACTCTAGGGCATACTATCCAAGCTATACCCGCAACTCAATTTTTCATTTTGAAACAGGGTCTCACGAAATTGTAGAGAGCCTCACTAAGGAGCTGATGCTATCTGAGAACCTGTGATCTTCCTGTCTCGGCCTCCCAAGTACTGGGATTACAAGCATGCACCACAATGCCCAGCTTAAATTGTTGATTTAAGCATGTTGGCAATCAGTGTTTATTTAATCTTATTCTATAGGATTATTTGATTGCACCACATGGTGCTTCCCCCCTCCTTGCAATGCTTCTTACTCTTAGTTCTTTATTAATTATTCTTTGCCAGAGCTTGTTTTAGGGCCAGGGTATAGCACTTACCTAGCATGCCCAAGGGGGCATACTCAAGGGGGTGGGTCATTCCCCAGGAAAACACACACACACACACACACACACACACACACACACACACACACACACACACCTCAGCAACCTTTGCTATTTGCTTTTTTTAGTCCTTGAGAAATTCCAGATTCCCACATGTTGTGGTTTTCCTTCTCGCTCCAGTGATATTTCTTGTTGTGTGTGAATATATATATCTGGTGATGAGATCCTTGTCATATTTCTGAATTATTTTTCATCTTTATTACTGAAAACTTCTTTTACTGGATGTAAAACTCTACATTGAATTCTTTTTCTTTCAGTATTTTAAAGATGCTTTTCCACAGTCTCCTTGCTTTCACTGAGTCAACAGAAATTCCTCTATAATTTGTATCTTTGAGTATTTAGTGTCTTTTCATTTTGTCTGTTTTCAAGATATTCTCCCTATCGCTGCTATTAAGCATGTGTCTTGGTGTGTCTTCTCCAAGTGTCTAAGTGTTTGGGGTTCATTGAATGTATTGGTCCTGCAGATTTATATTTTTTCATTAAATCTGGAAAAAAGTCAGCCATTCAAATATTTGTTACGGTTCTCCCAGTCTTCATGGGCTTAGAGGGTCTTGTTCCACATCTATTGTCTCACTGTGAACGGATGCACTGCTCTTCTGTGTTTTATTTGTTTTTCCCACCTGCATTTCATCCGGGCCCTGGATGGCAAGGCCGGGCGGGAGCACCGTTTTCTTCCCACCGACAGGTGGCGCAGAGGGGGCGTGGTGGCCGCCGCTCCCGACGCTCCGCGGTCACCCGGGCAACGCTTCCGGGCAACGCTTCCGCGCCGCCGTGGCGGCCACGTGACGACGTGGCGCTCGTCACGTGACCCGGCAGTGGGCGTCCCGCGCCGCTGTAAACAGGCTGCGCCCGGCGGGGCGTGCTGGCGGTGTCGCCGCCGGGGACCCTGGGGACCGCGCGAGCCCGACGGGGGTGTGGCCGCGCGGGACGTCGGTGACAGGTGGCGGCGGCCCGGGGACGGGACCTGCGAGTTCGGCGGGCGCCGCGACACCCTCCGTCCCCTGCGCCCTCCCAGGAGCCCGGGGACCGCGCAGGTAGTGTCCCGTCCTCGTCCTGCCCTGCGATTGCTGACTGTCCTTAAATGTGCCTGGCTCGGAATCGGTGGGGGTAGAAATTTTTCATAGAACACGTAGTAAGGCGAGTCGTAATGGCTTGTTTTCTGGCTTCTTGAATACATTGGAACGTTCTTTTTCTTTTTAAAACCTCTTTTGAGAGCCCACTTTGAAAGAAAGAAAATGGAACCGGTTTTGGCCTCGTCCCCTGCTCCCTGTGATCCTCCCCGATAGAAGGTTGAGAAACTTCATTATGAAGTTAAAGGAGATTTTTTTTTTTTTTGGGGTGTGGGTTTGTTAATGCGAGGGGGATCTGAACGTGAATCCTTCGTGTGTACCCTTTCCTGTTTTTCTTCTCTTCTGTTCGAATTATGGCATGCGATTACAATTAGCATATCTTTTATGTACGGGAACCCACAATTTTGGATCGAGAACTTTCTCTTCCTTTTTTTCTCTTGCATTCCAGTCCCAGGGGGAGTGAGTGTGTACTTTTTTGTTTGTTTTGTGGTACTAGGGGTTGGACCCACTGAGCTACACTCCCAGCCCGATTTTATTTTTATTTGGAAACTGGATCTCATTAAGTTACCCCTCCCTGGCAAACTTGCGAACCTCCTGTTTCAGCCTCCCATGTACGGGGATGACAGGTGCGGCCCCTGTGCCAGCTCAGGTGTGGGCTTATGCTAGTGAAACCTCACGCCTCGTTGCTAGTTTAGGTTGTTTGAGCACAGAATGAGATTTGTGAAAGTGTTATTCGAGACCAACGGAAAGATTAGGATGTATCCTCTGAAAACTGAAAGAGAATGTGAAATCCTTCAAGTCACCCAATGATGTGAAGCTGCCTTTTTTTCTAAAGGTTGTTTGAGATAGGGGTATTGCTATGTTGTCTTGATCTCCTGGGTCTCAGGAATCCTCCTGCTTACTTATTGCCTAAGTAGCTAGAAATGCAGGTGTGGGTCGCCACAATTGACTTTTTACTAAATCTTGAAATAGTGCCGCAGAGCATTTGAGAGAACTGGGTGTAGAGAAAAGAATGTTGTTTCCTATAGTGAGTGAACATATAAATAGAACATGAAGTGGTAGTGCTGGGACAAAAAAAACATTGTCAGGTTCTTTTTCTTTTTCTTTTTTTTTTTTTCAAGTAGTAGGGATCTACACCAACAGCCCTATTTTTTGTTCTTTATTTTTTATTTTATTTATTTATTTTTGCGGTACAGGGGATGGAACCCAAGGCCATTGTATCTCCAAAATACACCCCCCAGCCCTATTTTTAAGTCTCTTATTTTTGAAACAGGGTCTTACTGAGTTGAGGGGGACCTTGCTAAGTCCCTGAGGCTGGTCAGAAACCTGAGATCCTCCTGTCTCAGCCTTCTAAGTACTGGGATTACAAGCTTTTGCCACAATGCTTGGCTTTGTTTTTTTCTTTCTTTGATACTGTTTCTGCTACAAAGTGAGGAAACTGGAATGATTACTGCTCCATCTTTTGGCTGCAGCTTGGACTGCCAGATAAAGTATAGGACACCCATTTAAATTTGAATTTTGGGTATTGAATATACTTTTACATGGGTAATATATTCATGGGTAATAGTTAACCTGAAAAATCATCTTTTTTCTGAAAACCAAGTTTAACTGGGTTTCCTTATTTTTTTTCCTTCTAAATCTGATAGCCCTAGCTACAATATTTTTGTTAGGTTTAAATTAATAGCTGGAAGAAATTAGTTCAAAGAATGCATGGGAATTAATTGATTAAACCATCAATCCCTTTTTAGGTGAGGTTATAGCTTACTTGCAGAGCAGCACATGTCATATGTTAGAGACACTATGTTTCAATCTTCAACATCAAAACAACCAAAAGGTAAAGAGCCATTTGTTATTAGTAGTAGTGCCCAGCTCTTAAGGGACACCCCTCTATCACTTGTGGTCTCTTCCACTGTTTTTCCCTCTGTGTAGCTGTTCCATTTCTTCCATAACCACCTGTTACTTAGGTTTATACTTTTGGTTGTGAATTGTTTAGAATATCTGAAAGCAAGTGAGTTCTAAAATTTCTTAAGATAACCTAAATTTAAATCTTGAAATGGCACATACTGTGTTTTTTTTTTCCTTGCGGGAAAAATATCAGACTTCCAACCCTGTTATTAGTTATGGTATTGACTCCATTCTATACCCTGTGAACATGAAAAAAATTACTCCTCTCTGTATTGCAAACAGTTTCTGTTTTATCTCACTGTTGCCAACCTTGTTTTTGCTACACTGAGAGTTTCAGTTGAAATTCTTTTTCAATGAGTATAATTTTTAATTTCTCAATATTTGAAGATTTCTTTTTAGACTGGGCTAGATCCAGTTTTTATATTTACTCTGAAATGATTGAACCTTCTTTTGTCTGTTGATGGTACTGGGATTTGAACCTAGGGGTGCTCTTTCTACCACTGCACTACATCCCCAGCTCATTCGCGCGCCCCCCCTCCCTCTCTCTCTCTCCCTCTCTCTTCCTCTCTCTCTCTCCCTCATTCTCCCTCTCTCAATCTCCATCTCTCTCCCTCCCTCCCCCCTCCCCCCCTCTCTCAGACAAGTTCCAGCTAAATTGGCCTGGCAATAAGAATTTGGGATCCTCCTGCCTCATCTTCCTGACTAGCTGGGATTACAGGCATGTGCCATTGTGCCTGGCCCAGAAATGCCTGTTTTTTTCTAATTCACTTATTCATTGAACAGTCAACAAAAATCTCAGTGTCATCTATGAACCAAGCTGATGTCTGTGCCGTATGTCTGCAGATGTGTCTCTCTGATAGACAAGTAAATCAAGTGTAATCCAAAGATAATGTGATGGGGCCCTTTAAGTGATATGAAAACTAAGGAAATTAAGAAGGGGCCTTTTCTTTGGGACGGTCAGCTTCCCCAGGGAATTCAGCATTCTGCCCCATGTATTAGTAAAGATAGTTTTGGTTCTTATTCTTAAAAGTGTATTCTAGAGAACAGGCCACATGTGTATCATCTCAGTGCTTGTAGACTTCAGGCCTTATCCCAGATCTACTGAATCAGAACAAGATTTGTGTGCATCCAAAACTTTGAAAAGCACCTGCCCATGACAACAATCAGAGTTGCAAAATATCTCCATCATGCAAAACCCCACACAAATTGGACATAAGTCCTCTTCCATGTAGAGCTATGCCATTTGGCTCCAGGGCAGCAGTGGAAGAGAGCTGAAACATGGCTGAAACATCTCAGGGAATGTTTTTAAAGGCCAGGCCTGAAAGGGTTGACATCACTCTTCCCTTATTCTATTGGTCAGAACTCAGTCACATGACATTGAACATAACTGCAAAGCAGGCTGGGAACTGTAGTCTTCTGGGTCACCCAGGAACAGGAAACTGTAGTGACTAAAGGGCATGGCCCATGTTTCAGTGGGCCATTCTGGTCTTCAGAATGTTTTGTTTTTCTTCTCCTCACACACAGAACACACCAGTCCCTAACCAAGGAAGGCAGTCCAGAGTTCTCTCCTGTCTTTGCCCTCAGTTCAAAGTACAGTCTCAAGAGCCTGTGGAAGATGACTGAGCATGTGAAGCCCTGCTGAGCTAAGGTTTCTCAGGAAGCTCTGTGCCATGAATGAGCCTGTTCTGTGTTACACCCAGGAGGGTAAGTTTGCTTTGCAGTGGAAATCTTCAGGGAAGTTGATACTTTAATACTGTAACTTGACTTTCATGTTAAAATAACCTTTCATTTTATGCCAGGAGGCACCTTACTATTAGCCTTTAAATTTATCTTGATTTGTTAAAAATGATTTAAGGATACTTCAGGATGGATAACTTTTATAAGAGATTGTATTTAGGCATCAGCATTTTACAGGATCACTGGGAGTCTTGAGTTTATTACTTCTGTTGTGGCGATGTTAGGGATGTTCTAGTACTTATCCAGGTTTGAAGCAGGCTTGTTAAGGTTGCAGGCTCTAGAACCATTTTCACCATTTTGCCATAGGATTTTGGTCATGGGTTTCTTTATCCACATGTGGAGATGATAACCATTGAGTTCCTTCCTGAGGTAGTTGTGGAGATTAAATGTCACTGTAGGATAGACGCTGAGGGGAAGTACTCTGAGTATACAGCTGCTATTGATAGTTGGCTTTGATTGTATCATAATCAAGAGTAAGTATAAAACAGTTTTTTACAAAGTGAGATTTGTGAATTTTTTTAAACTGTTAAAACTGAAAACATATTTCTACTTCATCATAAAAATTTTTAAAAGATCCTTCCAGTTACACAGAATATTACTATACAACTTGGTATTCTGAAGGCAAGAGTTAGGCAACTTGAGTTTGAGTTCTACCGCCAACTTTTTGAGTAGCTGCTTAACCTCTGGGAGGGAGTCTTCTCTCCCAGCCTTGTGTATTAATTCAGAAGGGCGATTGGATGGGAACTGGTTGGTTTGGTAAGATTCCTCCTAGTTCTGCCATTCTGGTTGTTGTTTCCCATTGCATTTCAATTGCACAACCTGAAGAGCTAGCTATAGCATAGTTCACTTGCAGCCCAGAGAAGGAAAAGGCTTTGGTTGGGGAGGGTGGAATAACCTTAGAGAAACTTTCAGGATTGATACATCTACAGTGTTAGTCTTGTTTCATGAGATTTAAAGCACCACCTATGGGCACAAGAAGGGATACATTCTTGTTTCAGCATAAAGGGCACATTTCTAATGGTTACTTCTGTTCAGTGTTGAAACAGGTCTTCTTAGAGGATGACTACTCCGTAGTACAACAGAAACAAAGGTCAGGGTCACATGGGCAGATGATACTTTGGAGAGACATTGAGGTTATTCACCCCTCAGCTCAAATGGTGCTGGAGGACTTCTCTACTCTCTGGCCTACCATGGGTGGAAATCATGGCATGGTGGAGTTGTTAATCCACAAAATCCTATTGTACTATGACCCAGGGATCATGTTTTTAACCAGATTATAATGTGATGACTTGTATACTGAATTTTCTTTTTATCTGAAATTTATTTATTTATTTTGGTTGAAGTTCAGACTAAGTACTGGTTGCTCTTGGTTTTGAAAATATTGCTTCTCTAAGTCTTGTGTGTTTCTGGTGACTCATCTGGGCAAGCAGCATGCTTACCATCTTCTTTTTGAGTGATTGTCGAATGCTCGCCACTTTTTATCCTAATCTCCGCTGGGCACTGTGGGTTTGGGTTCTTAGGTGCTATTGAGATGTGCGGCTGTTGAAGTCATTGGCACTGCAAGTGCTGTGCCCGTGACTCTGGAAATGTTTAGAGTCTGCGTGGTGCTGATATTGTTATCTTCCCAAAGTTACTGCTGGAAACAGCCTTTGAAGAAGTACAAGATACATAGGGAGCTCAGCCCTGGGGGAAGAGGCATTCTTACCACTTAAATTATAATGCTCTTAATCCCAGTGCCTGAGAGAGAATTCTCATCACCAGAGGGACAGTTCTCTCACAGCAATGCGGTACCTGACTGAGAAAGTTGTGCGTTCATTTGTGTGTGTGTGTGTGTGTGTGTGTGTGTGTTTCCTAGGCTACCACAGGTTTGCTTCACCGTTGTCCTCATAAACTGGACTGGATAGGATTGTACTAGTGAATACTTAAGTTTGTGGTAGGTCTTTTCAACCTCGATACCATTAACATTTGAGGGTGGATCATTCCTTGTGGGTGGCTTTTCTGTGCTTTGTAGGCTACACACGTGCATATGCACACACACACACACACACTTATTCACACTGGGGACTGAACCCTGTGGGATTCTACCTCCAAAATACACTCTCAACCCCTTTTTACAAATATTTAATTTTGAAATAGGGTCTCACTAAGTTGCTGATGTTGACATTGAACCTGTGATCCTCCCCTTTCAGTCTCCCAAGGACTGGGATTACAGGGTGGGCCACCATGTCCAGCTGCATTGTAGGATATTTAATCACAGTTCATCCTCTTCCTGGTAGATGCTAGCAGCAACCCACAGTAGTGATGATCAAACCCACCTCCACAACATTGCCCAAAGTCACCTGGGGTGAAAGATCACCTCTGATGAGGACCCCGGACCTGTGGAGGCCTCTCGGCTGGCCCTCTGCCGGGTTCAGGTAATCCTCCTCCTGTCTGGTTTCTCTGTGTTCCCAGACTTGCTCACGGCCTTCGCTCTTCTGACTGTGCTCTGCTCAGTTAATTAGGTGGAAAGTTGCCACCTAATTAGGTGGGACCAGTGGGGAATGGGGCAGAGCTAGAGACAGGTGTGGCTGGGCAGTGGCTGAGCTCTGTGGCACACAGATGGGTGTGTTTAGGGTGGCAGCAAATGATTAGACTGCTGAAGTGAACGTCTTTGGATATGAAGTGAGTGGATGACAGTGGAGATCCTAGCACAGGACACAAACCAGGTATGTGGTGTCTTTCTGTTGCCTCAAACCTGCCTTGGGCATCAGGTAGGAAAGGAAGCTCCAGGAATGTCTTCTCCTTAGTGTTCTTACTTGAAAACAGCAAAAGAAAAGTGAAATTGCTTCTCAGTACACTTGAGAAGCCGTTGGGGTTTCGATTCTGAGGTGACTTTAATAGCTGGAGTCCATTCTTTTACATGTATGAAGTGAGGCTGGAGAGTTGGTAAATAAGCAACTGTGTATTGAGTGCAGCTGGAGGTGGTACCATGCCCTCAAGTGCCAAGGGAGCTGCCAGATGGGGAGACACCATCACACACAGGTGCTCTGTGTGATGTGGGGGACAGGTGGAAAGGGGGCAAGTGAGGACCTCCTGGATGGGCTGGAGGCAGGGCAGGTGTCCTCACACACTCTTAGTGTTCATTTCAGTCACTGTTCATTTTGAGGACTTCTGGAATTTGAGAATTGTGTGGTTTTTCCCAGTTAAGATCATTCTGAACACCCCTTTTTGTAAATTTTCTCTTAACATTTATTGTTCCACATTTCTCATTTTAAATATCTTTTAATGTCTGAACAGTGCATTTTGTAGTTCTATCCTAACTTACTTAACCATTTCCTTTTTATTTACCACATCAATTATTTTGAAGAATTTTGCTACAAAAATATTCCTTGACAGTTATCTTTGTGCATACATTTGAATCCATAGTTGAAATTATTTCTTTAGGATAGTATGAACTAGAGTAGTGAGGATATGTTTAAGGCTCTTGATTCATTTTGTGGAACTGCTTTCTTGAAAGTTTCTAATTAACATTACTACTAGCAAGATGATGGGTGGCCATTTTAGGAAATCCTTGCCAATATTGATGCTTTGTTTTTTAATTTTTATTTATTTATTTTTTGTTGTGCTGGGGGTGGAACCCAGAGGCTTTTCTACCTCTGGGCTATACTCCCAGACCTATTTTATACTTTATTTGGAAACAGGGTCTCACTAAGTAGCTGAGGTTGCCTTTGAACCTGTGCGATCCTTCTGTGACAGCCTTCCAAGCACTGGGATTACAAGCGTGCGCCACCACACCTGGCAATATTGATGTTTTTAAAAAGAAAATTACATAAGTGGGGTGTGGTGGTGCACGCTTGTAATCTCAGCATTTGGGAGGCTGAGACTGGAGGATCGTGGTTTGCGGCCAGCCTCAACTTCTTAGCGAGGCCCTTCGCAACTCAGTGAGACCCTGTTTCAAAATAAAGAATAAAAAATTTGGCAGGGGGTGTAGCTCAGAAGGCAAATGCCTCTGGATTCCAGCCCCAGCCCTGCAAAGAAAAGAGGAGGAGGAAGAGGAGGAGGAGGAGGAGGAGGAGGAGGAGGAGGAGGAGGAGGAGGAGGAGGAGGAGGAGATGATAAAGATTACAGCTGGGTGTGGTGGCGCACACTTGTAATCCCAGCTTTCAGGAGGCTGAGACAGGAGGATACAGTTTGCAGACAGCCTCAGCTACTTAGTGAGGCCCTTTGCAACTCAGTGAGACCCTGCTTAAAAAATAAAAAATAAAAAATAGAGTTGGGGATGTTACTTGGAGGTAGAATGCCCCTAGGTTCCATCTCTAGTATCCCCCAAATAAAAAATAAACAGTAAAAAAAATAAAGAAAAAATAAAAAGAAAATTACTGGGTAACAGGTGGTAAAACATCTTATTATTTTCTTTCTTTGCCTGGTTATTGATGAGGTTGACTTGATTATGTTTTTTGTTAAAAGTACATTAGCTTGTTAATTGACTGCAAATACCTATTTCTTATGTATCATTGGGACTATTTGTGCTTTTTTATTTTTAAATTGCTTTATACACTTTTGTTTTTCTTCTACTGCTGAGGATCAAACCCTGGGTTTGCCACAGACATGCTAGGAAAGTACCACTGAGCTACATCCTCAGCCCTAAATAAATAAATAAGTATATATATGTAAAGTCTTTTTGTCTGTTATCTTTCAAAAATATTTTTACAGATTTCAATTTTATTTTTTGCTTTGTGATTTAAAACTTACATGCAAAGTATATAAAGAATACAAGGAACTGCCACATATGCTTTACTAAGACTCTCTGATTTTCTTTTGGCCCATTAGCTTTATTATTCTTTCCCTCTTTCTCTGTGTCTGTATATGAGTGCACTTTCTTCTGATTCTCTTTAGTCTAAGTTGTGCATTCCCAAGAACAGCTCAATGGTTATTTCCTAAGAGCCAGTCAAGTTGTCAGTCAGGACAGGTAGTCCTTATTGCAGCCCCAGCAGTTATCCCTATGATGTCCTTTATTGCTCTTTTGTTTTCCCTGCCCAGTATCTAATGTAGAGTCACCCTGAAATAAATTAGCTATTGCCATTTCTTTAATATCCTTTAATTTGGAATAGTTCTTCAACCTCTCTTCTCTCCCTCCCTCCCTCTCTCCCTCCCTCATTCCCTCTCTCTTCCTCTCTCTCCCCCTTTTGTGGTACTGGGGATTGAACCCAGAGGCATTTTACCTTTAAACTAAACCCAGCCCCTTTTTATGTTTTCTTTGACAGAGGGCTTTGCTAGGTTGTTGAGAGCCTCACTACTTGCTGAAGGTGTCCTTGGTGTCTACTTTTTGGGGTTTTTTTGTTATCCCTCTCTATGGAATTGCTTTTTCATAACTGAAACGTTGAAAATAGGGGTCCTGGGAGATAAGGGGCTTGGGGAGATTGTGAAGGAGGCAAGCAGCTAGTGAGGTACCAGAATCTGGTTTTAATCAGAAAGAATCACAAAGAACTCAGCACCTCAGCACCTTCGGGGATGGGTCAGCCTGTCGGGGGGAAGGGACTGATGAGCCACAGGGATGGCCTGCTGAGTCACCCACATGGCAGGTGGAAGTGGTCCTGCTTTTAAGCCGTGTTTTGGGGGGTGGAACACCGATCCTCTCACGACATCTATGGTCTCGAGACCTCCAGTATGTCTCCTGGCACCTGGAGTCTTGCGATATCTCCGCTTCCAGAGTTCAGCCTCCTGTCCCCTCTGCGAGATCATGTGGGAGAGGGAAGGGACCCGACTTATCAATAACTTGCATTGTATTTTTTAATTCATTCTGCTGTTTATTTGTATCCTATTTGAACTCATTGATTACTTATATAATTTTTGCCTCGTTCTTACCTTTTTTCTACCTCTCTCCCTTCCACTATTCTGGTACATTTCTTTTCCTCTTTTTTTCTATCCCTGCCTCATATGAGAGAAAACATGTGGCTTTTGATTTCTGAGTCTGTTTGATCTCACTTAGCACGATATTCTCCAGTTTCATCCAATTTCAAAATAATTAAAGTGAGACTATTAGAGTGACACATGCATACCCAGGGTTTTGTTGTTAGCATTTTCATTGCTATGACCAAAATATTCGCCAAGTACAACTTAGAGGAGAGAAAGTTTATTTGGGTTCACAGTTTCAGAAAGTTCAGTCCATAGTCAACAGGCGCCAAGGCAGAAACTGTGGCAGCAAGGCAGGGCAGAGGGCCACAACTTTCTCACCATGACAGTCAGAAGTAGAGAGAGGTGGGAGGGGATAAGGGACAGATATCGTCCCTGAGGCCATTCTCCCAGTTACCACCTCCTCTAGCTGTGCCCCACCTCTGAACCTTTCAGACTTTAACTGTAACCCCCTGTCAAAGTAGAAGCAAATTAGTAATATACTTCCAATATACAATGACACATGGTAATCATTCCCATTCCAAAGGGAGGGATAGGGGCATACACTGGCAAGGTTATAAGGGCAGGGCTACTGGAAGCCTTTTAGAGATCACATCTCACCACCATGCTGGTGGACATGTAGCTATAGGACTCTGTTTGTCCTACTGGGTTTCAGTCTTGGTTTGGTCCCATGACTGGAATCTGCAGAGGTAGGGTCTTGCTGATTCCTGAGATGCCTTCAAGGCATCTTTCCTGTTGTCTATGTACAAAGTACTTAATCTCCACCCCCTTACTTGTAGATTGATCTCAGAGGCATTCTACCTTCAAGCTATATGGTCAGGCCTTATTTTTCACATTTTGAAACAAGGTCTCACCAGATTGTTGAAAATCTTGCTACATTGCTGAGGCTGTCCTTGAACCTTGAATCTTTCTGTATCAGCCTTCCAAGTACTGGGGGATTACAGGCATGCATCACCACACCTAGCAATTTAACTTTATTTTTATGGTACTGGGGATTGAACCCAGGGTTATTCTACCTCTGAGCTATACCCTCAGACCTATTTTTTATTCATTTATTCATTCATTCTTTTTTTTCTTTCCTTCCTTACTTATTTATTTATTCTTTTTTTTTTTTTGGTACTGGGAATGGAACCCAGGGACATTGTATTTCTGAGCTACACCACTAGACCTAATTTTTAGTCCTTTTACTTTTTGAAACAGGATATCACTGAGTTGTCAAGAGCCTCCTTAAGTAGCTGAGGCTGTCCGAGAATCTCAATCCTGTCTCAGCCTCCCGAATCCTGGGATTATAAGTGTGTGTTACCACCCACCATGCAGGGCCTGCCTCCCTGCCTGCCTGCCTTTCTTTCTTTCTTTCTTTCTTTCTTTCTTTCTTTCTTTCTTTCTCCCTCCCTCCCTCCCTCCCTCCCTCCCTCCCGTCTGTCCGTCCTTCCTTCCTTCCTTCCTTCCTTCCTTGAATGGAACCCAAGGGCATTCGGCCTCCAAGCTATACCCTCTGCCCTATTTTTTATTCTTTATTTTTGAAACAAGGTCTCACTAAGTTGTGGAGGGCCTAAGTAGTTGAGGCTGTCTGCAAAGCAGGATCCTCAGGTCTCAGCCTCCTGAATGTTGGGATCTCAGCTATTTTTGAAACAGTCTTTTATTAAATTGAGGAGGCCTCACTAAGTAGCTGATGTTGACCAGGAACCTGCAATCCTTCTGTCTCAGCCTCCCAAGTACTGGGATTACAAACATGTGTCACCACACACCAAGCTCTTCAGGAACTACACTGTCCCTGTCCCGATTTCACACCCACTTTTCTGGCCAAAGTACACATTTTTAAAATCTCATTTCTATTTTGATTCCTTTCATCACAGCTAAAAGCTTCTCAGTAACACCCTTGTCACAGCCTGAAGCTTTGCTGCTTTAAAATTTCTACCACCAGGTTAATTAGTCTATAATATTTAAGATTCACATAATCTAAGAGACATGGGAAAAATGTAGATAGATTCTTCTCCAGAATATAACACAAATAGGCTCTAGACCAATCCCCTGTGGAATCCTAGCTCATGTCTGCAACCTCATGAGCAACATCTTTACTGACTGCATTCCACTCAGAGTTCCCTCCAGAATCACCCAGTAAGCTCTGTTTATCATCCCGACGCTTTTCTAGCCTGCATCTCCAGACCTTTCCAAATTCTTCCTACAATCTTGTTTTAGAGGCTTCTGAACCATGTGGTCAGGTTAGTCATAGTAGTGGCTCTGCTCTTTGGTACTTAATTCTGTTCTTTTTTTTTTTTTTTGGCGGGTCTAGGGATGGAACCCAGCGGCATTCAACCTCCAAGTTACACCCCCTGCCCAATTTTTTATTCTTTATTTTGAAACAGGGTCTCCCTGAGTTGCGGAGGGCCTCACTAAGTAGCTGAGGCTGTCCGCGAACCATGATCCTCTGGTCTCAGCATCCTGAATGATGGGATTACAAGCGTGCACCAACTTAATTCTATTTTAATCAGCATTTGCATTGCTGTGATCAAAATACCTGACAAGCACAACTTAGAGGAGGAAGGATTTATTTGAGCTCACAGTTTTGGAAGTTTAGTCATTAGGCTTCAAGGCAGAAACTGTGGTAGCAGGTCATGGTGGAGGGATGCTGGTCTCACATCATGGTGATCAGGAGTAGAGTGGGTAAGAAGTTCTGATGCAGTCCCTAAGACTAGGCGCTAGTGACCCAGCCATGCTCCGCCTCTGAACCTTGCTGCAATGGAGGTGTGCTTCCAACACATGAGGCTTTAGGGGACATTTCAAACCCAAACCACAGCACCATTCACAATGGCCCTATCACAGAACCATTTTAGGTGGTTATTAAGAGATGAATGGATAAGAAAAATGTGGGATATATAAACAGTAGAGTTTTATTCAGCCATAATGAAGAAGGAAATTATCTTTTTTTTTTCTTGTAAGTAAGTAGAAATACATTGAATTTTGTTTTTATTATGTTCCCAAACTGGTCATGTATTATAATCTTTTTGTGACTATTTTTGTAAGATTTGGTAATAGACTTATGTAATTTGTAAAATGAGTTGGGAATTGTTTTCTCTTTTATTTTCTTCCTCATTGTTTGGTACTGTTCACCAGGGAAATCATTTGGGTTTTGAGTTTTCTTTTTGCAAAAGGTTAGGTAAGCTAATTTAACTTAGAAGCTATATGGTTATTCAAATATTTAAAATCTCATTTTGTTTCTGTGTCAGTTTTAGAGAGTTACAGAATGTCATATTTACTACACTATCACCGATATTTGTGTGGCATAACGTTTTTAATTTTCTTTTAACATATTTCTTTATATTTGAAGTACAGCTCTTGTAGGCATGATATAGTAGTTGTGTCTTATCTCCTGATGTCTTTTAATTAGGTCCTTTATTTAATTTCTTTATATATGATGCACATTTGATCCTATTTTTGGAACGGTTTCATATCTGCAAAAATTGCAAAATTGGTTAGTAATCCCACAATCAATCCTCAAAATGCTTTTGACACTCATGTACCCAGCTGAGGTTGAATAAGGCAGCTCTACATTTCTGGTTCACTTCTTATTTTGTAAACAAGACCCTTTCCCCAGTCTATTCAGTGCCATGATTTTCCATTTGCACTATTATTATTTTGTTGTTGATGATAACTGGCTGTTTAAAATGACCCCAAGTTTAGTGCTGAAGTGTTATATAGTATTTTCAAATAGGAGGCTATCACCTACCTCATGGAGAAAATGCCTGTGTCAGGCATGGTCACTCTGAATGAGTTGTGGTGCTGTTGGTCGTGAGCTCAAGGTAAATAAATGGATGGAAATAATATGCCTTAAACAGAACATGCATGCAACAAGTTTCTGTGTCGACTAGATGACTAATGTGTTGTGCCCAAAGGTTTACAGGGAACTAACTCGCACCTCCCTGAGGAGCCAGCAATTCCATATTTGTGAAGTCAGTGTTCACGATTATTTTTATGGAGCGTAACTACTGTGAATGAGAACTGAAGTTAAGGTCGTGCGTGTGTGTGTCTGCTTGGCACTCTTCTCATTTCTTTAGGGACTATTGACTATTTTTGGGTACTCCATTTAATGACTGTTCTTAGTGGTTACATTTGCAGTTAGAACATACCTCCTTAACTTACCCTTGTCTACTTTTTTTTTTTTTTTTTTGAGGTACTAGGGATTGAACCCAGGGGCATTTTTCCTCCAAGCTATACCCCCAGCCCTATTCTTTAATCCTTTTTTTGGAAACACGGTCTTACTGACTTGCAGAGGTCCTCGCTAAGTAGCTAAGGTTGGCCACGAACCTGCAATCCTCCTGTCTTAGCCTCCCAAATACTGGGATCACAAGCGTGCACCACCATGCCTGGCTTTACCCTTATCTACTTAAGAGTTAATATTATACCCACTTGCCCTCAAAATGCAGGAACTTTGCAATAATGAAGTACCATTTCCACCCTATTTACTGTTCTATGCTTCTTTTTTTGTTTTTTGTTTATAACTATATTCTAAGCTCCATGATGTGTTATTCTAGTATTAAGTAGCCAGTGCCTTCTAAGGAAATTAAGGGAACATTATAAGATAATTAAAAGAGTTTTTTTTTTTGTTTCAGTATTGGGGATTGAACCCAGGGTCTCATTTATGCGAGGCAAGCACTATACTTCTGCTCTACATCCCCAACCCATTCCCAGTAAGAACTCTTTTTGTTCTTTATATTTATCTACATACTTACCACTTGTAGGAGTCTTCATGTCTTTTGGTAGATCCTAGTGTTTAATCTGATGTCATTTTCTGGGGATACATTTTTCTAGTTTTGCCTATCTGCATATGTTTTGCTTTCTAGTTTTAAAGGGTGTTTTAGTTGTTTTGGAGTGATAGTTTTCTTTTAATTAGGCCCTTTTTATTCTTTTAATTTTATTCTTTTAATTAGGCCCTATTTATTTTAGATATTGTTGCATTTTTCCTCTGGCTTTTTATTTTTTCTCTGATAAAAAAAATCAGCCATCATTAATATTGTTGTTTCCTTCTAGTTACTTCCAAGATCTTTTTTTTGTTTTAGCAGTTTATCTGTGATGTGTTGAGGTTCATTTGTGTTTATATTGGTCCTACTAATTGTTCACCAAGCTTTTTGGGCTTAGATATTAGTATTTTATGTTAAGCTTGGAAGTTTATTGTCTCTTTTAATATTTTTTCTGCTTTAACTTCACTCCCCCACACATCTCCTCTTATATACACGTTATACTGCTTGCTATTATCTCAAGGATTTAAGAGAGTTTGTTCATTTTTTTCCAATCGTTTTCCTTCATTTTTCAGTTTGAATAATTTCTCTTGGTCTTTCAGTTCACTGACCTGGTCATTTTGTGTACTGTTAAAGTCATGCCATGGATTTTTTTATTTTAGTTTTTATTCTTCTCTGTTCTTGAAGTTTCATTGTTTTTATTTCACTTTGTTTCACTTTCATTCTTGAAGGGTAGTGTTGCTGAGCAAACAGTGATAGATGACAGTTGTGTTTTTCCCATACTGTGAGGACAGCATTTTACTGTCATTGCTGGTAAGACTTCTGGATCAGAGCCAATCATAATGATCTGCTCTCTCTCTCTGGCCATTTTAAAGTCTTCCCTTTGGATTTATTTTGCAATCTACTTCAATGTGCCAAGATGTACAGTTTTATTTAAATTATACTGCTTAGTACATATTATGTATCTTGGATTTAGAATCAAATCTTTGATCTGTCACTTAAAATTCTTAGCTTCTATCTCTTCACATATTACTTCTCTTTATCCTCAGTATTGTCCTGGAACTTATATAGCCATTTGTGAGTTCCTGTTGGCTTATTTTTTAATGCCTTTCTGTGACTCTATACTATCTTACATTTCCTAATGGTAATTAATTTCTTCAGATATGGCATCTAGTTTGGTCATCCTTTTTTGGGTATATCTAACTTATTGTTGAACACATTTGGCTTTTATTTTAAATGGCTAAATTTTTAATTTCTAAAAGCAGTGTTTTATTTTTTTTGAGCTGATCAGCTTGATTAATTTTTTAATTTCCTCATTAAAAATTCCTTTGTTATGTTTTTTTATTTTTAGTACTTCTGAGCTATACCCCCAGCCCTTTTAGTTTAGTTTCTTATTTTGAAATAGGGTCTAAGTTGCTGAGGCTGATCCTTCTGTCTTAGTTTCTAAAGTCCTGGAATTATAGGTATATAATGCCTCCACACTTGGCTCAGAATTCCTTTATTTGAGTAGTTTATATGTAGTTATTTAATATTCTAATAGGCTAGGGCAGTATCTGTAGTTTTCCTTCTGCTGACTCTCACTCATCAAGACTTCTCTATGTATATGGCAATTTTTTTTATTATGAGCTTATTGTTTTTTCATATTTGGTCTCTGATAGTTCTGATGACCTCAAATGGAGATATTTTTTTTCTCAAGAGATTATTTTACTGTACTCTACCAAGGAATAGGGAATGCTTTTGTCTTGAGTGACTTGGGCCATTTAGCAGAATCCTAGTGCTAAATATAGGCATCTTGTGTTGTGTGAGGAGCAAGAACTACCTCACAATCAACTGACCAGCTGTTTTTTTTTTATTATTATTATTCCAACTTCACCGTAGTGCCCCAGCCCCTCTTGAGCTGCCTCCTGGCTTCCCTCCTGCCAGCCCTCTTGGTGCTGCATGGGGTCTGCTGAGTCAGTTACCAGAGTTCTTGCCTGCTCCCTGTTTTCCAACTCTTGCGATTCTATTGCTTTGTTTCCTTTCTCACTCTTTCTCTACCTGGTTTTATGTATTTTAAAATCCCTCTAACCACACTTCTACTGGTATTTTGGGGAAGAGTAGAAGTAAACACATGATTAATCCACCATTTCATTCAAAAGCTTCCTATTGGGTTTAAATTTCTGGATTAACTGCTAGTGATATTGTAGATAAGAACTCTCCATCTCACATCCTAGACACCGTGCTTGTGAAAACTGCAATGATAGTAGTGAGCAATGTACTTACAGCAGTGCGTGTAAGTACATTACTCACTACCATTATTGCAGTTTTCCAGACACGAATAACATGATTGGTGATGAAATTAAACTATATGGAATTGAGACCAAGTATTTGAACCAGACTGTATCTTATCAAGTCTTGGGAAAATACCCAGATTAAGCTATATTACAACAGAGTCTCAAGAGTGCGGTTCAGCGAGGATGGATCTTGCCTGATCAAAGGTAATACAAGGCTGTGGGTCAGGGGCTCCTGCCACCAGGGAGGCTATCCTGCCTGCCAGATGCTTGGGTCCCCACAGGCCAGGATCACATCAAATATGAGATCAGCTTCTTAGATGTCTTCAGGATGCCTACAGCACTTGTGAAGAACAGGTAGATGAGCTGTGGCGTCTAGACTGGCAACCTGGAAGAGAAGAGGATGGTCCCGACATGATGATTGCATCATGTTACATTGCAGTGGACACAGAATTTCCAGGTGTCATGGTGCCACCAATTGGCGGATATTATATTACTATAGATTACCAGTATCAACTATCCAGTTGGGCCTTATATTCATGATTGAGAAGGAAGAATGTCCTTCTAAAACCAATGCTCAGTAGTTCAACTTTAGATTAACCCCTACTGAGGACATGTGCTCCTGAGAGTCCATCGACCTTCTTGCTTCCTGCAGGCTGAAGTTTCAGAATCATGAAGAGGGAAAGGACCAACATGGTGCACTTGCATAGCTGCTTATGACACTAGGAGCAGCTTCCTGTGATGTCACATGGCTTTCATATCATAGTGGCTGTGATTTTGTCCACATGATAAAGGTGCTTACAGATTCTCCTTTGTCAGAGAAAAAAAAGCTTGAAATATTTCATATTGGGAACCTTTTCTTCACATTTATTTATTTATTTTGCTAGGGATTGAACACAGGGGTGTTCTACCCTCAAGATACACACCCTGTTCTGTCTTGCTAGGTTGCTAAGAGTCTCACTGAATTGTGGAGGCTGGCTTCGAACCTGTGATCCTTCTGTCTCATCCTCTTAAGTACTGGGATTACAATCCTGTGCCACCACACCCTGCTCTTGCCATTTATTTATAATGTGGAATACTTGTTGGAGAATTGCAAACACCTTGAGGAAGGGCTTTAGGAAGTTTCCAGTCAGTTGGATTTGCAGGAACTGAAACGCAGCAGTAGCAGGCAGGCTCATGTTCAGTGCTGGTGGACATTCTTCAGGATGCAGGAGGTTTTTTGAGGACAATATTGACACCAGCTGCTGGCAGCTCTGTGTCCTAAGCACAGAGTGGCCAGCACAGAATGAGAATGTGGACTCTGACTGGGAAAAGACGAGCATCCTTGGGGATGCTCAAAAGTGTGTGGAGTGATTGCTGCAGGCTCTGCAGGGTGTGCCTGATCCTAGATGGTGCTTCCTGTGCACTTACCTTCCAAGAGAAAATGCTGCTTTTGAGTAAAACTGTAACCACTGTATGCACTGAACAGAAAGACTGGTTTTACTGAAGACCAAAGATGTCATTATTTTAGATCCACAAGAGAAGAGTTTGCTCTGTATCTGTAATCAAGTCTGCCATTCTTTGTCTCCACATCTGTCCTCTCCACTTGCCTGCTGCCACTAGCATCAGTAGCTCATTTGACCCCTTTTTAGTTATTATTCTTTTGGGAGTACTGAGGATTGATCCCAGGGATGCTCTACCACTGAACCATAGATCCCTGGCTCTTTGAAAAATTACTGTTTGGAAACAGGGCCTAAGTTGCCTTGTTTGGCCTCAAACTGGCAATCCTCGTTTCTGAGCCTCCTGAGTAGCTGGGATTACAGACATGCACCACCATGCCTGGCTGCTTTGACACCTTTAGTAATATCCCAAACAAGTCGGAAACAAGTAAAATGTACATAACTCTTAAAAAAAATACTGAAATGAGCTTTATTTTGGATCCTTTCTGTTTATTTAATCATTTCTTAGCACATTGGAATGAGGTGCTCTTTCATCACGGAGAGGAAAATTCTTGCCTGCATGCGTTTGGCATGGTTTTATTGTAAAGAATGGGGAAAGGGACTCTGTTGCTTTTTTCTCTTGACCTGGTTTCTCTTGTCTTCTTAAGTGTACCTTAGCATTGTAGGTATCTATGAGACATTTTTATTTTAAGGAGCAGCCATTTACTTCAGTGCTTGTTTTAGGAGTAGAATGTTTATTTTCTTGCTTGAAGAAGTGAGCCGAGCAGCGGTTGTTCGACAGGGTCCCAGGCACGGCCATGCTACCCTTGCAGCCCTCTCCTCTGCACGCCGGCCTCCTGTCCCCTTGTGGCCAGGGGCTTTCTCATCCTCACATTATTTTTCTCTGTTTTGTGTTGTCTGCTTGTGGTTCTCACCTCTTGATGTCCGTGGCCTTGCTTGTGAATATTTGAGGATTGTTCCTCTTCGTGCATTTTTTCAGGTGTGTCTTCTTGGAAGTGCCTAGTTCCTGGTGTGGATTCTGGCCCATTGTGTCCAGGTTTCACCTGCTGTCTCACACGTGAGCTTCTCCCCAGCAGCACCTGGCTTTCTTGGGCACGCCTGTCTGCATGTTGGTGGCAGGAAGGTGATTGCTGTCTCTAAGGAGGGCATGCCTCACATGTGCACTTCTGGTCTGTTTAAAATGCCTCTTAGAGGCACAGGGGCATAAAAATAAAAGCCCTTCAGCCTAAAAACGAGTGATAGAAGTGTTCAGGGAATTGAAAATGTCTGTGCTATTTATTCTTGTGTGAAATTTATCTAATCTTATGCATACTCGGAATTTCTTTGTTTCTGGGATTCTAGCCAAGGAGGAAATACGGGTTTGCAGTCATATTTATAGAGCTTTTAATCTCAGAGACTTACTGGTCCAGTTTATTGAAATATCAATATTCATAAAAATATCTTCAATTAAGTAAAAACAAATTCTTATGTGTATGAATTAGTAATACAAGAAATAGCTTTAGGAACCATTTCTTAAAAACTCATTATATGTAATCAAATGGAAAAAAATCCTAGCATGTGTGTGGATGGCAGACCATTACCTTGTCATCTGCATACAACTGTGCAGTTTGCAGACACTTCCCACATTCATTACAGCATTGTTCTTTTAGAATGTTAAGTTGGAACACAGGCAGCAGAGGGACATGAGCAGCTGTGCTAGCCACAGTAGCTGTGCAAGGCTGGGCCAGTCTTCACGGCTGGCTTGCTGACTCAGAGCCTGGAATGTGGTGGGGCTTGCTGCTGGCCACCTGTTCTGGCCTTCACACGTCAGCCCTCAGTCCTGCATCTTGGTGTCCCCTTAGGATCTATCTAGCTCAGTGGGCTGTGAGGATTGCTTTATGTGCAGAGGTGGCCTGTGGTGTGGTGAGCTCTGTAAATGTGTCTCTGCACAGGTTGCCAGCACTGATAGCAAACCTGCCTCCAACCAGGTCCTGGTTCTGTGTCTGGTGCTTGTTTAAATGTGTTACTTTTTTTTTTTTTTGCATATTTGGGATTGAAGCCAGGGGCATTCTACCTTTGAGCTATACCCCCAGCCCTATTTTTATTCTTTATTTTGAAAGAGGGTCTCACTGAGTTGCAGAGAGCCTCATCAAGTAGCTGAGGCTGTTTGGGAACCTGCAATCCTCCTGTCTCAGCCTCCCACATACTGGGATTACAAGTGTGCCTTCACTGTGCTTGGCAAATGTGTTACTTTTGACAGTTTATGAAGTTTATGGTGTGTTTACTAACTTCTAATTTCCAGATGAGCAGAACACTGAAATTGCCACAAATTATTACATTGAAGCCACACATTTGCTTTTGTAAGATAAATTTACTTGGAATATTTGAATTTTTTTTTTTTTTTTTTTTTTTGGTGGTACTGGGGTTTCTGGAAACCCTTCTACCTCTGGGTTATATTCCCAGACTTATTTATATATATATATATATATATATATATATATATATATTTTTTTTTTTTTTTTTGGAAACAGGATCTCTTAAGCCAGCATGGCTGGCTTCGAACCTGCGTGATCCTCCTGTCTCCGCCTCCCAAGTGCAGGGATTACAAGCGTGCACCATGCCCAGCTGGAATATTTGATTTTTAAAGAGATGAGAAGTGTCGAAATGATGCCTGGCTATAAATTCTATATTAAATTTCACCATTTATTTCTTCCTTTCAGATATCAATTTGTGCTATGTATATTTATTTCTTTAAAATGTAAGTTTAATTTGTGGTACTGTGTAATTTTTTAAAAACTGGTTAAGTAAAGAAAAGTGAAAGTTCTCTGGTGATTCTAGACCTACTTCCTCCTGACAGCCACTGTTAACAGTTTGGGTTCTCTTTCTCTCTCTCTGTCTCTCTTTGTCTCTGTCTCTGTCTCTCTCTCATGCACACACACACACACACATGTGTGAGTGTTTGCTCATATACACAGCCTGCTGGTGCTAGAAGCAGCTCTGAGAGCTGTCACCCCTGTGCCTGGGGTCAGAAATGGGGCCTCTGTGTCACTGCAAACATTGTGTGTTGTCTGCTCAGATGGTAATTATCACCCATGCTACTGTCGGTACTGTGGCTAACAGCTGCTTCTTTCTGTGTCACTAATCCCTTGAAATGTTGTTCTACACAGCCTTCCCTGGAAGAATCCTTAACTCAGTATAAAGCCCTCACTTCATGGGGGATGATGTGAGTAAAGGGGACCACACTGCTCCAGTGCACAGCCACATTCTGTGACTTTCCTTCTATCAAGGCCGACTCCTGCCTTAGAGTGAGTGTCCTCTTGCCGATGAGATTTCTGGATCTTTTTTGTAAACAGGTCTTCAGTTGGCCAGATCCTGCTTGTATCCCAGTCCTGTATAAATCCCTGTCTTTCCTGGAGTGGTCCTAGTGCAGGCTCAACTAGGAATTGAGCTTCTGAAAAATAATGTTGTATGAAAATGATTTTGAAAAAGAAGTGATTGAGGGTTCATCTAATACCATAGTTAATCAGAACTAGGAAGCAGTAGAACTAGGAACCATTAGAAAAGTTTATCTTAGCTGGGTGTAGTGGTGCATACCTGTAATCCTAGTACTTGGGAGACAGGAGGATTGTAGGTTGGAGGCCAGTGTCAGCAAGATAGCAAGACCTTATTTCAAAATGAAAAAATGAAAAGGGCTGGGGTGCTGATTAGAGGTAGAATGCCCCTGGCATCCATGCACCTTACAGATGGGACACTGTTTACTCCTGTGGGACTAAATGGGACTAGAACCTGTTAAAAGCAAACTCACAAGCCCCTGGCAGTCTTACTACAGTGTCAGGAAGTGTTCTCTGTACACATTCTCTGCATTCACATAGCCTGCAGTCTTCAGGAGGCACTCAGAGTGGGCTACACTAGACCAGTTATTTGTCTATCATTCTGATCTGGTAGGACCAAGAATTAAAGCCATCATGAAAGGACAGGGAAACTCAGTTTTCAAAGAACTCACCTATGTACTATTCGGTTGTAAATGTTGCCAAAGTACTTTAGAACCCATTGCCTGCTTTGCCAAGGTAAAAATGGCTTCCACATTTACAGAGGGTAATTCTGATGCTGACTAGGAGAAGAGGCATAAAGACTTAACACTAAGAGGATGGAGAGATGGCTAGAAAAGAGGGACTCCAAAGAAATAGAAGAACTATCATCAAAATAAAACACAAACATCACAAAACCTGGGCCATGGAAAACTCAGAATGTAAGAAAACTTCAGTAGAAAAGATAGGCTGGAGAAAAGAGAACATCTAAAGAGTGTGGTCCAGAAAATGAATCACACGTACCTCTTTCTCCTCCCCACTAGAGGATTGATCTGGTACCAATCTGTACCAACCTGGCAAAGGCACAACGGATATGAGAGAACACCTTGGAAATCTATTCCTGACCCAGTCTAGAGCGGCGGTGTTGACTGCAGAGAAGTGCTGAGCGCTCAGCACCGTGAGAAAGCTACATGATGAGAGCCACAAGCACACTGAGGACATCAAATCAGCTGGATGAGAAAGTGTGGCGCTGCAACCCAGGGGGCGGACACGAGTCCCCCAAGCTGACTCTTCCTGTATTTCAATTATTTTGGGGTGCTGGGGATCAAACCAAAGGCCTTGTGCGCACTAGCCAAGTGCTCTACCACTGAGCCACATCCCTGGCCCGCTACGCTGACTCTTTTAGTGAGAGAACTGCCTAGGACCAAGCACAGACATTATGTGCACATGATCAGAAAATGACTATAAGTGAATATCTCGAATCCTCAAATCTTAAAACATGTTTTAAGCACTTCAGTGACACTCAGAGAGTTTTGGATTCAGGAGTATTTTTAATGAGAGATTCTGAACAAGTACAGTCTTTGTAAATATCCTCCAGTCTGAAATCTGGAATCCATCTGGTCCCAAGCATTCCATGTAAGGGATATTCAGTCTGTACTCATTTTGCTTAAATACTTACTATGTTTCAAATTCATGCATCTCCCTTTCCCTAAATACCTGGCAAAGAAATCCTAAGACCTTTATAAAAATCTTTACTTCACAGAAAGCTCTACTGAACAAGTTGCTACGGCCTTACTGGTGCTCTCTACATCCTAAAGCACAGGCTGTTTAGAGTTCTACAATTCTGAAAATCTTCCCTATTACGTTTAACAGTCTCAGGCAATAGCTTGTCTTAATAATCCTCTTGTTCACAAATTAATGCAGACATTCAGAAAGTTGAACATCCCCTGAGAAGCAAGGATCTACTAAGCTCCTTCTCTATCCTCCTCCCTTAACACCTTCCCCTGTAGTTGGCTCCAGGCACATCTCCTTTCTCTCTTTTCATCCTAGAACTATATGTTTACTATGGTAGATGCTCTAGCTAATTTACCCATCTATTGTTACAACTGGTTTTATTATCAGAGATTCAACCATCATAAGAGAACCTTAGTGAGGAAAGTCCAAGCAGACATACAGATTATCAGAACATAATGGACCTAATCAATAACAGAGGCAAAAACTGGTGCCAAGAGGGTTGACCAGGTATACTGCTGTCCTTAAAGAATGTGCCACCACAGGGCCCAAGTGCCACACAATTCAGCCAACTGCTGACTACTCTCAAAACTAAAACGGAACACAAAAACTGGAATATGAGAAAACCCTATTATTATATTTTCTTTAACGATGTGAAAATACCCCAAACTCTCACTAAGAAAAAACAGGCATTGAGCCTAAAGAAGGTTCAATAACCCATGACCACTATATCCATCAAAATTTAGAAGTAAACTTAAAATTACCACAATTTTGGCTTCCCAAAATGTAGGTAGGTATGTATGTATGTATGTATGTATGTATTTTTGTGGTACTGGGAGTGGAACCCAGAGGCTTTCTATCTTTGGGCTATACTCCCAGACCTATTTTATATTTTATTTGGAAACAGGGACTCACTAAGTTGCTGAGAGCCTCACTAAGTAGCTGAGGCTGGCTTCGAACCTGCACGACCCTCCTGTCTCAGCCTCCCAAGCATTGTTTATGATGTAACTAAGCAACTCACGTTCTCAATGAATTAGATATTAGACAGCATAAGAAAATCATTGAAGACATTGTGCAGGCGACAGTCTGTGGCTTTTGATTCTCCAATTAGCCCATCCACTTGCTTCTTGATTTCATGGGTTCGAGAGATAGTCTGCTGTGAGAATTCCTGTAGGAACTGTAGTAGCTATTTTGAAGATCAACACATATCAACATTTTATTCATCTATTCTGTGTGCCAAAACAAAGAAGAATCAAAGATATGGAGGACTGAACCCAAAGGCATTCTAACTATGAGCCAAACCTCCAGTCCTGTTTTATTTTTATTTTGAAACAGGGTCTGACTAGGTTGATGAGTCTCACTACTTCTTGTGACTGACCTCAACACAGAGATTCTCCTGTCTCAGCCTCCCAAGTACTGGCATTACATGGATGTGCCACCAAGCCCGACATTCCTGCACTTTTGTTGGTGTGGGATGGTAAAGGAATGATGGCTTTGACAGTATTCAGCCACTAAAAAGCACATCAAATTAACAGCCAAAGGACACTTGCTATCTCTTATCTAAAGGAATTTTAATGTTTTGTTTGGTTGGCATTCTACAGGGATCACATGTAAGATAACAAAACACTCCTCAAATCTCATTCATCTGTGAGCTCAAAAAGACTCACTTCTGGATAGCCACACAATGCTAGGCGACCCCTGAAGAGTGCAACCCTCAGGAATGGATGTGCCCAATAGAGCGGAGCTGAGTGCAGCGCTAGGACGCCCACAAATGGAAGAGAACCCCGCATTGGGCAGGTTGAGGCCCTGTGTCCTGGCACCTTGGCATTTTCCAGGGCCCCGGGCCAGGGACGGGGCGGGAAGGGGGCATGTTGCTGCTAAAGAGGGCAGGCGGCGGGGGCACGGCATTCGGGGTGCAGGCCCTCCGCCCAGGTGCCCGTGTCGCCGCTCACGCCCGCGTCTGCCGCCAGCGCCCAGCTCTGGCTGCTCCTGCGGAACTCCTCCACGGACCAGGGCCGCTCCCACATGGGCTCCGAGACGGCCGCCCGCTCCCCATCGGGGTCGAGGGGTTCATCTGGAGGGAGGAAAGGGAAGAGGGGCTGAGCCAGGCGACCGGGATGGCGGCCATGCGGCGAGTCGCTCTCACAGCCCCAGCTGCTCACCGTCCCCGCAGCAGCTCTGTGGATCGACCGCACTGGACGCTACTCAGGTGACCTGGTGCCCCTCACATGACGGGATGCGCACGTGACCGGCTGAGGGCGCGGCTGCCTCGCTCAGGGTCGCGGGGAGAACTCGGGCTTGGGTGTTCTCCTTGCCAGCAAAGTGGGCTAATGGCAGCCAGCAATCGGTGCGGTTTGTATTGTAGGAATGCAGGAAGAAAAGTCTTCCCCAGCCTGAGGTTTTAGTTAAGAAAGCCCTTGCCAATATTAGAGTTAAGGGATATTATATAAGGTTAGGATAAGAAGGTAGCAGTTTGTGTAAGCAATGAATTGAATAAATGGGCAAACTTCTTACTTCTGTTATAACCTGCTTAAGACTCTGGCTGAGGTACAGGAGATAAGTGTCAAGAGATAGCCGTTTGTCCAAGCAGAGGAGATAGCCATTTGTTTCAGACAGGGGTGATACGGAAGGAATGTTGGAAGCCATAAAAGTTATCTGAAGGGAAACATTTGCCAGCTAGGGGCGGCTCCTGAAGCAGGGGCGCACATCCCCCCAGCCATAGGGAAGACAAAGGAAACCCTTGGTGGGCAATGACGTAGGGAGGCAGCTCTGTGAAACCATTTGCTGTAATTCAAATGGATGTGTGATTGCTTTAAACTTAGCGGTTGTACCTGTTTACCAGTTTAATTGATTGGATGTATCTTTTCCAGGCTTCTCTTTGGCGGGCTCTGGTGTGTGTGCCCACCCCCCACTCCGGCTATAAAGTTAGAGGGAACCAGAGGCTAGGGGCCACCGGACTACGACTGATCCCCCCCCCCCATACACACACAGGTGAGTGCCGTCGATCCGGGAAGGCCCCTTGCCGGTGAGGAACATGCTGCAGCATTAAACCCTGCTTGGAATTACATCCTTTGTGTACTCTCCGTTATTTGGGAAGGTGAGCATATCTCGAACTCTTCAGTATCCTCTGGAGCTGGAGAATCCTGGATATCCTGGGCAACAACATCTCCTGATGACCTGCTCCATTCTAAAGTTCACTGAGCAGGGTCGTCTTAAAAATGCTCGCTTCTTGGCGTTGTCCTAAGTTTCAGCGCCAAACTTCCTATGACAGGCAAAAATCCACTTAAAAGCATCCTGGACCCATCTAGCTCCTGGCTGGTACTCACTAATTCCGTTATTCTCTCTGTGTCTATAAGAGAGTTTAATTGGTGCATTGTAGTTATACATTATGGTGCGATTCAAAATGATACTTTATACATGCACACATCACGAGGGAGAGAAGTGGATTTGCATAGACAGGAACTGACAGGCACTGACTGAGTCATTCAGGCAAATAAAAACGACAGGAGATGTGTCCCATTAGCCCTGTTCTTCTAGTCTTGGAAAGGCAGTCCCCATTCTTGCCTAAGGCCAGTGTCTAGCCTGTTGTTGATAGAATTACATCTTCCTTCTGCGGGATGGAGCTTTCAACTTCCTCTTGCACTTTTTCCACTGGTCTTTTCACATGTACCCCTCACTCCCACTGGGTACACAACCTCTTGCATACTAGGCATGCACTTTTTTTCTTTTTTTGTACTGAAGATTGAACCCAGGGACATTTCAACTCTGAGCCACATCCCCAGGCCTTTATATTTTTTATTTGGAAACAGATTCCCTGGCGTCAAACCTTCCATTCTCCTGTCTCTGCCTTCCAAGTACTGGGATTACTTAAATACAGGTCTGTGCCACAGCACCTGGCTGACCCAGCCCAAATGTTTCTAAGTAGCACATTTTTGTGAGTTTTTCATGTTCAGAGAGAACTTACACTGTCATAACCATGATGAGAATTCAAATCAACCTACCTGTTATCCAATATATTAAAACTCGGCTCAAGCTTATTTTGATAAGTTAACTTTTTTTTTTTTTTTTGACAGTGCTGGGGTTGGAACCCACGGGCACTCTACCTACAAGCTATGCCCCTGTCCTATTTTTATTTTGTATTTTGAAACAGGGTCTCACTGAGTTGCAAAGGGCCTCACTAAGCAGCTGAAGCTGTCCTGGAACCCAGATCCTCCTGTCTCAGCATCCCAAGTACTGGGAATATAGTGTGCGCCACCACACCCGGCTAAGTTAACAATTTTAAATAACTATAAAAAGAGTTGGAAGTTCAAATCTGCTGCAAGTCTTTAGATTTTTGGCACTGTATGACTTTTAATAACACTTCCATACATGATCTCAGTTTGTGTTTCAATAACATAATCAATACGATTGCCTTAAAAGAGGTCACACTTTTCAGGGAAAGTAACAGGGTTCCATATCTGAAGATTATTTGTTCAAGTTTTTATTTTAGTAATTTTGTACTGGGAATTGAACTTGAGTGTATTATTCTATCTCTAGGCTACACCCCCTGTCCTATTTTTTTTTTAATTTTGAAACAGGGTTTGAGGCCAGCCGCAGCAACGTAGCAAGACCCTCAGCAACCTAGTGAGACCCTGTTTCAAAACAAAATTAAAAAGGAGCTTGGAGGTAGAATGCCCCTGGGTTCAATCCCCAGTACCTCCCTCCCACACATGAAGTTAACATTAATACATTATTATCAAACAGTCTATAGACCTCATTCGAATTTCATCACTTGTTTCATGTGTTTTTATGGGTCAGAAATTCCTTCCAGAACCATAGAGTATGTTTGTAATTCCTGGCAGACTCTTAATCTGCAAATGCTACTGCTTCTAAGCTTTGGAAAGGGGCCTTTATAACCCATTTTACAGTACAGAAAGAAAACTATCTGTGTTTCTAACGTCAGAAACACTATATATACATGTATTTATGTTATGTAAATCATAGACACCTATGCAAAGTATACATGGCTACCCATTTCTTCCTTCAATCTCTTGTTCTCTGTGTGCTAAACCATCTTTATCTTTTTCTTTTTAACCACTTGCTCAACCTCACATCGTCTTTGTCTTTGTCTTTGTCTCTTCCGATTTTGTGACAATACTTACACCAGAACCATTACTGTAAAAAGTGGTTTGTTGATTTACTCAATGCAAATGCATAGTGATGCACTTTTGTAATCCTAATACTTGGGAAGCTGTGACAAGACGATCCCAGGCCCAAAGCCATTCTGGGTACCTTAGTGAAACCCTGTTTCAAAATAAAAAACAAAAGGGCTAGAATGTAGCTCAGGTTTAGAATGGTAGAAAGCACCTGGGTTCAATCCCCAGTAAAACACACACACACACACACACACACACACTCACACACACTACATTAACCTTGTTTTTCTTGCAGAAGTTAATGCATAAGTACTTTTGCCATTTTTCTTCACTGTAGGAAACTAATCAAAACCCTCCAACACCCTGCCCAAACTAACTAGAGTTAATACAATGAATACAATCCTATAACCAGAATTCAGATAAAAAAGAAACATGCTGATCCCCCTAGAGGCCCCTCTCCCTTCTTCTCACCTAAGGGTATCCTTGCCCAGACTCCTGATATCACAGGTTAATTCCATCTATTTTTTGTGCTTAACAGAAATAGGATGGCATGTCCTCATTTTGTTTCCCCTAAGAGCTGACCCCAGACAAGAACTTTACTCATGCCATTGATTGGAGGCACAGGGATCACTGTGTGAGGTGCCAGGACCTGAGCCAGGACACAGGAGGCAGCAGCCAAGGGGGGGTGATAGGAGGGAAAGCCTGTGGGAGGCTGGAGCTTATGCCCACAGGAAAGCTCTGGAAAACTGCCCAGTCCACTCCCTGGGACTGCCCTGCTCAGGGGGAAAGAGCGGGGCTATTTGCACACCCAGTCACAAATTGTCCCACTAATGTCCTTTTCCTGCTCCAGCACCCACCCCAGGTCCTGTTCTGCATTCAGATGTCATCTCAGCATTTGGGAGGCTGAGACAGGAGGATGGTGGTTCCTAGATAGCCTCAGCTACTTACTGAGGCCCTTTGCAACTCAGTGAGACCCTGTTTCCAAAATTAAAAATAATTTAAAAACAGGGCTGGAGTATAGCTCAGACGTAGAATGGCCCTGGGTTCCATCCCCAGTACCACAAAAAATAAATAAATACATTAATTAATTAATTAATTAATTAATAGAAAAAAGAAAAGAAAAAAGGGATGTATGTCTTCAACCCACTTTCACCTTCTCAGTCTTTACATTTTTTCAAGGCCCAGCTCTCATCTGGGGGCAGAGAGAACCAAGGGTGGAATTTCAGATATTGTTCAAGCTATAGAGAAATGGATGAAAAAATGAATAATGAATTTTGGCATAATCCAGTTTCCTTTTTTATGTTCCTAAGAGTTTCTTTGGGCCCATTAGATCCTGGAACTCTTTTAGATGAGTATAATCATGGAGTTTATAAAGTGCTTTCACACTTGCTTCTTTGACTCTTATGTCATGCCAGGCATGGTGGCGTGCACCTGTAATTCCAGTACTTGGGAGGCTGAGACAGAGGATCACAGGTTTGAGGCCAGCATCAACTTAATGAGATCTTGTTTCAAAATTTTAAAAAATATTTTTAAAGGGCCAGGGCTGTAGCTTAGTGCTAGAATGTCCCTGTGTTCCATCTCCACACCATATATATCTTAGAGAAAGCATGCAACTCACCTAAGTTTTTCAAAACCTGGTGAGTCAGCATTCCAAAGTAATTAGTAAATTGGCTAAGTTCGTCAGCCATTGTTGGGTTTCAATTTGGCTTCCCCATATCAGTGGCTTCCCTTTCTGAATGTGTTTCTCCATTTGTAACATAGATCCATCAATGAAAAGTCTTCAGGGTTGTTCATAAGGTTCAGGCAACACAGATGAACTTCCCCCTTGTTCCACATTGGGAATGCCACGTCTCCTTTCTCATTCTCACTCCAATTCAATGTCTTCCTCAGGGTATCAAAGGGTCTCTCAAGAAATGCCTCTGGCAGGTTCCACCTGAAGGAAGCTCATGTTTGCCAGCGGTAGGAGCTGTAAATGCCACTGCCTTCCTGAGCATGTGAACACAGATCAGCGCACAGATGGAACAGGTGATTGACCCGGTCAGGCCAGTGAGTGCAGGGAGGAAGGAAGTGGAGGAGGTGTTCTTGGCACAAGTTCCAAGCATCCTAAGGCAGGTATCTTAGTACATGAGGAGAATTAGGGAGATGAATTCAAGCACGTGCAACATTTTCCTTAAACAGCAATGAGTGTGAAATGTCACGTCCTTTACAGTTTCCTCTTTGTGGCATATACTTTCATTCTGTAGGGTGATAAGAGCTGCTCTTGCCCAGGGTCACACTGACTGACCTTTACAAGTCCTTGCCCAATAAAGGACTCCACCCCAGCTCTACCTTTTTCCAAAATCAGATCTCTCCTCAAATACCATGCTGCTTGTCATCCTTTCTAATCTAGAACTGGAGCTCCCTTTGCCCTACCATTAGGACCTGGATGGTAAATGTCCCCAAAGGCTCACAGGCTAAAGGCCTGGACCCCAGCTTGTGGTGCTTTTGGAGGTGGTGGAATCTATAAGAGGTGGGTCTAGTGGAAGGAAGTTAGGTCTTTAGGGGACTGCCTTAAAGGGGATGTTGGGCCTCAGGCTCCTCCTATCTCTGTCCTTGTTTCCTGGACACCAACATAAGAGGTCAACCTCCTCTGCCACACCCTCCAGCCGTGCTGCACTGCTAAACTACAGATCCCCACAACCCTGGACTGAGGTCTCAGAAGCCATGAGCCCAATTAAAGTTTTCTAGTTGATTAGCTCAGGTATTTTGTCACAGTGTTAGCAATTTGAATGACAAACCCACACTGTTTAAAAGGATTGCTTCCATCTAATAGAGCTGCAAAACTTGGCAAGTGCAGGACCAAGCCTGCACTACCAAGGTCTAGTACAGACACTGAAAGCCCACCTGGAAGTCCTGGGAGAGGAGAAAAGGTGACAGATGGGGAACTTTCTCTGATCATGAAAATAGCTCCTGTTACTGTATTCGATGCACAATAAACACCCAGGTTAAGGAAACAACCCCTTTTTCTCCCCAATTACCCTCACACCATCTGGGCAGGCTAGCGGCTTCTACTTTTACCTATAGATTCAGTTAACTTTTTGGTTTTTTGGCACTGGGGATTGAACCCTGGGGCATTCTACCTCTGAGCTACACCCCCAGCCCTTTTTATTTTTCATTTTGAAACAGGGTTTTGCTGGTCTGGAACCTGCAATCCTCCCATCTCAGCTTCTCAAGTACAGGTATATGCCACCATGCCTAGCTGAGTCAGTTAACTTCAATTACAAACAAACCTCCTTAAGACACATATAGACCACTTAAAAAAAGTTTTGCTTTTTCCAATATTAAGTTATGAGATATTTTGGAGCCAGAACTTGACAAATAGCCCTTTAAATTTGAGGAATGATTCATCTGAGTTGCTGAAAAACACCGACTCATTCAGAAGAGTCCTTTGCACTTGTCTCTACCGTGAGTGAACTTCCATTATCCAGTGGCTGTCAAAGATGACTGGGGGTGACATGTCACTAAGGCATCTTCCCAACCTAGCTGGTCCACCCATTAGCTTTGGGCTCCTTAGGATTACTTTTTTTCCCCTTCAAGTATCACAATGTTTATTGATAGACACAATTATATAAAACCAGGGCATGAACCCGACTCGATAAATTAGGTAGACTTATTTTCAATGCTATAAAAAGAGGGACCAATTCAAATTCTCACCATTTGTTTCACACTCAAATTAACCACATCAAGGGCATTAACAATCTCTCAAAACTGATCAGTTTTGTATAAGTAAACCCTGTGTCTTTTAAGGATTTCTTCTTTACATGGCAAATTATTCATGAAAAGAATTGGGCAAACAAGATGTGTAGAAAGAACAAGGAAATCTTTTCTATTCCTTTTCACTTTAAATTGTGGGAGGTAAGTAACATGTTGTTTCTTCCCTTAATTAAGCACTGTCTCAATATAGTTGAAGATCATGGTACTAGTAGTGTGCACATTCTGTGTAAAGACAACTCTGCTGATGTCTGCTGGACCTGTCCAGGCTGGCAGTGGTCTAAAACCAACTCTGATCCTCTAAGATGCTTCCTTGAGATTGTTGGGCTGAGTCTTCATCCTCAACTTGGTCCAAGCTCAGATATATATTTATATATACATGATTGATTTCATGTATTTTTCCAAAGCAGTTTTAAATAAACTCCCTAGAGTGGGAATAGCATATCGGGTTAAGAATAGAAGATAGCAGAATTCCAGAAGGTAGAGGGGCCTTTACAACTGCATCAGAACTTGGGTAGAAGATAAATCAAAGAGAGTCACACAGTTCTCTCTAGGAAGAGTGAAACGATCCAAGTTCTTAATAGAGATTCAATTTGTGTTAAGATTTTTCTAAAATTTATATTTTTAAAGCTAGATTTAAAATTTAGATTTCTAAACTTTAAAATTTTTAGATTTAGAAAATTTAAAAATAACAGAATTAAATATTTTTAAGTTAATAAATCAAATATTTGTATATGACGTTCTCACATGGAACTTGACACTGCACATATAGATTGATGTCTATTACCTAACAATTTTGATGCACAGACTGCAGTGAACTTTCCATAACTCTTTCAGCTCTAAAGGCAGAAAGAAAAAACAGGAAGACCCAAGTTGAGGTCCTAGCTCCACTACTGACTATGGAGGATATGGAGCAATTATTTAACCTCATGAGATAGTAAAAATAACAAAACCTTCATCACGGGGTCACGTTGAAGATTACATGAGATAACATAGGTACAATGCTAATAGTATCCAGTGAGGCAGGACCAGATTTACATTTCCCATGCTGTCATGCCTCCTCTCCCTGCTTCCCCCCCTTCTGTTCCTTCTCCTTGTTCGTCCTGCTCCTCCTTCTCCTCCTTCTTCTTTCTTGCTCTTCCTCTTTTTCCTCCTCCTTCTCCTTCTTCTTGCTCTTCCTCCTCCTCCTCTTCCTTGCTCCTCCACCTTCTCCTTTTTCTTATTGTTCCTCCTCCTCCTCCTTTTTCTTCTTGCTCCTCTCCTTCTTCTTGCTCTTACTCCTCTTCCTTCTCCTCCTTCTAGCTCTTTCTCCTCTTCATCTTCTTACTTCTTCTTACTCCTCCTTCGTTTTCTTCTTGCTTCTTTTTCTCCTTTTTCTCCCTCTCATTTTCCTCCTCCTTCTTTGGCTGCTCCATCACTGAGAATCCAGCTAGAAGAATGGCTACACATGCACAGATGTCACAGTTAGCACAGGAGTTGTTTACAAGGCCTACACAGTTCCAGGATGTCTGTGTTCTCAGAGACTTGTAGTAACCGGGAGCCATCCTCAACCCTGAGCCTGAGCAGCAGAGATGGGCTCATCATTGGCATCTGGGGCAAAAAACCTGTTGTCTTGGGAGAGGGTCCAGATGGAAGACCATGGGTGAAGGAGTGCTGTGGTTTGAATGTGTCCCCCAAAGTGTATGACTTAGCAAGTTGATCCCCAGTGCTGGGTGTTGGGAGGCGGAGCTTTCAAGAGGTAATGAGATCATGGTTAATGTCATTGTCATGCGAGTGGGTTTGCTATAAAAGCAGGTTTTCCTTCTTCCTCTATGTTCATCTCTGGTCCCTCCTTCTCTCCTGCTTTCTTGTCCTTTTCCTTCTGTCACGTGATGATGCAGCAAGAAGAATCTCCCAGAGGTCAGCCTCTCCTTGGTCTTCTTAGCTTCCAGAACCATGAACCAAATCAATTTCTGTTCATTATAAATTACCCAGTCTGGGAATGTATCCACAATATAATCTGGCCACACCACTGCTGGGTATCTTTCCAAAGGGGTTTAAACCAGAGAACTACAATTACAGAAACATACCCCTGTTCATAGCAGCACGATTCATAATGGCCAAAGTAAGGAACCAACCTAGGTGTTCATCAACAGATGAATGAATTACAAAATTATGGGAAATGCACACAATGGAATTCTACGCAACAATAAAAAAATAAAATTATATCATTTGCAAGGAAATGGAAGGACCCGGTGAATATTATATTAAGTGAGATTAGCCAATCATAGAGAGTGAAGGATCATATTTTTTCTTTAATATGTGCAGGATAGGGAGTAGTTATGATACTAGAGAGACTCCAGATGATGAAGAGAAACCTCAGGGAAGCCAGGGAGGAGATATAGGGTAGGACTGGAGGAAGTCTTAGGTTCATTAATAGAAATACTACCATAGACTATGTGTATAGATGTGAATATATACCAGCGTCAATCTGCATACTTCATATTTAGAGGGAGGGAAATGGGGAGGGGGACAGTAAGAGGGTGTGCAAGTATCTCATTGTCAACATGATTGACATTACTCATTTTTTGGTGGGGGCAAAGGGGAAGGGAAGGCGCCAAGTACTGTGTGAATTATGCCATTGTCAATATGATCCACATTATGATGTGAAACTATAGTGTACCAATAAAAAATTTAAAAATTAAAAACAATAATTCAATTGGCCAACCCATCACTGCTTTCCAGTATATGGAAAGGGATTTGGGGAAGACTCAGAGTTATCACAAGGTGACTCAGTGGGTTCCAGGGAGTGAGCAGCTATAAGGCTAGTGCATTTAGGCCCATGCAGGTACCGGGCACCTAAGCTGCCTAAGGGATCTGGTGAGCCCACTGTTAGAAATAATGCTTGACACCAGGCTCGCTGAAGTGTAGCTGTGGTCTCATCTCCTGGGGGACTAAGGAAGCAGGATCACTTGAACCCAAGAGTATGAAAGCAGCCTTGTTAATGTAGCATGCATGACCTTGTCTAAAAAAACAGGGAAAAAAAAAAGATGTTTTAAAGATGAGTACAGTGGTTCAGGCCTGAACTCCCAGCTATTCATGAGACTGAGTTAGGAGGATCTAAACTTCAGGATTGGCCTAGTCAACATGGAAAGACCCTGTCTCCACTTTATTAATAAATGCTGTCTCATGGCCCAACACTGTAGAAAGCCAACAGGGTGGACAAATCCCATGCTTCTTTTGGACCTATCTCCAGAAGTGGTGCTTCTAGGTCCTATGGGCAGAGCCCACACCTGGACCTGGACTTCCAGGGCCTTCAGTGTCTGAAGCTCTGTGTTACAGAGGCCCCCAGGGTCTTTGAACTCTCACCTGTTGGATGAAGCCTTTTCCAATCAATTGTCTCCACCACGGGGAAAAGCCAGATGCTTTCCCTACTGTGGGATGAGGATGGGTAGATGGACCAGTGTTTCTGACTAGCACACTTTCCGTGTAAACCTATTCTGTTTCAATTGCTGAAAAAAAATACACATTTCTTCCTTAATAGGGAGGAGGGAATAAACAATATGAAACATAGAATTTACCTTTTTAACCATTTTAAAGTGTACAATTCAGTGACTTTAAGCACATCAGCATTGCTATTGTTACCATCATCCATCTACACAACTTTTTTTTTAATCTTCTCCAACTGAATCTCTGTGCCAATCATAGAGTACCTCGCAATAACACTCTCTCACCAGCCCCAGCTACCAGATGGGAGGTTTTTTTCTCTTTTTCTTTTTTTAGTACTGAGAAATCCTACCTTTAGGGTTCACATCTAGCCCTTCTTATTTGTATTTTGCAACACTGTCTTGCTACGTTGCTGAGAGTCTCACTGGCTTTGTGAGGCTGGCTCTGTGACCCTCCTGTCTCTGCATTTTAAGTACTAAGATTACAGGTTACACCACCAGGCCTGGCCCCCCATTCTCCTTTCTAACTCGTTTACTTTTGAGGACACACCTTACAGTCTTCCACATTGGCTCTGCCATTTCACATCCCAACAGTGAACAAAGGCTCCAATTTCTCCAAAGCCCAACAATACCTATTTCCTGTTTAGCTTATTTTTTATTTTATGATTTTTTTTTTACTAGAGATTGAACCGACAGGCTTTCTACCTCCAAGCTACACCCTGTTCCCTTTGACTTTTTATTTTGAAACAGGGTCACACTAGGTTCTGAGGCTGGCTTTGAATCTGCAGTCTTCCTCTTAGCCTCCTAAGTACTGGCAAGATAGATGTGCACCTCCACACCGACTATAGTTTTGTAAATAGTAACTATCCCTGATGGGAATCCCATTGTGATTTTGTCTTATATTTCCCTGGTCATTATTGTTGTTGAGCCTCTTTTCATATTCTTATTATCCATACATAGCACCCAGCAACTGTTTATGTACTCATTATCTCCCAAATTTAAAATCACACATGTGGTGATTAATTTAATTTTGAAACATACATTGAAAGTCCAGAAAAAGCCATTTTCACACAAGAGCAGCTACTTCCACTTTGTAATGGAAACTAATTTAGTAAAATATGTTAAGAACTCACCAGGGTTTAGTGATCACAAACCAGCTCTCTGGAGGCAGACACCCTGAATTTGAGTCCTCTGGTTACATATGTGCTATATGAACCTCACCAACACAGAGAGCAATGCAGAGAAACCAGAATCTTTATAGAATGGGGCATTCTAAAAAATAACTGAGCAACACTCTTCACAGCCCACGGTCATAAAAAAAATAGACTGAAGAACCATCCCAGAAGAAAGGGGACTGAAGAGACCTGACATCTGAATGCAGAGCAGGACCTGGGGTGGGTGTTGGAGCAGGAAAAGGACATTAGTGGACAATTCCTGATCAGGTATGCAAATACCCTGAGCAGGGCAGTCCCAGGGAGTGGACTGGGCAGTGTTTCCAGAGCTTTCCTGTGGGCAGAAGCTCCAGCCTCCAGGAGGCTTTCTCTCCTAACACACCCTCCTGGCTGCTGTCTCCTGTGTCCTGGCTCAGGTCCTGGTGCCCCACTCATTGTTACCTATGCCTCTCCATAAATGACATGAGTAATGTCCTTTTTACTGGGTTCAGCTCCTAGGAGAACCAGAATGAGGATATGTCATCCTCTCTCGGTTAAGCACAAAAATAGATGGAATTAACCTGTGATTTCAGGAGTCGGAGCCATGTAACCTCAGGTGAGAAAAAGCAAGAGGGGCCTTCTTGGCCATCAGCAATATATTTGTATGATCTGAGCTCTGATTATAGGGCTGTGTTACATTTGTGAAAATTCATTTTCTTGTACAGCCACCATGGGTGTGCTTTTCCATAGGCATATTATGATTTAATGGGAAGCCTTAAAATAATTCTGCTAGTTTGGGCAAGGTCTTAGGTTTGTTTTGTTTTGTTTTGTTTTCTATAGCAAAGTGATTATAAAATATCTTATTCTTTGACTCTTCAAAGAAAAACAGGAATAAGATGTGTGTGTGTGTGTGTGTGTGTGTTGTGTGTTTGAGAAAGAGTGAGAGAGAAGAAAGAGAGAGATAAAGGCAGGCAGACAGACAGATATACAGACAGACACACAGACAGATAGTGAACCCAGTGTCCACCACTGGATTGAACCCAGGGGCATTCTACCACTCAGCTACAGCCCTAGTTCACTATATTTATAATTTTGAAAGAGGGTCTCGCTAAATTACCTAAGTTGGTTTCAAACCCATGATCCTGCAGTTTCACTTCTCAAAGGCTGAGATCAGAGGAGTGTCCACCACACATTTGCACTGAGTAAAACAAATCAAACTACGAGGCCTGTAATCCCAGTGCTTCGGGGTTGAAGACAGGGAGGATCTCAGTGTCAAGGCCAGCCTCAGCAACGCAGTGAGACCCTGTTTCAAAATTAAAAATATATTAGGGCTGGGGGTGTAGCTCAGAGGTAGAATGCCTCTTGGTTCAACCTCTAGTGCCCAAACAAACAAACAAACCACAAATTCTTTTGTATAATTGTTTTTATGGCTTATATATGGTCATAAAATTGGAAGAGACAAAGATTAAGAAGATTAGACGTTGGGCAGGTGCAAAGAAGAAAGAAGAACTAAAGGAGGTTTAACATATACAGAACAAGAAAGAGATAAAAGGAAGCAAGAGTTAGCAAAGTATACATATGTATACATGAACACACTGTTTCTGACATTTTTTTATCTCTATATTTTCAAAGTGTTTTTCCTTCCTTACTATCAAATGTCCTTTAAAGGCCCTCTCCAAAGCTTAGCAGCACAGGAACTCATGAAGTGATTTTCTTCCACATTCAACAAAGAAATTTTCCTATAATCTTGTCTCATACTCAATAAGGAAAGTGTCATTGAAGGAAATTTTGGCATTAATCCCCGTTCACAAAAAGAAGTACATCGCTTTCCCCAGCATCCTGTTTCTACCTCGTGGCCTGTCAGGCTAACACAGATAAAGGACTCCAGGTTGAAAGCCAAGGCAGAGGGTATTTTGCGAGGTGTCAGTGTGTGTTTGGAGAGTTACATGCAGGCCTTGGCAGATCCTAAGGAGGATGTGACAACCCACTGTGAACGCATTTTAGGCTGGACTGAACAACAGGTTCACATCAAAGACAAACATCATCATGAGGTCTGTACACCTTTGCCAGCAACTCCTGTTAGGTCTTCATTACAGATATTAATGCTTGATATTTTGAACTAACACTCAGAGCAAATCTAATAAGGTTCTGGATTAACCTATTAAAAGTCAAATTGTTTACTGCACTGATACTACTACAACATTCATTGTAATTATTAGACAAGTTCGGGTGACATGTCCGTGCACATATAACCTGCCACCCATGACTCCATAACTGATAATCTTTCCTTTCCTAAGTAAATAGCAAAGGTTGCTGAGGTGTGTGTGTGTGTGTGTGTGTGTGTGTGTGTGTGTGTGTGTTCCTGGGGAATGACCCACCCCCTTGAGTATGCCCCCTTGGGCATGCTAGGCAAATGCTATACCCTGGCCCTAAAACAAGCTCTGGCAAAGAATAATTAATAAAGAACTAAGAGGAAGAAGCATTGCAGGGAGGGGGGAAGCACCAAGTGGTGTAATCAAATAATCCTATAGAATAAGATTAAATAAACATTGATTGCCAACATGCTTAAATCAACAATTTAAGCTGGGCATTGTGGTGCATGCTTGTAATCCCAGTACTTGGGAGGCCGAGACAGGAAGATCACAGGTTCTCAGATAGCATCAGCTCCTTAGTGAGGCTCTCTACAATTTCGTGAGACCCTGTTTCAAAATGAAAAATTGAGTTGGGGATATAGCTTGGATAGAATGCCCTAGAATTCAGTCCCCAGTACCACAAAAACATAACAAAACAAAACAAAAACAACTTAATACTGGAATTCTGGATGATACCAGAAGAGTATAGTGGGGGGAGGAACAGCAGAGGAAAGTAATCATTTTTTGCTTTGGTAGATAAATGTATCTTTATGTATGCATTTAAACATGAAGAGTAACTTATTAAAACAGCAAGAGGGAAATGTAGAGATTTCATCCATAGAGAAAAAAGAAGATGAAACAAGAAAATTCATTTAACTCAATAGAAACAGAAATGGGGACAAAAATAGAAAGAAAGATTGGCAGGATTTTTTTTTTTTTTTTTTTTTTTTTTTTTTTTTTTTTTTTTTTACTGAGAATTGAACGCAGGGGCATTCTACCTCTGAGATATACCACAAGCCCTATTTTTTATTCTTTATTCTGAAAGAGTCTCACTAAGTGCTAGAGCTAAGTAGCTGAGGTTGCCTTGTGAACCTTCGTTTGGTTCCCAAGTTTTGGGATTACAAGTGTGTTTCATCCTGTGGGGCTGGTGAGTATTTTTAATGTTGACAATATCAAGTGTTAGACAGAAGCTGTGCAGAGAGACCCCTCATATCCCAGCACTGGGAGTGTATATGGTTGCAGTCAATTAGGAAGCCAATTTAGGGTATTTATTTAAATCAAAGAATCTGTATTTGTGTATAAAGAGATTGAAGCCTATTCTAGCAGCATAGCTTACAGCAGAGAAATCGTGACAACAGTCTAATGCTCCCCGATTAGCCGGATTCATGAACCATGGCCATGTTCCCGTTACAGAATACTCTTCAATATTTAAAATGAGTAGTGTCGATTTATTTTTATAATATAGATAGGCATGTTATGAATGTTTTAAAATTCACATAATGAAAGGTATAAAGTTATTCTATATGTGTAAAGCCACATGAAACAAGAAGGTATATGTGTATTGTTATTGATATACCTATGTGCATAAACACCTTGAAAGAAATAAAAACGATTAAACATCAAAGTCATGATTGAGATTGCTTCTGAGGAGGTGAAGGAGCAGATGAGCAGAATGTGTCAAGTTGAAAAGAATTTGCAAGCCACATGTGAGGAATGTGGTATTCTTAGCAAAGGCTGACTACATTTTTGAGGAAACTAAAATTACTTACGCATTACTGGTTGGAGGACTCAGATGAGGACCAGGTTCTCTCTTTCCTGGGTGGCAGGCCTTGACCCAGATGGAGACTTGCTTATCAAAACCACATGAGGGCAGGTGGCCAGGGAATGGGCTATGTAGATTCCTGGCCTCCCTCCCTTTCATCTCACAGTACTCACCCAGCCAGAATCTTAGGGAAGGTGAGGAGCTGCCACACCTGGGCTGTGGGCTCATGGTCTGACACCTACTCTAGATGCACAGGGCCTGAGCACCCTGCTAAGCAAGGCTGGTGTGAGTGCTGGTGGGAGTCCTCTCAGATGATTGGAGGGTTAGACTGGGATTAGATTTCAGAGAAACAGTGAGCCCTCTAGCCAGTAATCCGGTTAGGTTCTTCTCTGACCCCTTGAGCTATCTACATTCTGAACTCTGACACAAGACACCAAGAATGGGAGAGAATATCTCTCCTGAAGTTTGGCAGTGAAAAAGAACAACTCTATCTCAGCTTCTCCCCCGCCAATTAATCATAGACTTATGCTTTTCGCTACCTAAAAGTTTTCCTTTGAGCCAGGCATGGTGGCACTCCTTTGTGATCCCCGTATATGGGAGGCGGAGACAGGAGGATCCTGCATGTTTGAAGCCAGGCTCGCTGGCTTAAGAGACCCTGTTTTCTAATAAAAATATAAAAAGTAGGTGTCTGGGAGTGTAGCCCAGAGATAGAAGGGTTTCCAGGAATCCCAGTCCACCAAAAAAAAAAAAAAGTTTTCCTTTATTTTAAATCAGTACTTTATGCATCCTTCGGTTGGACAAATCTAATTAGAGGCATTGTAGAATGATGTAGGGAAAACACTCAGATCAACAACAGCAATACTTTTCTTTTCAATTTTTTTTTTATTGGTGTATTGTGTTCATACAATTTATTGAGGTAAAAAACTTGTGTGTACAAACATGTACTCATCGCTGATTTAACCTCTACCCAACTCCCACCCCATTCCCTCCCCGTCCCTCCCTCCCTTGCTTGGCTTAGTGGTTGACTTCAATATGTTTAAGTACATTGTGTGTTTTAGAGATTTTCCTCTTCCCCCCTCCTTTCTCCTCCTTTAGCTTGTCTTGTTTGCTCCTCTATAGGATTTCCTCTTTCAAGAGTTCCTCCTATGACCCATTTCTCCCTAACTCTCACATATTAGGGAAAGCATCTGATTTCTTATTTTTTGTGACTGACTACTCTCACTTAGCATAATGTCCTCCAGTTACATCCATTTCCTTGAAAATGATGTGAGTTTTTTTTGATGGCTGAGTAAAATTCCATTGTGTACATATCCCACAGTTTTGTAATCCATTCATCTGTTGATGGACATCTTGGCTGGTTCCATAGTTTGGCTATGGTGAATTGTGCAGCTATGAACATAGATACACATGCATTAGTTTGGTAGTTTGGTTTCTTTTCTTTTGGTTAGATACCCAACAGTACAATAGCAATACTTTTGATGATCTGAATTCCAGACACAAAAGTCCAGTGCATCTCCGTCCCTCCCTCCTTCCATCCCTCCCTTCCTTTCTTCCTTCCTTCCTTCTTTCCATTTTCCCTTTCTGTTGTCTTTGCTTTTCTCCGGTGACAACCACAGCCCTTAGAAGAGTACTTGGGAGATTGAGAACTGAGGATCACAGGTCTGAGGTCAGCCTTAGAAATTTAGAGTGATTCTTGGCAACCTAGGGAGGACCCTGTTTCATAGGAAAAAAACAGGTTAAGGTGTAGCTGGGAGGTAGAACTCTCCTGGATCCAATCCCCCCAAACCACAAACAAAGGCAAAACATTCCTCCAGAAAAGCTGATGATCTGAGGTAGGTGCCACAGCAGTGGAGAGTGGACTCACTCAGGATGGAAGCTCTTAGGAAGCGGGGCAGTGCTGAGATGGAGTGTCTCAATGTTATGTAGAAGGAGGGAGGCTCAAGCTGCACTAAGTAAAGAACATGTGGCCGTGCAGCAGCTCTACGGAGGAATACCTGCACGGTTTGTGCTTGGGACCATGTTCAGGCATTTGTATTTATTTTTATTTTTAGTTTGTACTGGGCAGTGAACCCATGGGCATTCTGCCTCCGTGCTATACCCCCAGTCCAATTTTAGTTTTAGTTTGAAATAGAGTCTTACTTGTTTGATGAGAGTCTTGCTACTTACTGAGGATGTCCTCCAACCTGTGATCCTCTTGTCTCACCCTACCAAGTACTGGGATTATGGATGTGTGTGTGCCACCATGCCCAGCTTATTTGATTATATTTCTGTGTGTGTGTGTGTGTGTGTGTGTGTGTGTGTGTGTGTGTGTGTATTGTTTTGGAGATGGAGCCCAGGGGCTTTTCTACCTTTGGGCTATACTCCCAGACCAATTTTATAGTTTAGTGTGAAACAGGGTCTCACTATGATGCTGAGAGCCTCACTAAGTAGCTGAGGCTGGCTTTGAACCTGTGAGATCCTCCGATCTCAGATGCCAAATGCTGGAATTACAAGTGTGCGCCAACACGCCCGGCTCTATTTGTCTATATTTGGATGTGATGTGAGAGGCCTTGTTTCGTCTTGATCCGTACTGGCCATCATGTGACCTTGTCCATATTCTTTGTGTTTTGTAAACTGGGTACGTCCAACAGGACAACAACCAGGCCCAGCTGGCTCCTGAATTGTAGAGACTGCTCTGCTATTTCTTGATGACCATTAAGGTTGGTTTAAACTTTTGTGATTAAAAATAATAATAACTCTGCCCAGAATATCCTTATTCAAAGGATCCTCATTTTAGAATGGATTGGCCAAAGAAATTTTCGCTCTTTAGTACTGTGTACTTTGAGTTTTGAAGGTTGATTCTTATTAGGGCTCTCTTGATGTTGGGTGGGGACAGTGACGAAGACGGTCGCTCCCAGTCCACATGTCTGCTTTATCTTTTCTCCCTAAATGTAGGTCTATTTTAAAGGATTTTTTCTCATTTTTTTCTAAACCATTCATGGGTTGCAGACTTGCTGAGACAACTTTCAAGGAGCCTGGAGGCAGGAAGCAGGCCAGATAATGGAATAGAGACCCAGAGTACCTTGGGAGGGGGGAGACCTTAAGAGGAAGGCAGGAGGAGGGAGGAACAGGAGGAAGGATGGGGAAAGTTGGGAATGGGGCCCAATACTAGGATCTGCCGAAGGGTGCAGGGGTTAGTAGAGAGGAGGAGGAGAAGGAATAGGAGAGGGACCTGGAGGATGAGGGGCGCAGTGCTCACCCCTGGCACCCAGGCACCCAGCAGGAATGGGCTTTCCCAGCTTGTTCAACACAGTTGGGTTGCTTAGCAACGACTGTTGATGCCACTGTGGTGCTGCTGGGCAGAGCCACAGAAGCCTGGGCTGGCATTTTTGTATTATTATAGTATTTTGTATTCATTATATTTTTCGTATTCAGTATTTTTTATATTCAGTATTTTTCCTATTCAGTATTTTTCATATTCAGTATTTTTCGTATTCAGTATTCAGGGGGAACGTGTCTCTTAGACCCGTGGCCTCTGAAATGGCCTTCACCGCCTTGTACAAAGCTTTGTGCAAGCTCCACAAGGCTGCCAGGGCTGGTAATGTCGCTGAGGTGCAGCGCCTGCTACTGCTCAGGCTAAGCAGCCTAAATGACAGAGACAAGAAGAACAGGTAAAGGGGGGTTCTGGGGGCCTGCCGGCAGGCGGGCAAACAACAATGAGGGGCACAGGCAAGGGGGCTTCTCTGCTCCCGCCCACCCCTTCACAGCCAGCATCAGACCAGCTAAGCACCTTGTAATCCCAGTACTTGGGAGACTGATATAGGAGGATCATAGGTTCGAGGACAGGCTCAGCAAGTAGTGAGTGAGACTCTCATCGACCTAGTGATATTTTGTTTCAAAATGAAAATGAAATTGGGCCTCCCAAGCACTGGGATTACAAGCATGTGCCACTACACCCGGCATAATGCACATATTTTGAAAACATGGTATATACATGGCTGGAAAAATGAATAATAATAAATATATTTCCAATAGTATGTCAACTACAGGGCTAAGAAATCTTTGAATAAAATCTGTTATCTCTTTGTGTCAGTATATACCCACATATAAATGTCCCTTAAATGGAAGTGTTGAGGTGGGAAGTGGGCTCCCATTTCTTTAGTTTTAATTTTTAAGTTATCTCACTTATCATGATATCTCCAGTTTCATCCATGTTTTTGCAGAAAAAAATAATTTCCTTCTTTTTCATGGCTGAGTAGATTTCCATGTGTGCGTATGCCACATTTTCTTTCTTCCTTTACCTGTAGAGAGACCCCTATGTTGGTTCCTTAACTGTCATGCTAAGTGAGATGAACCTGACTCAGGAAAGCAAGGACCACGTGTTTTCCTTCATGTGTGGAAGCTAGAGAGAAAGAAGGAAAGGAAAGCGACCTCGTGGAATTTTGGAGACCCACTCTAGAGGAGAGGCAGTTATGGGAGAGGAAGAGAGAGCAAAGGTGGAAGTATGGGGAGGGAAGCCGCCCAAATAATGTTATGTGCACAAAAGAATGTACCACTGGGAAGCTATCTTGTACAATTACAATGTACCAATAAAAGAATCTTAAAGTTATTTGACAGTATTTTATTTAGAGGAGCCATTTCACGCCTGAAGAAAGTTTGCTGATTTCTCAGGAGCGTCAGTCCCTTGCTCATGTGCTTTTGAAGCTATCTCATGCCATTAGGATCAGCCAGCCGTCTGTCTTTGTCCCGGATTGGTTTGGCACCCTGCGTTTTTGCAAGTGCTTCATGAACTCAATTGCCTCACTTGCACAGGTGTGTCCCAACTCAGGTCATCTACTGTGAACAACATCTCCAAAGCTCCCAGGGGAACATTGTTTACCATATGATTTGTTTTGGTAAAATTATACCTTCAAATCTCCTCTTTCTTTTTTGTGATTTGTATAGTGAATATGCATAAGAGTTCTAGTAAAAGCTAATTTTTAATTAAATCATCCTTGAGATTATCAGCAATTTTAATTTTCAGAAATAAAAATTTCTCATGCTCCCTTAATTTCTCTGTGTGTGTGTATGTGTGTGTGTGTGTGTGTGTGTGTGTCTGTGTAAGTAAAAGTATCTTCTGCTAACTTTGAGCCGCTTCAGAATTGAAGAGCATTTTTTAATCTGTGCTTATAGATTTTACTATGCATACATTTTTATATATGTGTTTTTATTATATATGGATTTATTACATATAAACAATTTGATTTAGTTGCCTACTTTTGAAAATAAGAGATAGTAAATATAAATGCCTATTACCACTGCAACAGTATTGCTTTACTTTATAAAGGTTTTCTTTAAAACATCATATTCGCCGGGCATGGTGGCGCACGCTTGTAATCCCCGCTCTTGGTAAGCAGAGACAGGAGGATCGCGCAGGTTCGAAGCCAGCTGCGCTGGCTTAAGAGACCCCATTTCCAAATAAAAAGTATAAAAATAGATCTGGGAGTGTAAACCAGAGGTAGAAGTGTTTCCAGGAACCCGAGTACCACCAAAAATATAAAAAATAAATAAGTCAAACATCAAACTCCCCAACCAGACTTGCTCATTCATTGAACCCATTTTTATACCAAGCATGACCAGAGTACTTGTTACACAGTGAATATATTATTGTATCTCTCTGGACCTTTCCATCCTTCCGAACTTCACTTTTCCCAACCAGTCTAGCAAGTTGATAGATTTAGAATTGAAGTAACAGGATTCAATTTCAAATGAAGCACCTTCTCTTTCTTTTCAAACAGAAGCATTTAGGAAGGCAGGGAATTGCAAATTACCTTTTTGAAAAGTTACAGTGGTATTGAATACTGATATTAAGCATCATAAATATTTGATTTCCATATATTCTGTAATTATATGATTTCCATACATTTCATAATATCTGATTTTCATACATTCCATAAACTCTGTGATCCCATTGAAGAAAATGAGCCATATTTACTCATTTGATTCCATGTTTCACATGGCTTTATGTTTCTTGAAAATTAAAGCAAGATGGGCTACAGTGCAGCATGCCGAAAATCCCAGCAATCAGTGAGGCACAGGCAGGAGATCACATATGCTCCACTTATAAATAAAAGTAAAAAAAAAAAAAAAAGGAATAGAAAAAGAAACAACCACCTATCAGCCCAAAGAGCTCTCAATTCCTCGTTCTCCCCCAACCTTAAAGAAACAGCCCCATGAAAAACCTCCACCTGCCCTCCCTACATTCATGCTTCACTGGCCCCACCTCTGGACTAGTGGACCTAGCCCAGGGGTGAAGAATAAAGCACCCCTTTCTGTTTACTTGGCCCGCTTGTCTCATTCCCTGCATCACATCTTTCCAAAGGAGACTCCTGAATCCTGATCTTCAATATGATGAAAGGCCACACAGTAAATGTACAGCAAATGAAAGAGAAAACTAAGATAATAAGATAGAATCAGAAGGAGGGTTGAAATGAGATGAAGGAGTCAATAAATGAAATGAAGAAAGCAATAGAAATAAATTCTGGAGGATCAGTTGACATGGAAAACAGAATATTACTCTTAGAAGACAGTTCATTCAAAAGTGAAAGCACAGTTAACAGTACACAGAAGACATTACAACAACAGCACTTAAACCCCAACAACTATGGGAGAATATGAACCATCCTAACTCATGGATAAAAGGCATTGAAGAGAGAATAAAGGCACAGACCAAGGATATCTGTAATCTCTACAGAGAAATAATCTCAGAGACTTTTCCACACATAGTAAAAGACTTGGGCATTCATGTACAGGAGACATAAAGAACACCATTATGACAAGATCAAAGGAGGACCTCCCCACGAGGACCTCCCCATGTCATGTACTAATTAAAATGACCAAAAGAGAGGCTAAGGAAGAATCTGAAAAGCAGTGAGAATGGATGGCTTTCAGGGAAAAAGCAATAAAATCACACCAGATTTCCTACCCAAGTCAGGAATGCCGGGAGAGACTGGTATGATGTAACCCAGACCCTGGGAAAAAACAACTTCCAACCACATTTGCAAAACAAACTCTTCAGGACATCATGTCTCCAATAGACCCAAATAGAAGCGTATTAGGAGATTTTAACACACCACTTATGCCACTAGATCAATTTTCAAGGCAAACGATGATTACAGATACTTGAAAACTAAAGAAACCTAATAACCCAATGGGCCTATAGGTTTATACTGTATATTTCAATCAGCAGCAGCAGAGTGCATATTCTTCAGCCTCCAAAGTACTGGTATTAGAGTTGTGTACCACCATGCCTAACAAGAAAGATTGTTTTTTTTGCAATACTGGGGATGGAATCCAGGGGCATTCTACCTCCAAAATACACCCCACGTTCTATTCTTTATTCTTTACTTTGAAACAGGGTATCACTGAGTTACAAAGGGCCTCACTGAGTACCTGGGGCAGTCCATGAACCATGATCCTTCTGTCTCTCCGTCTCACATGCTTAATGCTGGGATTAAGACCCTGTGCCACCACGCCCAGATAAGAATGTCCTTTAAAAGCTACCCATTTTAACTGTAATGCATCATGAATCATAAATGTCATACTGATGTCAGAAGTGTTAAACTATGAAAAAAGCATCTTAGATTCATTACAATACATAATCTTTAAATGATATCTATAATATATATAATTGTATTTTATTAATTGAACTATTGTCTTTGTTAAAGGTAATTGTAATACTTATAGTATTAACAATTACTGAAGTGATGTCTGTGCTAGAAACGTCTAAATGCTTCACAAGTTTTCCATTTAAGCATCACTGTTATGCTTTGAGAGGTAGCTATTCATCCGAATCTGTACTTTATTTGGTGAGGAAATTGAAGCAGAGATGGGCTAAAGAATAGCTCGTGTCCACAGAGCTTAAATCAGGATTAAAATAAATTCTATAAGTTAACATTAACGTGCTCTACAAGGGACTTATAAACAAATTGGAAGCCAGCTAAGGTTTTCTGTTTTGCTTCTGATCCTGAGAACCTTCTAAGGCCAGCAAATCCCAGGTGATTTGTTGTTGTGTGCTACTGAAGATATCATCTAGGGGCATTCTATCTCTGAGCTACACCCTCAGGCCCAATTTCATTTCCATTTTGAAACAGAATATCACTAGGTTGATGAGAGTCTCACTCACTACCTGCTGAGACTGTCCTCGAACCTCTGATCCTCCTATCTCAGTCTCCCAAGTACTGGGATTACAAGGTGCTTAGCTGGTCTGAGGCTGGCTGTGAAGGAGCAGGTGGAGCACAAAGGCCATGCTCTTCCTGTTCAACTAGTAGGCTGCTCTGGGCTGGGGATGAGGCTCAGTGGTAGAGTGCTTGCTCGACATACTCAGTGACTAGGTTCCATTCCAGGTACCACAAAAGCAAAACAAAAAAAAGTCAGTGAGGCAGGTGGGCTGTGGCGACAAGTGGCTGCATTCCCAGTATTTGGCAGGCTGAGACAGGAGGACTGCCAATTTGAGGCCAGCCTCAGCAACTTAGCAAGACTCGATTTCAAAATGAAGCCTAAAATACTGCTAGGGTGTAGCTCTGAGATAGAATGCCCCTTGGGGGTTCAATTCCTCGTACAAAAAAAAAAAATCAATGAAGTGTGCTTCTTTTTTCATTAATGCAATAACAACAGTAAATATTATTATTTCTTCAGACGAAAGTTAAATGTTTGCTTTCGAGGCAGAGGAATCCGATGCTATTTAATGTTTAGAATTGCACAGTAATTGTATCATTTCAGAGTGCTCTCTCATATCCTAACAAATCCTTATATTTTCATAGAACTGCTTTACATGTTGCATGTGCCTGTGGCCAACCAGAAGTGGTGGCTCTTCTAATTGATAGAAAGTGTGACCTGGATGCTCGTGACACTAGCATGTCCACACCACTCATTCTGGTAAATAGTAGCCAGTGCTTTCAGCAGATGGGTTGGATGTAAATGCTGAAATGAAAAAGGGATCGATTAAGGTGACCTATCTGAGGAGATAGGAGCAGGGAAGATGGAAATTCTTTAAAGCACATGATGTACTAAAACATATCAAAGTCAATCACTAAATCAAGCATGGGAACGAGGAAGGGGGATGGGATGGGATGGGGATTGGATAAAGCCTAACTGGGTGATGTGTGCATGTATATCTCCACAATTTTTTTATTCCATTAAGTTTTGGACACAATGCACTCATAAAAATATATTACCAAAAACATAAGGCTGGAGGTTTAGCTCGGAAGTACCATGCCCCTGGGGTCCATCCCCAGTACCACACACAAAAAAGGGGATCAGTGTCATTTGAAATATATCTGATTAGTGAAAACTGCAGAGAGGTCATCTCGAATCCTTGAATGTACAGTCCATTTCTTTGTACAATGTCAACAGGCCATTAAAAGCCAGCAAGAGGGATGTGCCACTCTTCTGCTGGAAAATGGTGCCGACCCGAATGCTAAGGATGTCTTTGGCAACACTGCCCTGCACTACGCCATCTATCATAACGACAAGTCGACCGCCGCCAAGCTTCTTTCACACAGCGCGGACATTGAAGCCAAGAACGAGGTATAAAACAGCTCCGTTTATTTCGAAAAAAATTTCAACTATGTTAGTTTTAACAGTGACATACGTGGGGTCCACTTTTTCTATTTAGAAGCTCCAGCTTTCCTCGGAAGAAAACGCTTTGCAGTGAATAGACTGTTGAAGACTTCACTTTATTTATTTATTTACTTACTTACGTATTTAATTTGGTACTGGGATTGAACCCAGAGGCATTCTACCTCTGAGCTTATATCCCCAGCTTGATTTTCTCATCTGGAAATGGAGTCTCACTAAGTGGCTGAGGCTGGCTTTGAACTTGCAATCCTCCTGTCTCAGTCTTCCAGGTACTGGGATTATAAGTGTCCACCTCCACGCCTGGCTCTGACTTCACTTTAAATACTGATAGTTTTTATACTTTTGCTTAGTGCATTGTAATTATACATCATGGTGAGGTTCAAAGTCATACAGACACACACACACAGGACTCGGCGTGTCTTCCTCCAGCTCACCCACTGCCCACTGGTCCTCGTACATAAATAGATCAGTAGTGATACCTTCCTCCATGGATGTGGCATAATGTAATCAATTTCTTTTATCATTTCTTTTCTCTTCCTCCCCTCCCTCTATTCCCGTCCACTATTCTGGTCACTTTTTATATTTGAAGTCTCTTTTGTTTCCTGGTTTCTCTCGAGCTTCCCCAGTGAGAGAAAACATTCAACTCCTGACTTTCTGAGACTGGCTGATTTCATTGAACATATTTTCTAGTTTCACCCACTTTCCTGCAAATGGCATATTTTTTTTTGTTTATATCTGTGTAAAATTCCACTGTGTGTATATACGTTGGAAAACATTTTTGTTTTCTATTATCTGTTGAAGGACACCTATTACGTACTGATATTTTAAAAGACATTTTCAACAGTACAGCTTTGTTTTCTGCTTCCTTAGCAAATATTTGAGAAAACATTGAATTTGTTAAGGCAGGTTTGCAGCCAGCCTGAGCTATTTAGTGAGGTTCTCTGCAACTCAGTGAGACCTTGTTTCGAAACAAAAAATAAAAATATTGGTTGGGCTGGGTGTGTATCTCAGAGGTAAACTGCCCCTGGTTTCCTTCCCAGGACCACACACACACACAAAATATGGGATATACACACAATGGAAATCTCCTCAGCCATCGGGAATTACAACATTGTGTAATTTGCAGAGAAATGGATGGAATTGGAGAATATTATGCTAAGTGAGTTTACTCAGTCACAAAACCTGAAAGGTTGGCTATTTTCCATCATGTGGAACTTATGAAAAAATTGGGACGGGGTCGGGGGGAGGTGACCACAAACAAAGGAGGAGGAAGTTGAGTATAGTGAGGGAGGGGCCTAACTGAGGGAGGCAGGAGTGGGGAGGGGGACTTGAAGAGGGAAACACATCAACAGACATGATTACGTAGACAAACTTATCAAAGCCAATCAGTGTGCTGAGCACAGGAAGGTGGATAGGAAGAGAGGGAGCAGGTGGGGCCTGGGGGAGGGCTCAGTGAGTGCTGTGTGCATGTATGCCTCTATCACTTTGAACTTCATAAGGGTGTGTGATTACAAGGCACCATTAAGAAAAAAACGAGCGTTCAAGAGGCTGAGACCGGAGGATCCTGGTTCGCAGACAGTCTCAGCTACTTACTGAGGCCCTTCGGAACTCAGTGAGACCCTGTTTCAAAAATAAAACAAGACATCTGTGCGTTGAGGCACACTCTTGTAATCCCCATGCTTGGGAGGCTGAGACAGGAGGATTGCACAGGTTCGAAGCCGGCCTCAGCTACTGAGTGAGGCTCTCAGCTACTTAGTGAAACCCTTTTTCCAAACAAAATATAAAAAAGGGCTGGGAGTATAGCCTGGAGGTAGAAATCCTCTGGGGTCTACCCTTAGTACCACCAAATAAATGAGTGAATGAATTAATAAAAAAAAAGTTTAAATTAAAATACAAACAGGGCTGAGAGTGGAGCTTGGAGGTATAATGCCCCTGGGTTCCTACCCGGTACTACAAAGACAAATAAATAAATTAATTAATTAATAAACAAACAAAGAAATAGCCATGTGTGGAAGGTAGTGAATGCTAGTTGTCCCAGTACTTGAGAGGCTGAGACATGAGGCTGCAGGTTCAATATCCACCTCAGCAACTTAGCAAGAACCTGTTTGCACATAAAAATTCAAGGGCTAGGGGTGTAATTTAGTGGTAGAATGATCCTGGGTTCAGTCCCCAGCACCAAATAAATAAACAGATATAAATAAAATAATCCCGGCGTGGTGGTGCACATTTTTAATCCCAGCATTTAGAAGGCAGAGACCAAAGGATTGCGGTTCATGGAGAGCCTCAGCTACTAATGAGGCCCTTTGCAGTTAAGTGAAACTCTGTTTCAAAGTAAAAAATAAAAATAGGTAGGGCTGGGGGTGTTGCTCTGAGGTAGAATGCTCCTGGGTTCCATCCCCAGTACTGCAAAAAAAAAAAAAAAGAGAGAAAGGAAGGAAGGAAGGAAGGAAGGAAGGAAGGAAGGAAGAGAAAATAAAGGAAGTGTTTTATGCGCAAATAACTTTTCACTTTTCACGTGACCCTTTGGAAATACATACAGCAAAGATAAAAGTCCCTCTTCTATTTCAATTACTCCCTAGCTTCCATATAAGAGAGAAAACATATGACCCTTGATTTTCTGAGACGGGCTAATCTCACAACATAATGTTCCCCAGGTCCATCCATTGTGCTGCAAATGATATGATTTTGTTCCTTTTATTGCTGCATAAAATTCCACTGTCCGTATATCCCAGGACTTTGCAATCCATTCATCTGGTGATGGATACCTAGGCTGGTTCCAAAATTTGGCTGTTATGAATTGTACTGCTCTAAACATGAATATAGATGAATTATTATAATATTCTGATTTCAATCCCTTTGGAAAGATCCCCAGGAGTAGTACAGCTGGATCATATGGTGAATCCAATTCCAGTTTTTTGAGGAATCTCTACACTGAACTCGACTGTGGCTGCATGAATTCGCAATGTCACCAGAAGTGTAGAAGAGTTCCTATTTTCCCACATCCTCGGCAGCATTGACTGTTGTTTGACCTCTTGGTGATTGCCATTCTGATTAGGATTAGATGGAATCTCAGTGTATTTTTGATTTGTATCTATCTGTTTGCTAATCATGTTGATCATTTTTATCATATATTGATTGGCCATTTGTATTTTTTCTTTTGTGAAGTGTCTATTGGTTTAATTGTCCATCTCTTTTTTATGCATCAAAGCATCATGCATGCAAATAATTTATTGCATCTGAGACTTATATTTTAGAGATAACGTCCAAATTCTCTAGCTAAGCATTCATTTATTTTTGTTTTATTTATGTATATATATTGTGTGTGCTTGTGTCAATGGGGATGGAACCCAGGGGTATTCTCCCTCTGGGAGACACCCTCAACCCTATTTTCATTCTTTATTTTGAAACAGGGTCTGAGTTGCAAAGGGCCTCCCTAAGTAGTAGCTGAGGCTGTCCACAAACCGTGATCCTTCTGTCTCAGTCTCCCACATGTTGGGATTACAAGCATGCACCAACATGCCCGGCTTATTATTTATTTTTATAAATTTACCTCATATCAGTGTAGAGAATATCAGAAAGATATATGCACACAGCTCTCTGTGCCCTTCCCACCTGGTCTCTCCTCCCTCATCCTCCACGCTCATGTCTTTGAGATTGAAATTGGTAGTTTTGTATACCTTCATATTGTTATTTCAACTATTGCATGATTTATGACTTTGTCTCCCCTCTTCCTGTCCCTAAACCCCTCAGCCACTCCCCTGAAGTGTGGGCCCATTTATCTGATGTTGCCCTTATTCTTAAATATCTTTCTCGCTTCCACATATAAGAGAAAACATATATCTACTCAGTTTTTGAGACTGTCCATATCTGCTTAGTGTCATATTCCTGAGTTTCATCCATTTTCCTGCATGGAGTGTGATTTTATTGTTCTTATTGGCTGAGTAAAATTCTATTGTATGCATATATCACACTTTTGTGATCCATTCATGTTTACAGACATCTAGGCTGATTCCATCATTTGACTATTATGAATGGTGCTGCTATGAAGATGGATATGAAAGTATCATAATCTGATTTCACTTCTGTTGGGGAGATACCCGAGTGTGCTATTGCTGGGTCTTGTGGTAGTTTCATTCCCAATCTTCTGAGAAGCCTCCACACTGACTTCCATAGTGGCTGTACTAGTTTCAGTCCCACCAACAGTGTAATAGAATTTCCCTTTCCCCAGTTTCACCAGAATTTATTATTATTGTGTTTTTATTTTTATTTTTATTTGATACAGGGTATCACTGAATTGCAAAGGGCCTCACGAAGTAGCTAAGGGTGTACTTGAACTGGGATCCTCGTGACTCCTCCTCTTGAGTGCCAGGATTACAAGCATGTGCCACCATGCCCAGCTGTCATTGTGTTTTTAATGTTTGCCATTCTAACTGGAGTTCGATGGAATCTTAGTGTACTTTTAATTTGCAATTCCCTGATTGTTAAAGATGTTGAGCATTTTTTCATATATTTGTAGGCTATTTGCATTTCTTCTTTTGAAAAGAAACAGTTCATTTGCCTATTTTACAATGTTTTAATGTTAAGCTTTATAAGCTCTTTGCATATTCTAGAGATCAGACCTTTGTTTGATGGTCAGGTGTTGAAGATCTTCTCCCATTCTGTAGACTCTCTTTCTGTAGGTTAATGATTTTCTTTGCTGCACCGAAACTTTTAATTTAATGCTATGCCATTTGTTAATACTTTTTTTTCTTTCTTTTTTTTTTTTTTTTTTTTTTTTTGGTGGTACTGGGGTTTCTGGAAACTCTTCTACCTCCGGGCTACACTCCCAGACCTATTTTTATGATTTTTTATTTTGGAAACAGGGTCTCTTAAGCCAGCGCTGCTGGCTTCCAACCTGTGAGATCCTCTTGTCTCCACCTCCCAAACCCGGGGATTACAAGCCTCCACCACCACGCCCAGGTTAATTATAGTTTTAATTCATTGATCTTTCAGAATCTTATTGAGGAAATTTCTACCTGTACTTATTTGTTGGAGTATTGATCCTTTGCCCTCTTTAAGCAGTTTCAAAGTTTCTTGTCTGATTTCTAGGTCTTTGGACCATCTGGAGTTGACTATTGTGCAGGGTGAGAGGTTAAGTTGGGTTTTTTTTTTTTTTTTTTTTGGTGGTAGTGGGGTTCCTGGAAGCCCTTCTACCTCCAGGCTACACTCCCAGGCCTATTTTTATATTTTTATTTGGAAACAGGGTCTCTTAAGCCAGCATGGCTGTCTTTGAACCTGCACGATCCTCCTGTCTCTGCCTTCCAAGTGCGAGGATTACAAGCGTGGGCCACCATGCCCGGCTTGAGGTTAGGTTTAAACCTATTGTTTCTACATACTGATAGCCAGTTTTCCCAGCACTATTTGTTGAAAAGGTTGTTTCTTCCTTGTATGTCTTTGTCTCCCTTAGAAAGAGCAACTGGTTATAGATATGGGGCTTTGTTTCTGAGTCTTCTATCCTGTTCATTTCTTTGTTTGTCTGTTTTTGTGCTAATACCACTTTTGGTACTATTCCTTTGTAGTATAATCTGAAATCAGGTATTATGATGCCTTTAGCATAGTTCTTTACACTGAGAATTGCTTTAGCTCTACTGGATCTTTTATTTTTCCATGTGAATTTTATAACTTGATTTCTCTATGTCTGTAAAAAATGATGATAGTATATTGATTGGGATTGCTTTTGCTAGAATGGCCAATTTTATTACACTAATTTTGCCTATCGAAGAGCATTGGGGGGGATCTTTCCATCTTCATTAATTTTTTAGTGATTTATGATTTTCATTGTAGAGATCTTTCACCTCCTCAATTATATTCATTGTTAACGATCTTATCCTTTCAGAAGTTATTGTGAATGGAATTGTTTTCTATGTTGCTTTGTCAGTGAATTCATGATTTGTGTAATGGAATGCAAAGGATTTTGGTAGGTTGATTGGGCATCATGCTACTTTGCTGAAACTATTCTGAAATTCTTCTGGTTATGTTTTTGGATCTTCTAAGAAAGTGATCATGTCATCTACAAACAAAGATAGTTTCAGTTCTTCTTTCCCTATTTGTATTCTTTTGATTGCTTTATCCTGTCTTATTACTGAGGCTAGAGTTTAAAGTACGATGGTGAATAGGAGTGGTGACAGTGGCCATCCTTCTCTTTTTCCTGATCTTACAGGAAATTCTGTCAAATTTTCCCTATTCACAATGATGCTGGCTTTGGATTTATTGTAGATAGCCTTCATGGTGTTTAGGTAAGTTTCTTCCATTCTTAATTTCCCCAGCATTTTTATGAAGAAACAGTGTTGGACTTTGCCAAATGCTTTTTCTGCATCTATTGAGATAATCTTGTGATTTTTGTCCTTAGCTCATTAATGGGGTGAATTATATTTACTGATTTGTGTAACTTGAACCAGCCTTGCATCCCTGAAAAGGCCTACTTGATTATATGAACTATTTGTGCGTGTGTGTGGTGATGGGGACGAACTCAGGGCATTGTATCTCCGAGCTACACACCCAGCCCTATTTTGTATTTTTTATTTTGAAACAGGGTCTTAGCAGTTAGCTGAGGCTAACTGCAAACCACGATCCTCCTGTCTCAGCCTCCCAAACACTGGGATTACAAGTGTGGCCCACCACAACAGGCCTAGATTTTTTTTCATGTTTTAAGTTCTTTATATGTTTTAGATATTAGTCCTTTATCAAAGGAGTAGCTGGCAAAGATCTTCTATTCAGTAGGTTGTCCCTTTAAACTTCTGTGTGTGAGTGTGTGTGTGTGTGTGTGTGTGTGTGTGTGTGTGTGATAATGGGGATTGAACCCAGGGGAATTCTGCCTCCGAGCTATACCCCTAGTCTATTTTATTTTTTATTGTAAACTGGAATCTCACCAAGTTATAGAGGATCTTGCTATATTGCTGAGGATGACCGTAGACCTGTGATCCTACTGTTTCAGCCTCCAACGTATTGGGGTTAGAGGAGTTGCATCTCCACATGTCACCTCCTTAAAATCTTGATGGCTTTCTTTGCTGCATAGAAAGTTTTTAATTTTAGGTCACCTCACTTATTAATTTTCATTTTAATTTCCTGACCTTTGCAGGATGTCATTGAGGAAGATTCTACCAGTGTCCATATATTAGAGTTTGGGTCCTGTGCTCTCTTCATGGTCTCTGGCCTAATTTCCAGGTCTTTCATCCATTTTGAGTTGACACTTGTGCAGGATGAGAGTTTGAGGTTTAATTCTTTTTCTCGCCATCCTTTCTTCCATGTTTCTTCCCTGTCCCTCCCCCTTTGCTTTTTTATTGTGGTACTGGGGATGGAACCCAGGGGAATTCCACCTCCGAGCTCCACCCCTAGCCATATTTTATTCTTTTATTTTGAAGCCAGATCCTGCTAAGTTGTGGAGGGCCTCCCTATGTTCCTGAGGCTGGACATAAACCCACAATCCTACTGTCTCAGGCTCCTAAGGAGCAGGATTATAGGAGTGTGTTACTATGCCTGGCATCTTTCATCTTTTAAAAGAAGAAAACCCATGGGCCAATGATTAATAAGTAATTGAGGTTCATTTCAAGCCTACACCTTTTAATTCAGAGCCCATTTCCTTAATGACCAATTGGGAGCCAGAGGGCCTGACATTGCTATCTGGAATCCTGACATTACAAGTAGAAGAAGTCAAGTAAGCTGATATAACATGGAGGAAACTCCATGTTACTGATAATCTCTCAATACTGTATCCCTGAAACTCGAATATTTGAAATGTTAATCTTTACCACAGAAAAGTATTTTAAATGAGCATGAAGCAACATTAAAGAGATTTCTTTAAGACTTGCACACAGTTTTGTGATATTTCTCTAACAGTGAATCAAGGAATATCTGTGGAGTCATGGACTTGTGAGAATGCCAGGAGTCTTTAGAACATGGATTGGGAAGGTCTGCACTAGAGCTGAGAGTTTAGCTCATGGTTTCAGTAAAACACTTCAACCCTTTCCTAAGTTTCAGGGTTTGGGCTTTTGAGATGAAAGATACAGTTCCTGTCCTCAAGAGTCCTTAACAGTTCTATAACTCCACAGTCCCATGATAAATGCTGTGTTAGAGGCCACAATTCCTGGAGCCAGCTCATGTGTGCAGTGAGTTTGGAGATGGCTGGAATGTGTGGCAACTCCCTACAGAGGGCGGTTTGCAAGGGCAGGAGCAGCACATGGGAAAGCACAGTGGAGCACAGAAGGAGCCTGTTGATTTCCTGCTCTGTTGCTATTCACGGGGTCTTTTATAAGATGCAGTTTGGCTGAGAAATATGTGCTCTTGAGAATTATCAATTGCTCTTGTCCTTTAACAGGTGGGTCTCACGCCCCTGCTCTTTTCACTGCGTGAAAATAGAACAAACATGGCAGCATATTTGCTATGGCAAAAGGCAAATATACACGCCGTTGATCTATTGGGAAGGTATAGTAGTATGATCTTTTCTTTTTGAACTGAATGGTGTGGTAACAATCACTTAAGTCATAAGCATTAAATTCATTATTGGACAAACATTAACTTGTAATTATCGAGTCGAGTGAAAAATCTGAACACAAACCACCAGTTTGGCAGAAAAACAATTATGCAGAGCAGGACAAAAACATTATATAGTAGTATTCTATTGACAATATAGTAGTAATTCCCTTATAATAATGACTTCTGTGTGTTATTTAGAATCTGACTTTGTTGGGCATCTGGTCTATTAATTAAGGGGCTTTTATATTAGTTTTATAAAGTATAGACTTTCAGTTTACTATTTGATTCAATATTGCTATTCTTAACCATTTCATAGTATTCTAACTTCCTATATATTTTCCTTCATGAATTCTACGTTAGGCATAAATAATTACACACAGTTATGTAATGATTATGTATAAACAATTCTTCAGTTTGCCTTTTGAATGACTGCTTTAGTTACTTTCTTTGAAGAACATTGGTGTTGGGTTACTCCTCAGTGAGTATTAATTGCTGTTGCCAGATGCAGTTCATTTCTTTTCCTATTAATTTCCAACATATTTTGATGCTTTTTTTAATTGACATGGGCAGGTAAAAGAAAAATAGCTTTCAATGAATAAACATTTCCTTTAATGAAGAAATGTCCTAGGTGGGTGATATAAAGGGGTAGGCTTTAGATGCATGCATGACTGGATTGAATTCTTGTCTTTCCCATTGCTAACTATGTTACTTTGGAAATACTACTTATCACTAAATATATTTTCTAGCATGAAAGGAGGAGGATGTCTGCTTGAAGTTTTGAGTGAAAGATTATATACATATATAATCTTAGTTCAGCATCTATCAAATGTGTTATTGCCTGAAACTACTATGCCCATTATTATTATCACTCTTATTAATAGTATTCTTTAAGTCTGCAAATAGCATTTACTTTTATGACAAATAGCTTACTGTAACTTGCAATATCTTACCTCAGACTAGGGAAGAAATGGAAAATTTCGTGTGTAAATGTTTGGCTACTTCACATTAATGACCTCAGTGTGTTACTATCCATCAAAGGACCCTCATTAGTAACTTCTACTACAGAATATCTCAGTGGGACAAGAGAGTTTCCTACTTGTTTTTTCCTTTTTTTAAATTTTTTATTGGTGCACTGTATTCATACATCATAGTGGGATACAAACTTTTGTAGACATACATGCACACATCGCCCATTCAGCCCCCACCCGATCCCCACCCCATTCCCTCCCCATCCCTCCTTCCCATGCTTGGCTTAGTGGTTGACATCTAGTATTATAGCAATTTATCCAAAATTAAAAATGATAATCTCACATAACAGTTTCATTTGTCTAATACCAAGCTTTTGATAACTTAAAGATAACATTTCAATATTTCTTTTTGCTTTCTTTCTTACCAGAGAATATTTTTTCTTTTTTTTTTTAGGTGAAACTATCATATATTTATATATTTATTTTTCAGAAAAAAATCTATCCTAATATGGAATATGGACTCTAGATACCCAAAACGATCTCAAAAAAGAACAAAGCTAGAAGATATATATTTTCTGATTTCAAACCATATAAAGCTACAATAATTGAAACAGTGTAGTACCCTTCTAAAGGCAGATATATAAACCATTGGAGTTAAGTAAAAGCCTAGAGATACATTCTTCCATATATTGTCAAGTTATTTTTGACAAGGTTTCCACGAACATTTGGTGGAGGAAATAATAATCTTTTAACTAAATATTGTTGAAAAATAATAATTACATGAAAAAGAATAAAATTGGACCCTTACCTAATCCCATATACAAATATTAACTCAAAATAGATAAAAGACCTAAATATAAATCTTAAGACTATAAACTTTTAGAAGAAAATCTGGGTCATAAAATCTCACAACATTGAGATTGGCAGTGATTTCTTGGATATGATTTCAATGGCAGAGGCAACAGAAGGGTATACAAACTCCCTAAAAAATAAAATATTGTATATCCAAAGACAATGTAAAAAGAGTTAACAGTTACTGATAGAATGGAATAAAATATTTACAAATGCTGTATCTGAAGGTATATTAATATCCCAACTAGAAATCCTAAAAGTTTAGCAACAATAAAAGCAAACAATACAATTTAGAGATAGGTATAAGACTAACATAAATAATGAATCTCCACAGATAACTAATCTTAGTTGTCTGTTGGATGGAAAATCTTGTTTCTCTGGTTCTGGTGTGTGTTACCTATTTCTTCTTTGTAGTTAATCTCTTTGAGTATTTTCTCTAGCGCTGGTTTTGAAGACATAAATTCCTTCAGTTTCTGTTTGTCATGGAAGCTTCTTATTTCTCCATCTAATTTGATAGAAAGTTTTGCTGGGTAGGAAATATTTGGCTGGAAGTTGTTTTCTTTCAGAGTTTGGAATATGTTACTCCAAGCCCTTCTGGCTCTCATGACTTGGTTTGGGAAGTCTGGAGTGATTCTAATTGGTTTGCCTCTGAATGTCACTTGGCCCTTTGTTTTTCTTGCCTTTAAGATTCTCTGCTTGGCTTCCACATTGGTCATTTTGACAATGATGTGGCGTGGGGATCCTCTTCTCCGATCCTGTCTAAAGGGAGTTTTATAAGTTTCCTGGACCTGTGTATCGACCTCTTGCTCTATGTTTGGAAAATTTTCTGCTATTACTTCCTTGAAGAGATTGTTGATCCCTTTGGTTTCACTTTCTTTTCCCTCCTCTATTCCAATTATTCTTAGGTTAGCTCTCTTAAAATGGGCCCATATTTCTTCAATGTCAGATTCCTGCTGTTGGATATTTTTTTCTAGATTAGAAACTATGCGTTCATTTTGGATTGCTCATCTTCTAAGAGCGAGATTCTATTCTCCATGTGGTCTAATCGGTTGTTTGTACTTTGAATTGAGGCCTTTACTTCATTAATTGCATCCTTTATCTCTCTTTGGCTCTCTCTGAATTCTTTTCGAAACACCTCTAATATTTCTACAGTTATTTTCCTGATTTGATCTTCTAGAAATCTCTGAATTTCTGTTTTATCGGGTTCTGATGTTGTGGGGTTGTGGGCATTCATTGCTCCATTGTTATTCCTCTTTCCCATGATTTTGTAAGTTTGTACCTTCTCTGGGTTCTTCCCTTGGGTCACTACGACTTCACTTAAGGTGCTCTGGATCTCGAGTCTGTGGTATCTCAGACCCCACTACTCCTTTACTGGGTTGTATCACAGAGTCTCAGACCCAGGGAGTCAATAGAGGCTTCTTTAGACTATGGGGGGGGGGGTGCCAGGTTGGGCGTTCTCCTATGGTATGATATCTCTGCCACCGCCACTCCCCCACTGGGTCAAGTCCCTGGGAATCAGTACTGGGGTTTCTCCTCTGGGGCCCGCAATTTGACTCACTGTTGTTGAGTACGCAGCTGGAGCTGTAGTGGACTTGGTGAATTCGCTGCTGCTGCCGCCGGTGGCAATATGACTCCGCTGCTACGCCCTCGGCCGTGAGGCTGGCGTATTTCTTTGGTTTTGAGCTCCGCTCTGACTCCCTCGGCTCGCTGTCCGCCTCTTCTCTCTGGAGCCTGGTGGGCTGTTGAGTGCGTTGGTTTGTAGCCGTAGCCGTCTGGTGAATTCGCCGCTGCCGCTGGCAGCAAGGCTCTGCTGCTGCATCCTCGGGCGTGAGGCTGGCGTAACTCCTTTATGGCTCTGAGCTCCGCTCTGAGCCCCCTCCTCTCTGGGGCGGCTGGTGATTTTTTTGTTTCTCTGGTGATGGTGTTTTCTGTCTATGAAAGGCGCTGATTTTGTGGTAATGGAGATTGGTTGTTAGCGGGGCTCTTAAGCCTCGCTTTTCTCGGTCCTGTTTTTTCCTTTTTAACTTGTAGACAATTTATAAAGTTGAACGCTTGAGATCTCAAGATGCTGACCTCTGTTACTATGCATAAAGCGTTAATTCTACATTGACAACAAGATTTTAAATTGGTAATAAATATTAATTTAGCTGTTTATCTTTAACATTCCTAGAAGGTAAAATGATCTTTCCATTATTTTAGAACAACGCTAATATTGGCAGTCCAGGGGAAGTCGAGAAGAATTGTAGATTATCTAATTCAACATAGAGTTAATATATGGCACAAGGATAAATATGAAAGAACAGCCCTGTCATATGCTGTTTCTTGTGGCCGTCATATGTAAGTATTTATCTTAAAATGTTAGTTAACATTAAATGGAAGTTTAAAATAATTGCCACTGTCTCATTTTATATGAGCTGGGATTTCATAGTTTAGGTAGTTGTGGGTGGCAGTGAGTTAGTTCACTTCATCAGCCAGAAACCCTGTAAACATCTAGACGAGGTAGAAAGAGCAATGGCTAGAGGAGCCATCACAGGACTTTTGTGGCTAAGCTAGGGACCCAGCCCAGGACCTCACACATGCTAGGCAAGTCCTCTACAGCTATACTCCCAGCCCCTGCCCTCAGACTTCAAAAACCTTTATCGTAGGGATTCCATCACTATTCATTTTATTCCAAGTATAAGTGCTACTACGATAATGTACAAATAGTGGCACATCTTTGCTTTTCCTAATTAGCTATTCGGGTCTTGAAATATTCCGTTTATCAACAACTTAGCAAGACCCTCGGTAAGTTTGTGAGACTATTTCAAAATAAAAAGTAAAGGGAGCTGGGAATGGTGGCACACGCTTGTAATTCCACTACTGAGACAGAAGGATGAGACAGGAGGCTGAGACAGAAGGATGGCAATTTCATGCCCAGCCTCAGCTACTTTGTGAGGTCCTCCACAACATAGTGAGATCCTGTTTCAAAATAAAGAGTAAAAATAGGCCTAGACATGTAGCTTGGAGGTAGAATGCTCCTGGATTCAATCCCTGGTAGTACAAAAAGAAAATGTGAAAAACTGGGGGGGAGGGGATGTAGTTCAGAGATAGAATGCTTCTGAGTTTGACCCCCAATGCCAAAATGAATTAATAAATTTAAAAATACTTAAAAGTTTAATAAGCAGGAAATCTCATCACTTTCCCTTGGGAGCTATTTTCTACTATCTTCTTGAATTTCCCAAGAATCTAATGGGTTTCTTGCATACAAGGAATACAACCCTCTCTCACAAGTCAGGTGGAGGTGGGAGGACTTCTTGGTCATTGTTTCTAACATTTTTGCTGCAGTGCTGTTGTCCATGGAGTCCATGATAATTAACCTCTCCTACCAGCTTGTCCTTCCTGACCCACACTTAGACCTGAGAGTTGACATATGTTTAGGTCACTTACACAGATACCTTTCTGCTCAGCTATCATTCCCAAAGCAGCAGCACCCTGCTTTGGCAGTGGGGCCTCCTAACTTTAGCCACAGGAATAGTGAGCAAATTGAGCCTCTCTCCTACCCCAAACTTATGGAGAGGCCACATGGTGGCCTAGAACTTCATGGTGAGTTATCCTTTGAGGCTCTTGTTTATATTTTCTGCCCACAAAGATTAGTTGGGACCATATGTGGGTTTTTTTTTTTACACTTTTATTGGTGCATTATGATCTCCCATCACAATGCAGTTCCTAGAGATAGTGACATCCATGCACACAGAGCTTGGTGAACTTTCCTGGCTTCCTCCCCATCTCCCTTTCCCCATACAGGCTATTGAGATTGACCCTGGGAATTTCACCTATGTACATCGTGTCTATGGAAGGAATTTCTTCAGTGATTCTCTTACTCTTTCCCTAGACCAGCTCCTGACTCCACTGGAGTTTCTCCTCCATTTTCTGCAGTCCCCTGGTATTTGTAGAAATCATTTGAAACTATCAGATAGGTTTAAATAATGTTCCAGGAAAAGATCAGGCCTTTTATCCCTGTGTCTCATCTTAACTTTAGTTGTGGGAGCCCAGTTTACCATTTTCAAGGGTGGATGTCACATTTTACTTGGTACTCTAAGTGACTTGTTTTCCATAGTAAGGAACCTGTCCCCAACTACGTGCACCTCTGCCTCTACTTTTCAGGATATTATCAAAATCTGCCTCACAAGGAAACCATTAAACACATTCATTCATTGATATTCAGAGAGCAATGCCCTCTCATTACTCGTCAGTATTTGTGTCTGAAGGGATTTTGTCTTTCAAGGCACTTGGAGGTAGACATGGATATTAGTCACCATGCTCATAAAGATCTGTGGGTCCAGTTTGATAGGTGGAGATGGAGAACAGCAGTCCAAGTCAAATTGCTGCATTCATTAGTTTGCAGCTCTTGGTGCCTTGGATGAGTTTCATCAAAGGGGGCGCTTTTGTTATCTAGTTTAGTGAAATAGCGTGCTTATAAGCAAATTCAATTATAAATTATTAAACAGCTGATTTGCCCTGAGTTATAAAGCACAAGAAAGAGTTAATAACCGAAATTATCATTCAATGACATTATCTTTCTTTTTTTTTATTTTTGCGGTACTGAGGATGGAACCTACCTTTGAGCAATACCCTCAGCCCTAGATTTTTTTATTCTTTATTTTGAAAGATGATCTCACTGAGTTGCAAAAAGCCTCATTAAGTACCTTAGGCTGGCCGCGAACCCTAATCTTCCTGTCTGGCCTCTCAAATGCTGGGATTACAAACGTGCACCACCATGCCTGGCTTCCATGACACTTTCTAACAAGTGTAGCATTCGAATACCTAGAGCCTGGGATTCCAAATAAGTAAAAGATTTTGCCATCACGTTCCTTTTCCTTTGAGTATGTCTTCATATTATCTTGTTAAATCTTCCTAACAACCTAATAGCAGTATAGTCCTTATTTCATAGAAAAAGTTTGAGCCTAAGAGAAAAGACCTGAGCAAGAACAAAGGGCTGTTGGTGACAGAACAAGAACATCCTCTGTTTCAGGACACTTCCTGTGAGGCCAGGCTAATCTTGACAGTGCGTGGAGCTGTACTGTCCTCTGTGCATGGTCCTTTCACCTTACTTTTTCCCTCTTCAATTACAGTCTTGCAGGCACAGTAGCATATACTTTAATCCTGGCTACTTGGGAGGCTGAAGTAGGAGGATGGCTTGAAATTCACAGTTCAAGACCAATTTGGGCAACATGGTAAAACTCCATCTCAAAAACAAAATCAAAAGCAAAATACATTTACATTATGATGTGAGGCTGTAATGCACCCATAAAAGCACATAAAGCCTACAAATATACTTACTGACATGTTTCTAGAGTTTTCAAATTTGAAATATATGGGATAAAAATGTCTATATTAGCTCTGGTACTTTCAAACATACTCTTAAGAATTTAATATATTTGGTTAATATGTTTCATGTCAGTATTAAATACTAATATTAATTTTTCATGCATAAAATAGGCATATAGTTTTTCAATATTCCAAAGAATATTCTCAACAGAGCAGTCCATGCAATCCAGGTAAGACCTTAAGTGGTGAATTACTCTTCATGTTCCTACCCTATATAAAAAGATTGTTTGCACTGTGTCCTTCATCAAATCTCCCCTTTCACCTCCCCAAGTCCTCTTCCACCATTCTTCCAATATTTCCCCTTGATTATCTGACGTGTGTTTTGTTTCCCAATTTCTCCCATGTTTCCACATAGGAGTGAAAACATATGGCCCTTCACTTCTGGGACTGACTAACCTCATTTAACATAATATTCTCTAGCTCCATCTATTTTACGGCAAAGGACATAATTTTGTTGCATAACCCAGTTAAATAATGGGCAAGTAAACTAAATAGACCCTTCACAAAAGAAGCACAACAAATGACAAATAAATGTATGAAAAAACATTGTACATCATGGGAATCACAGAGATGATATCCAAAGGACCCTCAAGGCCTTTGATCCATTTTGAGGTGACTTTTGTCCAGAGTGAGAGATGAGGATCTAGTTTCAATATTTTACAGTCAGATATTCAGATTTCCCGGCACCATTTGCTAAATCAAAGGATGTCTTTGATCTGAGATGCTTTTGTTCCCAATCAGTTATCTGTATCTGCATGGGTTTTCTGCTGGGTCCTCTATTCTGTTCATTGATCTCCATGTCTGTTTTTACATGCCAGTGCCATGCTGGTTTTGTTGCTGTGGCTCTGCAGTATGTTTTGGAGTCAAGCATTGTGAAGCCTCCAGCATTGCTCTTTTTGTTCACAATTGCTTTGGCTATTTGGGATCTTTTGGGCTTTCATATTAAGTGTAGAACTTTCTAGTTCCATGAAGATGCCATTGGTATTTTGATGTGGATTGCATCAAGTCTATAGATTACTTTCATCAGTATGGCCATTTTAACAGTATTAATGATCCCAATCCATAAATATTGGAGGCCTTTCCATTTCCTGATGTCTTCTTTGATTTTTCTTTAGTGTTTCATAATTTTCATTGTAAAAGTTTTTTACCTTCTTTGGTTAGGTTTATTCCTTGGGTTTTACTCTTTGTGCGGTACTGGGAATGAAACCCAGGGACATTCTACCTCTGAGATTTTATTCTTTATTTTGAAACAAGGTCTCACTAAGTTGCAAAAGGCCTCACTAACTAGCTGAGGCTGATTGTAAACTCAGCTCCTCCTATCTCATCTTCTCAAACACTGGGATTACAAGCATGCACCCCCCATTCCCAGCTTGTTATTTTTTTTTTTCTGTTGTGAATACCATTGTTTTCCTGATTTTATTCCCAGCAGGTTTATTATTAGTGCTTAGAAAATCTACCAATTTTTTTTTTAGTTAATAGTCTTTTGGTAGAGTCTTTAATAGGGTATTCTAAGTATATAACCTGAATTTCTGCAGACAAGCCTTATTAGAAATTTTCCTTTTCTACTTGTATACTATTTGTTTAGTTCTCTTGTCTGATAGTTTTAGCTATAATTTTAAGTACATACTGGGTGTTGAGAGTGAAAATTCTTTTTTTTTCCCTGATTTTAGGGAAAATGCTTTCAATTTTCCCCATCCAGTATGATGTTGGCTAAGTATTTGTTGTGGATGGCCTTTATTACTTTTAGACATGATTCTTTCACACCTAATTTATTCACAGCTTTTTGTCATGAAGGGACGTTGAATTTTACCAAAGGCTTTTTTTTCTTGCATTTTTGAGATGACCATGTGACTTTTATCTTTGATTCTGCTTATGTGTCGTATTTTATTTATTGTTCATGTATGTCGAACCATCCTTGTATCCCTGCAAAGAAACCAAATTGACCGTGGTGTACCAGTCTTTGAAATATGTTATTGCATTCAGTTTGCAAGTTTCTTATTAAATATCTTTGCATCTGTGTTCACAAAGGACATTGGTAGAGTTTTCTTTTTCTAGTGTGTCTTTCCCAGGTTTGCCTAGCAGGGCAGTACTGGCTTTGTAGAATGAGTTTGGAAGCTTTCCTTCCCATTCTGTTTGATGGAATAGTTTGAGAAGCACTGGTGTTAGTGCTTCTTTAGCAGTCTTACACGATTCGGCAGGAATCTATCCAGTCCTGGGATTTCTTTCTTGGGAGGCTCTTCATTGTTCTTTTAATCACCTGCTTAGTTCCTGATCATTTACGTGTTTTTATGTCCTCTTGATTCAATTTGGATAAGTCACATGTGTCCAGAAATCTGTCCATTTCTTTTAGATTTTTCCATTTTATTGGCATATAATTTGTGGCTTCTGTTGTAATATTCCTCTTTTGTCTCCCATTTTATTAATTTGGGTCTTCTATCCTTAGCCCAAGGTAGCTAATTTTTTGATAAGATAGTCACTTCAGCAAAATCCTTTAGAGACTGAGAAGGCATTCCAACTCAAAATGATTTTGGAAACAAAAGACACACTAAAAGTTATTTCTTGAATACCAAAGTTGTTATTTTTAACTGATTTTAAAATATAGAAGGTTGGGTAGCCGCTTTCACATGATGGACGCCGGAAGCTGCTCTCACATCTCAGAGGCCAGAAGCCGCTCTCCTATCACGGTGCTAGAAGTCACGCTCACATTTTGGAGAGTGGAGGCTGCTCTTCCATTATGGAGGATGGGAGTTGTTTTCACATCACAGGGGCTGGAACACATTCTTATAGCATAGAGGATGGAAGCTGCTCCCACGTCATGGAGGGACCAAAGCCACTCTCACATCAAGGAGGACAAAATCTGTTGCCACATGACAGGGGCTGAAACTGCTCTGATCTGAGAGCATGGCAGGCTTCTCCCATCATGGAGCATGGAGGTTGCCCTCACATCATCAGAGTCTATCTTTTATATAAGGTTAAAAGATAGACTTGTCATCCCAGTATTTGGGAAGTTGAGACAGGAGGATTTCAGCTTGCCAGGCAGCCTAAGCTACTTAGGCCGTCTGAAACACAGTGAGACCTTGTTTCAAAATAGAGAATAAAAAGTAGAGCTGGCGTTATAGTTCAGAGCTAAAATGCCCCTGGGTGCAGTCCCCAGTAGTGCAAAAACATACAAACAAAACAAAACAAAAAAAATGTGGAAGGCTTGTGAGCAAAAAGCAGGACATTTAAGAAGACAGGACCATGGCAAGATCAGCACTACATTCTATCTCTGAGCCGAATGTTTAAATATGAAACATCTCTCACTAAGTTCCGGAGGGCCTCACTAAGTAGCTGAGGCTGTGCATGAACTGTGATCCTCTTGTCTCAGCCTCCCAAGTACTGGGATTACAAGAATGCACCACCAGGCCTGGCTTGTCTCCTCATTCTTAATTCTTTTCCTTTTTTCCAGACTTGATGAGATGATTTGACACAAGGGGAATATCCATGTTTGAAAAAGAAAAAGCTTTTTAAATAAAATCTTTCACTCAGAAGTTTCCTATTTAATGTACTAGTTAGAAACTCACGGAGGTCGATTAAGAGACTCTAAGATTTCTTCAAAATTTAACTTTGCTCGTTGGAGAGCTGTCGTGTGCTCCCTGTAGGGCAGTTTCTCCAGAGGTTGAGGCAAGAGTGTTATGGTTGGAGCTTAGGAGTCTGAGGCCACTCTAGACAACACAGGGAAGACCCACCGCTTAAAACACAAAATCCACCTGCAGTTCTCCTGCCTCAGCCTCCAGAGTCACTGGGATTGTAGGCGTGTGTCACTGTGCCCACTTCTATTTTCAGACAAACTTTCAGAAATATTTGTGTTCATATTAATCAAGAAATGTTTGGTCATCATCCACATAACATTTCTAATCTTTTGCTAGTACATCTTCACATGACATTATGATAGTAGAAATGAAAGTTCATTTTAAGGGGAAATCCATTAAACAGAAAAAAAAAACCCTAAGTTTTTCTAAAGGGCAAATTTTGCAAAGAATCACACTGAACTGCATTCAGTATAAAATGTATAGTAATGTATTAATAAGATGAACCAGCATTCTTCTGAGATGATGTATAATTCAAACCAATTTTAGTTGTATTTTTATCAGATTGTCATTGCATATATCAATTCTCTCAACTTAAAATAAGTAGATGTGTGTGTGTGTGTGTGTGTGTGTGTGTGTGTGTGTGTTTTGCTGGGAATTGAACCCAGAGGCATTCTATCTCTGATCTGCACCTCCGGCCCTGTTTTATTTTTTATTTGTAAATAGGGTCTCACTAACTTGCTGAGGGCCTCACTACATCACTGACGCTGTCCCAGAAGCTCGGATCCTCCCATTTCAGCTTCCACCATGCCAAGCTTAGGAATTTTATTTTTCTTGTGTTAGTAAGCTATTCTCAGGTTGGGTCCAGATGCTAAATGTCTTACAAAGAAGGCCGCATTTTATAAGTTATATATCACACCCATCATAATGTCCCTTTCAAGTAAAACAATATAAATCATACTTATTTCAGATGCATCAGCGGTTGGAACAACGTGTCAACAGAAACCTAACAGGTATGTTCCAAAGGACTCTGAACCCAGCCAGTTTGGTTCTTGCAGTTATTGAGCTTCTTCTCTTGCCATTCCTCCTAGGCGGCCCTGTGCTTGGACTTCTACCCGACCTCAACGACCCACCTTCCTTCTCAAGCGTCGTACTAGTGTGGTTACTCCTTCTTGTTCAGGTATGAACATGAAGGTATTACATGTTCAGGTATTACATGTCACATCCACCAGAAAGCCCCCAATAGGGGCATAAAACTGTGACACAATCCCGTCTCTGCGTTCCAGGCTTGCCCTGTTTTATACCTGTCGTGTAGCTAGGACATTGTATACAGAACGCCTCATCCCCTGTGTTTTGGGGTTCTGCTCTGTGACTGTTGAGGAGTTGCCGGAGCCATCTTTATCTTGGCATTCCAGTGCTTGCCACAGTAACTCAGCACGCAGTTGCTGACTTAATGAATGAAGAATGCAAAAAACCAGAAGCCCTGCTACTCAGTCACAAGGATAACAAATTCAGTCTGCAACTAAGGGCAAATTCTATTTAAGAGTAATTTTGTACTGGACTTGAACATACGTATTTTTTATTCTTAGAAACACTGGTAAAATTCTCAAATTTACTGGCTAATGTTTATCATCTATGAAACCTTTGAGGTAAAGAATATAATTAATTTTCTTTCTAGTGAATAAAGAACTCTAATCCGGATCCTTTAGCGCTTCTGGACCGGATGCGCTCCTAAGAAGCCAACATCTTTCAGAAATATCACAAAAGGAGATTATCTGAATCGTATTTTATTAGTTGGATTGTTAGCTTAACACTTTGTTCCCCTTTAAGTTCTAATGTGAAAATGTTATTGAATGAAATTAGTTTTGTATTAAGTATAATAAATATTAATAAAACATTTGAAGCATTTCCTGGCATTTATGACAAAGTTTTAAGTGCAAGTACAAACCAGTATTGTTGAGTCGGAATGGTTCAACTGTTGAAATGCCAGCTCTCTAAACAGCCCCCAGCTAACCAGCAGACATTAACACTTTGGTGAGTTAAATATCATGCTAAAGCTGAGAAGAGTGGCATACGCCTGTACCCCCAGTATCTGGAAGGCTGAGACAGAAGGGTCACAGGTTCAAGGCCAATCTCAGCAATTCAGCGATATTCGTTACAAAATGAAAAGAAGCCAGATGTGGCAGCACACCCCTCTAATCCCAGTATTTGAGATGCTGGACAGGAGGACTGCAAGATTGAAGTCAGCCTCTGCAAATTAGTGAGGCTTTCAGCAACTTAGTGAGACCTCATTTCAAAAAAAAAAAAAAATAGGGCTGGGAGTATAGCTTGGAGGCAGAATGCCTCTGGGTTGAATTCGCAGCACCATGCATAAAAAAATGAATAACTAATTAAAAACTAAATATAGCTTGGGTTTGGTTTGTAGGTAGAACATCCCTGGGTTCTATCCCTAATACCACATTAAATAAATACATAAATAAGTAAGCAACACATTATTGGTGGTTTATTTATATTTTCCAATTTTCATTACTATATATGGACTAAAAATTTCGACTAACATTATTTTGGTATGCCGGTGATAACAGCCATTGCCAATGTTTTAATGTATTTTCATTGTTTTGTGCCACTGAACTTACATACTTTTAAATGTTGACTTATACTTCTTTCTTCATGGGAAACAATGCTGTCTGAGGCTTTTCATCCATTTCTTCCTTTTATTCTCTTTCCTACCACCTTCCTTCTCCTCCTTCTCTTCCTCCTCTTCCTCCTCTTCCTCCTCCTCCTTTTCCTTTTCCTCCTTCTCTTTTTTTCTTTCCTCCACCTCTCCCGCCTCCTTACTTGTAGTACTAGAGATTTAACCCAGGGGCATTCTATCAATGAGCTGTTCTCCCAGCCTTTATTTATTTATTTATTTATATTTTGAACAATGTCTCACTAAATTGGTGAGGATCTCTCTAAATTGCTCATACTGGCCTCTAATCTGTGATTTTCTGTCTCAGCCTCCCAAGTACTGGAATTGCATGTGTGAGCCACCATGCCTGGCTGCTTCTCACCTTTTCTGTTTATTTGTTTAACTTTGGTTAACTTTTTGGAAAGACTCTTAAAATTAAAGGTCCAGTTTCTAGTACAGAGAACTTTGCCCCAATCCATTGGAGAGTGAATTGCTGACATATGCTATCATTCATGATTACTTTAGTGTATATGTACTACAAGACAGAATATGATCTCTAACTACAATACAACCTTCATAATAAACACTGTAACACTAATACTTCCTATCACTTAATCCTCAGAACTTCTTAAATTTCACTAATTGTCTAATAGTGTCCTTTATAGCAAAGTATCCATTCAGATCCACGAATTGCACTTCATTGTATTTTTAGACACCTGCGGTCTCAAACATTGCTCAGTTTCTTCTTGACCTTTGTGACTTTGACTCTTGAAGAGAGTTCTTCTAGGATGCATGTCAGGTGGGTCCATGGTAAAGTTACCATGTACTCTTTGCATGTCCTCCGTTAATTCAGGTGGAGATGATTTGGGAGCCTGTAAATATCTGATTGCTCCTCAAAATTTCACCCCCTGGATTTCGCATTTCCTTGATGATTCCTGCTTGCATCAATTCTTTACTATGTTGTGTGCCAAATGATCAGTCTTTCATTCCTTCTACACTGATCAGCACAACAAACCAGCACACAGAGGAGCAGGGAAAGCTCACTTTGGTGCTCACAGGCCCCAGGTGAGAATAGCAACAGCCATTCAAGCTGATTCCAGGTCTTATGGACCTTTGACCACTCATCGCTAAGTACTTTCCCAGAACCTGCTTGGCGAGTACAGGGAGTCCTGCTGAAAGCTGTCCTCCTCTGGCCTCTAGAGGTGGAAGGTCAGGGCTGCCTCCCTGCTCCTCTGTGGCCTTCTTGAGAGTCCCTGGCAGGTGCCTTCCCTACCCTGCCTAGGAGTGATGCACCCACTTTTATTCAGCGTATTCCTGGTGAAGGAACTTGTAAGCACTGAGTCAGACTCAGCTCTCACTAGAGACTGGGCTGGGCAGGGAGCATGGTGGTGGGCAGGGGTGGGGGCTGTGGAGATGGCGTGCTCCCCGGAGCACTCAAAGCCTCTACCACCAACTCTGGGGCCTCTGCCCATCGCCTTCTAGAAAGCACTGCCTCATGCAGCTCAGTGCCTGCGACCTTCCTCAGGGAGTCTTCACCTTCAGGATCAGCCCGCAGTCTATTCCCTGATCCAGCTCCCAAGCAACACCTCCCAAGGTCCCGCTGGGCTTCCCTGGCCTGGCCTCCTCTTCTCCAGCTGTTCCACCTCTGCTACCACTGACCCACGGCCTCATGGTGCAGAGAGAGGCTCAGCCCAACCTGCCAAGAAGCTGCGACTGACACAAGTCTCCATTAGTTAGATTCCACCCTAGGCATCCGCTGGGTGGCCTCCTCCAGGAGCCTCCCTGACTCCCCTGGCCTCATCCTCTCCATGGACTCCTAAGAGCCCCCAGCTCTTAGTCCACTGTATGGGCAACTGTCCTGGTCACATGGCCTGCCACTCACCCTGGGAACTTGGAGCACTACAGGTAGTGTTCAATGGGTCCTGGGAGCCCAACCCCAGGGCGCTATGGGAGCCGGGCCCCAAGGGAAACTGAGGCCCAAGAAAGGGTGAAGCTGGGAGGGATAACAAGAGGGTTATTGGGATGGATGATGGATGGATGGATGGATGGATGGATGGATGGATGGATGAATGCATAAGGAGGTGGCAGCAAGGTTGCCTCTGGCTCGTGGCTACTAGAGGAGACACTTGTCGAGTGGAAAGGTGAGAGACAGAAATGGGGACCCCTGCACTGTCAGAGGGGAGCCCCCTACCCCGCCAGCACTGGAGGAGTTGTTTTTTTAGGAGGGGTAGCATCAGAGATGGGCAGGGGTGAAGGGGAGGGGGCAGCGGCAGCCTTGATGTGCAGAGAAGGGCAGAGCAGCAGCACCAGCAGCACCAGCAGGTGCACAGGGCCTGGCTGCCCCCCACACCCACAGTGTCAGCAATTTGAACCAAGTGCACCTGGTGCAGAGAGAGGCTCAGCCCAGCCTGCCAAGAAGCTGTAATGGCCACAAGTCTCTGTTAGATAGATTCCACCCTAGGCAATTTGACTGACAAACCCACAGTGTTTTAACGGATTGCTTCCTTCTCCTAGAGCTGCCAAGACATGGCAATTACAGGATCAAGCCTGCACTGCTGAGGGCTGCTACAGACACCGCAGGCCCACCCGGAAGTCCTGGGAGAGGAGAAAAGGTGCCAGATGGGGAATTTTCTCTGCCCATGAGAATGGCTCCCAGATTGTATTGGTTGCACAGTAAGCACCCAGGTTAAGGAAACAGTCGCCTCTTCTCTCCAGTTACCCTCACACCGTGTGGTCAGACTAACATCTTCTACTTGACCTCTAGAGTCAGTTAACTTTTTGTTTGTTCGGTACTGGGGATTGAACCCAAGGGCATTCTACCTCTGAGCTACACCCCCAGCCCTTTTTATTTTCATTTGAAACAGGGTTTTGCCAAGTTGCTGAGGCTGGCCTGGAACCTGCAGCCCTCCTGTCTCAGCTTCCTAAGTACAGGGATATGCCACCATGCCCAGCCAAGTCAGTTAACTTTGAATTACAAATAAACCAAAACAAACCCCCTTAATCCACACATATACCACTATAACAAAAAAATTTGGCTTTTTCAGATCTTAAACTACGAGCTATTTAGGAGCCAGAACTTGACAAATAGCCTGCTTAATTTGAGGAATAATCTGTCTGAGTTACTGAAAAAGACTTCGGAAGAGTCATTTGCACTTGTTTCTACCGTGAGTGAACTTCCTTTACCCAGTGGCTGTCAAAGATGACTGGGGGTGACATGGCACTAAGGCATCTTCCCAACCTTGCTGGTCCACTGCATTAGCTGTGGGCTCCTTAGGATTTCTTCTTCTTCTTTCCCTTCAAGTATCACAATGTTTATTGATAGACAAAATTATGTAAAATCGCTGGGCGTGGTGGCGCACGCTTGTAATCCCCGCACTTGGGAGGCTGAAACAGGAGGATCGCGTGGGTTCGAAGCCAGCCTCAGCTACTTAGTGAGGCTCTCAGCAATTTAGTGTGACCCTGTTTCCAAATAAAATATAAAATGGGTCTGGGAGTATAGCCCGGAGGTAGAAAGCCTCTGGGTTCCACCCCCAGTACCACCAAAAAAAAAAAAAAAAAAAAAACTTCTATCAAATCAGGCTATGGACATGACTCGATAAATTAAGTAGACTTAATTTCAGTACTCTAATTAGAGGGACCAATTCAAATTCTCACCATTTGTTTCACAATAACCACATCAAAGGGAGTAACAATGTCTCAAAACTGATCCATTTTGTGTAAGTAAACCATGTGTCATTTAAGGATTTTACCTTTACATGACAAATTACTCTTGGAAAACATTTGGCAAACAGGATGTGTTGAAAGAAGGAAATCACTGATATGCCTTTTGGCTCTAAATTGTGGGAGGTAAATACATGTTGATTCTTCCCTTAATTAAGCACTGGCTCATTACAGTTGAAGATTGTGGTAATAGGAGAATGCAAGTTCTGTGTAAAGAAAGACAACTCTGCTGATGTCTGATGGCCATGTCCTGGCTGGCAGTGGTTTAAACCCAACTCTGATCCTCTAAGATCCTTCTTTGAGATTATTGGGTTGAGTCATCATCTTTATCTTGGACTACGCTTAGATCTATATTTATATATACATGATTGATTTCATGTATTTGTTGCAAAGCAATTTTAAACAAAGTCCATACAGTGGTAATAGCACTTTCCAGAAAGTGGAGGGGCCTTTACAACTGCATCAGAACTTAGGCAGACAATAAATCAAAGAAAGTCACACAGTTCTCTCCAGGAAGAGCGAAACGATCCAAGTTCTTAATAGAGATGCAATTTGTGTTAAGATTTTTCTAAAATGTATCTTTTTAAATCTAGATTTAAAATTTAGATTTCTAAACTTTAATATTTTTAGATTTATAAAATTTAAAATAACAGAATTAAATATCGTTAAGTTAATACATCAAATATTTTGTATGTGACTTTCTCACATGGAACTTGACATTGCACATACAGATTGATGTCTATTACCTGAAAAGTTTGCTGCACAGACTGTAGTGAATTTTCCATAACTCCTTCAGCTCTAAAGGCAGAAGAAAACACAGGAAGACCCAAGTTGAGGTCCTAGCCCCACTACTGACTGGAGGATATGGAGCAATTGTTTAACCCCATGAGAGAGTAAAGATAACAAAACCTTTATCATGGGGTCAGTTTGAAGATTATATGAGATAACAAAGGTGAAATGCTAATAGTATCCAGTGAGTCAGGACCAGATTTTCTTTTCCCATGCTGTCATGCCTCCTCCTCCTGCTTCCTCCTCCTTCTCCTTCTGTCCTTCTCTGTGTTCTTCCTGTTCCTCCTCCTCCTCCTCCTTCTTCTTGCTCTTCCTCTTTTTCTTACTCCTTCTCCTTCTTCTTGCTCTTCCTCCTACTCCTCTTCCTTGCTCCTCACCTTCTCCTTCTTTTCCTTATTTTTCCTCCTCCTTTTTCTTCTTGCTCCTCTCCTTCTTCTTGCTCTTACTCCTCTTCCTTCTCCTCCTTCTAGCTCTTTCTCCTCTTCATCCTCCTACTCCTTCTTGCTCCTCCTTCGTTTTCTTCTTGCTTCTTCTCCTCCTTTTTCTCCCTCTCATTTTCCTCCTCCTTTTTTGGCTGCTCCATCACTGAGAATCCAGCTGGAAGAATGGCTACACATGCACAGATTTCACAGTTAGCACAGGAGTTGTTTACAAGGCCTACACAGTTCCAGGATGTCTGTGTTCTCAGAGACTTGCAGTAACCAGGAGCCACCGTCAACCCTGAGCCTGAGCAGCAGAGATGGGCTCCTCATTGGAATCTGGGGAAAAAACCTGTTGTCTTGGGAGAGGGTCCAGATGGAAGACCATGGGTGAAGGAGTGCTGTGGTTTGAATGTGTCCCCCAAAGTGTATGACTTAGCAATTTGATTCCCAATGCTGGGTGTCAGGAGGCGAGGCTTTCAAGAGGTACTGAGATCATGGTTAATGTCATTGTCATGCGAGTGGGTTTCCTATAAAAGAAGGTTTTCCTCTTCCTCCATGTTCATCTCTGGTCCCTCCTTCTCTCTTGCTTTCTTTTACTTTTCCTTCTGTCACGTGATGATACAGCAAGAAGAATCTCCCAGAGGTCAGCCTCTCCTTGGTCTTCTTAGCTTCCAGAACCGTGACCCAAATCAATTTCTGTTCATTATAAATTACCCAGTCTGGGAATGAATCCACCATATAATCTGGCCACACCACTGCTGGGTATCTTTCCAAAGGGGTTTAAACCAGACAACTACAATTACATACACATACCCCTGTTCATAGCAGCATGATACAATGGCCAAACTAAGGAACCAACCTAGGTGTTATTCAACAAATAAATGAATTACAAAATTATGGGAAATACACACAATGGAATTCTACTCAACAATAAAAAATAAAATTATATCATTTGCAAGAAAATAGAAGGACATGGAGAATATTATGTTAAGTGAGATTAGCCAATCATAGAGAGTGAAGGATCATATATGTGCAGGATAGGGAGTAGTTATGATACAAGAGAGACTCCAGATGAGGAGGAGAGCCAGGGAGGAGATATAGGGTAGGGCTGGAGGAAGACTTAGGCTCATTAAGAGAAATACTACCATAGACTATGTGTATACATGTGAATATATACCAGCATCAATCTGGGTACTCCATATTGGAAGGGAGGAAAATGTGGAGGGGGACAGTAAGAGGGTGTGCAAGTATCTCATTGTCAACATGATTGACATTATGATATGAGACCTTAATGCACCAAGAAAAGCACAAAAATGAATTCCTCAGTCTTAGATAGTCTGATAATCATAGTAGCACAGGATAGAGTAAGAAAAAACATTGTTATTACTAAAGTGTGCCTCATCAGGGAAGGAGCCAGGAGAACCAAGCCCTGAGCTCTCTCTCCTCTTACACCAACTTTTCCTCTTACCTCCAGTGTCTCCATGCAGTTGGAAGTCAGGGGGAGAATGCTTGGCCTGACATACTCTGTAGAGGTTGAAATCCCACAGTTGAGAGTGGGCTGTGGAAGGAGTGGTGTGTTTTGAAAAGAAGATTCCAAGACACACGTGGCAGTGTACACCTGTAATCCTGTACTCTGGAGGCTGAGACAGGGAGGTCACAGGTTGGAGGCCATTTTCAGCAAGTTTACAAGACGTTCATCAACCTAGTGAGATCCTGTTTCAAAAGAAAGGGAGAAATAAAAAAATAAAAATAAAAGTGTGTAGCTTAGTGGTAGAATAAAACATTGATACAAAAGACAAAAATAGGGCTGGGGTACAGCTCAGGTATAGAGCACTAGCCTAGTATGCTCCAGGCCCTGGGCTTTGGTCCCCAGTACTGCAAAGAATAATGGAGGAGCTACATTCAAATATGTGTATAATGGTGAATGTAGCATGGTCAACCTGACGCTCATTGTTGAGAGGGGGAAAGAGGAAGTGGTGGGGGAGGGTAGGCACCAAGTACTGTGTGAATTATGCCACTGTCAATATGATCCACATTATGATGTGAAACTATAGTGTACCAATAAAAAATTTAAAAATTAAAAACAATAATTCATGGTCAACCCATCACTGCTGTCCAGTATATGGAAAGGGATCTGGGGAAGACTCAGAGTTATCACAAGGTGACTCAGTGTGTTCCAGGGAGCGAGCAGCTATAAGGCTAGTGCATTTAGGCCCATGCAGGTACTGGGCACCTAAGCTGCCCAAGGGATCTGGTGAGCACACTGTTAGAAATAATGCTCGACACCAGGCTCGCTGATGTGTAGCTGTGGTCTCATCTCCTGGGGGACTAAGGAAGCAGGATCACTTGAAACCAAGAGTATGAAAGCAGCCTTGTTAATGTAGCACGACCTTGTCTAAAAATAAATAAATAAATAAAAATAAACAGAAAAAAGGATGTTCTAAAGATGAGTACAGTGCTGCAGGCCTGAAATCTCAGCTATTCATGACGCTGAGGTAGAAGGATGTACACTTCAGGATCAGCCTGGGCCACATGGAGAGGCCATGTCTCCACATTATTAATAAATGCTGTCTGATGGCCCAACACTGTAGAAAGCCAGCAGGGTGGACGAGAAACATGCTTCTTTTGGACATATCTCAAGATGTGGTGCCTCTAGATCCTATCGGCAGAGTCCACATCTGGACCTAAACTTCCAGGGCCTTCAGTGCCTCAAGCTCCGTGTTAGAGGCCCCCAAAGTCTCTGAACTCCCACCGGTTGGATGAAGCCATTTCCAGTCAATTATCTCCAACACAGAAAAGCCAGATGCTTTTCCTACTGTGGAATGAGGATGGGTGGATGAACCAGTGTTTCTGAGGAGCACACTTTCCATGTAAACCTATCCTGCTTCAATCGCTGAAAAAATCTAAAAAATACACATTTCTTTCTTAATGAGGAGGGGGGAATAAACAATATGAAACATAAAGTTTACCTTTTTAACCTTTTTAAAGTATGCAATTCAGTGACTTAAACACATTCACATTGCTATTCTTACCATCATCCATCTACACAACTTCTTTTAATCTTCCCCAACTGAATTTCTGGCCCATCAATCAGTACCTCCCAATAGCCCTCTCTCACCAGCCCAGCCACTCAAATTTGATATCTTTCCCTCTCTCTCTCTCCCTCTCTCTCTCTTTACTACTGAGGATTTTTACCTTTAAGCTACACATCCAGCCCTTCTTATATTTAAATTGCAACACTGTCTTGCTACGTTGCTGAGAGTCTCACTGGCTTTGTGAGGCTGGCTCTGTGACCCTCCTGTCTCTGCATTTTAAGTACTAAGATAGATTACAGGTTACACCACCAGGCCTGGCTCCCCATTCTCCTTTCTAACTCATTTACTTTTGAGGATGCACCTTACAGTCTTCCACATTGGCTCTGCCGTTTTTACAATCCCCAACAGTGAACTAAGGCTCCAATTGCTCCACAGCCCCCAAAATACTTATTTTCTGTTTAGCTTATTTTTTATTTTTATGATTTTTGGTACTAGAGATTGAACCCACAGGCATTCTACCTCCAAGCTACACCCTGTTCCCTTTGACTTTTTATTTTGAAACAGGGTCTCACTAGTTTCTGAGGCTGGCTTTGAATCTGCAGTCTTCCTCTTAGCCTCCTAAGTACTGGCAGGATAGATGTGCACCTCCACACCGACTATAGTTTTGTAAATAGTAACTATCCCCGATGGGAATCCCATTGTGATTTTGTCTTACATTTCCCTGGTCATTATGGTTGTTGAGCATCTTTTCATATTCTTATTATCCATACATAGCACCCAGCAACTGTTTATGTACTCATTATCTCCCAAATTTAAAATCACACATGTGGTGATTAATTTAATTTTGAAACATACATTGAAAATCCATAAAAAGGCATTTTCAGACAAGAGCAGCTACTTCCACTTTGTAATAGAAACTAATTTAGTAAAATATTTTAAGAATTCACCAGGGTTTAGTGATTACAAACCAGCTCTCTGGAGACAGACGATCTGAATTTGAGTCCTCTGGTTACATATGTGCTATATGAACCTCACCACCACAGAAAGCAATGCAGAGAAACCAGAATTTTTATAGAATGGGGCATTCTAAAAAATAACTGAGCAACACTCTTCACAGCCCACGGTCATAAAAAAAAATAGACTGAAGCACCATCCCAGAAGAAAGGGGACTGAAGAGACCTGACATCTGAATGCAGAGCAGGACCTGGGGTGGGTGTTGGAGCAGGAAAAGGACATTAGTGGACCATTCCTGATCAGGTATGCAAATAGCCCGCTCCTTCCCCTGAGCAGGGCAGTCCCAGGGAGTGGACTGGGCAGTGTTTCAAAGCTTTCCTGTGGGCAGAAGCTCCAGCCTCCCACGAGACTTTCCCTCCTAACACACCCCCTTGGCTGCGGCCTCCTGTGTCCTGGTGCCCCACTCAGTGTTACCTATGCCTCTCAATAAATGACGTGAGTAATGTCTTTTTTACTGGGGTCAGCTCCTAGGGGAACCAGAATGAGGACATGTCATCCTCTTTCCGTTAAGCACAAAAATAGATGGAATTAACCTGTGATTTCAGGTGTCGGGGCCATATAGCCTCGGGTGAGAAAAAGCAAGAGGGGCCTCCTAGGCCATCAGTGATGTATTTGTTTTGATCTGAGCTCTGATTATAGGGCTGTGTTACATTTGTGAAAATTCATTGTCTTGTACAGTCACCATGGGTGTGCTTTGAAGCCTTAAAATAATTCTGCTAGTTTGGACAAGGTCTTTGGTTTCTTTTGTTTTGTTTTCTATAACAAAGTGATGGCAAAAGATCTTATTCATTGACTCTTCAAAGAAAAACAGGAATAAATTGTGTATGTGTGTGTTTGATAAAGAGTGAGAGAGAAGAAATAGAGATAGAGATAGAGATGAGAGAGAGAGAGAGAGAGAGAGAGAGAGAGAGAGAGAGAGAGAGAAGGCAAGCAGACAGACAGATATACAGACAGACAGACACTGAACCCAGTGTCCACCACTGGATTGAACCCAGGGGCATTTTACCACTAAGCTACAGCCCTAGTTCACTATATTTTTAATTTTGAAAGAGGGTGTCTCTACTTTACCTATGTTTGTTTCAAACCTATGATCCAGAAGTTTCACTTCTCAAGTGCTGTGATCAGGGGAATGTCCCACCACACATTTGCACTGAGTAAAACAAATCAAACTACAATGCCTGTAATACCAGTGCTTTGGGATTGAAGACAGGGAGGATCTCAGTGTCAAGGCCAGCCTCAGCAATGCAGTGAGACCCTGTTTAAAATTAAAAATATATTAGGGCTGGGGGTGTAGCTCAGAGGTAGAATGCCTCTTGGTTCAACCTCTAGTGCCCAAACAAACAAACCACAAACTATTTTGTATAATTGTTTTTATGGCTTATATATGGTCATAAAATTGGAAGAGACAAAGATTAAGAACATGAGAGGCTGGACAGGTGCAAAGAAGAAAGAAAGAAGGAAGCAAGAGTTAGCAAAGTATACATATGTATACATGAACACACTGTGTTTCTGACATTTTTATCTCTATACTTTCAAAGTGTTTTTCCTTCCTTACTGTCAAATGGCCTATAAAGGCCCCTCTCCAAAGCTTAGCAAAACAGGAACTCATGAAATTATTTTCTCCCACATTCAACAAAAAAATTTTCCTAAAATCTTGTCTCATACTCAATAAGGAATGTGTCATTAAAGGAAATTTTGGCATTAATCCCTGTTCACAAAAAGAAGTACATCGCTTTCCCCAGCATCCTGTTTCTACCCGGTGGCCTGTCAGGCTAACACAGATAAAGGACTCCAGGTTGACAGCCAAGGCAGAGGGTATTTTGTGAGGTGTCAGTGTGTGTTTGGAGGGTTACATGCAGGCCTTGGCAGATCGTAAGGAGAGATGTGACAACCCACTGTGAATGAATTTTAGGCTGGACTGAGCAACAGGTTCACATCAAAGACAAGCATATCATCATGAGGTCTGTACACCTTTGCCAGCAACTCCTGTTAGGCCTTTGTTACAGATATTAATGCTTGTTATTTTGAACTAACACTCAGAGCAAATCTAAAAAGGTTCTGGATTAACCTATTAAAAGTCAAATTGTTTACTGCACTGATACTACTACAACATTTATTGCAGGCAATTATTAGACAAGTGTGGGTGACACTTGTGTGCACACATAACCACCAACCCTGAGTCCATGACTGATAATCATTCCTTTCCTAAGTAAATAGCAAAGTTTGCTTAGGTGTGTGTGTGTGTGTGTGTGTGTGTGTGTGTGTGTGTGTGTGTTCCTGGGGATTGACCTACCCCCTTGTGCAAGCTACGCAAGTACTGTACCACTGAGTAATACCCTGGCCCTAAAACAAGCTCTGGCATGGAAAAAAATAATAAAGAACTAAGAGGAAGAAGCATTGCAGGGAGGGGGAAGCACCAACTGGTGTAATCAAATATTCCTATAGAATAAGATTAAATAAACATTGATTGCCAACATGTTTAACCTAACAATCTAAGCTGGGTATGTGAGTGCTGTTGGGAGTTCTCTCAGTTGATTGGAGGGATTCGACTGGGCTTCAATTTCAGGGAAACAGTGAATCCTCCGATCTTTAATCTGGTTAGGTTCTTCTGTGACCCCCTTGAGCTCTCCACTTTCTGAACTCTGACACAGGACACCAAGAAGGGGAGAGAATATCTCTCCTGTAGTTTGGCAATAAAAATGAACAACTCTACCTCCTTTTCTCCCCCTCAATTATTCACAGATTTATGCATTTGGTGGCTTAAAAGTTTTCCTTTATTTTAAATCAGTACTTGATGCATCCTTTGGTTTGGCAAATCTAATTTATGGCATTCTAGAATGATGTAAAAGAAACACTCAGGTCAAAAATAGCAATATTTTTAGTGATCTGAATTCCGCAAACAAAAGTCCAGTGCATCTCCTTCCCTCCCTCCTTTTCTCCCTCCCTCCATTCGTCCCTTCCTTCCTCCCTCCATTCCTTTGAGCAGCTGAGATGGCTGTGAAAAAAAGGCAAGGCTTCGAGAAGCCTGGCTCAGGATCCTCTCATGGAAGGCACTTCAGTGGTGGTTCTGGAAGTCGTTGTGGATTCATAAGGACACGGAGTGTGGGTTCACACTCCTCTCACCCAGTTCCACTCCTTTGTGAAGCCCGAAGAGGACCCTCTGGAAAATGAGGCTGTTGCACCACAGTTTACCAACCGGAACCACTGAAATCTGGAGCTCTTGGGTGTAGCCAGAAAAGAGCAGGGTTGGAAATCAGTGTGGCCCTCTTGTGAGTTCTGGCACAGGTTACGAGTTATAAGGACTCAGCATCACATAGAAGTATACGATGAACACCAAAACAGCCAGGTTGTGGTTCCAGCATTCACTTGTGAATGGGCTATTAAAAAACACCTTTACAGTATGAGAAATGTGGTGGCTGTGAGTGTATCAGACCAGTGCTAGCAGGGCGGTGCTTGGAGGCAGGAAACATCTCCATGGTCTACCACTCAACCCCTTGGGAGGCAGCCTCAGAACCTCGGAGAATCTATGCGTGAAACAGAAGCACTGTTTTGAACATGTATGTATACAGAACAATCAGCTACCACAGCCATGAAAAGAGTACACATCTGGAAGATCAGTGTGTTGGAAGTGTGACAGCAGTCACAGAACAGTGAAAGAGTATGTGTAGTTAAGGTCATCTGCCCCGCCCTCTGTGTGAAATAGATTTGTTGTTTTAATCAAGGGCTAAATTCTTCCCTTTCTTGGACATGAGAGAAGTATTAAAGGAATCACCAATTAACTTTTAAAGAAAAAATTAAATTTGTTTGTAAGTTACAAAATAAAGGCACATTATGAACTCAAAACAACAAAAGAAATTTAGTGAGATGCTTGGCAAAACTAGGGAGGACCCTGTTTCAAAAGAAAAAAATGTGTTGAGGTGTAGTTGGAAGATAAAACTCTCCTGGGTCCAATCCCCCCATGCCACAAAAACAAGGCAAAACCTTCCTCCAGAGAGGCTGATGATCTGGGATAGATGCTACAGCAGTGGAGAGTGGATTGACTTAGGATGGAAGCTCTTAGGAAGCGGGGCAGTTCTGAGGTGGAGTGTCTCAATGTTATGTAGAAGGAGGGAGGCTCAAGCTGACCTAAGTAAAGAAGATGTGGCCATGCAGTAGCTCTATGGGGGAATGCCTGCACCATTTGTGCTTGGGACCATGTTCAGACATTTGTATATATTTTTATTTTTGTTTTGTACTGGGCAGTGAACCCATGGGCATTCTGCCTCTGAGCTACACCCCCAGACCCATTTTAGTTTTTCTTTAAATAGGGTCTTACTAGGTTGATGTGAGTCTCACTATTTGCTGAGGATGTCCTCGAAACTGTGATCCTCTTGTCTCAGCCTACCAAGTAAAGGGATTATGAGTTGGTGTGCGCCACCATGCCCAGCTTATTTGTCTATATTTTTGGTGTGGGGTTTTGGTGGTGGAGTCCAGGGGCTTTCCTACCTCTGGGCTATACCCCAGACCGATTTCATACTTTATTTGGAAATAGGGTCTCACTAAGATGCTGAAAGCCTCACTAAGTAGCTGAGGCTGGCTTTGAACCTGTGAGATCCTCCGATCTAAGCTCCCAAGTGCTGGGATTACAAGTGTGCGCCAACACGCCCGGCTCTATTTGTCTATACTTGGATGTGATGTCAGAGGCCTTGTTTCGTCTTGATCCATACTGGCCATCATGTGACCTTGTCCATATTCTTTGTGTTTTGTAAACTTGGGTATGTCCAACAGGACAACAAGCAGGCCCAGCTGGCTCCTGAATTGTAGAGACTGCTCTGCTATTTCTTGATGAGCATTAAGGTTGGTTCTAAACTTTTGTGATTAAAAATGATGATTCTTCCCAGAATATCCTTATTCCAAGGATCCTCATTTTAGGATGGATTCGCCAAAGAAATTTCCACTCTTTGGTGCTGTGTACTTTAAGTTTTTTTATATTAAACAAATTTTTATTGAACATAAATGGTATACATTTAAACTATTTTTGCTGCCCTCTCCCCCCTGCCCCCCTTTTCCCTTCCCCCTCCCACCAATGGTTAACCATGTCATATTCATAATTTTACACATATTCAGATTCAGACCCTCATTAATCAAGATCAGCCTTCCCCCTCTCCTATCTTTCCATTCAAACTTTGCTGATATTTCCCCTCCATTATCTGGAGTCCCACTGGCATCCTCTGTGTCCCTAGTTTGGGCATATTAGAGGAAACATATGTACCTTCTCCTGTGCTTGGCTGATCTCACTTAACATAATGTTCTCCAGGGTTTTCCATCTTCTTGCAAATGATATAATTTTGTTCTTCTTTATGGCTGAATAGAATTCCATTGTGTGTATTTCCCAAAGTTTTTCTATTCTTTCATCTGTTGATGGAAATCTGGGTTGGTTCCATATTTTGGCTATTACAAATTGTGCTGCTATGAACACAGGTATGCATATGTTGCTGTAGTTCTCTGAATTCAGCCCCTTTGGAAAGATACCCAGGAGTGGTATAGCTGGATCATAAGGTGGATCTATTCCCACCTTTCTTAGGAATCTCCACACAGATCTTCATAGTGGCTGAACTAGTTTGCATTCCCACCAACAATCCACAATGAAAGAAACAAAGAAAACAATTCCATTCACTATAACCTCCAAACCAATAAAATACCTAGGAATAAACCTAACACAAGATGTAAAAGATCTCCAACAAAAACTACAAAACATTAAAGAAAGAAATTGAAGACGACCTTGGAAGATGGAAAGACCTCCCGTGCTCATGGATAGGCAGAATAAATATCATCAAAATGGCCATTCTGCCAAAAGTGATCTATAGATTCAATGCAAATCCCATTAAAATACCAGAGACATTCTTCAGAGACCTAGAAAAATCAATCATGAACTTTATATGGAGAAAGAGAAGACACACCAAGACACATGCTTAATAGCAGCGATAGGGAGAATATCTTGAAAACAGACAAAATGAAAAGACACTAAATACTCAAAGATACAAATTATAGAGGAATTTCTGTTGACTCAGTGAAAGCAAGGAGACTGTGGAAAAGCATCTTTAAAATACTGAAAGAAAAAGAATTCAATGTAGAGTTTTACATCCAGTAAAAGAAGTTTTCAGTAATAAAGATGAAAAATAATTCAGAAATATGACAAGGATCTCATCACCAGATATATATATATACACACACAACAAGAAATATCACTGGAGGGAGAAGGAAAACCACAACATGTGGGAATCTGGAATTTCTCAAGGACTAAAAAAAGCAAATAGCAAAGGTTGCTGAGGTGTGTGTGTGTGTGTGTGTGTGTGTGTGTGTGTGTGTGTGTGTGTGTGTTTTCCTGGGGAATGACCCACCCCCTTGAGTATGCCCCCTTGGGCATGCTAGGTAAGTGCTATACCCTGGCCCTAAAACAAGCTCTGGCAAAGAATAATTAATAAAGAACTAACAGTAAGAAGCATTGCAAGGAGGGGGGAAGCACCAAGTGGTGTAATCAAATAATCCTATAGAATAAGATTAAATAAACACTGATTGCCAACATGCTTAAATCAACAATTTAAGCTGGGCATTGTGGTGCATGCTTGTAATCCCAGTACTTGGGAGGCCGAGACAGGAAGATCACAGGTTCTCAGATAGCATCAGCTCCTTAGTGAGGCTCTCTACAATTTCGTGAGACCCTGTTTCAAAATGAAAAATTGAGTTGCGGGTATAGCTTGGATAGTATGCCCTAGAGTTCAATCCCCAGCACCACAAAAACATAACAAAACAAAACAAAAACAACTTAATACTGGAATTCTGGATGATACCAGAAGAGTAGAGTGGGGGGAGGAACAGCAGAGGAAAGTAATCATTTTTTGCCTTTGGTAGATAAATGTATCTTTATGTATGCATTTAAACATGAAGAGTAACTTATTAAAACAGCAAGAGGGAAATGTAGAGATTTCATCCATAGAGAAAAAAGAAGATGAAACAAGAAAATTCATTTAACTCAGCAGAAACAGAAATGGGGACAAAAATAGAAAGAAAGATTGACAGGATTTTTTTTTAACTGAGAATTGAACGCAGGGGCATTCTACCTCTGAGATATACCACAAGCCCTATTTTTTATTCTTTATTCTGAAAGAGTCTCACTAAGTGCTAGAGCTAAGTAGCTGAGGTTGCCTTGTGAACCTTCGTTTGGTTCCCAAGTTTTGGGATTACAAGCGTGTTCCATCCTGTGGGGCTGGTGAGTATTTTTAATGTTGACAATATCAAGTGTTAGAAGCTGTGCAGAGAGACCCCTCATATCCCAGCAGTGGGAGTGTATATGGTTGCAGTCAATTAGGAAGCCAATTTAGGGTATTTATTAAAACCAAAGAATCTGTGTTTGTGTTTAAAGAGATTGAAGCCTATTCTAGCAGCATAACTTACAGCAGAGAAATCGTGACAACAGTCTAATGCTCCCCAATTAGCCGGATTCATGAACCACGCCATGTTCCCGCTACAGAATACTCTTCAATATTTAAAATGAGTAGTGTCGATTTATTTTTATAATATAGATAGGCATGTTATTAATGTTTTAAAATTCACATAATGAAAGGTATAAAGTTATTCTATATGTGTAAAGCCACATGAAACAAGAAGGTATATGTGTATTGTTATTGATATACCTATGTGCATAAACACCTTGAAAGAAATAAAAAAGATTAAACATCAAAGTCATGATTGAGATTGCTTCTGAGGAGGTGGAGGAGCAGATGAGCAGAATGTGTCAAGTTGAAAAGAGTTTGCAAGCCACATGTGAGGAATGTGGTATTCTTAGCAAAGGCTGACTACATTTTTGAGGAAACTAAAATTACTTACGCATTACTGGTTGGATGACTCAGATGAGGACCAGGTTCTCTCTTTCCTGGGTGGCAGGCCTTGACCCAGATGGAGACTTGCTTATCAAAACCACATGAGGGCAGGTGGCCAGGGAATGGGCTATGTAGATTCCTGGCCTCCCTCCCTTTCATCTCACAGTACTCACCCAGCCAGAATCTTAGGGAAGGTGAGGAGCTGCCACACCTGGGCTGTGGGCTCATGGTCTGGCACCTACTCTAGACGCACAGGGACTGAGCACCCTGCTAAGCAAGCCTGGTGTGAGTGCTGGTGGGAGTCCTTCTCTCAGATGATTGGAGGGTTAGACTGAGATTAGATTTCAGAGAAACAGTGAGCCCTCTAGCCAGTAATCCGGTTAGGTTCTTCTCTGACCCCTTGAGCTATCTACATTCTGAACTCTGACACAAGACACCAAGAATGGGAGAGAATATCTCTCCTGAAGTTTGGCAATGAAAAAGAACAACTCTATCTCAGCTTCTCCCCCGCCAATTAATCATAGACTTATGCTTTTCGCTACCTAAAAGTTTTCCTTTGAGCCAGGCATGGTGGCACTCCCTTGTGATCCCCGTGTATGGGAGGCGGGGACAGGAGGATCCTGCAGATTTGAAGCCAGGCTCGCTGGCTTAAGAGACCCTGTTTTCAAATAAAAATATAAAACGTAGGTGTCTGGGAGTGTAGCCCAGAGATAGAAGGGTTCCCAGGAATCCCAGTCCACCAAAAAAAAAAAAAGTTTTCTGTTGCAGGAGGATAGGTTGGGGGGGGGGAAAGGTGTGTGGTGTGAAATAATCCCCCCACCACCCCCAGACACACAGAGACAAACAGAAAAACCGTGGATTCTTGTCCTAAGCTAAGAATAAGTATTCATCGCTTGGACAGCTGCTGCAGATTTAAAGAAGTTTATTAAAAGATAGAAATATAGAGATAGTCACAGCCCTGTGCCGGAGGAGACACAGGGGGGCAATTCGAACGAAAATGCCAACAAACTCCAGTTCACTGAATATTTATCCTGTCTAAGTCCAGCAGGTCCCTTTGATTTTTGGAGATCATGTTACACCTTATCGCCAGCCCCGGCTCTGCTTCTGTTATCTCTCCAGCTGGGTTTATGGCCTGAAAGGGGGAGACATCTCTGTCTCCAAACACAGGCCCAGATTTATGGCCTGAGAGGGAGGCATCTCTGTCTCCAGACACAGGCTTTTACCTTTCGTCTTCTCCCCCAAAATGTGTTAAATTGTTCTTAGGAATGCAAGGACATGTTAGCTTAACCCTGGCTTTCTTAGTAAAGAAGACATATTTTAAGATTGGACATCTTTCCCAGTATTGACACATTAATACTTTTTAAACTCTCTTCCCAATACCAGTACATTCCCCCCTCTTTCTAGTAGCTTCCTGACATCTGTCAGGCCAATGGTAGGTACAGAACATACAGTGGGACATCTATAATTTTACAAACATTTAACATGAGCTAAGTTTTCTTCAATGTCACCCCATTATGATTACATACATACATGTACCCCTAGCAAAGGAATCAGGGCGACGACTCATCGAGCTACTTCGAAGCTGAACAGGGGCGACGTAATGGGGCCCCTGCTTAGGGTACATATGTATGAAATTGGCATGGGGAGATCAGATGGGTCCATGTGGTGTGTGTCTATGACGAGTCAAAGGCCTCGGTAGATGTCTGCCAGGTTTTGTCTGTCAGAAAGCTTTGATCCTATGAGATAATATTTAACAATATAGGTTAATAACATAGCATTTAAATGAGAAATTAAAACTTTTGTTGACTTAGACTGAAATACACAAAAGTGGGATGTATTAAGTTTATTTTGCACCATGTGAATACAGATATTAGTGTTGTGGAAACCTAAAATAGGCTTTGGAATGAAGATATTAGATGATTTGATGAATACCAGTTCACCTGGACAAAATAGATTTTATCCTTTTCCTCTGGCACTGTTTGAAGTTTATTTAAAACTTATTGGTCATCTGACAATAGGGTAACATTGGTATCTAGGACTATGTCCCAGTCAGAAAAGATCTAAAAGTTTCCCTTGGCATGAGTGAAACCAAGGTGTTAATTTTTACCTGGATATGCGCTCCTCAATTGCTTTTGTGTTTGGTAGGCTTAACAAGCTATTTTTAGGGTTATCTCTAAGACCAATTTTACATCTCAGCACAATGTGACTGATAGTTTTCCATAACTTTTTATAGTAAACACTCTTAAATGTAGGTTTTAAAGAATTATTATAGACTTTGGGGTCTCCCAATTTTATGGCATAAAGTAATCCTCTAGCCTTTTTATCAACAGTACATCCCTGTTGGTGAACTTTAGTATTTCCTTTTAATACTCCATCTTCATCACATGCCCAAACATATCACAAACACTGTTTTGCAACTTATCACACACCTCTTGCAATGTGCTTTAACCTTCTTGTTTTATCCTTTTTTTTTTTTTGATAAAACTTACAACCAAACAAATTTCATCCATGCTTTATACCTTGCTTTAACCCTCTAACCTTTTATCTGGTCCTTTGTTTCCCTTAGGGACAACCTTAGGACAAGCCTCACAACATGCTTTCTTAGTTTCACAAAACCTTCTTTCTCTGTATTTATTAACATATAAAGAAATATATAGACTTTTTAACTCTGTCTTTTGTTGTTACATTTAAGCAAACCCCCAAAAAAGCATATTACTTAATAATGTTGTTCATATATCAACAGTTAAAAGAAACCCATTTAAAAGACTTAAGTGTTACTTTAAACCTCATGAAGTTAAGAGCCTTTTATTGCATTTAGCATTTTTTTAACTCAATTGAAGTATAGATTACATGGAAAAATAAGACAGTAGATAAATATCACTAGCACCTTAAAACCTTAATTTTGCAAAAGGAGCAATATTAAAGACACTGTATATTTTATTTGACCACATATCTTAAAATTATTGTAAATTACCACAGAAATTTACGACATCATAAAAGCATCCCTTGTGTCTTAAAACATTGATTTTTTCAAAGAAAATAACTTTATTTAATCACCTCTCACAAGAGTCTAATTGGATAACTTTTCTGAAGTAACCATTTTAGCTAAGACTAATTGAGATAAAAATATCTTTGAGCAATAACTTTAGTGCAACCAGCAAAAGAAAAAAAACATTTTGTTATCAGAGGAGCTGAATTTCCTAGTGTGGCTAAGAACGTAGAATGGAAGGTCGTTTTAAACACCTCTGCAGGCTGAGTAAACAGATGGCTCAGGGCTGGCCTGAAAAGACTCCGCACCCTGGCTAAGCTTTTGGTCCTTGGGCCGGGAAAGAAGGACACTGCCTCAGATCTGGCCTCCGGGATTTCACTGCGTGATCACCTAGGGCTCTTTTAGTTAACTCAGGTGGTTGTAAGTGGGAGGACTCACTGGGAACGTAGGTCTGAGGACCCCAATTCCCTCCGGAACTGGGGGCGCTCAGCCGTTTAATGGTCCCCCTTTGCACTGTGAGCCAGGCCTCAGAGGACCTTTATGGCCTCCTGGTTGAGAGCATTTCCTCCAGAGTTGCTCTTGCTCTTTCACCTTAAACAGACTTGAGCCTAGGCTTTTGCGATCAGCCAGAATCCTTAAATGGCTTTTGTCCATCTATCTTTCCCTTTTCAAGTCTCTGTCAAACCAAATTGGTGGCCTGAAGTATTAGTCTGTCTGAGGATGGCCTTCCCTTCTACTGGGTAAAGAATTAACTAATAACGTTAGCATCTATTTTTTTTTTTTTTGACCTCTTGAAAAAGCTTAACCCTTCATGCTCTGAAATTTAAGACTATTACACGTGGCTCCAGTTGCCAATGGCAACGCTACCTAGATGCCGTCTTTAAAACAAACGCGCTAGCTTATCTCCCTAGAATCTGTTTCAAACTACAGAAAAAAAAACTACCATCCCCTAGCTCGAGTCTCTTGTTTGGAAATCTTTTTCAAGGTGGGCCATGGGCATTTTTAGATTTAACTTTGTATAGGGATTTTAACAGTGTCCCATCCGTGATGTGGGCCTAATAGATGGGCACTCATTGGGCCTGACAAGACAATAGCGGTTTCCGAGAAGCCTCAATAAGGACCAAGCACTGGCCCTGCACCCCCTACGTAGGCATAGGCAGCAAAGATCTTACCCCCGTAGGGTGCGGATCTCAGATCGCGTACTGGCCGCCACTAAGCCTTGTAGTAGGCCGGGAGGAGGTTCTCAGTCCTCTATCGTCCCCTACACTATTTAATGGGAAATTTTCCCTTCCCCTGGAGATTCTGCCGTAGCTAGGCCGTGGCAGGGGGGTCTCCATGGTCCCAGAGAGCTCATTGGCGCCGGCAATCCAGTCATCCTCTGAGATCTGGTCCCATTTTAGGGAAGGTTACTGACCTTCAAGATGCAGTGGCTTTAGAACCACCGTCGGCTGGAGTCACCTGCAGCTGTAGATAGCCCCACGTGGGCGCCAAATATGTTGTAGGGGATAAGTTGGGGGGGGGGAAAGGTGTGTGGTGTGAAATAATCCCCCCACCACCCCCAGACACACAGAGACAAACAGAAAAACCGTGGATTCTTGTCCTAAGCTAAGAATAAGTATTCATCGCTTGGACAGCTGCTGCAGATTTAAAGAAGTTTATTAAAAGATAGAAATATAGAGATAGTCACAGCCCTGTGCCGGAGGAGACACAGGGGGGCAATTCGAACGAAAATGCCAACAAACTCCAGTTCACTGAATATTTATCCTGTCTAAGTCCAGCAGGTCCCTTTGATTTTTGGAGATCATGTTACACCTTATCGCCAGCCCCGGCTCTGCTTCTGTTATCTCTCCAGCTGGGTTTATGGCCTGAAAGGGGGAGACATCTCTGTCTCCAAACACAGGCCCAGATTTATGGCCTGAGAGGGAGGCATCTCTGTCTCCAGACACAGGCTTTTACCTTTCGTCTTCTCCCCCAAAATGTGTTAAATTGTTCTTAGGAATGCAAGGACATGTTAGCTTAACCCTGGCTTTCTTAGTAAAGAAGACATATTTTAAGATTGGACATCTTTCCCAGTATTGACACATTAATACTTTTTAAACTCTCTTCCCAATACCAGTACATTTTCCTTTATTTTAAATCAGTACTGTATGCATCCTTCGGTTGGACAAATCTAATTAGAGGCATTGTAGAGTGATTTAGGGGAAACACTCAGATCAACAACAGCAATACTTTTTTTTCAATTTTTTTTATTGGTGTATTGTGTTCATACAACTTATTGAGGTAAAAAACTTGTGTGTACAAACATGTACTCATCGCTGATTTAACCCCTACCCAACTCCCACCCCATTCCCTCCCCGTCCCTCCCTCCCTTGCTTGGCTTAGTGGTTGACTTCAATATGTTTAAGTACATTGTGTGTTTTAGAGATTTTCCTCTTCCCCCCTCCTTTCTCCTCCTTTAGGTTGTCTTGTTTGCTCCTCTATAGGATTTCCTCTTTCAAGAGTTCCTCCTATGACCCATTTCTCCCTAACTCTCACATATTAGGGAAAGCATCTGATTTCTTATTTTTTGTGACTGACTACTCTCACTTAGCATAATGTCCTCCAGTTACATCCATTTCCTTGAAAATGATGTGAGGTTTTTTTGATGGCTGAGTAAAATTCCATTGTGTACATATCCCACAGTTTTGTAATCCATTCATCTGTTGATGGACATCTTGGCTGGTTCCATAGTTTGGCTATGGTGAATTGTGCAGCTATGAACATAGATACACATGCATTAGTTTGGTAGTTTGGTTTCTTTTCTTTTGGTTAGATACCCAACAGTACAATAGCAATACTTTTGATGATCTGAATTCCAGACACAAAAGTCCAGTGCTACTCCGTCCCTCCTTCTTTCCATCCCTCCCTTCCTTTCTTCCTTCCTTCCTTCTTTCCATTTTCCCTTTCTGTTGTCTTTGCTTTTCTCCGGTGACAACCACAGCCCTTAGAAGAGTACTTGGGAGATTGAGAACTGAGGATCACAGGTCTGAGGTCAGCCTTAGAAATTTAGAGTGATTCTTGGCAACCTAGGGAGGACCCTGTTTCATAGGAAAAAAACAGGTTAAGGTGTAGCTGGGAGGTAGAACTCTCCTGGATCCAATACCCCCAAACCACAAACAAAGGCAAAATATTCCTCCAGAAAAGCTGATGATCTGAGGTAGGTGCCACAGCAGTGGAGAGTGGACTCACTCAGGATGGAAGCTCTTAGGAAGCGGGGCAGGTCTGAGATGGAGTGTCTCAATGTTATGTAGAAGGAGGGAGGCTCAAGCTGCACTAAGTAAAGAAGATGTGGCCGTGCAGTAGCTCTACGGGGGAATACCTGCACGGTTTGTGCTTGGGACCATGTTCAGGCATTTGTATTTATTTTTATTTTTAGTTTGTACTGGGCAGTGAACCCATGGGCATTCTGCCTCCGTGCTATACCCCCAGTCCAATTTTAGTTTTAGTTTGAAATAGAGTCTTACTTGTTTGATAAGAGTCTCGGTACTTACTGAGGATGTCCTCCAACCTGTGATCCTCTTGTCTCACCCTGCCAAGTACTGAGATTATGGATGTGTGTGTGCCACCATGCCCAGCTTATTTGATTATATTTCTTGTGTGTGTGTGTGTGTGTGTGTGTGTGTGTGTGTATGTGTGTGTGTGTGTGTGTTGTTTTGGAGATGGAGCCCAGGGGCTTTTCTACCTTTGGGCTATACTCCCAGACCAATTTTATAGTTTAGTGTGAAACACGGTCTCACTACGATGCTGAGAGCCTCACTAAGTAGCTGAGGCTGGCTTTGAACCTGTGAGATCCTCTGATCTCAGATCCCAAATGCTGGAATTAAAAGTGTGCGCCAACACGCCCGGCTCCATGTGTCTATATTTGGATGTGATGTGAGAGGCCTTGTTTCGTCTTGATCTGTACTGGCCATCATGTGACCTTGTCCATATTCTTTGTGTTTTGTAAACTTGGGTATGTCCAACAGGACAAGAACCAGGCTCAGCTGGCTCCTGAATTGTAGAGACTGCTCTGCTATTTCTTGATGACCATTAAGGTTGGTTTATACTTTTGTGATTAAAAATAATAACTCTGCCCAGAATATCCTTATTCAAAGGATCCTCATCTTAGAATGGATTGGCCAAAGAAATTTTCACTCTTTAGTACTGTGTACTTTGAGTTTTGAAGGTTGATTCTTATTAGGGCTCTCTTGATGTTGGGTGGGGACAGTGACGAAGATGGTCGCTCCCAGTCCACATGTCTGCTTTATCTTTTCTTCCTAAATGTAGGTCTATTTTAAAGGATTTTTCTCACTTTTTTCTAAACCATTCATGGGTTGCAGACTTGCTGAGACAGCTTTCAAGAAGCTTGGAGGCAGGGAGCAGGCCAGGTAATGGAACAGAGACCCAGAGTACCTTGGGAGGGGGGAGACCTTAAGAGGCAGGCAGGAGGAGGGAGGAACAGGAGGAAGGGTGGGGAAAGTTGGGGATGGGCCCCAATACTAGGATCTTCTGAAAGGTGCAGGGGTGAGAAGAGAGAAGGAGGAAGAGGAAGAGGACAGGGACCTGGAGGATGAGGGGCGCAGTGCTCACCCCCGGCACCCAGGCACCCAGCAGGAATGGGCTTGCCCAGCTTGTTCAACACATTTGAGTTGCTTAGCAACGACTGTTGATGCCACTGTGGTGCTGCTGGGCAGAGCCACAGAAGCCTGGGCTGGCATTTTTGTACTAGTACAGTATTTTGTATTCAGTATATTGTTCGTATTCCGTATTTTTTATATTCGGTATTTTTCGTATTCAGTATTTTTCATATTCAGTATTTTTCATATTCAGTATTTTTCGTATTCAGTATTCAGGGGGAACGTGTCTCTTAGACCCGTGGCCTCTGAAATGGCCTTCACCGCCTTGTACAAAGCTTTGTGCAAGCTCCACAAGGCTGCCAGGGCTGGTAATGTCGCTGAGGTGCAGCGCCTGCTACTGCTCAGGCTAAGCAGCCTAAATGACAGAGACAAGAAGAACAGGTAAAGGGGGGTTCTGGGGGCCTGCCGGTGGGCGGGCAAGCAACTATGAGGAACACAGGCAAGGGTGCTTCTCTGCTCCCGCCCACCCCTTCACAGCCAGCATCAGACCAGCTAAGCACCTTGTAATCCCAGTACTTGGGAGACTGAGATAGGAGGATCATAGGTTTGAGGACAGGCTCAGCAAGTAGTGAGTGAGACTCTCATCAACCTAGTGATATTCTGTTTCAAAATGAAAATGAAATTGGGCCTCCCAAGCACTGGGATTACAAGCATGTGCCACTACACCCGGCATAATGCACATATTTTGAAAACATGGTATATACATGGCTGGAAAAATGAATAATAATAATATTTCCAATAGTATGTCAACTACAGGGCTAAGAAATCTTTGAATAAAATCTGATATCTCTTTGTGTCAGTATATACCCACATATAAATGTCCCTTAAATGGAAGTGTTGAGGTGGGAAGTGGGCTCCCATTTCTTTAGTTTTAATTTTTAAGTTATCTCACTTATCATGATATCTCCAGGTTCATCCATGTTTTTGCGAAAAAATAATTTCCTTCTTTTTCATGGCTGAGTAGATTTCCATGTGTGCGTATGCCACATTTCCTTTCTTCCTTTACCTTTTGACAGACCTCTATGTTGGTTCCTTAACTGTCATGCTAAGTGAGATGAACCTGACTCAGGAAAGCAAGGACCACGTGTTTTCCTTCATGTGTGGAAGCTAGAGAGAAAGAAGGAAAGGAAAGGGACCTCGTGGAATTTTGGAGACCCACTCTAGAGGAGAGGCAGTTATGGGAGAGGAAGAGAGAGCAAAGGTGGAAGTATGGGGAGGGAAGTCGACCAAATAATGTTATGTGCACATAAGAATGTACCACTGGGAAACTATCCTGTGCAATTACAATGTACCAATAAAAGAATCTTAAAGGTATTTGACAGTATTTTATTTAGAGGAGCCATTTCAAGCCTGAAGAGAGTTTGCTGATTTCTCAGGAGTGTCAGTCCCTTGCTCATGTGCTTTTGAAGCTATCTCATGCCGTTAGGATCAGCCAGCCGTCTGTCTTTGTCCCTGATTCGTTTGGCACCCTGGGTTTTTGCAAGTGCTTCATGAACTCAATTGCCTCACTTGCACAGGTGTGTCCCAACTCAGGTCATCTACTGTGAACAACATCTCCAAAGCTCCTTGGGCCACATTGCTTACCATATGATTCGTTTTGGTAAAATTATACCTTCATATATCCTTTCTTTTTTTGTGATTTTTATAGTGAATACGCATAAGAGTTCTAGTAAAAGCTAATTGTTAATAAAGTCATCCTTGAGATGATCAGCGATTTGATTTTTTCACAAATAAAAATTTCTCATGCTCCATTAATTTCTGTGTGTGTGTGTGTGTGTGTGTGTGTGTGTGTGTGTGTAAGTGTGAGTAAAAGTATCTTCTGCTTTCAGCCGCTTCAGTATTGAAGAGCATTTTTTAAAAAATTTTATTGGTGCACTGTATTCATACATCATAGTGGGATACAAACTCTTGTAGACATACATGCACACATCGCCCAGTTAGCCCCTACCCAATCCCCACCCCATTCCCTCCCTAGCCCTCCTTCCCATGCTTGGCTTAGTGGTTGACATCTAGTATTATAGCAATTTATCCAAAATTAAAAACTGATAATCTCGAGACTTCCGGGAAGATGGCGACCAAGAAAAGCGGGGCTTAAGAGCCCCGCTAACAACCAATCTCCATTACCACAAAATCAGCGCCTTTCATAGCCAGAAAACACCATCACCAGAGAAACAAAAAACCCACCAGGCTCCAGAGAGAAAGCGAACTGAGAACAGAGCTCAGAGCCACAGAGGAGATACACGTGCCCGAGGACGCGGCAGCAGCGCCATAGTACCGGCGGCAGCGGCGAACTCACCGGACAGCTACAGCAAGCCGAGGTGAGCCGCTGCAGAACAGCCAGGCGGGATCTTTCGGAGCAGAGAACATTTAAAGCTCCCAGTGGCTGAGCTCAGCACACGCTGCAGGGACTCAAAGTGGAACTCAAAACCAGAGAAGAAAAAATATGCCAGCCTCACGGCCGAGGGCGTAGCAGCAGCACCATATTGCCACCGGCGGCAGCAGCAGTGAATTCACCGAGTCCAGTACAGCTACATCTGCGTACTCAAGAACAGTGAGTCAAATTGCGGGCCACAGAGGAGAAATCCCAATACTGTACCTCCTGGGACTTGACCCAGTGGGAGAGGGGCAGTGGCAGAGATATAACACCATAGGAGAACGTGCAACCTGGCACCCCACATAGTTTAAAGCAGCCTCTATCGACTCCCTGGGTCGGAGACTCTGTGATACAACCCTGTAAAGGAGTAGTGGGGTCTGAGATACTACAGACTCGAGATCCAGAGCACCTTAAGTGAAGTCATAGTGACCCAAGGGAAGAACCCAGAGAAGGCACAAACTTCTGAAATCATGGGGAAGAGGAATAACACTGGAGCAATGAATACCCACAACCTCACAACATCAGAACCTGATAAAACAGAAAATCAGAGATTTCTAGAATCTCAAATCAGGAAAATAACTGTAGAAATAATAGAGGTGCTTCAAAAAGAACTCAGAGAGAGCCAAAAAGAGATAAAGGATGCAATTAATGAAGTAAAGGCCTCAATTCAAAGTACAAACAACCGATTAGACCACATGGAGAACAGAATCACGCTCTTAGAAGATGAGCATTCCAAAAATGAACGCATACTTTCTAACCTAGAAAAAAATATCCAACAGCAGGAATCTGACATTGAAGAAATATGGGCCCATTTTAAGAGAGCTAACCTAAGAATAATTGGAATAGAGGAGGGAAAAGAAAGTGAAACCAAAGGGATCAACAATCTCTTCAAGGAAGTAATAGCAGAAAATTTTCCAAACATAGAGCAAGAGGTTGATACACAGATCCAGGAAACTTATAGAACTCCCTTTAGACAGGATCGGAGAAGAGGATCCCCACGCCACATCATTGTCAAAATGACCAATGTGGAAGCCAAGCAGAGAATCTTAAAGGCAACAAAAACAAAGGGCCAAGTGACATTCAGAGGCAAACCAATTAGAATCACTCCAGACTTCCCAAACCAAGTCATGAGAGCCAGAAGGGCTTGGAGTAACATATTCCAAACTCTGAAAGAAAACAACTTCCAGCCAAAAATTTCCTACCCAGCAAAACTTTCTATCAAATTAGATGGAAAAATAAGAAGCTTCCATGACAAAGAGAAACTGAAGGAATTTATGTCTTCAAAACCAGCACTAGAGAAAATACTCAAAGAGATTAACCACAAAGAAGAAATAGGTAACACACACCAGAACCAGAGAAACAAGATTTTCCATCCAACAGACAACTAAGATTGGTTATCTGTGGAGATTCATTATTTATGTTAGTCTTTTACCTATCTCTAAATGGTATTGTTTGCCTTTATTGTTGTTAATTTTTAGGATTTCTAGTTGGAATATTAATATACCTTCAGATATAGCATTTGGAAATATTTTATCCAATTCTATTAGTAACTTTTAACTCTGTTTACATTGTCTTTGGATATACAATTTTTTTTTATTTTTTAGGGAGTTTGTATACTCTTCTGTTGCCTGTGCTATTGAATTCATATCCAAGAAATCACTGCCAATTTCAATGTTGTGAGGTTTTATGACCCAGATTTTCTTCTAAAAGTTTATAGTCTTAAGACTTATATTTAGGTCTTTTATCTATTTTGAGTTAATACTTGTATGTGGGATTAGGTAAGGGTCCAATTTTATTCTTTTCCAGGTAATTATTATTTTTCAACAATATTTAGTTAAAAGATTATTATTTCCACCACCAAATGTTCGTGGAAACATTGTCAAAAATAACTTGACAATATAGGGAAGAATTTAGCTCTAGGCTTGTATTTAACTCCAATGGTTTATATATCTGCCTTTAGAAGAGTACTACACTGTTTCAATTATTGTAGCTTTATATGGTTTGAAATCAGAAAATATATATCTTCTAGCTTTGTTCTTTTTCAAGATCGTTTTGGGTATCTAGAATCCATATTCCATATTAGGATAGATTTTTTTCTGAAAAATAGATATATAAATATATGATAGTTTCACCTAAAGAAACAGAAAAAAATATCCTCTGGTAAGAAAGAAAGCAAAAAGAAATATTGAAATGTTATCTTTAAGTCATCAAAAGCTTGGTATCAGACAAATGAAACTGTTATGTGAGATTATCATTTTTAATTTTGGATAAATTGCTATAATACTAGATGTCAACCACTAAGCCAAGCATGGGAAGGAGGGATGAGGAGAGAATGGGGTGGGGATCGGGTGGGGGCTGACTGGGTGTTGTGTGCATGTATGTCTACAAAAGTTTGTATCCCACTATGATGTATGAATACAGTGCACCAATAAAATTAAAAAATTAAAAAAAATCTGGGAATGGCTGCATTCCCAGAATTTGGCAGGCTGAGACAGGAGGACTGCCAATTTGAGGCCAGCCTCAGCAACTTAGCAAGACTCGATTTCAAAATGAAGCCTAAAATACTGCTAGGGTGTAGCTGTGAGATAGAATGCCCCTTGGGGGTTCAATTCCTCGTACAAAAAAAAAATCAATGAAGTGTGCTTCTTTTTTCATTAATGCAATAACAACAGTAAATATTATTATTTCTTCAGACGAAAGTTAAATGTTTGTTTTCGAGGCAGAGGAATCCGATGCTATTTAATGTTTAGAATTGCACAGTAATTGTATCATTTCAGAGTGCTCTCTCATATCCTAACAAATCCTTATATTTTCATAGAACTGCTTTACATGTTGCATGTGCCTGTGGCCAACCAGAAGTGGTGGCTCTTCTAATTGATAGAAAGTGTGACCTGGATGCCCGTGACACTAGCATGTCCACACCACTCATTCTGGTAAATAGTAGCCAGTGCTTTCAGCAGATGGGTTGGATGTAAATGCTGAGATGAAAAAGGGATCGATTAAGGTGACCTATCTGAGGAGATAGGAGCGGGGAAGATGGAAATTCTTTAAAGCACATGATGTACTTAAACATATCAAAGTCAATCACTAAATCAAGCATGGGAACGAGGAAGGGGGAGGGGATGGGATGGGGATTGGATAAAGCCTAACTGGGTGATGTGTGCATGTATATCTCCACAATTTTTTTATTCCATTAAGTTTTGGACACAATGCACTCATAAAAATATATTACCAAAAACATAAGGCTGGAGGTTTAGCTCGGAAGTACCATGCCCCTGGGGTCCATCCCCAGTACCACACACAAAAAAGGGGATCAGTGTCATTTGAAATATATCTGATTAGTGAAAACTGCAGAGAGGTCATCTCGAATCCTTGAATGTACAGTCCATTTCTTTGTACAATGTCAACAGGCCATTAAAAGCCAGCAAGAGGGATGTGCCACTCTTCTGCTGGAAAATGGTGCCGACCCGAATGCTAAGGATGTCTTTGGCAACACTGCCCTGCACTACGCCATCTATCATAATGACAAGTCGACCGCCGCCAAGCTTCTTTCACACAGCGCGGACATTGAAGCCAAGAACGAGGTATACAACAGCTCCGTTTTTTTCAAAAAATTTCAAGTATGTTAGTTTTAACAGGGACATACGTGGGGTCCACTTTTTCTATTTAGAAGCTCCAGCTTTCCTCGGAAGAAAACGCTTTGCAGTGAATAGACTGTTGAAGACTTCACTTTATTTATTTATTTATTTATTTATTTATTTATTTGTTTACTTACTTACATATTTATTTTGGTACTGGGATTGAACCCAGAGGCATTCTACCTCTGAGCTTATATCCCCAGCCTGATTTTCTCGTCTGGAAATGGAGTCTCACTAAGTGGCTGAGGCTGGCTTTGAACTTGCAATCCTCCTGTCTCAGTCTTCCAGGTACTGGGATTATAAGTGTCCACCTCCACGCCTGGCTCTGACTTCACTTTAAATACTGATAGTTTTTATACTTTTGCTAGTGCACTGTAATTATACATCATGGTGAGGTTCAAAGTCATACAGATACACACACAGGACTCGGCATGTCTTCCTCCATCTCACCCACTGCCCACTGGTCCCCACCCATAAATAGATTGGTAGTGATACCTTCCTCCATGGATGTGGCATAATGTAAACAATTTATTTTATCATTTCTTTACTCCTCCTCCCCTCCCTCTATTCCTGTCCACTATCCCGGTCACTTTCTATATTTGAAGTCTCTTTTGTTTCCTGGTTTCTCTTGAGCTTCCCCAGTGAGAGAAAACATTCAACTCCTGACTTTCTGAGACTGGCTGATTTCATTGAACATATTTTCTAGTTTCACCCACTTTCCTGCAATGGCATGATTTTTTTGTTCTTTGTATCTGAGTAAAATTCCACTGTGTGTATATACATTGGGAAACATTTTTGTTTTCTATTATCTGTTGAAGGACACCTATTACGTATGTTGAAAGACATTTTCAACGGTACAGCTTTTTTTTTTCTGCTTCCATAGCAAATATTGGAGAAAACATTGAATTTGTTAGGACAATAAATTTTTATGTCAAACAATATTTTCATTGAAGGTTTTTTTTCTAGCTATGTAAAAGAAAAGCAGAAAAGCAAAGTTTGCCTAGCACACGGGCTTTATATTTATCTGAAAAATGAGAGCATGAAAGAGATTAATTGCCCAGATGTCAAAAACATAAATATCTGGAAGAGCTGGAGTTTGGTTAGGTGCTGCTTTCTTCCAATCTCATTTCCAATAACAGTATTAGCAGAGCTCTCTTTGTCTTCCCCTCCCTCTCTGTTAGGGAAGTTAAAAGAGTACTACTGGTGACACTTTTTGACTTGAGAATAAAACCTTTTTCCTTCCAACCATCAACCACCCACTGTTGTTCAGAAGGTCTCTAGATATTTGCTTCTGTACATCTTCTGATAATAGAGGCTGGAGTGGGGAGAGGACTTGAAGAGGGAAACACTTCAACAGCCATGATGTACGTAGACAGACTTATCAAAGCCAATCACTGTGCTGAGCACAGAAAGGTGGATAGGAAGAGAGGGAGCAGGTGGGGCCTGGGGAAGGGCTCAGTGAGTGCTGTGTGCATGTATGCCTCTATCACTTTGAACTTCATAAGGGTGTGTGATTACAAGGCACCATTAAGAAACAAAAAAACTAGCGTTCAAGAGGCTGAGACCGGAGGATCCTGGTTCGCAGACAGTCTCAGCTACTTACTGAGGCCCTTCGGAACTCAGTGAGACCCTGTTTCAAAAATAAAACGACATCTGTGCATTGAGGCGCACTCTTGTAATCCCCATGCTTGGGAGGCTGAGACAGGAGGATTGCACAGGTTCAAAGTCGGCCTCAGCTACTGAGTGAGGCTCTCAGCTACTTAGTGAGACCCTTTTTCCAAATAAAATATAAAAAAGGGCTGGGAGTATAGCCTGGAGGTAGAAATCCTCTGGGTTCCACCCTCAGTACCACAAAATAATGAATGAATTAATTAATAAATAAAAAAAGAATAAATTAAAAAAAAAACGGGCTGAGAGTGGAGCTTGGAGGTATAATGCCCCTAGGTTCCATCCCCGGTACTACAAAAATAAACACATAAATAAATAAATAGCCATGTGTGGTAGGTAGTGCATGCCAGTTGTCCCAGTCCTTGAGAGGCTGAGACATGAGGCTGAAGGTTCAATATCCACCTCAGCAACTTAGCAAGACCTTCTTTGCACATAAAAAGTCAAGGGCTAGGGGAGTAATTTAGTGGTAGAATGATCCTGGGTTCAGTCCCCAGCACCAAATAACTATACAAATATAAATGAACTAAGCCAGGCGTGGTGGTGCACGCTTGTAATCCCAGCATTTGGAAGGCAGAGACCAAAGGATTGCGGTTTATGGAGAGCCTCAGTTACTAATGAGGCCCTTTGCTATCAAGTGAAACCCTGTTTATTCAAAATAAAGAATAAAATAGGTAGGGCTGAGGGTGTTGCTCGGAGGTAGAAGGCTCCTGGGTTCCATCCCCAGTACCGCACCAAAAAGAAAGAAAGAAAAGAAATGAAGTGTTTTGTGTGCAAATAACTTATGTTTCACGTGACCCTTTGAAAATATATGCAGCAAAGATAAAAGTCCCTCTTCCATTCCGATTACTCCCTAGCTTCCATATAAGAGAGAGAACATATGACCCTTGATTTTCTGAGACTGGCTAATCTCACAACATAATGTTCCCCAGGTCCATCCATTTTGTTGCAAATGATATGATTTTGTTCTTTTTATTGCTGAGTAAAATTCCACTGTCTGTATATCGCAGGATTTTTCAATCCATTCATCTGGTGATGGATACCTAGTTTGGTTCCAAAATTTGGCTCTTGTGAATTGTACTGCTATAAACATGGATATAGATGAATTATTATAATATTCTGATTTCAATGCCTTTGGAAAGATCCCCAGGAGTAGTACAGCTGGATCATATGGTGAATCCAATCCCAGTTTTTTGAGGAATCACCACACTGAACTCGATTGTGGCTGCATTAATTTGCAATGTCACCAGCAGTGTAGAAGAGTTCCTATTTCCCCACATCCTCGGCAGCATTTACTGTTGTTTGACCTCTTGGTCCTTGCCATTCTGATTAGGATTGAATGGAATCTCAGTGTACTTTTGATTTGTATCTACCTGTTTGCTAATGATGTGGATCATTCTTATCATATATTGATTGGCCATTTGTATTTCTTCTTTTGTGAAGTGTCTATTTGGTTTAATTGTCCATCTCTTTTTTATGCATCAAAGCATCATGCATGCAAATAATTTATTGCATCTGAGACTTATATTTTAGAGATAAATCCCCAAATTCCCTAGCTAAGCATTCATTTATTATGTATATATCGTGTGTGTGGTAGTGGGGATGGAACTCAGGGGCATTCTACCTCTGAGAGACACCCTCAACCCTATTTTTATTCTTTATTTTGAAACAGGGTGTCACTGAGTTGCAAAGGGCCTCCCTAAGTAGTAGCTGAGGCTGTCCACAACCCATGATCCTTCTGTCTCAGCCTCCCAAATGTTGGGATTACAAGCGTGCACCAACGCGCCTGGCTTATTATTTATTTTTATAAATTTACATCATATTGGGGTAGAGAATATCAGAGAGATATATGCACACAGCTCTTGGTGCCCTTCCCACCAGGTCTCTCCTCCCTCATCCTTCACACTCATGTCTTTGAGATTGAAATTGGTAGTTTTGTATACATTCATATTGTTATTTCAACTATTACTTGATTTATGACTTCATCTCCCCTCCTCCTGTCCCTAATCCCCTCAGCCACTCTCCTGAAGTGCGGGCCCATTTATCTGATGTTGCCCTTATTCTTAAATATCTTTCTAGCTTCCAAATATAAGAGAAAACATATATCTACTCAGTTTTTGAGACTGTCCATATCTGCTTAGTGTCATATTCCTGAGTTTCATCCATTTTCCTGCATGGAGTGTGATTTTATTGTTCTTATTGGCTGAGTAAAATTCTATTGTATGCATATATCACACTTTTGTGATCCATTCATGTTGACATCATCTAGGCTGATTCCATCATTTGACTATTATGAATGGTGCTGCTATGAAGATGGATATGAAAGTATCATAATCTGATTTCACTTCCGTTGGGCAGATACCCAAGTGTGCTATTGCTGGGTCTTGTGGTAGTTTCATTCCCAATCTTCTGAGAAGCCTCCACACTGACTTCCATAGTGGCTGTACTAGTTTCAGTCCCACCAACAGTGTAATAGAATTTCCCTTTCCCCAGTTTCACCAGAATTTATTATTATTGTGTTTTTATTTTTATTTTTATTTGATACAGGGTATCACTGAATTGCAAAGGGCCTCACGAAGTAGCTAAGGGTGTACTTGAACTGTGATCCTCGTGACTCCTCCTCTTGAGTGCCGGGATTACAAGCATGTGCCACCATGCCCAGGTGTCATTGTGTTTTTAATGTTTGCCATTCTAACTGGAATTCGATGGAATCTTAGTGTGCTTTTAATTTGCTTTTCCCTGGTTGTTAAAGATGTTGAGCATTTTTTCATATATTTGTAGGCTATTTGCATTTCTTCTTTTGAAAAGAAACAGTTCATTTGCCTATTTTACAATGTTTTAATGTTAAGCTTTATAAGCTCTTTGCATATTCTAGAGATCAGACCTTTGTTTGATGGTCAGGTGTTGAAGATCTTCTCCCAATCTGTAGACTCTCTCTGTAGATTAATGATTTTCTTTGCTGCACAGAAACTTTTTAATTTAATGCTATACCATTTGTTATTTTATTTATTTATTTTTTGGGTGGTACTGGGGTTCCTGGAAACCCTTCTACCTCCGGGCTACACTCCCAGACCTATTTTTATAATTTTTTTATTTTGGAAACAGGGTCTCTTAAGCCAGCGCTGCTGGCTTCCAACTTGCGGGATCCTCCTGTCTCTGCCCCCTTAAGTGCGGGGATTACAAGCCTGCGCCACTACGCCCAGCTTAATTATTGTTTTAATTTATTGATCTTTCAGAGTCTTATTGAGGAAATTTCTATCTGTACTTATATGTTGGAGTATTGATTCTTTGCCCTCTTCTACCAGTTTCAAAGTTTCTTGTCTGATTTCTAGGTCTTTGGACCATCTGGAGTTGACTTTTGTGCAGGGTGAGAGGTTAGGTTTATTTTATTTTATTAATTAATTAATTTATTTATTTATTTATTTTTATGGGTCTGGGGATGGAACCCAGGGAAATTTTACCTCAGAGCTACAGCCCCTGCCCTATTTTTTATTCTTTATTTTGAAACCGGGTCTCACTGAGTTGCAGAGGGCCTCACTAAGTAGCTGAGGCTGTCTGCGAACCGTGATCCTCCTGTCTCAGCCTCCCGAATGCTGGAATTACAAGCATGCCCCACCACGCCTGGCATAAGAGGTTATGTTTAAACCCATTGTTTCGACATATACATAGCTAGTTTTCCCAGTACCGTTTGTTGAAAAGGCTGTTCTTTCTTCCTTGTGTGTCTTTGTCTCCCTTAGAAAGAGCAACTGGTTGTAGATATGGGGCTTTGTTTCTGAGTCTTCTATCCTGTTCATTTCTCTCTTTGTCTGTTTTTGTGCTGATAGCATTTTTGTTACTATCCCTTTGTAGTATAATCTAAAATCAGGTATTATGATGCGTTTAGCATAGTTCTTCACACTGAGAACTGCTGAGAATTGCTGAGAATTGCTTTCAGAGGTTATTGTGAATGGAATTGTTTTCTATGTTGCTTTGTCAGTGAATTCAGGATTTGTGTAATGGAATGCTAAGGATTTTGGTAGGTTGATTGGGTATCATGCTACTTTGCTGAAACTATTACTTCTGAAATTCTTCTGGTTGCATTTTTTGGATCTTCTAAGAAAGTGATCATGTCATCCACAAGCACAGATAGTTTCAGTTCTTCTTTCCCTATTTGTATTCTTTTGATTGCTTTATCCTGTCTTATTGCTGAAGCTAGAGTTTAAAATACTATGGTGAGTAGGAGTGGTGACAGTGGCCATCCTTCTCTTTTTCTGATCTTACAGGAAATTCTGTCAGATTTTCCCTATTCACAATGATTCTGGCTTTGGATTTATTGTAGATAGCCTTCATGGTGTTTAGGTAAGTTTCTTCCATTCTTCTTCCATTCTTCTTCCTCAGCAGTTAGCTGAGGCTAACTGCAAACCACGATCCTCCTGTCTCAGCCTCCCAAACACTGGGATTACAAGTGTGGGCCACCACACCCAGCCTAGATTTCTTCTTTTTGTGTTTTAAGTTCTTTATATGTTTTAGATATTAGTCCTTTATCAACGGAGTAGCTGGCAAAGATCTTCTATTCAGTAGGTTGTCTCTTTAAATTTTTGTGTGTCTGTGTGATAATGGGGATTGAAACCAGGACTATTCTGCCTCTGAGCTATACCCCTAGCCTATTTTATAGTTTATTGTAAACTGGAATCTCACCAAGTTATAGAGGATCTTGCTATATTGCTGTGGATGACCATGGACCTGTGATCCTACTGTTTCAGCCTCCCAAGTATTGGGGTTTGAGGTGTTGCATCTCCACATCTCATCTCTTTAAAATTTTGATGGCTTTCTTTGCTGAACAGAAAGTTTTTAATTTAAGGTCACCTCACTTAATAATTTTCATTTTAATTTCCTGAGCTTTGCAGGGTGTCATTGAGGAAGATTCGACCAGTGTCCATATGTTAGAGTTTGGGTCCTGTGCTCTCTTCTAGTCATTTCAAGGTCTCTGACCTAATTTCCAGGTCTTTGATCCATTTTGAGTTGACACTTGTGCAAGAAGAGAGTTTGAGGTTTAATTCTTTTTCTCTCTTTCCTTTCTTCTGTTTTTCCTTCCTGCCCCCCCCCTTGCTTTGGAGGGCCTCCCTAATTTCCTGAGGCTGGACATAAACCCACAATCGTACTGTCTCAGGCTCCTAAGGAGCAGGATTATAGGAGTGTGCTAGCATGCCTCACATCTTTCATCTTTTAAAAGAAGAAAACCCATGGGCCAATGATTAGTAAGTAATTGAGGTTCACTTCAAGCCTACGCCTTTTAATTCAGAGCCCATTTCCTTAGTGACCAATTGGGAGCCGGAGGGCTTGACATTGCTATCTGGAATCGTGACATTACAAGTAAAAGAAGTCAAGTAAGCTGATATAACATGGAGGAAACTCCATGTTACTGGAAACCTCTCAATACTGTGTCCCTGCAATTCTGATATTTTAAAAGTTACTATTTACCACAGAAAACTATTTTAAATGAGCATGAAGCAACATTAAAGAGATTTCCTTAAGACTTGCACACAGTTTGGTGATGTTTCCCTAACAGTGAATCAAGGAATATCTGTGAAGTCATGGACTTGTGAGAATGCCAGGAGGCTTTAGAACATAGATTGGGAAGGTCTGCACTAGAGCTGAGAGTTTAGCTCATGATTTCAGTAAAACACTTAAACCCTTTCCTAAGTTTTAGGATTGGGGCTTTTGAGATGAAAGATCTAGTTCCTGTTCTCAAGAGTGCTTGGCATATATGGGGAACAGTCATGTAACTCCACAGTCCCATGATAAATGCTGTGTTAGAGACCACAATTCCTGGAGCCAGCTCATGTGTGCAGTGAGTTTGGAGATGGCTGGAATGTGTGGCGACTCCCTACAGAAAGAGGTTTGCAAGGGCCGGAGCAGCACATGGGAAACACAGTGGAGCACAGAAGGAGCCTGTTGATTTCCTGCTCTGTTGCTATTCACGGGGTCTTTTATAAGATGCAGTTTGTTTGAGAAATAGGTGCTCTTGTGAATTATCAATTGCTCTTGTCCTTTTTCAGCTGGGTCTCACGCCACTCTTATTTGCCCTGCGGGAAAAGAAAAAAAAAATGGCAGTATTTTTACTGCAAAGAAAGGCAGATATACATGCAGTCGACCTACTAGGAAGGTATAGTCATATGATCTTTTTTAACTGAATGGTGTGGTAACAATCACTCAAGTCATAAGCATTAAATTAATTATTGGACAAATATTAACTTGTAATTATCGAGTAGAGTGAAAAATCTGAACACAAACCACCAGTTTGGCAGAAAAACAAGGATGCAGAGCAGCCCAAATACATTATATAGTAGTGTTCTATTGAAAATATAGTAGTAATTCTCTTATAATAATGACTTATGTGTGTTATTCAGAATCTGATTTTGTTGGTCATCTGGTCTATTAATTAAGGGGTTTCATATTAGTTTTATAAAGTATAGACTTTCAGTTTACTATTTGATTCAATATTTCTATTCCTAACCATTTCGTAGTATTCTAACTTCCTATATATTTTCCTTCATGAATTCTATGTTAGGCATAAATAATTATGCACAGTTATGTAATGAGTATGTATAAACAAGTCTTCAGTTTGCCTTTTGAATGACTGCTTTTAGTTTCTTTCTTTGAAGAACATCGGTGTTGGGTTACTCCTCAGTGCATATTAATTGCTGTTTCAGATGCAGTTCATTTCTTTTCCTATTAATTTCCAACATATTTTGATACTTTGTTTCATCGACATGGGTAGGTAAAAGAAAAATAGCTTACAACGAGTAAACCTTTCCTTTAATGAATAAATGTCATAGGTGGGTAATAAAATGAGGTAGGCTTTAGATTCACACATGACTGGATTGAATTCCTGTCTTTCCCATTGCTAACTATGTCACCTTAAATACTACTTATCACTAAATATGTTTTCTAGCATGAAAAGGAGGAGGACATCTGCTTGAAGTTTTGAGTGAAAGGTTATATACATATATAATCTTAGTTCCACATCTATCAAATGTCTCATTACCTGAAACTACTATGCCCATTACTACTATCACTCTTATTAATAGTATTCTTTAAGTCTGCAAATAGCATTTACTTTTATGACAAACAGCTTACTGTAACTTGCAATATCTTACCTCAGACTAGAGAAGAAATGGAAAATTCTGTGTGTAAATGTTTGGCTACTTCACATTAATGACCTCAGTGTATGACTATCCATAAAGGACCTTCATTAGTAACTTCTACTACAGAATATGTCAGTGGGACAACAGCTTTCCTACTTGTTTTTTTCTTTTTAACTTGGAGATAATTTATAAAGATGAACGCTTGAGCTACCAAGATGCTGACCTCTGCTACTATGCGTAAAGGGCTAATTCTACATTGGCAACAAGATTTTAATGGGTAACAAATATTAATTTAGCTATTTAGCTTTAACATTATTAAGAGGTAAAATGATCTTTCCATTAATTTAGAACAACACTAATGTTGGCGGTTAATGGAAGCTCCAGGAACATCGTGGAATACATAATCGATCAAGGTATAGATATTCATGTTAAGGATGGGCGTGGAAGATCGGCCTTAGGTTACGCCGTTGAATGTAACCGTCATATGTAAGTATTTATCTTAAAATGCTAGTGAACATTAAATGGAAGTTTACAATAATTGCCACTGTCTCATTTTATACTTGAGCTGGGATTTCATAGTTCAGGTAGTTGTGGATGGCAGTGAGTTAGTTCACTTCATCAGCCAGAAACCCTGTAAACATCTAACGAGGTAGAAGGAGCAGTGGCTACAGGAGCTATCACAGGACTTTTGTGGCTAAGCTAGGGACCCAGCCCAGGGCTTCACATATGCTAGGCAAGTCCTCTACAGCTCATACTCCCAGCCTCTGCCCTCAGACTTAAAAAACTTTATCATAGGGATTCAGCACTATTCATTTTATTCCAAGTATAAGTGCTACGATAGTGTACAAAGAGTGGCACATCTTTGCTTTTCCTAATTAGCGATTTGGGGCCTGAAATATTCCATTTATCAACAACTTAGCAAGACACTCAGTAAGTTTGTGAGACTATTTCAAAATAAAAAGTAAAGGGAGCTGGGAATGGTGGCACACGCTTGTAATACCAGTACTTGGGAGGCTGAGACAGAAGGATGCCAGGTTCATGCCCAGCCTCAGCTACTTTGTGAGGTTCTTCACAACATAGTGAGATCCTGTTTCAAAATAAAGAGTAAAAAATAGGCCTAGACATGTAGCTTGGAGGTAGAATGCACCTGGATTCAATCCCTGGTACTACAAAACAAAAAAGTGAAAAGCAGGTGTGTAGTTCAGAGATAGAATGCTTCTGGGTTCGACCCCCAATACCAAAATAAATTAATAAATTAATAAATTAAAAAATACTTAAAAGTCTAATTTAGCAGGAAATCTCATCACTTTCCCTTGGGAGCTATTTTCTACTATCTTCTTGAATTTCCTAAGAATCTAATGGGTTTCTTACGTACATGGAAGACAACCCATTTTCACAAGTCAGGTGGAGGGGGGGGACTTCTTGGTCAATGTTTCTTACTTTTTGCTGCAGTGCTGCTGACTATGGAGTCCATGATAATTAACGTTTCCTACCAGCTTGTCCTTCCTGACACACACTTAGACCTGAGAGTTGACATATGTTTAGGTCACTTACACAGATACCTTTCTGCTCAGCCATCATTCCCAAAGCAGCAGCACCCTGCTTTGGCATGGGGCCTCCTAGCTTTAGCCACACGAATAGTGAGCAAATTGAGCCTCTCTCCACTCCAAACTTATGGAGAGGCCACAGGTTGGCCTAGATCTTCATGGTGAGTTATCCATTGAGGCTCTTGTTTATCTTTTGTGCCCACAAAGATTAGTTGGGATCATTTGGGCTTTTTTTTTTTTTTTACTCTTTTATTGGTGCATTATGATCTCCCATCACAAAGCAGTTCCTATAGATAGTGGCATCCATGCACACAGAGCTTGGTGAACTTTCTGGCTTCCTCCCCATCTCCCTTTCCCCATACAGGCTTTTGAGATTGACCCTGGGAATCTCACATATGTACATCGTGTCTGTGGAAGGAATTCCTTCAGTGATTCTCTTATTCCTCCCCTAGACCAGCTCCCTGGCTCCACTGGAGTTTCTCCTTCACTGTCTGCAGTCCCCTGGTATTTGTTGAAATCATTTGAAACTATCAGATAGGGTTAAATAATGTTCTAGGAGAAGATCAGACCTGTAGCTCATCTTAATTTTGGCTGTGGGAGCCCTTTTCACCATTTCCAGGGGTGGGTGTCACATTTTACTTGGTACTCTAAGTGACTTGTTTTCCATAGTAAGGAACCTGTCCCCAACTACACATACCTCTCCCTCTACTTTTCAGAATATTTTCAAAATCTGCCTTATAAGGAAGCCATTAAACACATTCATTCATTGATATTCAGAGAGCGATGCCCTCTCATTACTCGTCAATAATTGTGTCTGAAGGGATTTTGTCTTCCATGTCACTTGGAGGTAGACATGGATATTAGTCACCATGCTCATAAAGATCTGTGGGTCCAGTTTGATAGGTGGAGAAGGAGAACAGCAGTCCAAGACAAATTGCTGCATTTATTATTTTGCAGCTCTTGGTGCCATGGATGAGTTTCATAAAAGGGAAAACTCTTGTTATCTAATTTAGTGAGATAGCATACATCTATGCAAATTCAGTTATAAATTATTAAACAGCTGATTTGCTCTGAGTTATAAAGGACAAGAAAGAGACAATAGCCGAAATTAACATTCAATGATATTATCTGTCTTTTTTTTGTTGAGGTACTGAGGATGGTACCTACCTTCGAGTGACACACTCAGCCCTAATTTTTTGTATTCTTTATTTTGAAAGAGGATCTCACTGAGTTGCAAAGAGCCTCATTAAGTAGCTCAGGATGGCTGCGATCCCTGATCTTCCTGTCTCAGCCTCCCCAGTGCTGGGATTACAAACGTGCACCACCATGCCTGGCTTCCATGACACTTTCTAACAAGTGTAATATTCGAATTCCTAGAGCCTGGGATTCCAAATATATAAAAGATCATGCCATCATGTTCCTTTTCCTTTGAGTATGTCTTCATATTATCTTGTTAAATCTTCCTAACAACCTAACAGCAGTATAGTCCTTATTTCATAGAAAAAGTCTTTGAGCCTAAGAGAAAAGACCTGAGCAAGAACAAAGGGCTGCTGGTGATAGAACAAGAACATCCTCTGTTTCAGGACACTTCCTGTGAGGCCAGGCTAATCTAGACAGTGCGTGGAGCTGTACTGTCCTCTATGCATGGTCCTTTCACCTTACTTTTTCCCTCTTCAATTACAGTCTTGCAGGCACAGTAGCATGTACTTTGAACCTAGCTACTTGGGAGGTTGAAGCAGGAGGATGGCTTGAATTTCAGAGTTCAAGACCAATTTGGGCAACATGGTGAAACTCCATCCCCAAAACAATCAAAGTCAAAAGCAAAATGCATTTACATTATGATGTGAGACTATAATGCACCCTTCAAAGCACATAAAACCTACAAATATACTTAATGACATGTTTCTAGAATTTTCAAATTTGAAATATATGGGATAAAAATGTCTATATTAGGTCTGGTACTTTCGAACATACTCTTAAGAATTTAATATATTTGGTTAATTTTTTCATGTCAGCATTAAATACTAATTTTATTACTTTTTCATGCATGGAATAGGCATATAGTTTTTCACTATACTAAAGAACATTCTCAACAGAGCAGTCCACGCAATCCAGGTAAGACCTTAAGTGGTGAATTACTCTTCATGTTCCTACCCTATATAAAAAGATTGTTTGAACTGTGTCCTTCATCAAATCTCCCCTTTCACCTCCCCAATCCCCTTCCACTATTCTACTAATATTTCCCCTTGTTTATCTGAAGTGTTTTTTGTTTCCCAGTTTCTCTCCAGTTTCCACATAGGAGTGAAAACATATAACCCTTCGCTTTCTGGGACTGACTAACCTCATTTAACATAACATTCTCTAGCTCCATCCATTTTACAGCAAAGGACATAATTTTGTTGCATAACCGATTAAATAATGGGCAAGTAAACTAAATAGACCCTTCACAAAAGAAGCAATACAAATGACAAATAAATGTATGAGAAAACATTGGACATCATGGGAATCAGAGAGATGATATCCAAAGGAACCTCAAGGCTCTTCATTGTTGTTTTAATCACCTGCTTAGTTCCTGATCATTTAAGTGTTTTTATGTCCTCTTGATTCAATTTGGATAAGTCACATGTGTCCAGAAATCAGTCCATTTCTTTTAGATTTTTCCATTTTTTGGCATATAATTTGTGGCTTCTGTTGTAATATTCCTCTTTTGTCTCCCATTTTCTTAATTTGGGTGTTCTATCTTTAGCCCAAGGTAGCTAATTTTTTGATAAGATAGTCACTTCAGCAAAATCCTTTAGAGACTGAGAAGGCATTCCAACTCAAAATGATTTTGGAAACAAAAGACACTCTAAAAGTTATTTCTTGAATACCAAAGTTGTTATTTTTAACTGATTTTAAAATGTAGAAGGTTGGGAAGCCGCTTTCACATGATGCACGCCGGAAGCTGCTCTCACATCACAGAGGCCAGAAGCCGCTCTCCTATCACGGTGCTAGAAGTCACGCTCACATTTTGGAGAGTGGAGACTGCTCTTCCATTATGGAGGATGGGAGTTGTTTTCACATCACAGTGGCTGGAACACATTCTTATAGCATAGAGGATGGAAGCTGCTCCCACCTCATGGAGGGACCAAAGCCACTGTCACATCAAGGAGGACAAAATCTGTTGCCACATGACAGGGGCTGAAACTGCTCTGATCTGAGAGCAGGGCAGGCTTCTCCCATCATGGAGCATGGAGGTTGCCCTCACATCATCAGAGTCTATCTTTTATATAAGGTTAAAAGATAGACTTGTCATCCCAGTATTTGGGAAGTTGAGACAGGAGGATTTCAGCTTGCCAGGCAGCCTAAGCTACTTAGGCCCTCTGAAATACAGTGAGACCTTGTTTCAAAATACAGAATAAAAAATAGAGCTAGTGGTATAGCTCAGAGGTAAGGTGCAATCCCCAGTAGTGCAAAAACATACAAACAAAATAAAAACAAACAAAAAACAAAACGAAAAAAAAAATGTGGAAGGCTTGTGAGCAAAAAGCAGTTAAGAAGACAGGACCATGGCAAGATCAGCACTACATTCTATCTCTGAGCTGAAGGTTTAAATTTGAAACAGCTCTCACTAAGTTTTGGAGGGCCTCACTAATAGCTGAAGCTGTGCATGAACCGTGATCCTCCTGTCTCAGCCTCCCAAGTACCGGGATTACAAGAATGCACCACCAGGCCTGGCTTGTCTCCTCATTCTTAATTCTTTTTCTTTTTCCAAACATGATGAGAGGATTTGACACAAGGGGAATATCCATGTTTGAAAAAGAAGAAGGTTTTTTAAATAAAATCTTTCACTCAGAAGTTTCCTATTTAAAGTACTAGAGACTCACACAGGTCAATTAAGAGACTCTAAGATTTCTTCAAAATTTAACATTGCTCATTGGAGAGCTGTCGTGTGCGCCCTGTAGGGCAGCTTCTCCGGAGGTTGAGGCAAGAGTGTTATGGCTGGAGCTCAGGAGTCCGAGGCCACTCTCAGCAACACAGGGAAGACCTACCACTTAAAACACAAAATCCACCTGCAGTGCTCCTGCCTCAGCCTCCAGAGTCACTGGGATTGTAGGCATGTGTCAATGTGCCCACTTTTATTTTAAAAACTTTCTGAAATCTTTGTGTTCATATAAATCAAGAAATGTTTGGTCATCATCCACATAACATTTCCAAACTTTTGCTAGTAGATCTTCACATGACATTATGATATTAGAAATGAAAGTTCATTTTAAGGGAAAATCCATTAAACAGAAAAAAAAAACCCTAAGTTTTTCTAAAGGGCAAATTTTGCAAAGAATCACACTGAACTGCATTCAGTATAAAATGTATAGTAATGTATTAATAAGATGAACCAGCATTCTTCTGAGATGATGTATAAGTCAGACCACTTTTAGTTGTATTTTTATCAGATTGTCATTGCATGTATCAATTCTCTCAACTTAAAATAGGTAGATGTGTGTGTGTGTGTGTGTGTGTGTGTGTGTGTGTGTGTGTGTTTGTGGTGCTGAGTATTGAACCCAGAGGCATTCTACCTCTGATCTGCACCTCAGGCCCTATTTTATTTTTTATTTGTAAATAGGGTCTCACTCACTTGCTGAGGGCCTCACTACATCACTGAGGCTGTCCCAGAAGCTCGGATCCTCCCATTTCAGCTTCCACCATGCCAAGCTTAGGAATTTTATTTTTCTTGTGTTAGTAAGCTATTCTCAGGTTGGGTCCAGATGCTAAATGTCTTACAAAGAAGGCCACATTTTATAAGTTATATATCACACCCATCATAATGTCCCTTTTAAGTTAAACAATATAAATCATACTTATTTCAGATGCATCAGCAGTTGGAACAACGTGTCAACAGAAACCTAACAGGTATGTTCCAAAGGACTCTGACCCCAGCCAGTTTGGTTCTTGCAGTTATTGAGCTTCTTCTCTTGCCATTCCTCCTAGGCGGCCCTGTGCTTGGGCTTCTACCCGACCTCAACGACCCACCTTCCTTCTCAAGCGTCGTACTAGTGTGGTTACTCCTTCTTGTTCAGGTATGAACTTACATGTCACCTCCACCAGAAAGTGCCCAATAGGGGCATAAAACTGTGACACAATCCTGTCTCTGCGTTCCAGGCTTGCCCTGTTTTATACCTGTCATGTAGCTAGGACATTGTATACAGAACGCCTCATCCCCTGTGTTTTGGGGTTCTGCTCTGTGACTGTTGAGGAGTTGCCAGAGCCATCTTTGTCTTGGCATTCCAGTGCTTGCCACAGTAACTCAGCACACAGTTGCGGACTTCATGAATGAAGAATACAAAAAACCAGAAGCCCTGCTACTCAGTCACAAGGATAACAAATTCAGTCTGCAACTAAGGGCAAATTCTATTTAAGAGCAATTTTGTACTGGAATTGAACATACGTATTTTTTATTCTTAGAAACACTGGTAAAATTCTCAAATTTACTGGCTAATGTTTATCATCTATGAAACCTTTGAGGTAAAGAATATAATTTTCTTTCTAGTGAATAAAGGACTCTAATCTGGATCGTTTAGCACTTCTGGAAAAGATGCGCTCCTAAGAAACCATCATCTACTTTCAGAAATATCACAAAAGGAGATTATCTGAATCGTAATAGCATTTTATTAGTTGTATTGTTGGCTTAACACTTTGTTCCCCTTTAAGTTCTAATGTGAAAATGTTATTGAATGAAATAAGTTTTGTATTAAGTATATATATTAAATATTAATAGAACATTTGAAGCATTTCCTGGCATTTATGACAAAGTTTTAAGTGCAAGTACAAACCAGTATTGTTGAGTCGGAATGGTTCAACTGTTGAAATGCCAGCTAACCAGCAGACATTAACACTTTGGTGAGTTAAATATCATGCTAAAGCTGAGAAGAGTGGCATATGCCTGTACCCCCAGTATCTGGAAGGCTGAGACAGAAGGGTCACAGGTTCAAGGCCAATCTCAGCAATTCAGCGATATTCGTTACAAAAAGAAAAGAAGCCTGATGTGGCAGCACACCCCTCTAATCCCAGTATTTGAGATGCTGAACAGGAGGACTGCAAGATTGAAGTCAGCCTCTGCAAATTAGTGAGGCTTTCAGCAACTTAGTGAGACCTCATTTCAAAAAAAAAAAAATAGGGCTGGGAGTATAGCTTGGAGGTAGAATGCCTCTGGGTTGAATTCGCAGTACCATGCATAAAAAATGAATAACTAATTAAAAACTAAATATAGCTTGGGTTTGGTTTGTAGGTAGAACATCCCTGGGTTCTATCCCTAATACCACATTAAATAAATACATAAATAAGTAAGCAACACATTAATGGTGGTTTATTTATATTTTCCAATTTTCATTACTATATATGGACTAAAAATTTCGACTAACATTATTTTGGTATGCCGGTGATAACAGCCATTGCCGATGTTTTAATGTATTTTCATTGTTTTGTGCCACTGAACTTACATACTTTTAAATGTTGACTTATACTTTTTTCTTCATGGGAAACAATGCTGTCTGAGGCTTTTCATCCATTCCTTCCTTTTCTTCTCTTTCCTACCACTTTCCTACTCCTCCTCCTTCTCCTCCTCCTCCTTTTCCTCCTTCTCTTCTTTTCATTCCTCCACCTCTGCTGCCTCCTTACTTGTAGTACTAGAGATTGAACCCAGGGGCATTCTATCAATGAGCTGTTCTCCCAGCCTTAATTTATTTATTTATGTTTTGAACAATGTCTCACTAAATTGGTGAGGATCTCTCTAAATTGCTCATACTGGCCTCTAATCTGTGATTTTCTGTCTCAGCCTCCCAAGTACTGGAATTGCATGTGTGAGCCACCATGCCTGGCTGCTTCTCACCTTTTCTGTTTATTTGTTTAACTTTGATTAACTTTTTGGAAAGACTCTTAAAATTAAAGGTCCAGGTTCTAGTACAGAGAACTTTGCCCCAATCCATTGGAGAGTGAATTGCTGACATATGCTATCATTCATGATTACTTTAGTGTATATGTACTACAAGACAGAATATGATCTCTAACTACAATACAACCTTCATAATAAACACTGTAACACTAATACTTCCTATCACTTAATCCTCAGAACTTCTTAAATTTCACTAATTGTCTAATAGTGTCCTTTATAGCAAAGTATCCATTCAGATCCACGAATTGCACTTAATTGTATTTTTAGACACCTGCGGTCTCAAACATTGCTCAGTTTCTTCTTGACCTTTGTGACTTTGACTCTTGAAGAGAGTTCTTCTAGGATGCATGTCAGGTGGGTCCATGGTAAAGTTACCATGTACTCTTTGCATGTCCTCCGTTAATTCGGGTGGAGATGATTTGGGAGCCTGTAAATATCTGATTGCTCCTCAAAATTTCACCCCCTGGATCTCGCATTTCCTTGATGATTCCTGCTTGCATCAATTCTTTACTATGTTGTGTGCCAAATGATCAGTCTTTCATTCCTTCTACACTGATCAGCACAACAAACCAGCACACAGAGGAGCAGGGAAAGCTCACTTTGGTGCTCACAGGCCCCAGGTGAGAATAGCAACAGCCATTCAAGCTGATTCCAGGTCTTATGGACCTTTGACCACTCATCGCTAAGTACTTTCCCAGAACCTGCTTGGCGAGTACAGGGAGTCCTGCTGAAAGCTGTCCTCCTCTGGCCTCTAGAGGTGGAAGGTCAGGGCTGCCCCCCTGCTCCTCTGTGGCCTTCTTGAGAGTCCCTGGCAGGTGCCTTCCCTACCCTGCCTAGGAGCGATGCACCCACTTTTATTCAGCGCATTCCTGGTGAAGGAGCTTGTAAGCACTGAGTCAGACTCAGCTCTCACTAGAGACTGGGCTGGGCAGGGAGCATCGTGGTGGGCAGGGGTGGGGGCTGTGGAGACGGCGTGCTCCCCGGAGCACTCAAAGCCTCTACCGCCAACTCCGGGGCCTCTGCCCATCGCCTTCTAGAAAGCGCTGCCTCATGCAGCTCAGCGCCTGCGACCTTCCTCAGGGAGTCTTCACCTTCAGGATCAGCCCGCAGTCTATTCCCTGATCCAGCTCCCAAGCAACACCTCCCAAGGTCCCTCTGGGCTTCCCTGGCCTGGCCTCCTCTTCTCCAGCTGCTCCACCTCTGCTACCACTGACCCACGGCCTCATGGTGCAGAGAGAGGCTCAGCCCAACCTGCCAAGAAGCTGCGACTGACACAAGTCTCCATTAGTTAGATTCCACCCTAGGCATCCGCTGGGTGGCCTCCTCCAGGAGCCTCCCTGACTCCCCTGGCCTCATCCTCTCCATGGACTCCTAAGAGCCCCGAGCTCTTACTCCACTGTATGGGCATCTGTCCTGGTCACGTGGCCTGCCACTCACCCTGGGAACTTGGAGCACTACAGGTAGTGTTCAATGGGTCCTGGGAGCCCAACCCCAGGGCGCTATGGGAGCCGGGCCCCAAGGGAAACTGAGGCCCAAGAAAGGGTGAAGCTGGGAGGGATAACAAGAGGGTTATTGGGATGGATGATGGATGGATGGATGGATGGATGGATGGATGGATGAATGCATAAGGAGGTGGCAGTAAGGTTGCCTCTGGCTCGTGGCTACTAGAGGAGACACTTGTCGAGTGGAAAGGTGAGAGACAGAAATGGGGACCCCTGCACTGTCAGAGGGGAGCCCCCTACCCCGCCAGCACTGGAGGAGTTGTTTTTTTAGGAGGGGTAGCATCAGAGATGGGCAGGGATGAAGGGGAGGGGGCAGCGGCAGCCTTGATGTGCAGAGAAGGGCAGAGCAGCAGCACCAGCACCAGCAGGTGCACAGGGCCTGGCTGCCCCCCACACCCACAGTGTCAGCAATTTGAACCAAGTGCACCTGGTGCAGAGAGAGGCTCAGCCCAGCCTGCCAAGAAGCTGTAATGGCCACAAGTCTCTGTTAGATAGATTCCACCCTAGGCAATTTGACTGACAAACCCACAGTGTTTTAAAGGATTGCTTCCTTCTCCTAGAGCTGCCAAGACATGGCAATTATAGGATCAAGCCTGCACTGCTGAGGGCTGCTACAGACACCGCAGGCCCACCCAGAAGTCCTGGGAGAGGAGAAAAGGTGCCAAATGGGGAATTTTCTCTGCCCATGAGAATGGCTCCCAGATTGTATTGGTTGCACAGTAAACACCCAGGTTAAGGAAACAGTCGCCTCTTTTCTCCAGTTACCCTCACACCGTGTGGTCAGACTAACATCTTCTACTTGACCTCTAGAGTCAGTTAACTTTTTGTTTGTTCGGTACTGGGGATTGAACCCAAGGGCATTCTACCTCTGAGCTACACCCCCAGCCCTTTTTATTTTCATTTGAAACAGGGTTTTGCCAAGTTGCTGAGGCTGGCCTGGAACCTGCAGCCCTCCTGTCTCAGCTTCCTAAGTACAGGGATATGCCACCATGCCCAGCCAAGTCAGTTAACTTTGAATTACAAATAAACCAAAACAAACCCCCTTAATCCACACATATACCACTATAACAAAAAAGTTTGGCTTTTTCAGATCTTAAACTACGAGCAATTTAGGAGCCAGAACTTGACAAATAGCCTGCTTAATTTGAGGAATAATCTGTCTGAGTTACTGAAAAAGACTTCGGAAGAGTCATTTGCACTTGTTTCTACCGTGAGTGAACTTCCTTTACCCAGTGGCTGTCAAAGATGACTGGGGGTGACATGGCACTAAGGCATCTTCCCAACCTTGCTGGTCCACTGCATTAGCTGTGGGCTCCTTAGGATTTCTTCTTCTTCTTTCCCTTCAAGTATCACAATGTTTATTGATAGACAAAATTATGTAAAATCGCTGGGCGTGGTGGCGCACGCTTGTAATCCCCGCACTTGGGAGGCTGAAACAGGAGGATCGCGTGGGTTCGAAGCCAGCCTCAGCTACTTAGTGAGGCTCTCAGCAATTTAGTGTGACCCTGTTTCCAAATAAAATATAAAATGGGTCTGGGAGTATAGCCCGGAGGTAGAAAGCCTCTGGGTTCCACCCCCAGTACCACCAAAAAAAAAAAAAAAAAAAAAAAAACTTCTATCAAATCAGGCTATGGACATGACTCGATAAATTAAGTAGACTTAATTTCAGTACTCTAATTAGAGGGACCAATTCAAATTCTCACCATTTGTTTCACAATAACCACATCAAAGGGAGTAACAATGTCTCAAAACTGATCCATTTTGTGTAAGTAAACCATGTGTCATTTAAGGATTTTACCTTTACATGACAAATTACTCTTGGAAAACATTTGGCAAACAGGATGTGTTGAAAGAAGGAAATCACTGATATGCCTTTTGGCTCTAAATTGTGGGAGGTAAATACATGTTGATTCTTCCCTTAATTAAGCACTGGCTCATTACAGTTGAAGATTGTGGTAATAGGAGAATGCAAGTTCTGTGTAAAGAAAGACAACTCTGCTGATGTCTGATGGCCATGTCCTGGCTGGCAGTGGTTTAAACCCAACTCTGATCCTCTAAGATCCTTCTTTGAGATTATTGGGTTGAGTCATCATCTTTATCTTGGTCTACGCTTATATCTATATTTATATATACATGATTGATTTCATGTATTTGTTGCAAAGCAATTTTAAACAAAGTCCATACAGTGGTAATAGCACTTTCCAGAAAGTGGAGGGGCCTTTACAACTGCATCAGAACTTAGGCAGACAATAAATCAAAGAAAGTCACACAGTTCTCTCCAGGAAGAGCGAAACGATCCAAGTTCTTAATAGAGATGCAATTTGTGTTAAGATTTTTCTAAAATGTATCTTTTTAAATCTAGATTTAAAATTTAGATTTCTAAACTTTAATATTTTTAGATTTATAAAATTTAAAATAACAGAATTAAATATCGTTAAGTTAATACATCAAATATTTTGTATGTGACTTTCTCACATGGAACTTGACGTTGCACATACAGATTGATGTCTATTACCTGAAAATTTTGCTGCACAGACTGTAGTGAATTTTCCATAACTCCTTCAGCTCTAAAGGCAGAAGAAAACACAGGAAGACCCAAGTTGAGGTCCTAGCCCCACTACTGACTGGAGGATATGGAGCAATTGTTTAACCCCATGAGAGAGTAAAGATAACAAAACCTTTATCATGGGGTCAGTTTGAAGATTATATGAGAAAACAAAGGTGAAATGCTAATAGTATCCAGTGAGTCAGGACCAGATTTTCTTTACCCATGCTGTCATGCCTCCTCCTCCTGCTTCCTCCTCCTTCTCCTTCTGTCCTTCTCTGTGTTCTTCCTGTTCCTCCTTCTCCTCCTCCTTCTTCTTGCTCTTCCTCTTTTTCTTGCTCCTTCTCCTTCTTCTTGCTCTTCCTCCTATTCCTCTTCCTTGCTCCTCACCTTCTCCTTCTTTTCCTTATTGTTCCTCCTCCTTTTTCTTCTTGCTCCTCTCCTTCTTCTTGCTCTTACTCCTCTTCCTTCTCCTCCTTCTAGCTCTTTCTCTTCTTCATCCTCCTACTTCTTCTTGCTCCTCCTTCGTTTTCTTCTTGCTTCTCCTCCTTTTTCTCCCTCTCATTTTCCTCCTCCTTTTTTGGCTGCACCATCACTGAGAATCCAGCTGGAAGAATGGCTACACATGCACAGATATCACAGTTAGCACAGGAGTTGTTTACAAGGCCTACACAGTTCCAGGATGTCTGTGTTCTCAGAGACTTGCAGTAACCAGGAGCCACCGTCAACCCTGAGCCTGAGCAGCAGACATGGGCTCCTCATTGGAATCTGGGGAAAAAACCTGTTGTCTTGGGAGAGGGTCCAGATGGAAGACCATGGGTGAAGGAGTGCTGTGGTTTGAATGTGTCCCCCAAAGTGTATGACTTAGCAATTTGATTCCCAATGCTGTGTGTCAGGAGGCGAGGCTTTCAAGAGGTACTGAGATCATGGTTAATGTCATTGTCATGCGAGTGGGTTTCCTATAAAAGAAGGTTTTCCTCTTCCTCCATGTTCATCTCTGGTCCCTCCTTCTCTCTTGCTTTCTTTTACTTTTCCTTCTGTCACGTGATGATACAGCAAGAAGAATCTCCCAGAGGTCAGCCTCTCCTTGGTCTTCTTAGCTTCCAGAACCGTGACCCAAATCAATTTCTGTTCATTATAAATTACCCAGTCTGGGAATGAATCCACCATATAATCTGGCCACACCACTGCTGGGTATCTTTCCAAAGGGGTTTAAACCAGAGAACTACAATTACATACACATACCCCTGTTCATAGCAGCATGATACAATAGCCAAACTAAGGAACCAAGCTAGGTGTTATTCAACAAATAAATGAATTACAAAATTATGGGAAATATACACAATGGAATTCTACTCAACAATAAAAAATAAAATTATATCATTTGCAAGAAAATAGAAGGACATGGAGAATATTATGTTAAGTGAGATTAGCCAATCATAGAGAGTGAAGGATCATATATGTGCAGGATAGGGAGTGGTTATAATACATGAGAGACTCCAGATGAGGAAGAGAGCCAGGGAGGAGATATAGGGTAGGGCTGGAGGAAGACTTAGGCTCATTAATAGAAATACTACCATAGACTATGTGTATACATGTGAATATATACCAGCATCAATCTGGGTACTCCATATTGGAAGGGAGGAAAATGTGGAGGGGGACAGTAAGAGGGTGTGCAAGTATCTCATTGTCAACATGATTGACATTATGATATGAGACCTTAATGCACCAAGAAAAGCACAAAAATAAATTCCTCAGTCTTAGATAGTCTGATAATCATAGTAGCACAGGATAGAGTAAGAAAAAACATTGTTATTACTAAAGTGTGCCTCATCAGGGAAGGAGCCAGGAGAACCAAGCCCTGAGCTCTCTCTCCTCTTACACCAACTTTTCCTCTTACCTCCAGTGGCTCCATGCAGTTGGAAGTCAGGGGGAGAATGCTTGGCCTGACATACTCTGTAGAGGTTGAAATCCCACAGTTGAGAGTGGGCTGTGGAAGGAGTGGTGTGTTTTGAAAAGAAGATTCCAAGCCACACGTGGCAGTGTACACCTGTAATCCTGTACTCTGGAGGCTGAGACAGGGAGGTCACAGGTTGGAGGCCATTTTCAGCAAGTTTGCAAGACGTTCATCAACCTAGCGAGATCCTGTTTCAAAAGAAAGGGAGAAATAAAAAAATAAAAAGTAAAAGTGTGTAGCTTAGTGGTAGAATAAAACATTGATACAAAAGACAAAAATAGGGCTGGGGTACAGCTCAGGTATAGAGCACTAGCCTAGTATGCTCCAGGCCCTGGGCTTTGGTCCCCAGTACTGCAAAGAATAATGGAGGAGCTACATTCAAATATGTGTATAATGGTGAATGTAGCATGGTCAACCTGACGCTCATTGTTGAGAGGGGGAAAGAGGAAGTGGTGGGGGAGGGTAGGCACCAAGTACTGTGTGAATTATGCCACTGTCAATATGATCCACATTATGATGTGAAACTATAGTGTACCAATAAAAAATTTAAAAATTATAAACAATAATTCATGGTCAACCCATCACTGCTGTCCAGTATATGGAAAGGGATCTGGGGAAGACTCAGAGTTATCACAAGGTGACTCAGTGTGTTCCAGGGAGCGAGCAGCTATAAGGCTAGTGCATTTAGGCCCATGCAGGTACTGGGCACCTAAGCTGCCCAAGGGATCTGGTGAGCACACTGTTAGAAATAATGCTCGACACCAGGCTCGCTGATGTGTAGCTGTGGTCTCATCTCCTGGGGGACTAAGGAAGCAGGATCACTTGAAACCAAGAGTATGAAAGCAGCCTTGTTAATGTAGCACGACCTTGTCTAAAAATAAATAAATAAATAAAAGTAAACAGAAAAAAGGATGTTCTAAAGATGAGTACAGTGCTGCAGGCCTGAAATCTCAGCTATTCATGACGCTGAGGTAGAAGGATGTACACTTCAGGATCAGCCTGGGCCACATGGAGAGGCCATGTCTCCACATTATTAATAAATGCTGTCTGATGGCCCAACACTGTAGAAAGCCAGCAGGGTGGACGAGAAACATGCTTCTTTTGGACATATCTCAAGATGTGGTGCCTCTAGATCCTATCGGCAGAGTCCACATCTGGACCTAAACTTCCAGGGCCTTCAGTGCCTCAAGCTCCGTGTTAGAGGCCCCCAAAGTCTCTGAACTCCCACCGGTTGGATGAAGCCATTTCCAGTCAATTATCTCCAACACGGAAAAGCCAGATGCTTTTCCTACTGTGGAATGAGGATGGGTGGATGAACCAGTGTTTCTGAGGAGCACACTTTCCATGTAAACCTATCCTGCTTCAATCGCTGAAAAAATCTAAAAAATACACATTTCTTTCTTAATGAGGAGGGGGGAATAAACAATATGAAACATAAAGTTTACCTTTTTAACCTTTTTAAAGTATGCAATTCAGTGACTTAAACACATTCACATTGCTATTCTTACCATCATCCATCTACACAACTTCTTTTAATCTTCCCCAACTGAATTTCTGGCCCATCAATCAGTACCTCCCAATAGCCCTCTCTCACCAGCCCAGCCACTCAAATTTGATATCTTTCCCTCTCTCTCTCTCATTTCTCTCCTCTCTCTCTCTCTCTCTCTCTCTCTCTCTCTCTCTCTCTCTCTCTCTCTCTCTCTCTCCTCTCTCCTCTCTCCCCCTCTCTCTCCCTCTCTCTCTCTTTACTACTGAGGATTTTTACCTTTAAGCTACACATCCAGCCCTTCTTATATTTAAATTGCAACACTGTCTTGCTACGTTGCTGAGAGTCTCACTGGCTTTGTGAGGCTGGCTCTGTGACCCTCCTGTCTCTGCATTTTAAGTACTAAGATTACAGGTTACACCACCAGGCCTGGCTCCCCATTCTCCTTTCTAACTCATTTACTTTTGAGGATGCACCTTACAGTCTTCCACATTGGCTCTGCCGTTTTACAATCCCCAACATTGAACAAAGGCTCCAATTGCTCCACAGCCCCCAAAATACTTATTTTCTGCTTAGCTTAATTTTTATTTTTATGATTTTTGGTACTAGAGATTGAACCCACAGGCATTCTACATCCAAGCTACACCCTGTTCCCTTTGACTTTTTATTTTGTTTTTTTTTTCTTTCAGGGTGAGAGATAAGGATCTAGTTTTATTCTTCTACATGTGAAAATATAATTTTCCCATCATCATTTGTTGGAAAAGCTTTTTTTCCAATACATACTTTTGAAAGTTATGCCAAAGATCAGCTGATTTAGCTCTGTATCTTTTATTCTATTCCATTGGTTAATTTGTCTCTTTTCATGCAGATACCCTTCTGCTTTTTTTTATAACAATTTTTATTGATCATAAATAGTATACATTTACACTATATTTGGTGCCCTCTCCCCCCCGCCCCCATTTTCCCTTCCCCCCTCCCACCAGTGGTTGTCCAGGTTAACCATGTCTTATTCATAATTTTACACATGTTCAAGTGACTTTTTATTTGGAAACAGGGTCTCACTAGTTTCTGAGGCTGGCTTTGATTCTGCAGTCTTCCTCTTAGCCTCCTAAGTACTGGCAGGATAGATGTGCACCTCCACACCGACTATAGTTTTGTAAATAGTAACTATCCCCGATGGGAATCCCATTGTGATTTTGTCTTACATTTCCCTGGTCATTATTGTTGTTGAGCATCTTTTCATATTCTTATTATCCATACATAGCACCCAGCAACTGTTTATGTACTCATTATCTCCCAACTTTAAAATCACACATGTGGTGATTAATTTAATTTTGAAACATACATTGAAAGTCCATAAAAAGGCATTTTCAGACAAGAGCAGCTACTTCCACTTTGTAATGGAAACTAATTTAGTAAAATGTTTTAAGAATTCACCAGGGTTTAGTGATTACAAACCAGCTCTCTGGAGAAAGACGATCTGAATTTGAGTCCTCTGGTTACATATGTGCTATATGAACCTCACCACCACAGAAAGCAATGCAGAGAAACCAGAATTTTTATAGAATGGGGCATTCTAAAAAATAACTGAGCAACACTCTTCACAGCCCACGGTCATACAAAAATAGACTGAAGAACCATCCCAGAAGAAAGGGGACTGAAGAGACCTGACATCTGAATGCAGAGCAGGACCTGGGGTGGGTGTTGGAGCAGGAAAAGGACATTAGTGGACAATTCCTGATCAGGTATGCAAATAGCCCGCTCCTTCCCCTGAGCAGGGCAGTCCCAGGGAGTGGACTGGGCAATGTTTCAAAGCTTTCCTGTGGGCAGAAGCTCCAGCCTCCCACGAGACTTTCCCTCCTAACACACCCCCTTGGCTGTGGCCTCCTGTGTCCTGGTGCCCTACTCAGTGTTACCTATGCCTCTCAATAAATGACGTGAGTAATGTCTTTTTTACTGGGGTCGGCTCCTAGGGGAACCAGAATGAGGACATGTCATCCTCTTTCCGTTAAGCACAAAAATAGATGGAATTAACCTGTGATTTCAGGTGTCAGGGCCATATAGCCTCGGGTGAGAAAAAGCAAGAGGGGCCTCCTAGGCCATCAGTGATGTATTTGTTTTGATCTGAGCTCTGATTATAGGGCTGTGTTACATTTGTGAAAATTCATTGTCTTGTACAGTCACCATGGGTGTGCTTTTCCATAGGCATATTATGATTTAATGAGAAGCCTTAAAATAATTCTGCTAGTTTGGACAAGGTCTTTGGTTTCTTTTGTTTTGTTTTCTATAACAAAGTGATGGCAAAAGATCTTATTCATTGACTCTTCAAAGAAAAACAGGAATAAATTGTGTATGTGTGTGTTTGATAAAGAGTGAGAGAGAAGAAATAGAGATAGAGATAGAGATAGAGATGAGAGAGAGAGAGAGAGAGAGAGAGAGAGAGAGAGAGAGAGAGAGAAGGCAAGCAGACAGACAGATATACAGACAGACAGACACTGAACCCAGTGTCCACCACTGGATTGAACCCAGGGGCATTTTACCACTAAGCTACAGCCCTAGTTCACTATATTTTTAATTTTAAAGAGGGTCTCTCTACGTTACCTACGTTTGTTTCAAACCTATGATCCAGAAGTTTCACTTCTCAAGTGCTGTGATCAGGGGAATGTCCCACCACACATTTGCACTGAGTAAAACAAATCAAACTACAATGCCTGTAATCCCAGTGCTTTGGGATTGAAGACAGGGAGGATCTCAGTGTCAAAGCCAGCCTCAGCAATGCAGTGAGACCCTGTTTAAAATTAAAAATATATTAGGGCTGGGGGTGTAGCTCAGAGGTAGAATGCCTCTTGGTTCAACCTCTAGTGCCCAAACAAACAAACCACAAACTATTTTGTATAATTGTTTTTATGGCTTATATATGGTCATAAAATTGGAAGAGACAAAGATTAAGAACATGAGAGGCTGGACAGGTGCAAAGAAGAAAGAAAGAAGGAAGCAAGAGTTAGCAAAGTATACATATGTATACATGAACACACTGTGTTTCTGACATTTTTATCTCTATACTTTCAAAGTGTTTTTCCTTCCTTACTGTCAAATGGCCTATAAAGGCCCCTCTCCAAAGCTTAGCAAAAGAGGAACTCATGAAATTATTTTCTCCCACATTCAACAAAAAAATTTTCCTAAAATCTTGTCTCATACTCAATAAGGAATGTGTCATTAAAGGAAATTTTGGCATTAATCCCTGTTCACAAAAAGAAGTACATCGCTTTCCCCAGCATCCTGTTTCTACCCGGTGGCCTGTCAGGCTAACACAGATAAAGGACTCCAGGTTGACAGCCAAGGCAGAGGGTATTTTGTGAGGTGTCAGTGTGTGTTTGGAGGGTTACATGCAGGCCTTGGCAGATCGTAAGGAGAGATGTGACAACCCACTGTGAATGAATTTTAGGCTGGACTGAGCAACAGGTTCACATCAAAGACAAGCATATCATCATGAGGTCTGTACACCTTGGCCAGGAACTCCTGTTAGGCCTTCGTTACAGATATTAATGCTTGTTATTTTGAACTAACACTCAGAGCAAATCTAAAAAGGTTCTGGATTAACCTATTAAAAGTCAAATTGTTTACTGCACTGATACTACTACAACATTTATTGCAGGCAATTATTAGACAAGTGTGGGTGACACTTGTGTGCACACATAACCACCAACCCTGAGTCCATGACTGATAATCATTCCTTTCCTAAGTAAATAGCAAAGTTTGCTTAGGTGTGTGTGTGTGTGTGTGTGTGTGTGTGTGTGTGTGTGTGTGTGTTCCTGGGGATTGACCTACCCCCTTGTGCAAGCTACGCAAGTACTGTACCACTGAGTAATACCCTGGCCCTAAAACAAGCTCTGGCATGGAAAAAAATAATAAAGAACTAAGAGGAAGAAGCGTTGCAGGGAGGGGGGAAGCACCAACTGGTGTAATCAAATATTCCTATAGAATAAGATTAAATAAACATTGATTGCCAACATGTTTAACCTAACAATCTAAGCTGGGTGTGTGAGTGCTGTTGGGAGTTCTCTCAGTTGATTGGAGGGATTCGACTGGGCTTCAATTTCAGGGAAACAGTGAGCCCTCCGATCTTTAATCTGGTTAGGTTCTTCTGTGACCCCCTTGAGCTCTCCACTTTCTGAACTCTGACACAGGACACCAAGAAGGGGAGAGAATATCTCTCCTGCAGTTTGGCAATAAAAATGAACACCTCTACCTCCTCTTCTCCCCCTCAATTAATCACAGATTTATGCATTTGGTGGCTTAAAAGTTTTCCTTTATTTTAAATCAGTACTTTATCCATCCTTTGGTTTGGCAAATCTAATTTATGGCATTCTAGAATGATGTAAAAGAAACACTCAGGTCAAAAATAGCAATATTTTTAATGATCTGAATTCCGCAAACAAAAGTCCAGTGCATCTCCTTCCCTCCCTCCTTTTCTCCCTCCCTCCATTCGTCCCTTCCTTCCTCCCTCCATTCCTTTGAGCAGCTGAGATGGCTGTGAAAAAAAGGCAAGGCTTCGAGAAGCCTGGCTCAGGATCCTCTCATGGAAGGCACTTCAGTGGTGGTTCTGGAAGTTGTTGTGGATTCATAAGGACATGGAGTGTGGGTTCACACTCCTCTCACCCAGTTCCACTCCTTTGTGAAGCCCGAAGAGGACCCTCTGGAAAATGAGGCTGTTGCACCACAGTTTACCAACCGGAACCACTGAAATCTGGAGCTCTTGGGTGTAGCCAGAAAAGAGCAGGGTTGGAAATCAGTGTGGCCCTCTTGTGAGTTCTGGCACAGGTTACGAGTTATAAGGACTCAGCATCAAATAGAAGTATACGATGAACACCAAAACAGCCAGGTTGTGGTTCCAGCATCCACTTGTGAATGGGCTATTAAAAAACACCTTTACAGTATGAGAAATGTGGTGGCTGTGAGTGTATCAGACCAGTGCTAGCAGGGCGGTGCTTGGAGGCAGGAAACATCTCCATGGTCTACCACTCAACCCCTTGGGAGGCAGCCTCAGAACCTCGGAGAATCTATGCGTGAAACAGAAGCACTGTTTTGAACATGTATGTATACAGAACAATCAGCTACCACAGCCATGAAAAGAGTACACATCTGGAAGATCAGTGTGTTGGAAGTGTGACAGCAGTCACAGAACAGTGAAAGAGTATGTGTAGTTAAGGTCATCTGCCCCGCCCTCTGTGTGAAATAGATTTGTTGTTTTAATCAAGGGCTAAATTCTTCCCTTTCTTGGACATGAGAGAAGTATTAAAGGAATCACCAATTAACTTTTGAAGAAAAAATTAAATTTGTTTGTAAGTTACAAAATAAAGGCACATTATGAACTCAAAACAACAAAAGAAATTTAGTGAGATGCTTGGCAAAACTAGGGAGGACCCTGTTTCAAAAGAAAAAAATGTGTTGAGGTGTAGTTGGAAGATAAAACTCTCCTGGGTCCAATCCCCCCATGCCACAAAAACAAGGCAAAACATCCCTCCAGAGAAGCTGATGATCTGGGGTAGATGCTACAGCAGTGGAGAGTGGATTGACTCAGGATGGAAGCTCTTAGGAAGCAGGGCAGTTCTGAGGTGGAGTGTCTCAATGTTATGTAGAAGGAGGGAGGCTCAAGCTGACCTAAGTAAAGAAGATGTGGCCATGCAGTAGCTGTATGGGGGAATGCCTGCACCATTTGTGCTTGGGACCATGTTCAGACATTTGTATATATTTTTATTTTTGTTTTGTACTGGGCAGTGAACCCATGGGCATTCTGCCTCTGAGCTACACCCCCAGACCCATTTTAGTTTTTCTTTAAATAGGGTCTTACTAGGTTGATGTGAGTCTCACTATTTGCTGAGGATGTCCTCGAAACTGTGATCCTCTTGTCTCAGCCTACCAAGTACAGGGATTATGAGTTGGTGTGCGCCACCATGCCCAGCTTGTCTATATTTTTGGTGTGGGGTTTTGGTGGTGGAGTCCAGGGGCTTTCCTACCTCTGGGCTATACCCCAGACCGATTTTATACTTTATTTGGAAACAGGGTCTCACTAAGATGCTGAGAGCCTCACTAAGTAGCTGAGGCTGGCTTTGAACCTGTGAGATCCTCTGATCTAAGCTCCCAAGTGCTGGGATTACAAGTGTGCGCCAACACGCCCGGCTCTATTTGTCTATACTTGGATGTCATGTCAGAGGCCTTGTTTCATCTTGATCCATACTGGCCATCATGTGACCTTGTCCATATTCTTTGTGTTTTGTAAACTTGGGTATGTCCAACAGGACAACAAGCAGGCCCAGCTGGCTCCTGAATAGTAGAGGCTGCTTTGGTATTTCGTGATGAGCAATAAAGTTGGTTCTAAACTTTTGTGATTAAAAATGATAATTCTGCCCAGAATATCCTTATTCAAAGGATTCTCATTTTAGGATGGATTGCCAAAGAAATTTCTACTCTTTGGTGCTGTGTACTTTAAGTTTTTTTATATTAAACAAATTTTTATTGAACATAAATGGTATACATTTAAACAATATTTGCTGCCCTCTCCCCCCTGCCCCCCTTTTCCCTTCCCCCTCCCACCAATGGTTAACCATGTTATATTCATAATTTTACACATATTCAGATGTAGACCCTCATTAATCAAGAACAGCCTTCCTCCTCTCCTATCTTTCCATTCAAACTTTGCTGATATTTCCCCTCCATTATCTAGAGTCCCACTGGCATCCTCTGTGTCCCTAGTTTGGGCATATTCGAGGAAACATATGTACCTTCCCCTTCTGTGCTTGGCTGATCTCACTTAACATAATGTTCTCCAGGGTTTTCCATCCTCTTGCAAATGATATAATTTTGTTCTTCTTTATGGCTGAATAGAATTCCATTGTGTGTATTTCCCAAAGTTTTTCTATTCTTTCATCTGTTGATGGAGATCTGGGTTGGTTCCATATTTTGGCTATTATGAATTGTGCTGCTATGAACACAGGTATGCATATGTTGCTGTAGTTCTCTGAGTTCAGCCCCTTTGGAAAGATACCCAGGAGTGGTATAGCTGGATCATAAGGTGGATCTATTCCCACCTTTCTTAGGAATCTCCACACAGATCTCCATAGTGGCTGAACTAGTTTGCATTCCCACCAACAATCCACAATGAAAGAAACAAAGAAAATTCCATTCACTATCACCTCCAAACCAATAAAATACCTAGGAATAAACCTAACACAAGATGTAAAAGATCTCCAAAAAAAAACTATAAAACATTAAAGAAAGAAATTGAAGAAGACCTTGGAAGATGGAAAGACCTCCCGTGCTCATGGATAGGCAGAATAAATATCATCAAAGTGGCCATTCTGCCAAAAGTGATCTATAGATTCAATGCAATTCCCATTAAAATACAAGAGACATTCTTCAGAGACCTAGAAAAATCAATCATGAACTTTATATGGAGAAAGAAAAGACCCAGAATAGCCAAAGCAATTCTCAGCAATAAGAAACATGCAGGAGGCATTACAATCCCAGACTTCAAAATATACTATAGAGCAATAGTAGTAAAAACAGCATGGTACTGGCACAAAAACAGATATACTGACCAGTGGATTAGAATAGAAGATACAGAAACAAATCCACACATCTTTAGTCAATTAATCTTTGACAAAGGGGCCAAATTTATACGCTGGAGAAAAGACAGCCTTTTCAACAAGTGGTGCTGGGAGAACTGGCTAACCATTTGTAAAAAGATGAATCTAAACCCCTCTATCTCACCAAGCACAGGAATCAACTCAAGATGGATCAAAGACTTAGAAATTAGACCTGAGACTGTGAAGCTAGTAGAGGAGAGCATAGGTTCAACACTACAACATATTGGCACAGGCAGTAACTTTCTCAACAAAACCTCCAAAGCTCAGGAAATTAAATCAAGAATAAACAAGTACTTTAAGTTTGAAGGTTGATTCTTGTTAGGGCTCTCTTGATGTTGGGAGGTGGCAGTGAGGAAGCCTGCTGCTCCCAGTCAGCCCCCATCCCCACATGTCTGCTTTATCTTTTCTCCCTTCCCTTTCTTTTCTAGATGAATATAAATGTAGGTCTATAATAAAATTTTTTTTCTCATTTTGTATCTAAACCATTCGTTGATTGCACACTTGCTGACACAGCCTTCAAGGAGCCTGGAAGCAGGGAGCAGGCCAGGTAATGGAACAGAGACCCTGCGTATCTGGGTGGGGGGCGGGGGGACCTTAAGAGGCAGGCAGGAGGAGGGAGGGACAGGAGGAAGGGTGGGGAAAGTTGGGGATGGGGCCCAATACTAGGAGCTGCTGAAGGGTGCAGGGCTGAGTAGAGAGGAGGAGGAGAAAGAGGAGAGGGACCTGGAGGAGGAGGGGTGCAGTGCCTTCCCCTGGCACCCAGGCACCCTGCAGGAGTGGGCTTGCCCTGCTTGTTAGGACAGTTGAGTTGCTTAGCAACGACAGTTGATCCCACTGTGGTGCTGCTGGGCAGAGCCACAGGAGCCTGGCTGGCACTTTTTATATTGAGTATTTAGTATTTTGTATTGAGATTTTGTATTGAGTGTTTTTGGTATTGAGTATTGAGAAGCTTTGCGTTTTCAAACGGTAAAAAGCTGAGGCAGAGGGAAGGTGTCTCTGAGGCTCTTGGCCTCCAAGATGGAGACTTTTTGCTTTGGTGTCACAAATAAGGATGCCTGGTACAAAGTGGTGGGCAAGATAAACAAGGCCGCCAGGGCTGACAATGGCGTCCAGGTGCAGCGCCTGCTTCTTCTTAGGCTAAGCGGCCAAAACGATAGAAACAGGAAGAACAGGTAAAGGGGGCTTCCAGGGGCCTGCGGGTGGGTGGGCAAGCGACTATGAGAGGCAAGGGGGCTTCTGTGCTCCCCCACCCTCCACTCCTTCATAGCCAGCATCAGACCAGCCAGGGGCTTTAAAATCCCAGTACTGGGAGACTGAGATAGGAGGATCAGAGGTTCGAGGACACTCTCAGCAAGTAGTGAGTGAGACTCTCATCAACCTAGTGATATTCTGTTTCAAAATGGAGATTAAATTGGGCCTGAGGTTATAGCTCAGAGAAAGAATGCCCCTACATTAATTAATCCCCAGTAGCACACAACAACAACAAATCACCTGGGATTTGCTGGCCTGAGAAGGTTCTCAGGATCAGAAGCAAAACAGAAAACTTTAGTTGGCTTCTGATCCATTTATAAGTTTCCTGTAGAGTACTTTAATATTTACAAGCAAGTTAACAAAGAAAGAACTTATAGAATTTATTTTTAATGCAGTAGTTATTTATTTTTGGTACTGGGGCAGGATATAGGGCATGCTACCTCCTTGCTATCTCTTCCCCAGCTTATTTTAAAAATTTATTTATTTGCAACATACCCAGGCTTTTATATTTATTCTTCTTTTTTTGAAACTAGGTCTTGCTAAGTTCCTGAGGGTGTCCATAAGTTGTGGAGGCTGTCCTGGAACATGAGATTGTCCTTTTTCAGCCTCCCAAGTACTGGAATTACAGGCATTTGCCACCACAAGGAACTTAATGTATGTATTTCATTTAGTTGTTTATTTCATTTATTTATTTAGGGTGGTACTGGGGGTGGAACCCAGGTGCTTTTCTACTTCCAGCTATACTCTCAGACTGATTTAATACTTTATTTGGAAACAGGGTCTCACTAAGTTGCTGAGAGCCTCACTCTAGCTGAACCTGTGCGGTCATCCTGTCTCAGCCTCCCAGGTGCTGGGATTACAAGCATGCACCACCACGCCCAGCATAATGTACATATTTTGAAAACATGGTATATACATGGCAGAAAAAGTGAATAATAATAAAAATATTTCCAATCATATGTCAACTTCAGGGCTAATAAATCTTTGAATAAAATCTGCTATCTCTTTGTGTCAGTATATACCCACGTATAAATGTTCCTTAAGTGGAAGTGCTGAGGTGGGAAGAGGGCTCCCTACTTTTTATTTTTGATTTTTAAGTTATCTCACTTATTATGATGTTCTCCAGCTTCATCCATGTTTTTGCAGAAAAAATAATTTCCTTCCTTTTCATTTCTGAGTAGAATTCCATTGTGTGCGTATGCCACATTTTCTTTCTTCCTTCAGCTGTTGACAGACCCCTACGTTGGTTCCTTAACTGTCATGCTAAGTGAGATGAACCTGACTCAGGAAAGCAAGGACCACGTGTTTTCCTTCAAGTATAGAGTTAGAGAGAAAGAAGGAAAGGAAAGGGACCTCATGGAATTTTGGAGACCCCTCTAGAGGAGAGGCAGTTATAGGAGAGGAAGAGAGAGCAAAGGTGGAAGTATGGGGAGGGAAGCCGACCAAATAATGTTATGTGCACATGTGAATGTACCACTGGGAAGCTATCCTGTACAATTACAATGCACCAATAAAAAATCTTAGTTATTTGACAGTATTTTATTTAGAGGAGCTATTTCACGCCTGAAGAGAGTTTGCTGATTTCTCATGAGCGTCAGTCCCTTGCTCATGTGCTTTTGAAGCTATCTCATGCCATTAGGATCAGCCAGCCGTCTGTCTTTGTCCCTGATTGGTTTGGCACCCTGGGTTTTTGCAAGTGCTTCATGAACTCAATTGCCTCACTTGCTCAGGTGTGTCCCAACTCAGGTCACCTACTGTGAACGACATCTCCAAAGCTCCCAGGGGAACATTGCTTACCATATGATTCGTTTTGGTAAAATTAAACCTTCAAATCTACTCTTTCTTTTCTGTGATTTTTATAGTGAATATGCATAAGAGATTCTAGTAAAAGCTGATTGTTAATAAAGTCATCCTTGAGGTGACCAGGGATTTGAAATTTTCACAAATAAAAATTTCTCATGCTCCCTTACTTTTCTGTGTGTGTGTGTGTGTAATGGTACCTTTCACACAGTTTCTGTAGAAAACTGGGAATAGATCAACCATATGATCCAGCTCTACCACTCCTGGGTATTTTTCCAAAGGAGTTAAAATCAGAGAACTACAGTAACATATGCATACCCATGTTCATAGCAGCATAATTTGTAATAGCCAAAAAATAGAACCAACCCAGGTCTCCATCAACAGATGAATGGATTGTAAAATTATGGTAAATACAAACAATGGATTCTATTCAGCTATAAAGAAGAACAAAATCATGCCATCCGCAAGAAGATGGAAAGACCTGGAGAACATTATGTTAAGTGAGCTCAGCCAAGCACGGAAGGAGAAGGGACATATGTTTCCTCTAATATGCCCAAACTAGGGAGCATTGGGAATACCAGAGGTACTCCAGGTAATGGAGGGGAAGTCTCAGCAAAGCCAGAATGGAAGGATAGGAAGAAGGCTGAGGTTGATAATGGAGGAGTTTCATTCGAATATGTATAAAAGTATGAACATAGCATGGTAGTCTGGACACTCATTGTTGGCGGGGAGGGAAAATGGATGGGAGGAGAGGGCACCAAGCACAGTTTAAATGTATAGTTTTCAATAGCAAAAAGAAACAGGGTCTCACTGAGTTGCAAAGGGCCTCACTATGTAGCTGAGGCTGTCTGCAAATCATGACCCTCCTGTCTCAACCTCCCAAATGCTAGAAATACAGATGTTCGCCACCACACTTGGCTACTTTTGTAATGTTAACAGCATACTTTGTTAAATGTATATTATTGATTTTAATTCAGTATGTTTCTGTCTTCTTGTAGTCCAAACCAGAAAGAAAAGAAAAACTCTAAATGTGAAAGTAATCGTTTCCAAAGTGAGGCATGAGGATTCAGCTCCATCTTTACACTGCATGAATGGATGGTGGTTTTTGTTACATTGGCATGTAATTGGTTATATGTCCGTTTTCAGACTCTTGAGAAAGATTCTGATTTGCTGGTAATAACACTGATATTTCATCTCAAATTGTTAGCTATATATTTCATGAAGTATGCAATGTTTTTTAACATCTTGTTTTAAAACCATCCAGCCTACCACTGAAATGGAAGATTCTGTTTCAAATAAAGCAGAAAGAATGAAGGATGTAAAAACAGACAGATCAGGTAAAGTTCACCATAGGAGCTACTTGTGAAAAAAGTACATTGCAACATTTGAAATGCTAGCAGTCTCCCATTATTTATTTATTTATTTATTTACTTACTTACTTATTTACTTATTTATTTATTTTTAGTACTGTTAGTAGAACCAAAGGGCATTTTACCTCTGAGCTATAACCTCAATCCTATTTTTTATTCTTTATTTTTTAAACAAGATCTCACTGAGTTCCAAAGGGCCTCACTTAGTAGCTGAGGCTGTCTGCAAACCATGACCCTCTTGTCTCAGCCCCCCAAATGCTGGATTTACAAGTGTGTACCAGCAAGTCGGCTACTTTTGTAATCTTAGTGCATGTGATATTAAACATATATTCCTGAATTTTTTTCAGTATATATCTGTCATGTTGCTGTCCAGACTACAAAAAAAAAGAAAAATTCTAAAAGTGAATGTGATTATTTCCAAAGTGAAGCACGAGGATTCAGCCCCATCTTAACACTGCATGAAGACATGGTGGGTTTTTGGTACAATGAATTTGAATATTACACTTGTTAGAAACATGAAGAGTAATTCACCACTTGAAGTCTTATCTGGATTGCTTGGACTGATCTGTTGAGAATTTGCGGGTCTCTCTTTAGAATATTCAAAAACTATATGCCTATTTCATGCATAAGAAGTAATAAAATTAGTATTTAATACTGACATGAAAAACATTAACCAAACATATTAAATTCATAAGAGTATATTCGAAAATACCAGAGCTAATATAGACATTTTTATCCCATATATTTCAAATTTGAAAATTCTAGAAACATGTCATTAAGTATATTTGTAGCCTTTATGTGCTTTTATGTGCATTACAGTCTCACATCATAATGTAAATGTATTTTGCTTTTGATTGTTTTTGAGATGGAGTTTCACTATGTTGCCCAAATTGGTCTTGAACTCTGAAATTCAAGCCATCCTCCTGCTTCAGCCTCCCAAGTATCTAGGATTCAAGTATATGCTACTGTGCCTGCAAGACTGTAATTGAAGAGGGAAAAAGTAAGGTGAAAGGTCCATGCATAGAGGACAGTACAGCTCCACGCACTGTCTAGATTAGCCTGGCATCACAGGAAGTGTCCTCACACAGAAGATGTTCTTGTTCTGTCACCAACAGCCTTTTGTTTTTGCTCAGGTCTTTTCTCTTAGGCTCAAAGACTTTTTCTATGAAATAAGCACTATACTGCTGTTAGGTTGTTAGGAAGATTTAACGAGATAATATGAAGACATACTCAAAGAAAAAGGAACGTGATGGCATAATCTTTTACTTATTTGGAATCCCAGGCTCTAGGTATTCGAATGCTACACTTGTTAGAAAGTGTCATGGAAGACAGGCATGGTGGTGCATGTGTGTAATCCCAGCATTGGGGAGGCTGAGACAGGAAGATCAGGGATCGCAGCCAGCCTGAGCTACTCAATGAGGCTCTTTGCAACTGAGTGAGATCCTCTTTCAAAACAAAGAAAAAATAATTAGGGCTGAGGGTATTGCTCAAAGGTAGGTTCCATCCTCAATACCTCAAAAATAAAAAAAGAAAGATAATGTGATTGTATGTTAATTTCAGTTATTAGCTCTTACTTGTGCTTTAAAACAAAAGGAAAATCAGCTGATTAATTATAAATGAATTTGCTTATAAGTATGATATTTCACTAAACTAGATAACAAAAGCGCCCCCTTTGATGAAACTCATCCATGGCACCAAGAGCTGCAAACTAATGAATGCAGCAATTTGACTTGGACTGCTGTTCTCCATCTCCACCTATCAAACTGGACCCACAGATCTTTATGAGCATGGTGCCTAATATCCATGTCTACCTCCAAGTGCCTTGAAAGACAAAATCCCTTCAGACACAAATACTGACGAGTAATGAGAGGGCATTGCTCTCTGAATATCAATGAATGAATGTGTTTAATGGTTTCCTTGTGAGGCAGATTTTGATAATATCCTGAAAAGTAGAGGCAGAGGTGCACGTAGTTGGGGACAGGTTCCTTACTATGGAAAACAAGTCACTTAGAATACCAAGTAAAATGTGACATCCACCCTTGGAAATGGTAAACTGGGCTCCCACAACTAAAGTTAAGATGAGACACAGGGATAAAAGGCCTGATCTTTTCCTGGAACATTATTTAAACCTATCTGATAGTTTCAAATGATTTCTACAAATACCAGGGGACTGCAGACAATGGAGGAGAAACTCCAGTGGAGCCAGGAGCTGGTCTAGGGAAAGAGTAAGAGAATCAATGAAGGAATTACTTCCATAGACACAATGTACATATGTGAGATTGCCAGGGTCAATCTCAATAGCCTGTATGGGGAAAGGGAGATGGGGAGGAAGCCAGGAAAGTTCACCAAGTTCTGTGTGCATGGATGCCACTATCTCTAGGAACCGTATTGTGATGGGAGACTATAATGCACCAATAAAAGTATAAAAAAAACCACAAATGATCCCAACTAATCTTTGTGGGCAGAAAAGATAAACAAGAGCCTCAAAGGATAACTCACCATGAAGGTCTAGGCCACCATTTGGCCTCACCATAAGTTTGAGGTAGGAGAGAGGCTCAATTTGCTCACTATTCCTGTGGTTAAAGTTAGGAGGCCCCACTGCCAAAGCAAGGTGCTGCTGCTTTGGGAATGATGGCTGAGCAGAAAGGTATCTGTGTAAGTGACCTAAACAAATCTTAACTCTCAGATCTAGGTGTGGGTCAGGAAAGACAAACTGGTAGGAGAGGTTAATTATCACGAACTCCATGGCCAGCAGCACTGCAGCAAAATGTTAGAAACAATGACCAAGATGCCCCCCCCCTTCACCTGACTTGTGAGAGAGGGTTGTATTCCTTGTACGCAAGAAACCCATTAGATTCTTGGGAAATTCAAGAAGATAGTAGAAAATAGCTCCCAAGGGAAAGTGATGAAATTTCCTGCTAAATTAGGCTTTTAAGTATTTGTAAACTTATTAGTTTTTTTTTTGGTATTGGGGGTCGAACCCAGAAGCATTCTATCTCTGAACTACACCCCTCATCCCTCGGTTTTCACTTTTCTTTTGTAGTACCAGGGATTGAACCATGGAGCATTCTACTTCCAAACTCCATGTCTAGGCCTATTTTTTACTCTTTATTTTGAAACAGGATCTCACTATGTTGAGGAAAACCTCACAAAGTAGCTGAGGCTGGGCATGAACCTGCCATCCTTCTGTCTCAGCCTCCCATGTTCTGGGATTACAAGCGTGTGCCACCATTCTCAGCTCCCTTTACTTTTTATTTTGAAATAGTTTCACAAAATTACTGAAGGTCTTGCTAAGTTGTTGATAAATGGAATATTCAAGACTCGTATAGCTAATTAGGAAAAGCAAAGATGTGACACTATTAGTACACTATCGTAGCACTTATACTTGGAATAAAATGAATAGCGCTGGAATCCCTATGATAAAGGTGTTTTAAGTCCGAGAGCATGGGCTAGGATTATCAGCTGTAGAAGACTTGCCTAGCATGTATGCGGCCCTGGGCTGGGTCCCTAGCTTAGCCACAATAGTCCTGTGATAGCTCCTGTAGCCATTGCTCCTTCTACCTTGCCTAGATGTTTACAGGGTTTCTGGATGATGAAGTGAACTAACTCACTGCCATCCACAACTACCTGACTATGAAATTCCACCTCAAGTATAAAATGAGACAGTGGCAATTATTGTAAACTTACATTTAATGTTAACTAACATTTATTTAAGATAAATACTTGCATATGACAGTTACATGCAATGGCATACCCTAAGGCCGATCTTCCACGGCCATCCTTAAGATGGATATCTATGCCCTGATCAATGATGTAATCCACGATGTTTCTTGAATTCCCATTAACGGCCAATAACGGCCGTTTAAAATCTTGTTGCCAATGTAGAATTAACCCTTTGCGCATAGTAACAAGAGGTCAGCATCTTGGGAGCTCAAGCTTTCATCTTTATAAATTATCTCCAAGTTAAAAAGGAAAAAACAAGTAGGAAACCTCTTGTCCCACTGAGATATTCTGTAGTAGAAGTTACCACACCATTCAGTTCAAAAAATAAAAGATCATACTACTATACCTTCCCAGTAGATCGACCGCGTGTATATTTGCCTTTTGTTGAAGTAAAAAAAAAACTTCCATTTGTTGTCTATTCCCATGCATGGCAAATAACAAGTGGCGTGAACCCCAACTGTAATAGGACAAGAGCAATTGATAATTCTCAAGAGCACATATGTCTCAGCCAAACTGCATCTTATAAAAGACCCCGTGAATAGCAACAGAGCAGGAAATCAACAGGCTCCTTCTGTGCTCCACTGTGTTTCCCATGTGCTGCTCCTGCCCTTGCAAACCTCTCTCTGTAGGGAGTCGCCACACATTCCAGCCATCTCCAAACTCACTGCACACATGAGGTGGCTCCAGGAATTGTGGCCTCTAACACAGCATTTATCATGGGACTGTGGAGTTATAGAACTGTTCCCCACATAAACCAAGGACTCTTGAGGACAGGAACTGTATCTTTCATCTCAAAAGCCCAAACCCTGAAACTTAGGAAAGGGTTGAAGTGTTTTACTGAAACCATGAGCTAAACTCTCAGCTCTAGTGCAGACCTTCCCAATCTATGTTCTAAAGACTCCTGGAATTCTCACAAGTACCATGACTCGACAGATATTCCTTGATTCACTGTTAGGGAAATATCACAAAACTGTGTGCAAGTCTTAAAGAAATCTCTTTAATGTTGCTTCATGCTCATTTAAAATACTTTTCTGTGGTAAAGATTAACATTTCAAGTATCAGAGTTTCAGGGATACAGTATTGAGAGATTTCCAGTAGAATGAATCCAGGTGCATTCTACCTCCAAGCTACATGTCCAGACCTATTTTTTTTACTCTTTATTTTGAAACAGAATCACACTATGTTGTGGAAGACCTCACAAAGTAGCTGAGGCTGGGCATGAACCTGCCATCCTTCTGTCTCAGCCTCCCAAGTCCTGGGATTACAAGCGTGTGCCACCATTCCCGGCTCCCTTTACTTTTTTTTTTTCTTAAATAGTCTCACAACTTACTGAGGGTCTTGCTAAGTTGTTGATAAACTGAATATTTCAAGACCCAAATAGCTAATTAGGAAAAGCAAAGATGTGACACTCTTTGTACACTATTGTAGCACTTATACTTGGAATAGAATGAATAGTGCTGGAATCCCTACGATAAAGGTTTTTGAAGTCTGAGGGCAGGGGCTGGGAGTATGAGCTGTAGAGGACTTGCCTAGCATGTGTGAGGCCCTGGGCCGGGTCCCTAGCTTATCCACAAAAGTCCTGTGATGGCTCCTCTAGCCATTGCTCCTTCTACCTTGTCTAGATGTTTACAGGGTTTCTGGCTGATGAAGTGAACTAACTCACTGCCATCCACAACTACCTGAGCTATGAAATCCCAGCTCATATAAAATGAGACAGTGGCAATGATTGTAAACTTCCATTTAATGTTAACTAACATTTTAAGATAAATACTTACATATGACGGCCACAAGAAAGAGCATATGCCAGGGCTGTTCTTCCATATGTATCCTTGTTCCATAAGTTGACTCCATTTTGAATTAAATAGTCGACAATGACTCTGGACTTTCCCTGGACAGCTAACATTAGAGTTGTTCTAAAATAATGGAAAGATCATTTTACCTCCTAAGAATTCTAAAGCTAAATAGCTAAATTAATATATATTACCAATTTAAAATCTTGCTTCTCAGTGTCAGATTAACCCTTTACCCATCCATAGTAACAGGGGTCAGCATCTTGGGAGCTCAAGCTTTCATCTTTATAAATTATCTCCAAGTTAAAAAGGAAAAAACAAGTAGGAAACCTCTTGTCCCACTGAGATATTCTGTAGTAGAAGTTACCACACCATTCAGTTCAAAAAATAAAAGATCATACTACTATACCTTCCCAGTAGATCGACCGCGTGTATATTTGCCTTTTGTTGAAGTAAAAAAAAAACTTCCATTTGTTGTCTATTCCCATGCATGGCAAATAACAAGTGGCGTGAACCCCAACTGTAATAGGACAAGAGCAATTGATAATTCTCAAGAGCACATATGTCTCAGCCAAACTGCATCTTATAAAAGACCCCGTGAATAGCAACAGAGCAGGAAATCAACAGGCTCCTTCTGTGCTCCACTGTGTTTCCCATGTGCTGCTCCTGCCCTTGCAAACCTCTCTCTGTAGGGAGTCGCCACACATTCCAGCCATCTCCAAACTCACTGCACACATGAGGTGGCTCCAGGAATTGTGGCCTCTAACACAGCATTTATCATGGGACTGTGGAGTTATAGAACTGTTCCCCACATAAACCAAGGACTCTTGAGGACAGGAACTGTATCTTTCATCTCAAAAGCCCAAACCCTGAAACTTAGGAAAGGGTTGAAGTGTTTTACTGAAACCATGAGCTAAACTCTCAGCTCTAGTGCAGACCTTCCCAATCTATGTTCTAAAGACTCCTGGAATTCTCACAAGTACCATGACTCGACAGATATTCCTTGATTCACTGTTAGGGAAATATCACAAAACTGTGTGCAAGTCTTAAAGAAATCTCTTTAATGTTGCTTCATGCTCATTTAAAATACTTTTCTGTGGTAAAGATTAACATTTCAAGTATCCGAGTTTCAGGGATACAGTATTGAGAGATTTCCAGTAACATGGAGTTTCCTCCATGTTATCAACTTACTTGACTTCTTCTACTTGTAATATTAGGATTCCCAATAGCAGTGTCAAGCCCTCCGGCTCCCAATTGGTCACTAAGGAAATGGGCTCTGAATTAAAAGGCATAGGCTTGAAATGAACCTCAATTACTTACTAATCATTGGCCCATGGGTTTTCTTCTTTTAAAAGATGAAAGATGTGAGGCATGCTAGCACACTCCTATAATCCTGCTCCTTAGGAGCCTGAGACAGTACGATTGTGGGTTTATGTCCAGCCTCAGGAAATTAGGGAGGCCCTCCACAACTTAGCAGGATCTGGCTTCAAAATAAAAGTATAAAATATGGCTGGGGTGGAGCTCAGAGGTTGAATTTCCCTGGGTTCCATCCCCAGTACCATAATAAAAAAACAGGGGTGGGCAGGAAGGAAAAACAGAAGAAAATAAATTCTATATGTTCTTTTTTTGTTAACTTGCTTGTAAATATTGAAGTACTCTACAGGAGACTTATAAATGGATCAGAAGCCAAATAACATTTTCTGTTTTGCTGCTGATCCTGAAAACACTCTCAGGCTAGCAAATCCCAGGTGATTTCTTGTTGTTTTGTACTACTGCGGATTTAATCTAGGGGCATTCTATCTGTTCTATACCCCCAGGCCCAATTTTATTTTCATTTTGAAACAGAATATCACTAGGTTGTTGAGAGTCTCACTCACTACTTGCTGAGACTGTCCTCGAACCTATGATCCTCCTATCTCAGAGTCCCAAGTACTGGGATTACAAAGCCCCTGGCTGGTCTGATGCTGGCTGTGAAGGGATGGGCGGGAGCACAGAGGCCCCCTTGCCTTTGCCCCTCATAGTTGCCTGCCCACCCTCCTGCCCCCCAGAGGCCCCTTTACTTGTTCATCCGTTCTCTATCATTCAGGCTGCTTAGCCCAAGAAGAAGCAGGCATTGCACCTGGACGACATTGCCCGCCCTGGTGGCCTTGTGCAGCTTGCTCACCGCTTTGTACCAGGCAACCTTATTTGTGAAGCCAAAGCAAAAAGTCTCCATCTTGGAGGCCAAGAGTCTCAGAGACACCTTCCCTCTGCCTCTGTTTTTTCCTCTCAGGAACAAAAATCTCAATACTTGTGGAAGCAGAAGAGACTCCATTTTGTCTCCCCTGACATTATTGTGTAACTAAAAAACCCCTGCGCTATGCTAATGGCTTATCCTGCTAACCTGAAATTCCTGTGTTTTGTGGTATCCCTCCCCAAAATTACTCCACCCTCTGACCATGGGTGGAGCCTAGGTCTCATTCAGCACTGGTCCACCTAGATAGGCTACCTTGTGAGTTTCTGCTTCTGTAACCTGCTTCCTTATCCCTTATAAGCCCCTAAACCCAGTCAGTCAGGGTGCTCCTCTAGTGTTATTTCTAGACTGAGGGCTTCAATTGGCACATTCCCTTGGCCTCTCGAGTCTCTCATTCCTTGCTAACTCTGCATATAACATTTGGAGGCCCCAGTGAGAAACTTGAGAGAAGTTCAGAGTTTCCAAAGGGAACCAAATTTGCCTCCGCTTGTGGTCCTTTGAACAGGCTGAGGGGGGAGAGGAGAGCTTCTGAGAAGACTTTTTCTCAGCCTCACTCTCCGATGCCTCTCCTAGTCCATGATCGAATGCACTCTGGTGAAGCCACCAAAAATCTGGATTTTTGGTAAGTGGTCGATCATCTGGGGAGGGTACAGACAGGGTGGATGCATTTGGTGACTCTGGCCCATGGGGTGGATGAGACATCATTTTCCATCCTTCTTCTAGGGCCAATGTGCCCTGATCTGGTCTTGTACGGCCGCAGCACTCCATTCTGTTATACCTGCCCCACTCTTGGTAAAGTGGCTTACCTTATTCAGTTATCCTTGCCCCAAACCTGGTGGAGAAAATGTTGTGCCCTACTCTGTTATCCCTCCCCCTGGTGAGGCTGTTGTGCTCTACCCTGGTCCTGGTAGGACCTGCTTCAGCGCTATTCTGGTATCTCCGTAATTTGGTTTGATCTTGTTTATTTTTGTTGATTTGGTCTGAAATTTTGTATAATTTATGTTCTACTTTCCCTATGAGCACCATCTCTCTGCATGTTGAATATTGTCGAAGGATGTGTCTGGTTCTTTCTATGGTGCTTGTAGTTTTTGCTCTCTCAATAGGATTGGAGGCAATTGCCCCTCGAGAATGGAATAAGGTCCAAAAGGTGCTGCTATTGTTCTGCTCTGTTTTGGTTTCTTTCTTTCTAGTTAGTGTTCATTATACAGCAGTTGTGGTAGACTGTTGGTGGACAGGAAGGTCACAGGAAGCATGTCTGAGTCTTAGAGTGTGTTGAAGTTAGGAGCAGTCACTAACTTCTGGAGAGAATACATATGCCCACACCTGGGTCAGAAATGGAAAAGGACAGTTTGTCCAGGGGTGTGCACATAAGAGGTTGGTCACCTTAGCACTCTGAATTGGCCATCTTCCCCCCTTCCAGGAGAGGGTTTGCCTGAGACCCAGTGGAGGCATACAGCCCTGAGGTAAAACTTGGTGAAGTCCCATCCAAAAAGTACCATTCACTCAGACCTGAAACACTAGGCCTCTCCCCAGACCTCAGATCATGTGTATGGACTCCAGGAGGCCCTCTGCCAAGCTTGCTTGAGTGGTTTTCCTCCCACTTGTAACCCCTAAGGAATAGCAGGATCTATGTTGGGAGTTTATACCAACCCTCTGCATTCCAAACCCAACTTGAGGTCCACCCTAACCTCACCAAGGGACAAATACAGTCCTCTCTCCAGTCATGTCCAACCATTCTACAGTGTATTTTTGACAGCTTTAAAGATTTAAAGACAAGCTGCAGATTATGGAAAATTGGTCGATTTGTTCACCTTCCACAGGTTTTGTGAAGTGGAGTATCCTGCTTTTGGAGCAGGGTAGCCTCAGAGAGAGCATCTCCCCTGATGGAGATTGGACCTCCTGGTGAAGAAGGGACCCCTGTCTAGTCTATTTTCCCTGCTCTACCAGTGATTTTCATAACTGGAATTTGCAAAAAGGGCAATGCCTCTTTACAGGTCTCAGACCTAAGGCCCTCCTAATGTCATAAAACTCTAGGAGACCTCCAAAACTATTGAAGGAAAAGGCCAAAATTTCCCTTCCTAGGAGAGTATTTCCCAGCTGGATTTTAGAGATAAAGAAAGCTCCAGAGAATGATGAGTAGGAGAGTGGGTCTCTCTACAATTAGCTGAAGTCCAGGCAGTTAATTAGGCTTCTAGGACCGGAGCCATAAACTGATATTTTAACCCTATACCATTCCATTCAGCCAAGTATCAGAGAAGTATTTAAAGTAAGTTGTCTTATCCCTCTTATCAGGCTGACCCTTTCTAGAAAGGCACTCTCTACTGGAAACATCTCTTGGTTGCTTAGAGCTGACCCCTCTGACTTTAAGCATCAGTTCTCTGGACTGGAGGAGAAAGCAAACTCCTCCTGGCCAACTCCATTCCCCTAAAGGGAGTGCTTAAAGGCACTGTGGTTGAACAGCACATATTTGTACCTGGCATGTTTTAGCAGCTAATCTGTTGACTCCTTATAGCTGCAGGCAAACCTGCCAATTATTCTTGTCTCTTGTTTTAGATTAACAATGAAAATATTATACTTGGTTAGCAAGAACAGGGGTTACATGGTACATGCCCAGTTTGAAGTTTGGGGCATGTTCTGTCCACATGTGTCCTTGGAGAACTTTTGGCCATTTCCTATCTCTGTGTGCTAGAAGTTGTTTATGTGTCAAAAGCTTGACTTATAATGGTAATTTCAAATACAGGGATATAGTCGGTTAAGGTATGGAGGCTTTGGGCTAAGATTCTTTTGTATAATTGGTAATTAATATTGGGTTCATAATACAGCTTCCTTTTAACTTTAGCCTAAACTGTTATAACAATCTATATGATAGTTTTTCTAAGTACATGTGTTTGTGTTTTAACACTTGGTGTTCAGCTGGACTAATGGCTAGCTTTTGGCTGATCAAGGTCAATGTTGGTTGCAGCTCTAGGCTGACAGCTTAGAGTAAAAAAGAAAGGATCTTATTGTTTTGCCTACATATGAAATCTTATTCTTGTTACAGGCTCAATCCCCAGCAGCTTTTGTTATTAAAGGAAAACCTTTTGTGTTTGTTAAATAAGTAAAAAGGCAAAAGTAAGAGGACATCTTAGTTCATGTGGCTTAAATTTTTAAAAGGTTTAAGTTTATTGGTAATTTAAAAAAAATCACCATTTATTTTTGTTAAAATAATGGTTTAAGCTACTGGCTGGCTTTAAAATGGATAAATTAGTGGGTAAATGTAAGAAAATTTGTGTCTAAAATATATATCTGTGACCATAGATGTGTCCATATCTGAGAACTAAATGTACTGTGTATCTGGATTCATCTAAATGTGTCAAAAGAGTCTATAAGTTAAAGATGTATGGGTTTTATATTTGTATGTGAGCTGACCAATAAGATTTTTGTAATTTTGATTCCAAGATTCAGCATTAAGATCTGGTTTACTTCTGTTTGTCCTGATTGAGTAAATGTCTTATTATTGTATAAGAAAAATGCAAGTGTCCATCAGGTAACAAGTTTATTTTTAATTACTAATGCTGTTCTCTAAAATTATATAAAATATAGAACTATCTGATTCTTGTCAATACTGTTACCTTACAAAGAGTTATGGTTATAGTTACCAGCGTAGTCCAGTGAAAGAATGAGTCAATTGACTATCAGAGGTAAGCCAGTGTAAAAATGGGTCCATGTTCAGAAAAACCTGATGCATATATTACTGGAATTCAAAACCTGGCTATTATAATCTAACAAAAAATAATGAGATGCATATCCTGTTGTTTTTCTGGGATTCAGGATCTCATTAATGAGATTTTAAGTTTGGCCTTTGGGGTTTCTCAACAACAGAGATGAGGTAGAGAAAATTAAGCACCAAAGGAGACAAATGTAGACACAGGGACATGCCCATTTAATAGCCCTGCATTGGGTAATAAATTGTTGCCCCCTCAGAGAAACCAAAGGCTTCTTCTAGAGAGAGGGAAAGGAGCTGGAGGCCTGGCATTGCAAAAGTGCCTGGGTATTGCCCCAAGGACTGCCCTAAGTGGAGTCCATCTGCACCTGGGCTGTGCCACCTCTGCAAAGAGAAAACACTGGAAAGCATATTGCCCTCACCTCTGAAGGGAAGTGGGGTCATCTGCTCCCATCGTGGCTGCCCTCAAGGACTGAAGACTGAGGATGCCCAAGCATTGGCAAGGCCCCCTCTGATCAGCCCTCTAACCAGCTGCATATTGCAATAAAAAAGCCTGGGTGACTCTTGAGGTGTCAGGCAAAATACTGATTTTTTTCACACACAGGGCTTAGTTCTCTGCTCGCTTTGTCTCTCCTAGAGTTCTTTTATAGAGACCTATTTTGTACCTGGGGTTGATAGCACCCTAAGGCCAAATAAATTTGTAATGTCTACAAACCTGTAAAAAGGTAGTGTAGTCTACTCTTGTATGTTAGCAAGCTTGACCCTGATGATCAGCCTCTAACTAACTGTAGTGTAAAATGGTTGCTAATGAGAACAGCTTCATAAGTGAGGAAACTCAAAAACCAAGCATACAGTACTTAGACTTCAGGAATTAGTAATAAAAAAAGAGAGAGACACTGCCTCCTCCAGATACTTTGGGGACCCGGTTAAAATGGGATTCTCCCCTAGATCAGCGTCTCCCAAAGTCCTTTCTGAGTTCTTAACACTCCTGCAATTATTTTAACCACAGGGACACAATTAAAACTGTCCCTCTTGGAGGGATAAAAGAGAGATGTAAAAATTGTATATGTATAAGAATAAAAATAAAGTATCTTGCATGGTGAAAAGTTTATCTTAAGATTGTCCCAAATGGAAAAGCAAGGAATAGGATAATATTAGAAGGCTAAAAGCAAGTTTCAGGCAGTCTGAGCATGTTAAAGAATGATTACATGGGATAAAGTTTATGAAAAAATACATGTGATAAAGATGGTTATGTTTAAAAATCATTCAAAAGGTTTACAGTGAGGTTGTATTAAGCTAATGTCCTGTGTACTGTTTCTGTTTTCTATGGTTACATTTCTAAAGTAGAAGTTAACTTCTGTGTAACTGTAATGCTGTATTTGTACTTCCCAAATGTTAAAAATGTATAAATAGGTGTTAGACAAAACACCAGTCAGTTTGGCTATCTCAGTTCATCACAGCTGCCTAGAAAATCTATGTGTTTCCTATGGGTGGCATGGCTTCTACTTTTTGGGCCATGTCTGGTATATTGTATTGTAAGTCTTCTCACAGACCTAAAGCTGTTGAATTCCAGATGATGCTCCAGATAATATCCCAGATGAACATCTGCAGGAGCCCTTAAACAGCTATGGACACTTCAAACATTGGTTGACCTAACCCCCACAAGTGACTTCCTCATACCCTCAAGATTTGCTCAACCTCGGCATAAAGTCAGAACTGAAATATGGACCATGGTGGACCTATGTAATTTGCTCCATGCCTTCAACTCAGAGAACAGGTGTTTATAAAAAAAACAAAACAAAACTGCCTTCTTCTTTTGAGCCTTGGTGGACTGGACCATGGGTAATGATTCTTGTCACACCTACCTCTATTAAGGTTGCTGCAAAGCCTGCCTGGATACATAGGACACATGTAAAGCCGGCCCCTACTAGGACCTAAAGGAGGACCAGCAGAGTGTACAAACCCCTGGACACCCCACCAGGATTTGCCTCATCAGGCACCAAGCGGACATCCGGGGTTTTTTTGACATTACAAATAAAGGGAAGCATTAAGCTACTAGTTTCCCTAATCGTGCTTTCCACTAATTGGATACTCCTTAAGGGTTGTAGAAGCAAAGAATTGCTTTAACGTCTATGAGAACCAGTGGGGAATGTGAAAGCAGAAGAGACTCCATTTTGTCTACCCTAACATTATCATGTAACTAAACCCCCCTGCCCTATGATAATGGCTTTGCTACCTGAAATTGCTGTTTTGTGATAGCCCTCCCCAAAATTACTCCACCCTCTGATCTTGGGTGGAGCGTAGGTCTCACCCAGCACCTGACCACCTAGGTAGGCTAACTTGTGAGTTTCCGCTTCTGTAACCTGATTGCTTATCCCTTATAAGCCCCTAACCCCGGTCAGTCGGGGCAGCCCTCTAGTCTGATTTCTAGACTGAGGGCTCCACTGCTGGCCAGCTAATAAAGGCTTCAATTGGCATATTCCCTTGAACTCCTCTCGAGTCATTTCCCACTAACTCTGCATATAGCATACTCAATACCAAAAATACTCAATACTAAATACTCAATACTGAATACAAAAAATAGCCAGCCCAGGCTCCTGTGGCTCTGCCTAGCATCACCACAGTGCCATCAAAAGTCATTGCTAAGCAACCCAACTATGCTTAAGTAGCAGGGCAAGCCCACTCCTGCTGGGTGCCTGGGTGCCAGGGGTGAGCACTGCACCCCTCCTCCTCCAGGTCCCTCTCCCCTTCCTCCTTCTCCTCCTCCTCTCTACTCAGCTCTGCACCATTCAGCAGCTCCTAGTATTGGGTCCCATCCCCAACTCTCCATACCCTTCCTCCTGTTCCTGCCTCTTAAGGTCTCCCCCACTCCAGGTACCTAGGGTCTCTGTTCCATTACCTGGCCTGGTCCCTGCCTCCTGGCTCTGTGAAGGCTGTCTCAGCAAGTCTGCAACCCACGAATGGTTTAGAAAAAAATGAGAAGAAAACCTCTACAATAGACCTACATTTATATTTGTCTAGAAAACAAGGGGAAGGGAGAAAAGATAAATGTGTGGAAAAGATAGATGTGGGGATGGTGGCTGACTGGGAGCAGCAGGCTGCATCACTACCCTCCCTCCATATCAAGAGAGCCCTAACAAGAATCAACCTTCAAAACTTAAAGTACACAGCACCAAAAAGTGGAAGTTTCTTTGGCCAATCCATTCTAAGACAAGGATCCTTTGAATAAGGATATTCTGGGCAGAATTATCATGTTTAATCACAAAAGTTTAGAACCAACCTTAATGCCTATCAAGAAAGAGCAAAGCAGCCTCTAATAATCAGGTGCCAGCTGGGCCTGGTTGTTGTCCTGTTAAGCGTACCCAATTTAACAAAACACAAAGAATATGGACGAGGTCACATGATGGCCAGTACGGATCAAGAGAAAACAAGGCCTCTCACATCACATGCAAATATAGAAAAATAGAGCTGGGGGTGGTGGCATACACTTTTAATCCCAGCACTTGGGAGTTGAGACTGGAGGATTTCACAGGTTCAAGACTAGCCTCGCTACTTAGTGAAGCTCTCAGAAACTTAGTGAGACTATGTTTCCAAATAAAGTATAAAATCAGTCTGGGAGTATTGCCTGAAAGTAGAAAAGCCCCTGGGCTCTACCCCCAATACTACATACAAATATATATATATAAGACAAATAAGCTGGGCATGGACCATGCCCATGAGTTTACTCTCCAGTACAAAATGAAAATAAATACAAATATCTGAACATGGTCCCAAGCACAAAAGGAGCAGGCATTCCCCCAGGGAGCTACTGCATGGCCACATTTTTTTACTAAGTACAGCTTGAGCCTCCCTCCTCCTATGTAACATTGAGACTCCATCTCAGAACTGCCCCACTTCTAAGAGCTTCCCACCTGAGTGAGTCTGCTCTCCATTACTGTAGCACCTACCCCAGATCATCAGCTTCTCTGGAAGGAAGGTTTGCCTAGTTTTTGTGGTACAAGGGAATTGGAACCAGGGGTGTTCTACCTCTCAGTTACACCTCACCACATTTTTTTTTTCTTTTGGAAACAGGGTCCTCCCTGGGTTGCCAGGAATCTCAGTAGATTTCTAAGGCTGGCCTCAAACCTGTGATCCTCCTGTCTCAATCTCCCAAGTACTGCTCTGAAGACTGTGTTTGTCACAGGAGGAAAGGAAAGAAGAAAGAAAGGGAAAAAGGAAGGATGGGAGGATGGAGGAAGTGAGGAAAGGAGGGAGGGAGAGACATGCACTGGAATTTTGTGTGTGGAATTCAGATTATCAAAAGTATTGCTGTTGTTGATCTGAGTGTTTTTTCTATATCATTCTAGAATGCCTCTAATTAGATTTTTCAAACTGAAGGATGCATAAAGTACTGATTTAAAATAAAGGAAAACTTTTTTTTGAAGATTTAAAGAAGTTTATTAGAAAGATAGAAATACAGAAAATAGAAATACAGCCCCATGCCAAGATGGCATGAGGGGATGACTCGAATGAGTACACCAAAGGGCTTACACATGGACCAGGCCTTTTTATACCCATGACCTCCATCTTGTTCGCGTGACTCTGATGTGAACGTCCCTGTAAGGTTCCTCCCCTAGCAAGATGGGGTAAGGTGTCTCATTTCATAAAGGGCAAGGTAAAACCCTGCCCCATCCCCCCTAGATCATGTAGATCTGTCTTTAGAAAGAGGAAGCCCTAGCTCTCCTCTATTGACTTGTTAAGTACTTTGAGCTAGGTTGATTTATACTGGAATAGCTGCCTGTTGTTAGGCCGAAACCAAGTCCTTTCTTTATCCATGTCTGCCTCCATTTTTACACAACTATTTTGAAATATACCAATTATTTTCTTTTGAAATATATTAATAATCAGAGCTTTCCCAAATCTTTTTAGGTCATTCCCCATACTGGCACATTCCCCCCTCTGTCTAGTAACTCCCTGACATCTGTCAGGCCAAAGGTAGGTACAGAAAATACAGTTTGACATATATAATCTTACAAACATTTAACATGAGCTAAGTTTCCATCAATGTTACCCCATTATTATTACATACATACATGTACCCCTAGCAAAGGAATCAGGGCGATGACTCATCGAGCTGCTTCGAAGCTGAACAGGGGCGACGTGTAAGGGGGCCCCGGCTTAGGATACATATGTAATTGGCATGGGGAGGTCAGATGGGTCCATGTCATCTGTGTCTATGACGAGCCAAAGGCCTCGGTAGATGTTTGCCAGGTTCTGTCTGTCAGAAAGCTTTACTCCTATGAGATAATATTTATGATATAGGTTAATAACATCATTTAAATGAAAAATTAAAACTTTTGTTGACTTAAGCTGAAACACATAAAAGTGGGATGCATTAAGTTTATTTTGCACCATGTGAATCCAGAAAGTAGTGCTGTGGAAATCTGAAATAGTCTTTGGAATAAAGATTTTAGATGATTTGATGAGCACCAGGTCACCTGGACAAAACAGAATTTATCCTTTTTCTCTGGCATTGTTTGAGGTTTACTTAAGATTTGCTGGTAGCTGACAATAGGGTAACATTGGTATCTAGGACTATGTCCCAGTCAGAAAAGATATAAAAGCTTCCCTTGGCATGAGTGAAACCAAGTTGTCCATTTTTACCTGGACGTATGTCTCTAGATTGCTTGTCTGGTGGACTTAACAAGCTTTTGGAATTAATTTCTACAACTTACTTTAACCTTTTGATTTTTTTTTTTATCCTGGTCCTTGTTTCCCATTTCAGACAATCAGGATAAACCTTACAACATGTTTTTTTTTTAGTCTCACAACATTTCCTTTCTCTGTATTTACCAACATATAAAGAAATACATCTATAGTCTTTCTAAATCTGTCTTTTGTTGTTACATACAAGCAAACCCCAAAAAAGCATATCATTTAATAACGTTGTTTATATATCAGCAGTTAAAGAAACCCATTTGCAATACTTAAGTGTTACTTTAAACCTCATGAAGTTAAGAGCATTTTAAAACATTGCATTTGGCATTTTAATAAATGAAATATAAATTACCTGGAAAATTAAGACATCAGATAAATATCATTAGCACCTTAAAACCTTAATTTTGCAAAAGGAGTAATATTAAAAAAAACACTGTATATTTTATTTGACCACACATCTTAAAAAAATGTATCATAAGTTAACACGGAAATCCATGACATAAAAATATTTCTAGTGTATTAAAACATTGATTTTTGTTAAAGAAAATAACTTAATTTAATTATCTCTCACAGGAGTCTAATTGGACAACTTTCCTGAAGTAACCATTTTAGCTAAGACTGAGATAAAAATATATTCGAGTAATAACTTTAGTGCAACCAGCAAAAGAAAAAAAAAAACCTTTGTTACCAGAGGAGCTGAATTTTCTGGTGTGGCTAAGAATGTAGAATGGAAGGTCATTTTAAACACCTCTGCAGGCTGAGTAAACAGATGGCTCAGGGCTGGCCTGAAACAACTCCCCACCCTGGCTAAGCTTTTGGTCCTTGGGCCGGGCAAGATGGACACTGCCTCAGATCTGGCCTCCGAGATTTCACTGTGTGATCGCCTAGGGCTCTTTTAGTTAACTCAGGTGGTGGTAAGTGGGAGGACTCACTGGGAACGTAGGTCTGAGGACCCCAATTCCCTCCGGAACTGGGGGCGCTCAGCCATTTAATGGTCTCCCTTTGCACTGTGAGCCAGGCCTCAGAGGGCCTGTATGGCCTCCTGGTTGAGAGCATTTTCTCCAGAGTTGCTCTTGCTTTTCCACCTTAAACAGACTTGAGCCTAGGCTTTTGCGAGCAGCCAGAAGACTTAAATGGTTTTTGTCCATCTATCTTTCCCTTTTCAAGTCTCTGTTAAATCAAATTGGCAGCCTGAAGTATTAGTCTGTCTGAGGATGGCCTTCCCTTCTACTGGGTAAAGAATTAACTAATAATGTTAGCATCTATTTTTTTGAGTAGGTGTTATAGCCTTATATTTAATCCTCATGAAAGAACTGCATGTGGACAGATTGAACTGTGAACTTTCCTCTCGAGGCGGTCTGAGGCCCGCAGGCAAAACCAATTGGAAACTAATCTGGCAGCACTAAGACCCTGCGGATCCCAGGCTGCTAAAGCTGCACCTGGAATGCACTAGCTTTATTGTGGCCAGGCTCAAGAACTTTTGCATTTTGCGAGTTTTTTGTTTTGTTTTGTTTTCTAGCAAGGGGCTGGGGTCTACGAGTGGCACTGTCTGTTCCCCTGTAGGAATATTCCGTCTATCCTCTGATTCCTCATTCGTGGAGGCCGCAAAATAATCATCCCCCACTGCTTTAGCCTCTTTATATACCCTCTTCCTTTCTATAGAAGTCAGAGTTTGTTCAAGAAGTAATCTAACATCTCTCCAAGTAAGATCATACAACGAACTGAGTAACTTGAATGCCTTGATGTCAGGGTCAGTAGTATGACTTCCCGAGTCCTTTTTAATTTCTTTCAATTCTGCTACTGAGAAAGGCTGATGGACTCACTTCGACCCCGCTTTTCCCCCTCCTACTGAAATGAGAGGAAACATCCCTCTTTGCCCCTGAGCATCGGGCACCCCCTTGGTCTCCCACATATCAGGGTTGCTACCCTGAGGTGGAGGGGCCTTAGTTTGGTTTGGTCCTGTGGGCATGAGAGGGGGTCCCGTGGCACCCCCTACATAGGCATAGGCAGCAAAGATCTTACCCCCGCAGGGTACGGATCTCAGATCGGGTACTGGCCACCACTAAGCCTTGTAGTAGTCCGCGAGGAGGTTCTCAGTCCTCTATTGTCCCCTACACTATTTAATGGGAAATTCTCCCTTCCCCTGGAGATTCTGCCGTAGCTAGGCCGTGGCAGGGGGGTCTCCATGGTTCCAGAGAGCTCATTGGCGCCGGCAATCCAGTCATCCTCTGAGATCTGGTCCCATTTTAGGGAAGGTTACTGACCTTCAAGATGCAGTGGCTTTAGAACCACCGTCGGCTGGAGTCACCTGCAGCTGTAGATAGCCCTGCGTGGGCGCCAAATATATTGCGGGGATAGGTTGGGGAGGGGTGCGTGGCATGTGTGTGAAGTAATGCCCCCCCCCACTACACAGACAAACAGAAAAAACCGTGGATTCTTGTCTTAAGCTAAAAATAAGTATTCATCGCTTGGACAGCTGCTGAAGATTTAAAGAAGTTTATTAGAAAGATAGAAATACAGAAAATAGAAATACAGTCCCATGCCGAGATGGCATGAGGGGATGACTTGAATGAGTACACCCAAGGAAAGCTTTTAAGTAGCAAAATGCACAAATCTGTGATTAATTGGTGGGGGAGAAGCTGAGGTAGAGGTGTTCTTTCTCATTGCCAAACTGCAGGAGAGATATTCTCTCCCATTCCTGGTGTCCTGTGTCAGAGTTCAGAAAGTGAGGTGCTCAAGGGGGTCACAGAAGAGCCTAGCCAGATTAAAGGCTAGAGGGCTCACTGTTTCCCTGAAATCTAAGCCCAGTCTAATCCATCTTCCTTTCCCATCTCTTGGCAGCTCTAGGAGATGGAAACAATCCTTTAAAACACTGTGGGTTTGTCAGTCAATTTGCCTAGGGTGGAATCTATCTAACAGAGACTTGTGGCCCTTGCAGCTTCTTGGCAGGCTGGGCTGAGCCTCTCTCTGCACCAGGTGTGCGTGGTTCAAATTGCTGGCACTGTGGGTGTGGGGGGCAGCCAGCCCCTCTGCACCTGCTGCTGCTGCTGCTCTGCCCTTCTCTGCACATCAAGGTTGCAGCTGCCCCCTCCCTTTCACCCCTGCCCATCTCTGATGCTAGCCCTCCTACAAAATCAATTCCTCCAGTGCTGGTGGGGTAGGGGGCTCCCCTCTGACAGGGCAGGGGTCCCCCATTTCTGTCTCTCACCTTTCTACTAGACAGGTGTCTGCTCTAGCAGCCACGAGCCAGAGGCAACCTTGCTGCCACCTCTCCATCCATCCATCCATCCATCCATCCATCCATCCATCCATCCCCCATCCCACTAACCCTCTTGTTATCCCTCTCAGCTTCACCCTTTCTTGGGCCTAAGTTTCCCTTGGAGCCAGGCTCCCATGGGGCCCATACAGTGGACTGAGAGCTGGGGGCTCTAGGAGTCCACAAAGAGGATGAGGCCAGGGGAGTCAGGGAGCCTTTCTGGAGGAGGCCACCCAGCAGATGCCTCAGGTGGAATCCAGTGGAGACTTGTGCAGTCGCAGCTTCTTGGCAGGCTGGGCTGAGCCTCTCTCTCCACCAGGAGCCCATGGGTCAGTGGTAGCAGAGGTGGAGCAGCTGGAGGGGAGGAGGCCAGACCAAGGAAGCCCATCTGGATCTTGGGGACAGTCTGCAGAGTTCTTTCACCAGGGAGGGAGTTGGTGCTTGGAAGCTGGATCAGGGAATAGACTGCTGGCTGATCCTGAAGGCAAGGACTCCCTGAATGGCATGGAGCGTTAACTGTCTTCTGTATTTCTATCTTTTTAATAAACTTCTTTAAATCTCCATCAAGAGTCTGGGCTATTTAATAATTATTCTTAGCTCAGGACAAGAACCCATGCTCTTTCTGTTTTGGGGTTTTTTTGTGTTTTGAGGGAAGGTGTGTCCAGAACCCTAACAGGGATCCCCGGGGACAGTTTCCCCAAAACCATACCATCTCACACTGTAACAGAATAGTGGGAGAGGACTGGGGAGTGGGGGTAGGGAGAAAAAAGAGTAGAAGTGATGAAGAAAACTGTTATGGTGCCACAACAAAACTGTAACGGATCCCCTGTTAGGCACCGAAACTGCAACGGCATAAGATGTAGCCATGTGTTCTTGTTCTTAGGAATTTGTAGAAAAGAATAACTAGAACTCTTCTGCTGTGAGCTTAAGCAATTTTATTATTACAAAGGCAGAAAGATAGGACAGAAATTACAAAGCACTGCATTAAAGAAATAAATGCAGTGGGGTAATTTGAAAATAAGTTACTGGGGTTTTGAATACCAAACAGTTTTTATAAAGATTTTATTTTTGGTGGTACTGGGGTTCCTGGAAGCCCTTCTACCTCTGAGCTACACTCCCAGAACCATTTTGTGTTTGGAAACAGGGTCTCTTATGACAGCGCAGCTGGCATCGAACCTGCGTGATCCTCCTGTCTCCGCTTCCCAAGGACAGGGACTACAAGCATGGGCCACCACACCCAGCTTTATAAAGATTTTTATCTCACATCTTTGCTTAACCAATTGTCTTCCTGACTGCCATAGGTGTCAACCTGTCAGGACAAGTCTTTGATGTGATTATGATGATTCACTATCTTACATTCCGCTTAACCAAAAGCTTTCTTCCTGGAAATGTGGGCCAACCCTGGTCTCTGGCGCCTTGGTCAAATCTTTAAGACCCCAAAATGTGCTACTTGATTATCAAAGTCAGGGATCCTTTGAAGGCTTGTGCCATTCTCCCACATCCTTGGGGAATTCTAGGTTGTCTGCTAGAAGAGCCATATGTTAATGCTCAGACCTCAAACTTTGCCTATCAACAAAAAGATCACAATACCCAACCCCTAGGACTTAGAAAAAAAACAACCTCCCCCTGACCCCGATTAAAAGGCCTGTGAGTCACCATTTTGGGGTCTCACCTCTGGTCCATGTGCTGATGAACCCCAGCAGGCTGGATTCTCCAAAATAAAGCTCTTGTTTTGCATACACCCTGGTGGTCTCTTTGTGGAGGACACTTAAACCCTTATAAGAATGACATTTTTCTCAATTTTATTCTATTTTTGGGTGCTAGGCATTGAACCTAGGGCCTCAGTTGTTCTGGGAAAGTACTGTACCATTGAGCTGATAAATGCATCTTTGGTCACCACATAAACAAAACAATTCATTTTGGTTAAAATTGCTAAAACCAGGAAAATTAGCAAGCGCCCTCCTCATCTTCTGAGATGAATGAAATAAACAGATCAATGTGGTGCTTTCAGGAATCTTACTAAAAAATTAGGATGGAAGCAGGGTGTGGTGGCACACACCTGTAATCCTAGTACTTGGAAGGCTGAGACCAGAGGATTGCAAGTTAACAAGCCTCTTAGCTACCCAGTGAGGCACCGTTTCAAAATAAAAAATAAAAATATGGCTGGGAGTGTGGATCAGAGGTAGAATGTCCCTGGGTTCAATTTCTAGTATCAAAAGAAAGAGGAGAAAAAGAGGACAAGGAAAAGGAGGAGGAGGAGGAAGAGGAGGAGGAGACAGAGGAGGAGGAGGAGGAAGAGGAGGAAGAGGAGTAGGGAGATAAGTCTGAGTAAAGACATGAGCAAGTGATACTGATACCCAAAGAAAGATCAAAAGAGCATGTATGGGATGGCAGGAACGATCATTCAGTCTTAACAACAGAGGAGAACAGAGGCACACATTGTTTATGTTGGAACCATGTTTATGGAGAACAGTTTGATAGTGTAAGTCAAGATCCTCAAGACCATTTAAAGATCTGAGTTCGCATTCAACACTTCAGCCTTGTTCCTGAGTGGAAGGGCACAGAGACAAAGATAGACGCTGGTGCAGGAGGCTCACTGCAGAGGTAAAAAGGAAACGCACAATGTACCCAGGGTCAGGACTGGTGGAGAGCACAGTGACTCTGAACAAGTCCCCAGCAAGCGGACCAGGGGGAGGAAAGTGACCTGAGCAGGTTATAGTGAAGTCAGGGAGGTACCTCCCAAGTACGTGGTTACAGGTGTGTACCACCATGACCAGCACTTTATAATTTTTAGAGTTATATCCATGTAACCTTGAATAACTGGTTATCTTAGTATAATCATAAGGACAGCAGAAGAGAGAAAACAGGGAAGGACAGAGTTAAAAGCTTTACTTGTTGCTTCTATAATTGCAGTTTAAGAGTTATAAGTGTTCACAGCCTGTAAATCAAACAAGAATATCAACTTAAGCACACAGAACCAAAAAGTGAATTCACCAGGAAAAGTGCCTGTTATAAGCTTAAAAAAAAAGTGAAGGAGAAATTCCTGTCCAAAATGAAGAGGTCACTGGTAATTGAACCAAAGCTATTTCCAGGAATTCCAGGAGCAGTTTACCTTGCTAATTTTTGAATTAGGTTGTGCCCAATGCTGTCCATGGGGCTTATTTTATGGGAAGCTTGTCTGGTGGCTGGAGCAAGTGTCCATGACATTCACACCTAATAGGACTGTTGCTGCAGTTATTAAATTAATCCTTTAGCTTCTATTAAGTTTACTTATCATTAAACACAAGTGAATAGCTAAATTAATAGGCAAAAGAAGGCATAAAACAATTACATCAAATCAGATTGCACTTTTAGATGCATAGGCCATGCTGTATTACTAAATAAACCATTTTTTCTTAATCATAAGGAAGTATAAATAGACTAGATGGCCAAATTTGGGGGGTGTTAAAATAAAACTAGCCCGTATTATTACGCAAATTCCAACAGAGACCTCCTGCCACAGTCTGGGTTCTCCATGCCTTACTTCCCTCCTCTGTACACTGGCACCACAAACTTATCCAGATTTCCCTGCCAATGAATGTCAGAGCCCAGATTGGCTCAAAAGTACTCAAAGAATAGAACCTCAAATGGTAAAGAAAAGGAAGTGGGAGGCAGGACATGCACTAATGAAAAAATTTACCAGGAGTCTCATCCTTGGTTCACTTCTCTGCTCCAAGCATGGTGGTAAGCCAGCCCAAAAGGAAGGGGTTTCCAGCAGAAACCTGGGACCATCCTCCTCTGCCCTCTTATATGGGGTTGACCAGGGGGAGTGGCTTTGTGGGCTAGCTTCCTGGCTGGCTCATCAAATCTGTTGCTGCTCCTAAGGGAGAGGCCAACTCTGAGGATCCCCAAAGGCCAGGTGGAGCCACTCCCCCCAATTAGAAAATAGATAAGTATTGGTGGGCACAGGATTCATTATCAGCATGGCCTTGCTAGGAAGACAGAACTAAGGGTTACTGACAGGAACTTCAGGATTACTAGCGGGGCTAGGAAACCAAGGTGGGGAATGGAAGATTCTTTAATCCAGCAGTATTTGTCACACTAGAGTCTGTTCAATCATTATCTCAGGATCAGCCATGCAAAGTAATATCAGCAACCTTATCAGAGACAAGACAGTTACTGTTGTCTGGGAACTCAGTTTGATTCTTGTCACAAGATGTTTACTGTGTGTGTGTGTGTGTGTGTGTGTGTGTGTGTGTGTGTGTTTTCTTGGGGATTGAACCTAGGGACATTCTACCTCTGAGCTATACCCCTGCATTTTTTATTTTTTATCTTGAAACAGGGCCTCATTAAGTTGCTGAGTCTTGCTATGTTGCTGAGGCTGTCTTGAACACATGATCCTCCTGTCTCAGCCTCCAAGTACTGGGATTACAAGTGTGCACCACTACACCGTGCTTACTAGATTAATTTAAATGAGTCTAAAAACACATTCTGAGCTGGGCATGGTGGCACACGCTTGTAATCTCTGTCCTTGTGAGGCTGAGACAAGAGGATCTCAGGTTTGAGGACAGCCTCAGCAGGTACTGAGACTCTTGTCAACCTAGCAAGACTCTGTTTCAAAATAAAATAATAAATAAAATAGGGCTGTGAGTATAACTCAGAGGTAGAATTCCTCTGGGTTCCATCTCCAGTACCACAAATAAGTCTAGAGAAAGACATTGGTCAAAGCCCAATGATACAAGTACAATCCAAGTGCTATTCATCAAGTGGGCAATGTCACCCTGAAGATCCTGAGAAGAACCAGACCATCGTCACCACCTGTGCTCCATGGTCAAAGGAATAGAGCTCACGAGGCTGACATCACCCCATGGTGCCTCTCATACTCATACTTTGCTCAGCATGTACAAAGCTTCCTATAAAAGAAGAAACCTGCACCCCAAGGGGCTTCTCTCTCACTCTGGAGATGGCCCATGTTCTCCCTTGAATGCGCATTTATTTCTTCCCTAAATAAAATCTGAGTCTATCACTCTACTCTTTTGTCTTGAAAATTCTTTTCCAACCTGTGTCTCTGCCATGACATTCCTCCAACTTTGCTAAATAGTAAAAACTACTGGACAGTTTGAAAAAATTCCTTTGTCCTGTTCTCACCGTAGACTAATGGAATCAAAGTGTCTTCCAGGTGTCAGTATTTTTCAAATATGCCCCTGTGATCCCATGAGACAACCACATTTTTAAGTGCTGGGCCTTAAGAGCGGTAAACCTGGCTTCTCATCTTATTAACACCCCTGAAGCCCCAGTGGTAGGCTTTCTTCTTCCCAGACTCAGCTTCCGATCATGCAGCAGCACACACCTGTATCTCGGGACTAGGAAAGCTGAGACAGGAGAGTTGCCAGCCTCAGTAACTTAGAGAGAACCTGTTGCCAAATTTTTAAAAAATGTAGTGGTGGCCCCCGCCCGACCCTAGGCGGGTGGGCAGGCGCTGGCGGGGTGCCCCTAGGGGACCCCCCTCTCCACCCGGAAGGACCCCATGGTCTGGGTCCCCAGGCCCCTACCCTGAGCGGGTGGGCAGGCACTGGCGGGGCACCCCTAAGCGACCCCCTTTCCACCCGGAAGAACCCTGTAAGAAAGGAAAGAAAAAAGGAAAATATTGGAGAGGGGTCAAGGAGGTGGTGGATACCAGGATACTGGAGATGCAGACAAAACTTATCCAAATGAACTGGAATTATTGGAAAAATTCCCCGCTACGGAGGACTGTTTCTTCTCTCCACTGTTAAGAATCTTGGACATCACCTGTAAGAAAAGAGACTTTAGCAGAGACCAAGGAGAAAGGCGATGCTGAAAGCCGTCTCCACATTGGCGGTGGAGACTTGTATTCAGGAGGAGCAGAAATCGGAGCCTAACAACCGTATTTTTTCTTTTTTTTTGGAGAAATTACACCAAAGGTTGAATGCTACCATCGCGCATGCTTAGGAAGACTGGACAACATTCAGAGTGGAAAAAGAACTTGAGAAAGATTTGAAATGGTGGAGGCAGTGGCAGTGGCAATGGCCAGTACTCAGGGGAGGCAGAAATCTGATGCATTACACATGCAACCTTTGAAGTAATGACCCCAGAGGCAGAGTGCTACCACCACCACACACCCTTGAGAACATGGGACAAATAGTTGGGCGAAGAGGGTGCTCGGATTAGAGCCTGCCGAGGGTTGAGGCCGGCAACAGACACAGCAAAGCTAGGATCGGAGCCTGCCGTGAGGCAAGGCTGCTGCTGGGGCCTGCGAGGCCAGGATCGGAGCCTGCCAAGGGGATAGGCCGGTGCCAGGGCCAACGGCCGGCATTGGAGCCTTCCGTGAGGCAAGGCCACTATTGAGGCCTCCGAGGCCGGGATCGGAGCCTGCTGAGGTTTTACGCTGGTGCTGGGGCCAGCAAGGCCGGGATCAGAGCCTGCTGTGAGGCAAGGCCAGTGCTGGGGCCTCCAAGGCTGGAATTGGAGCCTGCCGAGGGGTTAGGCCAGTGCCGGGGCCAGAGAGACCGGGATCAGAGCATACCATGAGGCAAGGCCGGTGCTGGGGCCTCCGAGGCCGGGATCGGAGCCTGCCAAGGGGTTAAGCCGATGCTGGGGCCAACGGCCGGCATTGGAGCCTTCCGTGAGGCAAGGCCGGTGCTGGGGCCTCCGAGGCCGGGATCGGAGCCTGCCGAGGTGTTAGGCCGATTGCGGGGCCATTGGCTAACATCGGAGCCTGCTGTGAGGAAGGCCGGAGCTGGGGCCTCTGAGGCCAGGATCGGAGCCAGCTTAGGGGTTAGGCCAGTGTCGGGGCCAGTGAGGCCAGATCGGGGCCTCCCATGAGGAAAGGCCGCTGCTTGAGCCAGCGAGGTCTGGATCAGTCCACCAGGTAGCCAGGCCACAACTGGGGCTGTCAAGAGTGGGATCAGTATTTGCAACATGGCATGCACAGAGAAATATCGCAGAAAATTAAAACCAGATGCTTCCCCTAATCAGCAATAACTAGGAGGAAAGGGGCAACAGGAAGTGGTCGAGCTATAGAAAGGGCCCTATAGTGAAGCAATTAAGGTGACCCATCAGAGGGTATGGAATAGGGGAGGATAGAGCCTCTTTAAAAAGCAGGAAATACATAAACATATGTATCAAAGTTAATCACCAAACAAGCATGGGAGCGAGGGAGAGGGAGGCAATGAAATGGGGACTGGATGAGGGCTAATTGGATGATGTGTGCTTGTATATCCTCTCAAGTCTTATATTCCAATGTGATGTATGATTACAATGCACCAATAAAAATAAATTAAAAAAATAAATTGGTGGGGATGTAGCTTGGAGATAGAGATCTCTGGGTTCAATCCCCAGTATTCATCCCTCAAAATAGCATTACTTGTGGCTCTGAAGCTGTACTTAATTTCACAAATCACTCACGTAGGGCCCAATATTTAGAGAAAGATGTAAAAACATGCCAAATTCCATAATTATGAGACAAAATAACAACTCTGATTTTAGAGAATAGAAATAGTGCTAAGCTCAGCAAGGATGTCTAAGCTCCCAAATTCCATTATAACCTACACAGTGAATTGCATATGTAAGACTCCTGATCCAGCTGCATTTACCATTAAATTCTATCTACTAGCTTATGTGCATCACAGAAGGTTAATATCAATATATACTCTTTTTTCTGGCTTTCATGCTAGAGATTCATTTTGCACCAATGTGATGAGTGGAACTCCAATGGCCAGGTGCCTTGAGTAAAAGCCTTATCAACCTATCAACCTATTTATACAGGAGAGGGTGGTGGCACAATCAATATCCTTAGGAAAGAAAATGGATCAAGAATACACTGTGTGTTTACAGAGGGTTGATTCTCAACAGGTAGCTATGGTTTCAGATGGTTTGTTTAATCCATGTATGAGGTCTCCACCCAAATTATGTGTTTATCCTCATCCCCACTCCAGGTATGCACTTGCTTTTGGCCAGAAGAGAAAAGAACTCCCTCTTCCTTGGTATTTTGCTCTATGCTGGGTAGGTCACTAAGCACATGGCAATTTCTTTATTGATTTCATCACAAAGGAAGGAAGGCCCAGGAATGCCAGTCATAACAACCAAGTGCTGAACCCAGGTCTCATGAGGGCATGGGAGTCGCCCCACAGGTGCTGGATACAGTGCCACATGCCTGCAATCCCAGGACTTGGGAGGCTGAGACATGAGAATTTTATGTTCCAGGTCAGCTCAGCAACTTCCTGAGATCCTAATCAACTGTTTCAAAATAATAAATTACAAAGGGGCTGAGGGTATATCTCAGAGGTAAAATGCCCCTGGGCTCAATCCCCAGGAATAAAAAGGGAGCAGCCCTACAGGTCAGTCTGAAGGCCCACCTGGCCTGGGGCTCTAGCGCAGAGGCATTGCCCTTAGTGTCTGGTTTGAGGGAGCACAGTGCACCCAGCCATCCTCCATGGTGTAGGAGAGTGGCACCCAACAGCCCAGGTTTCCCTTAATCCGCGTGAACCCCCAAACTCTTCTTGAGTCTTTAGGGTTTGCTCTCTGCTGCATTAAGCCAGACTCTTTTGTAGGAGTGATCTTCTTTATGGAAAGCAATACGGGGGCTAAAATATAGTATACAACATACAAATTAAGGCTAGAACTAGCACTGAGGCAGCAATCTCACAACTGGACACCAGATGTCAAAGAGCCACAGCACTTCCATGTTGATTGCAGCACTATTTACAGTGCCCAGCTGGGACCTGCTATCCTAGCATCCTTCCTTCTAGAGCACAGGTGTGTGACCGCAGCTCCAAGAGGAGGTTGTGTGGGAACTGGAATCCTGCAGAAACCTAGCTTGCTATGGATTGACACACATAGGCAGGACTGTTTGTACTGAGCAGGAGGGGAAGCAGCCCCACTGTTCCTGGTTCCACCCAAGCAGCTCACCGTGCCTGTGGAGGAACATCTATTTGCTCCTGGCCTCGCCCCAGGACTTTACCATCCTGGCCTCTTCCTCTAATGAAACTCATGCTGTCCCCTGAGGGCTTCTACATGCCACCCCAGGTTCAGTTTATTAAGAGAAACAATATGTCCCCAGGCCTGGGGATGTTGTTCCGTGGCAGAACGTTTGTGTAGCAAGTGCCAGGCTCTGATTTAAATTCCCACTATTGAAAAACAGAACAAAAGAAAGCCAAATAAACAATGAAATGGATTTCAAGGAGATAAGTTTCAAAACAGGGTCTCGATAAGTTGTTGAGGGTCTCGCTAAGTTGCTGAAGTTGGCCTCAAACCTCTGATTCTCCTGTCTCAGCCTCCCGAGTACTGGGATTACAGACAGATGTGTGCTACCATGCTCAATTCTGTGCCCATGATTTTTTTTTTTCTGATAGCAGCAACTTTTAATGAGGAAAGGCAAACAACAGCCTGAAAATATTACAGAATAAAGGGAGCTGAGGAAAGCAATATAAAGATCAGGTAGCTTCTAAGTGACTATTTATACTGAAGGCAGTTTAAACGTGAGGTCTCAACAACAATAACAAAGCCTTTACATAGCATTAAAAAATATTGAAATCTTTTGGATTAACTAAAAGAACTAAATGTCTACCCAGAATCTGTACAGCAGGGACCTGTTTTCAGCAGGTAAGCCTATTTACAAGTAAGAACCTCTTACTCTTGTAACATTGTCCTGTTTTGTTTTAAGAAATATATAACTCCCACCCTTGTAGAGTTAGCCTGTAGGGCCTTAGTGACTCCACAGAAATACGAGCCCATCTCTACAAGAGACTATTTACAAGGCACCATAACACACTTATATACATTGCCCCCCCCCAGCTTTGACTGCCCTTAGTGAAGGGGTTACAGCTCATTCAATTTTATATCTAGAGTGACAGTAGGTACTTGATAATTTATTTGCATGAATGTTTAAATGAAAATGATTTTATAACACCACTATTTACATTTTAAACATCACCACCATCATCTATCTCCAAATTGCAACCATGTTTACTGTGGTTTTCACAATACAGTGCTTCTAGACTTTTTTTTTTTTTGTATTGGGGATTGAACCAGGGGCAGTCTACTTCTGAGCTAGACTTTCAACTCTAATTTTTATTTTTTTGTTTTGAAACAGGGTCTCACTAAATTGCTAAGACTGGCCTTGAATCTGTGATCCTCCTGTCTTAGCCTCCCAAGTATTGGTATCACAGGGGTGTGCTAGCACACCTGCAGTGGACATTTTAATGTAAACATTCTTGATTTACTAATTTTCAGAGTAATGACACAAACTTCTCTTTGGAATAGAAAATTTGCTTGGAAGTTACTTCATTCTTTTTCTCTTTTTCAAAAGTGCATCTCGTAGCACCAGCTGCTTTTCTCGGAAGGATCGCTTGTTTTTTGAACGGACATTCTGGCTATATCGCATCATCATAAAGTTCTTCTGTTTTTTCTTCTCTTTATTTGTGGAACTAGAAAAAGGATTCATTTTGGTTTTCTTTCTCACAAATTCCTTTCGGTCTGTCTTTCCAGCCATTGCAGTTCCCAGTCTTGTCTCCTTGTCTGACTTTGGCTTTTTATGAAGGCGTTCAATGTCCCGAAGAGAAAGTAATTCACCCCTGCGCTCCTCATCACTGTCTATTTCAATATATTTCCTCTTTTGGGCTTTCCCGGGCGCAGCGTCGAGTTCTTTCCTCATTTGGGCCATGCGGATTTTCTGGAAGTCTTCCTGAGTTAAAACTCGACTCGTGCTGACAGCTGCAGCTTTGGCTTTCCGCTCCTCCATGGGCATGCTGTTTAGTTTCTTAGAAATTTCTTGCTGTTCTTCATCGGAAGAGTGGTGCACATCAACCCATTCACCATCAGCATCCTCTTCCTCACTGAGACTGGCACTTTCCCATCCATCTTCATCATTTTCAGCATGTTCTTCTTTCTCAATTTCTAGAACCTCTGCTCCTGGAATGTAATCTTTAGCATCTAATTCACCATATTCTTGTACTCTTGCTTCTACAGAGGCTTCTGTAGGTTTACCCCGGAATTTCTTCTGCAACATCTGAGGATTCAGTGTCCGGAAGAGCTGAATCAAAGTCCTAGCTGACATCATTACATTCTTATCTTTGTGTGTCTTATACTGAGCCAAGTCTTGGAGGAGTTCTTCAGTCATGGCTAGAGGACATCGAGCTGTTATCTCTTTTATAGCATTGATTCCTACTGTCATGACTTCCCCAGAGTTCTTTTCTGTGACAAAATTGTTGGCCACTGTCATGAGCAATGACTGAATGATCTCTGGGGGCACTAGATGATGAGAGGCTTGTGCAGCAAACAGAAGGATCTTTGTTACTTCTCTCTGGTGGGGCTGGGGAAACCTTTGCACAAAGGGATAGAAGTTGAAGAGAAAAAGCTCATGAATTCCCACCAATCTGGAGATGAGGTTCATGAGCATCATCTTTACTTCAAACCTCTCCTTAGAGCTCTCTAGTTGCTTTAGTAGTTTTTCTGCAAAATCTTGAGGATCATGAATCAAGTGAATAGCTGAAAAGTTAAACACCTCTGGTTTTTTCTTCTTCTTTTGTTTCTTGAGTACTTTCATTGCCTTTTCCAACTTCTTTTTGTTTTTGGAGTTCTTCTTTCCTGTGGCATATTGTACTAGCAGGTCTCTTGCTGTGGGGCCTTCATCCTCAGATTCTGAGTCGCTGTTCTGTTTCTCATCATCATCCTTCCCAAGGAAGAATGTTAAGGCGGCAACTAATATCTTGGTGACTGTAGAAAAACACGCAGTTGTGATAACATTGACAGTTTTGGCATCATTCCAGATGTTCCTTCTGTAGAGTTCAATCATCACATCTAAAGACATCTTGGCTGCAGTTGCATTGCTATCTCTTAACATGGTATACATAAAATTCTGTAATACTACATTCACTTTATTGTTCTTGTGTTTTGCATTTATATTCTTCATATCAGTCACAATGTGTGTGTATAAAGTCTTTCGTAGAAGCTTATCGTGACAACGCAGAAGTTCAAAGAAGAGCTCCAGCAAACTTGATGGATCGATGAGATTCTTATTTCTCAGCAAGATCAAAGCTTTGCAAAATGTCATTCGAAGATCTGGATCCAAGGCAGTATGATTGTAGGAGAGAAGATCTTTCAGCTCTTGAGGAAAATTATGGAGATGTTCTGGGTAGCAGTGACCAATCTGTGCCATAAACATCACCAGGTCAGCCAGTTCTTTGCTGGGTTTATTTGGTTGTAACTTGAAAATTTCCACATTGGATTGGTAGTGATTATATTGCTGGAGAAACTCCTCGATGTAGGCCGGCGGGTCGCGCTTGATCAGATTCTGGAGCTGCGGCAGGTTGCTGGGCAGCTTGTTGTTGTTTCTGTTGGACATGGTGGCGGCCAACTGGCTTCCCCGCAGCTGTTAGAAGAAAGCTCGCGCCGCCGCGGGCCGCCGCTCAGTCCCCCCGCCGGGACGCTTGCTCCCTGTGCGACCGGAAGCGGCGCGCGGACCTGTGCCCATGAATTTAATATTGAATATGACTGTAGCTAAAGTGAAGACACTGTCCTGGGGAGCTGGCTGGCTTTGCAGCCAGACCTTTATGGGTAGTACTGAACCAGTAGGTTCTGGTGCTGTGGGCTGTGAGGCTCAGCATGGATAAATGAGGTTTATGGACTGATCCACTACGTGACCTGCTCTGTGGCCCCATAGAGTTGTACCAAACTTGTAGGAAGCTGATATTTGAATCAGACCCTAATAAGGCATCCCATCCCTCCAGGAGTGGGAAAAGAAGAAGGAGTAAGAGTAAAGGAGAGCATCCATAGGGCTGTGTGGCAGGAAGAACTTCCCAGGGCATCTTGGATGCAGAGAAGATGGACAGGTTTTTCTGATTCTTCCACACACCCGCAAAGAGTGTGTCTGCGTCATAGCCCATGGCACCCAGACTCTCCCTCTCCTGTGTCTCACTGTATGCCAACTGCTCTGCCATAGCAAACCACCACAGACTGGGTGACTTAGGTCCACTGTTCACTGGAGACATGTTTTTTTTTTTATCATTCAGCCTTCAGTGGGTGGTTTGGGGGAAAGGGAAGGTGAGAGCAGCTACTGGTGCAGGTGGTTGATCTCCTTACACAGAAGCTTCTACAGTCATCCTTTGGGATCAGCAAGAAAAGATTCTAGCACCCTGTGCATATCAAAATTCATGGCCATTCACGTCCCTCTTACAAGAAGGTGTTGTGTTTTCACAGAAAGTCTGCACATGCTCTCACATCTCCAGGTAACTCTGGTCCATGGTTACCGGGCTCGCAGTCAGTACCTTCGTACTCACAGCACTTCCAACTTCACAGTCCCAACCCAGGCACACCTAATTTTCAGAATAGATGACTCTCCATCACCTAACTTGCAGGAATTTTTGTTCCCTAAATTAATAAGCAGCTGCTCTTTTGAGCACATGGACAGAGACCATAGCCTTCGCTGGGGCCCAGATGTGCACCTGTGTTTCCAACATTCCTGTTGTGCCTCTGGAGTTTTTGCCAAATCAGTTGTACGCGTGAGTCTATGAAGTATTTCACTATGAGCCAGATATCATGGCCAGTACCTGCTGTCCCAGCAGCTGGGGAGGCTGAAGTGGGAGGACACTTAAGCCCAGGAGCTCAGGGCCAGCAAGACCTGGTGATGAGGCAAGTGATAAAGCAAGACCTGGCAATTATTTCACTGTAGCAAGCCATATTATATCTATAAAACAAAAAAAATGTAATCCTAGCATCTCATGGCTGGAGGGAACCCAAAAGGGCAGTATCATGCTCTCTGATTTGATAGACGAGGTGGAGGTTAAAGGACTGAAGTGACTGGCGAGCATGTTGTGGGGTTCTACACACCTTAGAGGAGAGTGGCTGTAGTCCCAGGGACATGGCAAAGGACAGCTGAAGAACAAGAGTCAGCGGATGGCAGGTCAATGTCAGGAGGCAGAGAGAACATTCACACAGCAGGACCAGCCTGCTTCCCTCCCAGAGCTGGTGTGAACATCCAGGAGACTGACCAGTGGGAAAGGTGACCATAATACACACTACAACCAAGCTCTCTGGAACATTTTTTGTTGAATGAACATTCTTTTCTTTTTCAATAAAAAATGTCCCAGACTTCCTTGTGGACAGCTATTGGTCTAACAGTTAACCTCCTAGGATGAGCTGTGATTGGAATAGAGAATTCTGTTTTGGAAGCAGACACTCAGGTCTTGTCACTTGATTAACCATCTGGCCACAGACAGAATACATTATCCACTGCACAATCTGACATTCAACCTGCTGTTCTAAGATACCCTTGGAAACAAGACTTGGGACTGAAGTTGGCTCTGTGGGAAACATTGCAGGCTACCCATGTGGCTAGGTGATGATGGTCCTGGCATATTTTCCCTGTGACTTCTGCTTGCCAAATTGCTGATTCAGGGATTTGGGCTGCTGTGGTCAGAGGTGTCCTCTCACCTTACTGAATTAGGTGGAGTGCTAAGTTGCTGGCTGCCTCATATTATCTAACATTTATTTCATAGAGGGACTGGCCAAAAGAAACACCTGGTGCACCCCTACACATAGGCCTCCACCTGCATGCTTTTTTTTCAGCATCCTACCTGGTCCCTTCTCTATCCCAAGCATGCAATGTGCCTTCTCCAACCTCTCCAGGACCTCTGGATGACAAGCAGACAGGAAAGGACAGATGGGGAAGGATTCAGTATGTGAGGACTCCTAGGACCCCAAGCAGGCAAGAGCCATTCTTCCTGGAGGTCTGCTTACCCTGGCCCATCCATGCAAATATGGCAGGACAGCTTCAGTGTTTCTCAGAGTTGTGTCAGCGGGCTGTCTTACACACCAAATCCAAATCAGCATAAACACAAAGAAATGTTAAGTCAACCATTTTCTGGGTTTAAGGGTTCAGACCATGCCAGACATGAGGTGAACCCTCCATAAGTCAGAGAGACGGAAACCACCCCATCCCTGTACCAATTTCTGCCTAGTCAATATTTCTATTTACTTCTATCACACGGTAAGACAAATTCACTTCCATTGGCCAAAAGATGCAACAGAGGGCCTCTTGGCAGTGGTGGGACAGAGGCTCTGCATTTCCAACAAGCCTCAAGGTGGGCAAGAGGAATGCTGCAGGTGCGTCTACCTGGGCCACTTTGGGATGTGGCCTGAACTGTATCAATTCTGACTGAATTGTTGAAAGGATAGCTTGAAGCTGGTGTGTCAGGGAACAGGAAGCCCACTGGTGAATAATCTTTTATTTTCTGGAAGGCAATTGGAAAGCTTATCCAAATAAAATGAAAATAACAGGTAAAACTCTGGCAGGAAGAGATGGAGCAAAGCGAATGTGTTAGGGTTTAGCTACTAAGAAACCTGAGAAACAAGGCTAGGTTTGTCTCAGAGAAAGGGGAAAGCTGGAATTCCCCCCTTGATTCCCCAGAAGTTCCCTGTATGTCAAGATAATGTATATTTGTTAAAGGATGAAGTGTTTACAGCTTAGAGCAATTGTGCCAAGAACCCAGGAAGCACAGCCTCCCTGAAATTGACTGGGACTGTCTCAAAGTCCTGACTCCTTTGAGGCCAATGTTTGCCTTCTTTCTAATATAAAGATATGGTGACAAGTTTCTGGTGACAGGAAGGTGGTTTCTTTTTTCTGGAGGTAGTATTCAAAACAAAGAACACTACAGCTCAATCCATCAGCCTGGCCACCAGTGGTCAGCCTGGAGCATGAGGTGTTATCCCTTCTATTTTGGGCTCCTGGTAAGATCCGGAGGGGCTGGAGATTCATGTGGTGAGTTTGGGTAACTAGTGTCTCTGGCAGCAACAACCACATGCCCTTGAGAATGTCTGGACTGATACATGCCTCTAGCACTACCTTTGAGTCTCTCTCCTCCTAGAGCCACTTGGGAGCAGCAGCGAACAGAGGCAGCCAAGGATGGAGTGCTGAGAAGTGGGAGGCACGGGAGGCAGCAGGCCAGGCCCCCACTGCTGCTCACCAGCATGAAGTCTTTGAGTTCTCCCCACAGCACTAGAAGACTGGAATTCTTACTCCCTGTTCATTAGTAGGGTATTAGGGTCTGGAAGTTTCTCCTCAATTCCACATGTTGGAAGCCTGGTTTCCAATGTGGCAGTGTTGAGAGGAGAGACCTGGGGAGGGGATTGGATCCTGCAGGCTTTGCCTCTCATAAACTCATGGCTTTCTTACGATGTGCACTCTCTCTGGCAAGCTTGCCTGGCCCTCTGCCCTCTGCTCTATGGCAGACCCTCAAGAAGACCCTCAAGGGATACTGACACAAGGATTTTGGCCCTCCCAGCCTCCAGAAACACGAAGTAGATGAAACCTTTATTTTTTGTGTGTGAATCACTCCATTTCGGGCATTTTGTTATAGCAACAGAAAACAGACAAAGACGTGGGGGTAAATGAAGTGTGGAAGGTTGGAGAAGTCTGAGGGTTTTCAAGTTATGAGAAAAGAGGAAGAACTTGAGCCCAGGTCTGCTGATTCCAAATCTGTGTCCCTTCGACAGCACAGGAGATCTTCCTCATGCACCTGCCTGACAGACCTGTAACCTCCAAAGTCAAGTCCAGAGCACTAAGTGCCACAGGGCTGGAGCAACAGGCAGACTTCTGCAACCAGGGCGGGACTTTCAGGGCAGGGATGTCCATGGACCAACCTCTCTCTCTTCCTCCTTCCTGGATGATGCATTTGAACCTACCATGTCCTTTGGTGTTAAGAAATTTTAGTAGATGCTGACCAAGCCTAGTAATTCAGGACAGTCAACAGCTTGTGTGGTTTTGTGTGTTTTCAGCTGCCCTTCCTCGCAGGTGTTCACTGGAAGGAAGAGAAATATCTGTCAGGTGCAGTTACTACAAAAAACCTACAGATAGCATAATATTTATTGATGAAAGTTTAGGACCTGGGGAAAAATGGCAACTCTTACTGTCTTGGCATCTCTAGCCAGTTATTTTATCAGGCATGTGAAGAGGGACAGAGATAGTGGAAATAGAGACTAATCAACGTATCTATTATGCGCAGGAATAAGTAAAACTGTACTAGTCTGCAGGGTATAGGAGTGACATAAAGAAAAGCCCCAAGGAAGGCAGGCGTGGGTGTGTACGCTTGTAATCCCACCATTCAGGAGGTGAGACTGGAGGATTCTGCTTTGTGGACAGCTTCAGCTATTTAGTGAGGCTCTCGGCAACTTAGTGAGACCCTGTTTCAAAAACAAAAGAATAAAAAATAGGGCAGGGAGTGTAGCTTGGAAGTCAAATGCCTCTGGGTTCCATCCCCAGACCTGAAAAAAGAAAAAAAAAAAAAAAGAAAACCCCCAAGGAATCTACCAAAATTTTTTACCAAAACCAATAACTGTGCCAGGTGTGGTGGGACACTACAGCAAAAATGTTAGAAACAATGACCAAGAAGTCCTCCCCCACCTCCACCTAACTTGTGAGAGAGGGTTGTATTCCTTGTATGCAAGAAACCCATTAGATTCTTGGGAAATTCAAGAAGATAGTAGAAAATAGCTCCCAAGGGAAAGTGATGAGATTTCCTGCTCATTAAACTTTTAAGTATTTTTAAATTTATTAATTCATTTTGGTATTGGGGGTCAAACTCAGAAGCATTCTATCTCTGAACTACACCCCCCCCCAGTTTTTCACATTTTCTTTTTGTACTATCAGGGATTGAATCCAGGAGCATTCTACCTCCAAGCTACATGTCTAGGCCTATTTTTTACTCTTTATTTTGAAACACAATCTCACTATGTTGTGGAGGACCTCACAAAGTAGCTGAGGCTGGACATGAACCTGCCATCCTTCTTTCTCAGCCTTTCAAGTACTGGGATTATGATCATGTGCCACCATTCCCAACTCTCTTTACTTTTTTTAAAAAAATACTCCCACGAACTTACTGAGGGTCTTGCTAAGTTGTTGATAAATGGAGTATTTCAAGACCCATTGCTAATTAGGAAAAGCAAAGATGTGCCACTATTTGTACACTATCATAGCACTTATACTTGGAATAAAATGAATAGTGCTGGAATCCCTACGATAAAGGTTTTTGAAGTTTGAGGGCAGGGGCTGCGAGTACAGCTGTAGAGGACTTGCCTAGCATGTGTGCGGCCCTGAGCTGGGTCCCTAGCTTAGCCACAAAAGTCCTGTGATAGCTCCTGTAGCCATTGCTCCTTCTACCTCGTCTAGATGTTTACAGGGTTTCTGGCTGATGAAGTGAACTAACTCACTGCCATCCACAACTACCTGAGCTATGAAATCCCAGCTCAAGTATAAAATGAGACAGTGGCAATTATTGTAAACTTCCATTTAATGTTAACTAGCATTTTAAGATAAATACTTACATATGACGGCCACAAGCAAGAGCATATGCCAGGGCTGATCTTCCATTTGCATCCTTACACCATATGTTGACTCCATTTTTAAATAAATGGTCTATGATGTCTCTTGATTTACCATTTATGGCCAACATTAGCATTGTTCTAAAATAATGGAAAGATCTTTTTACCTTCTAAGAATGTTAAAGATAAATAGCTAAATTAATATTTATTACCAATTTAAAATCTTGTTGTCAATGTAGAATTAATGCTTTATGCAGAGTCACAGAGGTCAGCATCTTGGTAGCTCAAGCGTTCATCTTTATAAATCATCTCCAAGTTAAAAAGGAAAAAAAACAAGCAGGAAACCTCTTCTCCCACTGAGATATTCTGTAGTAGAAGTTACTAATGAAGGTCCTTTGATGGATGGTAACACACTGAGGTCATTAATCGGAAGTAGCCAAACATTTACACACAGAATTTTCCATTTCTTCCCTAGTCTAAGGTAAGATATTGCAAGTTACAGTAAGCTATTTGTCATAAAAGTAAATGCTATTTGCAGACTTAAAGAATACTATTAATAAGAGTGATAATAATAATGGGCATAGTAGTTTCAGGCAATAACACATTTGATAGATGCTGAACTAAGATTATATATGTATATAATCTTTCACTCAAAACTTCAGGCAGACGTCCTCCTCCTTTTCATGCTAGAAAACATATTTAGTGATAAGTAGTATTTCCAAGGTGACAGAGTTAGCAATGGGAAAGACAAGAATTCAATCCAATCATGCATGCACCTAAAGCCTACCTCTTTTTATCACCCACCTATGATATTTCTTCATTAAAGGAAATGTTTATTCATTGAAAGCTATTTTCCTTTTACCTGCCCATGTTAATTAAAAAAGCATCAAAATACGTTGGAAATGAATAGGAAAAGAAAGGAACTGCATCTGGCAACAGCAATTAGTACTCACTGAGGAGTAACCCAACACCAATGTTCTTCAAAGAAAGAAATTAAAGCAGTCATTCAAAAGGCAAACTGAAGAATTGTTTATACATAATCATTACATAACTCTGTGTAATTATTTATGCCTAACGTAGAATTCATGAAGGAAAATATATAGGAAGTTAGAATACTATGAAATGGTTAAGAATAGCAATATTGAATCAAATAGTAAACTGAAAGTCTATATTTTATAAAACTAATATGAAACCCCCTTAATTAATAGACCAGATGACCAACAAAATCAGATTCTAAATAACACACAGAAGTCAATATTATAAGGGAATTACTACTATATTTTCAATAGAATACTATTATATAATGTATTTGGGCTGCTCTACATAATTGTTTTTCTGCCAAACTGGTGGTTTGTGTTCAGATTTTTCACTCTACTCAATAATTATAAGTTAATGTTTGTCCAATAATTATAAGTTAATGTTTGTCCAATAATTAATTTAATGCTTATGACTTAAGTGATTGTTACCACACCATTCAGTTCAAAAAGAAAAGATCATACTACTATACCTTCCCAATAGATCGACCGTGTGTATATTTGCCTTTAGGCCCAGCAAAAATGCCGCCATTTCTTGTCTCTCCTCACGCAGGGCAAATAGAGGGGAGTGAGACCCACCTGTAAAAGGACAAGAGCAATTGATAATTCACAATAGCACATATTTCTCAGCCAAACTGCACCTTATAAAAGACCCCGTGAATAGCAACAGAGCAGGAAATCAACAGGCTCCTTCTGTACTCCACTGTTTCCCATGTGCTGCTCCTGTCCTTGCAAATCTCCCTCTGTAGGGAGTCGCCACACATTCCAGCCATCTCCAAACTCACTGCACACATGAGCTGCCTCCAGGAATTGTGGCCTCTAACACAGCATTTATCATGGGACTGTGGAGTTATAGAACTGTTCCAGATGCCCAACAAAATGAGATTCTAAATAACACACAGAAGTAAATATTATAAGGGAATTACTACTATATATTCAATAGAATACTACTATATAATGTTTTTGTCCTGCTCTGCATAATTGTTTTTCTGCCACACTAGTGGTTTGTGTTCAGATTTTACACTCTACTCAATAATTACAAGTTAATGTTTGTTCAATAATTAATTTAATGCTTATGACTTAAGGATTGTTACCACACCATTCAGTTCAAAAAGAAAAGATCATACTACTATACCTTCCCAATAGATCAACCGCGTGTATATTTGCCTTTTGCCATAGCAAATATGCTGCCATGTTTGGTCTATTTTCATGCAGTGAAAAGAGCAGGGGCGTGAGACCCACCTGTAAAAGGAAAAGAGCAATTGATAATTCTCAAGAGCACATATTTCTCAGCCAAACTGCATCTTATAAAAGACCCCGTGAATAGCAACAGAGCAGGAAATCAACAGGCTCCTTCTGTGCTCCACTGTGTTTCCCATGTGCTGCTCCTGCCCTTGCAAACCTCCCTCTGTAGGGAGTCGCCACACATTCCAGCCATCTCCAAACTCACTGCACACATGAGCTGGCACCAGGAATTGTGGCCTCTAACACAGCATTTATCATGGGACTGTGGAGTTATAGAACTGTTCTCCACATAAACCAAGGACTCTTGAGGACAGGAACTGTATCTTTCATCTCAAAAGCCCAAATCCTAAAACTTAGGAAAGGGTGTAAGCGGTTTACTGAAACCATGAGCTAAACTCTCAGCTCTAGTGCAGACCTTCACAATATATGTTCTAAAGACTCCTGGCATTCTCACAGTACCATGACTCGACACATATTCCTTGATTCACTGTTAGGAAAATATTACAAAACTGTGTGCAAGTCTTAAAGAAATCTCTTTAATGTTGCTTCATGCTCATTTAAAATACTTTTCTGTGGTAAAGATTAACATTTCAAGTATCAGAGTTTCAGGGATACAGTATTGAGAAATTTCCAGTAGCATAGAGTTTCCTCCATGTCATATAAAACTTATTTGACTTCTTCTTGCAGTCAGGATTCCAGATAGCAATGTCAAGCCCTCCAGCTCCCAATTGGTTACTAAGGAAATGGGCTCTGAATTAAAAGATGTAGTCTTGAAATGAACCTCAATTACTTACTAATCATTGGCCCATGGGTTTTCTTCTTTTAAAAGATGAAAGATGCCAGGCATGCTAGCACACTCCTATAATCCTGCTCCTTAGGAGCCTGAGAAAGTACGATTGTGGGTTTATGCCCAGCCTCAGGAACATAGGGAGGCACTCCACAACTTAGCAGGATCTGGCTTCACAATAAAAGAACAAAATATGGCTAGGGGTGGAGCTCAGAGATTGAATTCCCCTGGTTTCCATCCCCAGTACAAGAATAAAAAAACAAAGCAGGGGAGGCAGGGAGGAAAAATAGAAGAAAGGAAAGAGAGAAAAAGAATTAAACCTCAAACTCTCATCCTACATAAGTGTCAACTCAAAATGGATCAAAGACCTGGAAATTAGGCCAGAGACCTTGAAATGACTAGAAGAGAGCACAGGACCCAAACTGTAACATATGAACACTGGTAGATCTTCCTCAATGACACCCTGCAAAGCTCAGGAAATTAAAATGAAAATTAATAACTGAGGTGACCTTAAATTTAATACTTTCTGTGCAGCAAAGAAAGCCATCAAGATTTTAAAGAGATGAGATGTGGAGATGCAACAACTCTAACCCCAATATGTGGGAGGCTGAAACAGTAGGATCACAGGTCCACAGTCATCCTCAGCAATATAGCAAGATCCTCTGTAACTTGGTGAGATTCCAGTTTACAGTAAAAAATAAAATAGGCTAGGGGTATAGCTCAGAGGCAGAATTCCCCTGGGTTCAATCCCCATTATCACACACACACAAAGAAATTTAAAGAGACAATCAACTAAATAAAAGGTCTTTGATAGCTACTCCTTTCGTAAAGGACTAATATCTAAAACATTAAAGAACTTAAAACACATACACACAAAAAATCTAGGCCTGGTGTCGTGGCCCACACTTGTAATCCCAGCGTTTGGGAGGCTGAGATAGGAGGATTGAGGTTTGCAGTTAGCCTCAGCTAACTGCTTAGAGCCTGTTTCAAAATAAAAATAAAAAATAGGGCTGGGTGTGTAGCTCAGAGATACAATGCCCTGGGTTCCACTCCCACGACCACAAACACACACACACACACACACACACACACACACAAACACACACACATATGATAAATGAATGCTTAGCTAGAGAATTTGGGATTTATCCCTAAAATATAAGTCTCAGATGCAATAAATTATTTGCATGCATAATGCTTTGATGCATAAAAAAGAGATGGACAATTAAACCAAATAGACACTTCACAAAAGGAGAAATACAAATGGCCAATCAATATATGATAAAAAAAATGATTAACATCATTAGCAAACAGGTAGATACAAATCAAAAGTACACTGAGATTCCATCTAATCCTAACAGAATGGCAATCACCAAGAGGTCAAAAAACAGTAAATGCTGCTGAGGATGTGGGAAAATAGGAACTCTTCTACACTGCTGGTGAGATTGCAAATTAATGCAGCCACAATCGAGTTCAGTGTGGAGATTCCTCAAAAAACTGGGATTGGATTCACCATATGATCCAGCTGTATTACTCCTGGGGACTTTTCCAAAGGAATTGAAATGAGAATATAATAATAATAATAATAAGAGCCAAATTATGGAACCAACCTAGGTTTCCATCACCAGATGAATATATTGCAAAATCCTGGGATATACAGATAGTGGAATTTTATGCAGCAATACAAAGAACAAAATCAGAGGACTTCCAGAAGATGGTGACGGAGAAAAGCGGCGTTTACGAGCCCCACTAACAACTAATCTCTATTACAACAAAATTAGTGCCTTTTATAGCCAGAAAACACCATCAGCAGAGAAACAAAAAATGTAAATACAAGGGATAGAGAAAAAGAGGGCTGGAAAAACGAGACACCAGAAAGAAACCAGACCGCAGTTCTGCGGCTGGAGCCGTGGTACGGAGAGGTGTGGGCACTATCTTCCCTTGCAGCACCAGGCCCCAGAGAGGAGGGGAACTCAGAACAGAGCTCAGAGTCAGAGAGGAGACACGCTGGCCTCATGGCCAAGGACGCAGCACCAGCGCCATACTGCTGGCGGAAGTGGCGATTTCACCATATGGCTCCTAACCAAGGCACTCAACAGTGCACCAGGCTCCAGAGAGGAGCAGCAGACAGTGATCCGAGGTGAGCGGCTGTGGAACAGCTGGAGGAATTCAGGAGATCTTTGGGCGAAGGGAGCCTCTAAAGCTCCCAGGGGCTGGGCTCAGCACACCCTGCAGGAACTCAGAGTGGAGCTCAAAACCAGAGAGGAAATATGCCAACCTCACGGCCAAGGGCATGACAGTGGTGCCATATTGCCACTGGCAGCAGCAGCAGCGAATTCACCGAGTCCACTACAGCTCCATCAGTGCACTCAACAATAGTGAGTCAAATTGCAGCCCCAAGAGGAGAAATTCCAGTACTGCACTCCCAGGGACTTGACCCAGTGGGGGAGTGGCAGTGGCAGAGATATCACATCATAGTCACAACTCCCCACAGAACGCCCAACCTGGCACCCCCCATGGTCTAAAACAGCCTCAATTGACTCCCTGGGTCAAAGACTTTGTGATACAAGCCAGTAAAGGAGTAGTGGTGACTGAGATACCATAGACTCGAGATCCAGAGCACCTTAAGTGAAGTTGTAGTGACCCAGGGAAGAACCCAGAGAAGGTACAAACTTCTGAAATCATGGGAAAGAGGAATAACAATGGAGCAATGAATGCCCACAATCCCACAACATCAGAACCTGATAACACAGAAATCCAGAGATCTCTAGAAGATCAAATCAGGAAAATAACTGTAGAAATAATAGAGGTGTTTCAAAAAGAATTCAGAGAGCCAAAAAGAGATAAAGGATGCAATCAATGAAGTAAAGGCCTCAATTCAAAGTATAAACAACTGATTAGACCACATGGAGAATAGAATCTCTCTCCTAGAAGATGATCACTCCAAAAATGAACGCATAGTTTCTAATTTAGAAAAAGAAATTCGACAGCAGGAATCTGACACTGAAGAAATATGGGACCATTTTAAGAATAATTGGAATGAATAGAGGAGGGAAAAGAAAGTGAAACCAAAGGGATCAACAATCTCTTCAAGGAAGTAATAGAAGAAAATTTCCCAAACATACAGCAAGAGGTCGATACACAGGTCCAGGAAACTTATAGAACTACCTTTAGACAGGATCGGAGAAAAGGATCCCCACGCACATAACTGTCAAAATGACCAATGTGGAAGCCAAGCAGAGAATCTTAAAGGCAATAAAAACAAAGGGCCAAGTGACACTCAGAGGCAAACCAATTAGAATCACTCCAGACTTCCCAAACCAAGTCATGAGAGCCAGAAGGGCTTGGAGTAACATATTCCAAACTCTGAAAGAAAACAACTTCCAGCCAAGAATTTCCTACCCAGCAAAACTTTCTCTCAAATTAGATGGGGAAATAAGAAACTTCCATGACAAACAGAAACTGAAGGAATTTATGTCTTCAAAACCAGCACTAGAGAAAATACTCAAAGAGATTAACTACAAAGAAGAAATAGGTAACACACACCAGAACCAGAGAAACAAGAATTCCCATCCAGCAGACAACTAAGATTGGTTATCTGTGGAGATTCATTATTTATGTTAGTCTTTTACCTATTTCCAAATTATATTGTTTGCTTTTATTGTTGCTAATCTTTAGGATTTCTATTTGGAATATTAATATACCTTCAGATATATCATTTGGAAATATTTTATCCCATTCTCTCAGTAACTTTTAACTCTGTTTACATTCTTTGGATATACAATTTTTTTAGGGAGTTTGTTTACCCTTCTGTTGCCTGTGCCATTGAAATCATATCCAAGAAATCACTGCCAATTTCAGTGTTGTGAGGTTTTATGACCCAGATTTTGTTCTAAAAGTTTATAGTCTTAAGATTTATATTTAGGTCTTTTATCTATTTTGAGTTAATATTTGTATATGGTGTTAGGAAAGGGTCCAATTTTATTCTTTTCCATGTAATTATTATTTTTCAACAATATTTAGTTAAAAGATTATTATTTCCTTCACCAAATGTTCGTGGAAACCTTGTCAAAAATAACTTGACGATATATGGAAGAATTTATCTCTAGTCTGTTATTTAACTCCAATGGTTTATATAACTGCCTTTAAAAGAGTACTATACTGTTTCAATTATGGTAGCTTTATAAGCTTTGAAATCAGAAAATATACATCTTCTAGCTTTGTTCTTTTTCAAGATTGTTGTGGGTATCTAGAGTCCATATTCCATATTAGGATAGATTTTTTTCTGAAAAATAAATAAATAAATGTATGATAGTTTCACCTAAAAAAAAAATATCCTCTGGTAAGAAAGAAAGCAAAAAGAAATATTGAAATGTTATCTTTAAGTCATCAAAAGCTTGGTATCAGACAAATGAAACTGTTCTGTGAGATTATCATTGTTAATTTTGGATAAATTTCTATAATACTAGATGTCAACCACTAAGCCAAGCATGGGAAGGAAGGATGGGGAGGGATTGGGTAGGGCCTAACTGGGCGATGTGTGCATGTATGTCTCCAAGTTTTCTTTTTAATCCCATTATGATGTTTGAATACAGTACACCAATAAAAAATAAATAAATCATATCATTTGCAGCAAAATGGATGGACCTGGGGAACATTATGTTGTGAGATTAGCCAGTCTCAGAAAATCAAGGGTCATATATTTTCTTTCTTATATGGAAGCTAGGGAGTAATCAGGATAGAAGAGGAATTTTTATCTTTGCTGTATGTATTTCCAAAGGGTCACATGCAAAGTAAGTTATTTGCACATAAATCACTTCCTTTATTTTATTTATTTATTTTTTGTGTGTGTGTGTGGTACTGGGGATGGAACCCAGGAGCATTCTACCTCTGAGCAACACCCCCAGCCCTACCTATTTTTATTCTTTATTTTGAAACAGGGTTTCACCTAATTGCAGAGGACTTCATTAGTAGCTGAGGCTCTCCATGAACCGCAATCCTTTGCTCTCTGCCTTCCAAATGCATGGGATTACAAGCTTGCACCACCACGCCTGGCTTATCTGGGTGTGGTGTTGCATATTCTTAATTCCAGCATTTGGGAGGCTGAGACAGGAAAATAGTGATTCATGCACAGCCCAGCTACTCTTCGATGCGATTTGCAACTCAGTGAGACCCTGTTTCAAAGTAAAGAATAAAAAATAGAGGAGAAAATGATGACGGAAAGATGAAGCATATCTCACTAGCGGAAGCAAATTAAGTTCACTACTGAGAAGGCAGCATTTTAATAAACAAAATTAAATTCCCCTTATGACCCACAACAGACTTGGGGACTACAGTGGGAGAAATCCAGTAACTCAGACTTGCAAGATTCAGCACAACAAACACAAAAAGCACAAGTGAGCTGCAGATGTGGGTGGCCGTTGGTGCCATAGCGCTGGCCCAAACAGCCCAACAGTCATAGAATTGCATGGAAAAAAAAAAAAACCCAAGAGTCTGAAGTGGCCATAAAGCTCCAACATCTTAAGCTGCGAGCTCATCCAAGCACTGAGGGGCACTCTTTGCTCACCAGAGGGGGCACCCACAAAACTAGAGGGATACCTTCAGTGACCCAGAACCAGACCTGTCTTGTGCACAGAGAATCAGTGGGATATGGAAGAGCTGCCAGCCTTCGAGCCCCAGACTGTGCTGCCAGGTAACAGCATGAGCTCAGATGAGCCATGGGACCCAGTGGGCACACAGTGAGAGCCACCAGACAAGGTGATAACTGTGGGCACCAATGTGCACCAATGGAACAAGTACAACTCCACTGACACAGAAAGGGTGCTTAAAGAGCAATACCTGCACAGGGCCACAAGGGGTCACTCCAAGCAAATACGAGACTTTGGGATATACTACAGAAGTTAATTCATAAAGTAGTAGGACTTTTATTTTGTTTGCTTTTCTTTTTATTTTTGCTGTTTTGTTTTGTTTGGGTTTTTTGTTTTTTGTTTTTTTGGTTTATGGTTTTTTGGGGGGCATTTTTTCTCCTTTTTTACTTTTATTTGGGTTTCTTTTTCGGGTCTTTCACTTCATCTCACATGGTTGCTAGTTCAATTTATTTTGTTTTATTTTTATCCTGTTTATTCTCTTAACCCTTTATGTTCTCTCTTGGTGGTCTGTTTTTGTCAATGCTGTTGTTTATATTTAATATGTAATAGTTAGCCTTTTTACCTTATTTTGTCATTTTTTGTTTCTGTTTACTCCTCTCCCCCCACGCCTTCTACAAAAGTCTTTAGTTTAGACTATCTACTATCTTCCCTCAAAACTTTCTCTTACTCTCAACCTGATTCAACCTTATTATACTTTAATTCTTCCACAATCTAATTATATTCTCTACTTTACCTAACTTCTGCACCCATCACTCTAACTACTCTACCATCACCCAATCCTCACCACTTGAAAAGGTACTGCTTACCTGTTGACTTTTCTAAATTCCTCCTACTAAGACTGGACTAGACATAACACACACAAACGATGGGAAGACATCAGAAAAACAGGCCTGAGAACTTTGGAAATAGGAGAACAAGAAATAGTGGAGAAATGACAGAAGTCATGAACACTGACCTACAAGAAATGCAAGAAGGGGAGTTCTGAATCTTGATCTACAATATGATGAAAGGATTTAAAACAAGTCTAGAGGAGATGAAAGATAAATTAGAAATACTAAGAAAGAACCAGAAAGAGGTCTGGAATAAAATGAAAGAATCAATAAATGAAATGAAGACAACAATAGAAAGACATTCTGGAAGATTAGATGAAAGTAGAATATCACTGTTAGAAGACAGTTCATTCAAAACAGAAAACACAGTCAACAGTATACAGAAGTCATTACAGCAACAAAACCTAAACATCCAACAACTAAGGGACAACATGAAGCACCCTAACTTATGAATAAAAGGCATTGAAGAAGGGATAGAGGTACAGACCAAGGGCATCCATAATCTCTTCAGAGAAATAATTTCAGAGAAATTTCCAAACATGGAAAGAGACTTGGATCTTCATGTCTAGGAGACATACAGAACACCATTAAGACAAAATCAAAGAATGACCTTCCCATGCCACATAATAGTCAAAATGACCAACATATAAGATAAGGAAAAAATCTTAAAAGCAGTGAGAACAAACGGATGGGTGACAAATAGAGGAAAAACAATAATAATCACCCCAGATTATACAACCATAGTCATGAATGCTAGGAGAGACTGGTACGATGTGATTCAGACCCTGGAAGAAAACAACTTACAACCAAAATTACTATAGAGAGCAAACATACTACCCAAAATTGATGGAGAAACAAAAGTGTTTCAAGATAAACAGAGTCTCAAAAAATTCATTAATTCAAAGTCAACACTAGAGAAAATACTTAAAAGAAATAAGCCATAAAGAAGAAAAAAGAAGCAGACTTCAGAACCAGAGAAGAGAGGAAGTTGATCTGTGGGGCATCTAAGTAAAGAACAAAGAGCAAGCTACCAAACAGAAGACAGAACACAAAATGACAGAAATCAAAAAATATATGTCAGTAATAACTCTTAACATCAAAGGACATAACTCACCAATCAAAAGTCATAGATTGGCAATGTGTATGAAAAAACATAATCCAAATATATGCTGTTTGCAAGAAACTCACCTCACAGCCAAAGACATTCACAGACTGAAAGTGAAAGATGATGAAAGAGATACTATGCTATTGGAGGCCAAAAAAGGGCAGAGGAAGCAACCCTGATATCCAACAAAACAGACTTTAAACTAAACACATCAGAAGAGAGAAAACAGGACACTTCCTTTTATTAAAAGGAATAATCCTTGGCTGGGTGTGGTGGCGCACACTTGTAATCCCCGCGCTTGGGAGGCAGAGACAGAATGATCGTGCAGGTTCGAAGCCAGCGCGCTGGCTTAAGAGACCCTGTTTTCAAATAAAAATATAAAATAGGTCTGGGAGTGTAGCCTGGAGGTAGAAGGGCTTCCAGAGACCCCAGGACCACCAAAAAAAAAAAGGAAAGAAAAAAGGAATAATCCACCAAGAAGATATGATAGTAAATGTTTATTCCCCAAATGTGGGTGCAACCTCATTTGTAAAACAAACCCTTCTGGACATCAGATCTCAAATAGACAGAAAAACACACCACTGGATCGATCTTCAAGGAAAAAGATGAGTAATGACTCTTTAGAAATAAAGAAAACTATAAACCAAATGAACCTAATAGACATATACAGAATATTTCAACAAAGAAATACAGAATATACATTCTTCTCAACAGCCCATGGAACCTTCTCCAAAATAGATCACATCCTGGGACACAATGAAAGCACCAGCAAATTCAAAAGATGTAATATAATTCCCTGCAACTTTTCAGACCATAATGGAACAAAAGTAGATATCAACAACAGGAAAGACATAGCATGGTGGTAGCATGTCCTATATCTGGATCCTAGTACCAAATATAATAAATACTACATTAAAAATAAATTCTAGGACTTCCGGGAAGATGGCGATGGAGAAAAGTAGCACTTACGAGTCCCACTAAATATTGATCTCTATTACCACAAAACCAGAGCCTTTCAGACCCAGAAAACATCATTAGCAAAGAAATAAAAACTCTAAATACAAGGGACAGAGAAAAAGAGGGCTGGAAAAACGAGACACCAGAAAGAAACCAGTCCGTAGTGCCGCGGCCGGAGCCGCTGCGCAGAGCAGTGCAGGCTCCATTTTCCCTCGCAGCACCAGGCTCCAGAGAGGAGGGAGACTCAGAACAAGGTCAAATCCAGAGAGGAGATACACTGGCCTCACAGCCGAGGACGCAGCAGCAGCGCCTTACTGCTGGTGGCAGCGGTGAGTTCACTGGATGGCTCCAGACCAACACACTCAACCAGCCACCAGGCTCCAGAGAGGAGGGGTGGACAGCGAACAGAGGTGAGCAGCTGCTGAACAGCTGGGCAGCAGTCAGCAGTTTTTTCAGTGCAAGGAGTGTCTAAAGCTCCCAAGGGCCAGGCTCACCAAACCCTGCAGGGACTCAGAGCAGAGCTCAAAACCAGAGAAGAAATATGCCACCCTCATGGCCGAGGACGCCGCAGCAGCACCTTACTGCCAGTGGCAGCTGTGAGTTCACCAGACGGCTCCAGACCAACACTCAACAGCCACCAAGCTCCAGAGAGGAGGGGTAGACAGCATGCTGAGGTGAGCAGCTGCTGAACAGCTGGGCAGCAGTCAGCAGTTTTTTTTCGGTGCAAGGAGTGTCTAAATCTCTCAAGGGCTGGGCTCAGCACACCCCGCAGGGACTCAGAGCAGAGCTCAAAACCAGAGAAAAATATGCCAGCCTCACGGTCAAGGGTGAGGCTGCAGTGCCATATTGCCAGCGGCGGCAGTAGCGAATTCACCGAGTCCACTACAGCTCCATCAGCGCACTCAACAACCGTGAGTCAAATTGAGGCCCCTAGAGGAGAAATTCCAGTACTGCACTCCCAGGGACTTTCACAGATAGTCTCCCTGGGTCAGAGATTTTTGCAGTCCAATCCGGGGGGGAGTGGCGGTGGCAGAGATATCACACCATAGTCACAACTCCCCACGGGAGAATGCCCAACCTGGCACCCCCCCATGGACTAAAGCAGCCTAAATTGACTCCCTGGGTCTGAGACTTTGCGATACAACCCAGTAAAGGAGTAGTGGTGACTGAGATACCACAAACTCGAGATCCATAGCACCTTTAGTAAAGGCGTAGTGAACCAGGGAAGAACCCAGAGAAGGCACAAACTTCCAAAATCATGGGAAAGAGAAATAACAATGGAGTAATGAATGCCCACAACCCCACAACATTAGAACCTGATAACACAGAAATCCAGAGATCTCTAGAAGATCAAATCAGGAAAATAACTATAGAAATAATAGAGGACTTTCGAAAAGAATTCAGAGAGAGTTAACAAGACAACCTAAAGGAGGAGAAAGGAGGAGGGAACAGGAAAATCTCTAAAACACACAATGTACTTTAACATATCAAAGTCAATCACTAAGCCAAGCAAGGGAAGGAGGGACAGAGAGGGAATGGGGTGGGAACTGGGTAGGGATTAAATCAGCGATGTGTACATGTTTGCACACACAAGTTTTTTACCCCAATATGATGTTTGAATATAATGCACCAATAAAAAATTTAAAAATTTTTTAAAAATAAATTCTATAATTCCTTTAACTTGCTTGCATATATGAAAGTGCACTACATAAAAATTATAAACAGATCAAAAGCCAACTGAATTTTTTGTTTTGCTTCTGATCCTGAAAACCTTCTCAAGCTAGCAAATCCCAGGTGATTTGTTGTTGTTTTGTGGTACTGGGGATTTAATCTAGGGGCATTCTTTCTCTGAGCTATACCACCAGGCCCATTTTTATTTTCATTTTGAAACAGAATATCACTAGGTTGATGAGAGTCTCACTCACTACTTGCTAAGACTGCCCTAGAACCTATGATCCTCCTATCTCAGTCTCCCAAGTTGTGGGATTACAAGACCCTGGCTGATCCGATGCTGACTGTGAAGGAGCAGGCAGAGCACAGAAGCCCCCTTGCTTGTGTTCCTCTTAGTCTCCTGCCTGCCCACCAGCAGGCCCCTGGAAGCCCCTTTACCTGTTCTTCCTGTCTCAATCATTCAGGCCTTTCAGCCTGAGAAGGAGCAGGCACTGCACCTGGACGACATTGCCTGCCCTGGTGGCCTTATGCAGCTTGCCCACTGCTTGTACAGGGGCCTTTATTCATGAAGCTGAAGCAAAAAAGTCAAAAAGTCTCCATGTTGGAGGTCATGGGTCTCAGAGACACCCTCTGCCTCTGTTTTCACCTCTCAAGAACACAAACTTCAATACTCAATACCAAAAACACTCAATACTAAATACTAAATACAAAAAAGCCAGCCCAGGCTCCTGTGGCTCTGCCCAGCAGCACCATAGTGGCATCAACTGTCGTTGCTAAGCAACTCAACTGTCCTAACAAGCAGGGCAAGCGCACTCCTGCAGGGTGCCTGGGTTCCAGGGGAAGGAACTGCACCCCTCCTCCTCCAGGTCCCTCTCCTCTTCCTCCTCCTCCTCTCTACTCAGCCCTACACCCTTCAGCAGCTCCTAGTATTGGGCCCCATCCCCAACTTTCCCCACCCTTCCTTCTGTCCAGCCCTGCTCCTGCCTGGCTCTTAAGGTCCCCCCTGCCCAGGTACGCAGGGTCTCTGTTCCATTACCTGGTGTGCTCCCTGCCTCCTGGCTCCTTGAAGGCTGTCTCAGCAAGTCTGCAACCAATGAGAAATATACCCTTTATAATAGACCTACATTTATATTTGTCTAGAAAAGAAGGGGAAGGGAGAAAATATAAAGCAGACATGTGGGGATGGGGGCTGACTGGGAGGGGCAAGCTTCATCACTACCACCTCCCAACATCAAGAGATCCCTAACAAGAATCAACCTTTGAAACTCAAAGTACACAGCACAAAAGAGTGGCAATTTCTTTGGCCAATCTATTCTAAGACAAAGATTTTTGAATAAGGATATTCTGGGCAGATTTATTATTTTTAATCACAAAAGTTTAGAAACAACCTTAATGCTCATCGAGAAAGAGAAGAGCGGCCTCAAATAATCAGGAGCCATCTAGGCCTGGATGTTGTCCTGTTGGACATACCCAAGTTTACAAAACACACAAAGAATATGGACAAGGTCACATATGGCCAGTACAGTTCAAGACAAACAAGACCTCTCACATCATTTCCAAATATAGATAAATAGAGCTGGACATGGTGGTGCACACTTGTAATCCCAGCACTTGGGAGGCTGTGAATGGAGGATTTCACAAGTAGCCTCAGCTACTTAGTGAGGCTTTCAGCAACTTAGTGAGTCCCTGTTTCCAAATAAAGTATAAAATTGGTCTAGGAGTATAGCCCATAGGTAGAAAAGCCCCTGGGCTCCACGCCTGATACCACACACACACACACACACACACACACACACACACACACGACAAATAAGCTGGGCCTGGTGGCACACACACACCCATAATCTCAGAACTTAATAGGCTGAGACAAGAGGATCACAGGTTTGAGGATATCCTCAGCAAGTAGTAAGACTCTCATCAACCTAGTAAGACCCTATTTCAAAACTAAAGCTAAAATTAGACTGGGGGTATAGCTTGGACATAGAATACCCTTGGGTTCACTCCTCAGTACAAAATAAAAATAAAATAAATACAAATGCCAGAACATGGTCCCAAGAACAAAAAGTGCAGGCATTCCCCATGAAGCTACTGAAGGGCCACATCTTCTTTATTAAGCATAGCTTGATCCTCCCTCCTTCTACATAACATTGAGACACTCCATCTCAGAACTACCCCGCTTCCTAAGAGCTCCCAACCTGAGTGAATCTGCTCTCCATTGCTGTAGCACCTACCACAGATTATTAGCATCTCTGGAGGGAAAGTTTGCCTTGTTTTTGTGGTATAGGAGGATTGGACCCAGGGATGTCCTACCTCCCAACTACACCTCTACCCATTTTTTTCTTTTGAAACATGATCCTCCCTGGGTTGCCAAGAGTCTCACTAAATTTATAAGGCTGGCCTCAACCTGTGATCCTCCTGTCTCAATCTCCCAAGCACTGCTCTGTGGGCGGTGGTTGTCACAGGAGGAAAGGAAAGAAGAGAGAAAGGGAAAATGGAAAGAAGGAAGGAAGGCAGGCAGAAAAGAAGAGAGGAAAGGAGGGAGGGAGAGAGGGAAGGAGAAAGATGCACTGGACTTTTGTGTGTGGAATTCATATCATTAAAAGTATTGCTGAGATTGGGTGGCAGCCACGGTCGACTGGCGATCACGGCTGCCGAAAAGGATAAGCTTACTTCGGGGAAACCCTAGACACCAGATTTTGGCTTAATACTGGATTGGGAAAACCTAAGGAGACACTTCCAGCCACGACTTCATATCTAGAATACAGGAGAGAGAGTGAATAATGGCGGAATTAGAAGCAAGAGGACAAGGAGGCGCCAGCCACACAAGAAAAGGGATTTTTGGAACAATACCCAAGAAGGGAATAGAGAAAAGACTGCTTCAGCTGCACATGCTGGGGACTCTTAACATCATATCTTGTAAAAAAAAAAAAAAAAAAAAAAAAGAAAGAAAGAAAAAAGAAAGAAAGAAACGACCCGGGTTTGGTGGAGGGAGACAAGCAGCGCCAGACAGGGAGTCCAGCCATGCATCCTGGGAACTCAGCGTACCTGGCCACCGCACTACTATGCTGCGCTGAGGGCCACAGTGTGCCCAGAACAGCAAATCCTGCTCTACGAGGTGAAGCTGAGACTTCTGCTCTTGGAAGGGAAATAAAATTCATTGCTGCAGAGTGCGCTCTCTCTCTCTCTCTCTCTCTCTCTCTCTCTCTCTATATATATATATATATATATATATATATACCAAGATGGTGGCAGCAACCAGGACTCAGGAGATGCAGACAAATTCCAACCAGTTCACCTGCAACTTTTGGGGGGAAAATTCCCATGAAGTGAAACTGCTCCTGCAGCACAGGCTTAAGAATTCTGGACATCATGTCATGTAAGGAAGGAGCTCAGCAGAGAACCAGGCGGAAGACAGCCAGGTGGTGGCACGAATGGCACGGTGGCACCAGTGGAAAAAGGGGGATCAGTGAAAGACAAGGTTTTGGACCACATCCCCCTGCTGATTAAGTCAGTACATATTTTTAATATCTGATCTGAAGAAAATAAAACAGTAACAAAACTCTGGTTCTCTCGCTCTTCTTATGAAGCTATGATAATTACTCTATCACGAGGCCCCACACAGGTGAATTTATTTAATCCTCACTTCTCAACACCAGAGTTGGATTGTGTTTCCACCCTCTAAATACTTCACAATGAGGATTAGGTTCCCAAACATGAACTTTGGGAAACACACCTGCCCAGTATGCAAGCCAGAGCAAGTGGTTTGCAAGGTGTGTCTGTTGGTACTGACCTCAAACACCAATAAACTTTAAAATGAATTTATGATATATGAGATGTTTTTCCTTCCTGTTGTACAAGCGCACCCAAGCTGCTGTAAAATATCACACACTTGGTGGCTTAAGCAGCAGAAATTTATTTCTCACAGTTCTGATTACTGAAAGTCCCAGATGAAGGACTGGGAGCCAGCAAGGCAGGGCATCTCCTTCAAAGCGTGGAAGATTATTATACTGCCCTGGTCCTTGTTTTCTTGTGGTGGTGTCAGATGACACACTGCTGTCATGATGAGATGAAGTGGGCAAATGGCATAGGTTTTGCATGTTGGCATTAGGCGACTACAGAAACGTTACTAGCACACACTCTGCAGTACTGATTATGGAGCAGTAAATATACCAGGCAAGACAGGCACACAGATAACCCAGACAGCTGCCAAGTGGATGTGGATACACTGGAAAAGTGTCTCAGGTGGGCTGGAGCAGATGGTGGGAAATCTCATCAGGCTACTCAGCAAGGCACTCAATTTAAAATGCATGAAGTAAGCTGGAAATGCTGGTGCTCACTTATAATCCAGTACTTGGGAGGCCAAGAGAGTAGGATTGAAGGTTCGAGGCCAGCCTCACAATTTAGCGAGACCTTCTTTCAAACTAAAAAATAAAATAGGGCTGGAGGTTGAGCTCAGAGGTAGAGTCCCTGCATTCCATCCCCAGGAGCTAAGCATGGTGGCACATGCCTGCAATCCCAATACTTGGGAGGCTAAGACAGAAGCCTTGCAATTTTAATGACAGCCTCAGCAGCATAGCAAGACTCTCAGCAACCTGTGAGACCTTGTTTCAAAACAAAAAATAGAAAAGGCTGTCCTTTGAAGCAATGCTCAAGAGGATGAATGCTCCTGGGTTCAATCCCTACTGCCACAAAATAAATAAAGCGTTCAGCAGTAGATCACGCCTGAGTTCAATCCCTAGTTCCAAAAAAATGTCAGAGGACCTGCAATTTAAGTGTTGTGTTTTATCTGCCTGACAAAGTTCTTCTGTGCAGAACTTTCAGAGAAGAGCATCAGGGTCTGAGAGGTGCTGGGCTGGTGTAATGTGAGAGGGATCATGGGGAGTTTAAGGAGAGGCCAGGCTCTCCATTGCGTTCTGCATTGGAGATAGCTGGAAGCATTTTCAGTTTTTGTTTGGTTTAATTATAAAAATATGAAGAGGGAAGAGAACTCTCTGCAGTGGTCTATGTGGTTGGTTCTGGAGGCCTTGGATACTCGTATCAGAGTAATTGTTTCTGAGTTGGATAATCCAGAGGGTGAGTGTAGAAAGATCTTTGCAACTCCTGGAAAATCCCAGATATTGGGGTTATATTATTGGAAAGCAAAAGGATTCATTTGACCTGTTATGAACTGAATGTATTTCTGCAAGATGTCGAAGTAGAAGCCCCAACCCCAAATTGATGATATTTGGAGATAGGGCCTTTATGGAAATAATCAAAACTTTAAATGAAGTCCTAAGATGGTGTGTTCATGATACTATTAGTGTTTGTTGTTTATATATTTGGTACTGGAAATTGAACCCAGTGCCATTCTACCTCAGAGCTACACCCACGGCCCTATTTTGTTGCTATTATTTTGAACAGCATCTTGCTAAGCTGTTGAAGGTTTCACTAAATTGCTGAGGCTATCCATGAACCTGCCATCCTCCTGTTTAAGCCTCCCAAGTACTAGGACTGCAGGTGTGCACCACCATGCCCGGCTATAACAGATCTTTATTAAGTAGAACAAAGAAAACAGTAAAAAAAAAAAAAAAAAAAAAAAAAAAAAAAAAAAAAAAAAAACCAGAGCCACACAGCGATTACACTTCAGGTAGATAAAGAGGGAGACCAGAAGAGAGCACTCAACTTCTGAGGACATCACCTCAAGACGAGGATGGTGAGTCGACTGAGCTCAGTAGAGGGGCCCCCTTGCAAGATGTCTCTCCTGCAGCTGCAGTCACAGGGCAGCAAAGGCTGTGTGACCAGAGACTCAGTGTGCTGAATGGTACAACTGGCCAGCAAAAATGCTCCACGCAGTTTGTGCTGGAGGCTTGGCTTCCTCATTTCATGGTGGCTAGCTTCTGAGTTGGATAATCCCCTGGGTGGGCATTTCAGTGGAGCAGGGCAGGAGCCACAAGGAAGTCCCAGAAGGTCACTGCCACTACCTCCCTTCAGCTAAGCATGTCACTGGGCCACCCCAGATTCAAGGGACTGGGAGACAGACTTTACTATGGATGGTGGGGGAAACACAGTCACAGTCAGAGAAACAGATACAGTTATGGCTGTCGCTGGAAAACATATGCCATATTTTGCATTTTGCTTATTTATTTTTTTTTTTTGGTACTGGGGATTGACTCAGGGTCATTCTATTTCCAAGCTACACCCTAATCTTATTTTATTATTTTATTTTGAAATGGGGTCTCGCTAAGTTTTTGGAGGTCCTGATAAATTACTGAGGCTGGCCTCAAGTCTTCCTGTTTAAGTCTCCTAGGTACTGGGATTACAGGCAGGCACCACCACATCCAGTTTGCATCTTGCTTCTAACTCTTAAGTACACTCAGATCTCTGTCACACTAGTACACAGATAACTACCTCATTCTTTTTAACAGCGATGTAGTAGTCCTTTATGATAACTTTCATAATTTAACTAGTTCTCTATAAGAACATTGCTAACAGTGTCAGAGTTACCGCAATTATTGTCCTCTCTCCTCCTAACAAAGTTTTTATATGGGTTTATCAGCCTTCAAGTAAAGGGGAACAATAAAACAGCGTGTTCTTGAACGTCCCTTTCTGTTGCCAAAAAACTAGCCAAGTTAAGGGAATAATGAGAGCAAGCCTGGACCAGGATGTCCCGACACCAGTTACCTTGAAAGACCCTGGCGTTGTCTCAGGTGCCCTAGGATTTAGGGCAAGCTGATGTCATCTGTCGACAGTGGCTGTTTGCAGGGGAGCTAGGACAGATGCTCCTTGAGATGCTGGTCATAAAGGAAACTCAGCACATGGAGCACTGATGGCATCACAGCGTCTGCAGAACAGAGGCCTCTGTGGAAGGAACACGTATCCAGCTGAAGACCAGTGGGCCCAACACCAGGAGGCAGAGGAGACGTTGCTCATCCAGGACAGTGATGGACAGAGATGCTGCCGGTTTGTGTATATTCTAAATATTATTGTGAATAGAACTGTTTCCTTCATTTCATTTTCATATTGTTTATTACTAGTATGTAGAAATGCTATTGATCTTTATATGTTGGTTTTGAACCTGGAATCTTGTTAAACTCGTTCATTAGTTTTTTGTTTTATTTTGGGGGTTGTTTGGGGGTTACTGAGGGTTGAACCCATGAACATTCTACCTTTGAGCTAAATTGTTAGCCCCATTTTATATTGATTTTTGTTTTTGTTTTTATTTTTGAAACTAGGTTGATGAAAGTCTCACAACTTGCTGAGGCTGTCCTCATGCCTGTGATTCTCCCATCTCTGCCTCCTAAGTACTGGAATTACAAACAAGTTCCACCACACCTGGCACAGTTATTGGTTTTGGTAAAAATCTTGGTAGATTCCTTGGAGGTTTTCTACATGTCGCTCCTATACCCTGCAGACAAGTACAGTTTTACGTATTCCTGCTCATAATAGATGCCTTTGATTTGTCTCTCTTTCCCTGTCTCTGTCCCACTTCACACTCCTGATTTAAATGACTGGCTAGAGACTCCAGGACAGTAAGAGTTGCCATTCTTCCCCAGGTCCTAATCTTTCATCAATAAATATTATGCTATCTGTAGGTTGTTTGTAGTAACTGCATCTGACAGATATTTCTCTTCCTCCCAGTGAACACCTGCGAGGAAGGGCAGCTGAAAACACACAAAACCACGCAAGCTGTCGACTGTCCTGAATTACTAGGCTTGGTCAGCATCTACTAAAATTTCTTAACACTAAAGGTCATGGTAGGTTCAAATGCATTGTCCAGAAAAGAGGAAGAGAGAGAGGTTGGCCCATGGACATCCCTGCCCTGAAAGTCCCGCCCTAGTGGCAGCAGTCTGCCTGTTGCTCCAGGCCTGTGGCACTTAGTGCTCTGGACTTGACTTTGGAGGTTACAGGTCTGTCAGGCAGGTGCATGAGGAAGATCACCTGGGCTGTCGAAGGGACACAGATTTGAAATCAGCAGACCTGGGCTCAAGTTCTTCCTCTTTACTCATAACTTGAAAACCCTCAGACATCTCCATCCTTCCACAATTCATTTACCGCGAGGTCTTTGTCTGTTTTCTGTTGCTATAACAAAATGCCCGAGATGGAGTGATTCATAAGAAAATAAAGGTTTTACCTAGCTCGTGGTTCTGGAGGCTGGGAGAGCCAAAATTCTGGTGTCAGTATCTGGTGAGGGGCTTCTTCCTTTATCACCACAGAGCAGAGGGCAGAGGGCCAGGCAAGCTTGCCAGAGAGAGTGCGCATCGTAAGAAAGCCATGAGCTCATGAGAGGCAGGGCCTGCAGGATCCAATCACCACCCCTGCTCTCTCCTCTCAACAGTGCCACACTGGGGACCAGGCTTCCAACATGTGGAATTGAGGAGAAACTTCCAGACCCTAATACCCTACTAATGAACAGGGAGTAAGAATTCCAGTCTTCTAGTGCTGTGGGGAGAACCCAAAGACTTCATGCTGGTGAGCAGCAATGGGGGCCTGGCCTGCTGCCTCCCTTGTCTCCCACTGCTCAGCACAACATCCTTGGCTGCCTCTGTGCACTGCTGTTCCCGAGTGGCTATAATAGGAGAGAAACTCAGAGGCAGTGCTGCAGGCGTGTATCAGTCCAGACATTCTCAAGGGCATGTGGTTGCTGCTGCCAGAGACAATGGGCACCCCAACTCACCACAGTGAATCTTCAGTCCCTCCGGACCTTACCAGGATCACAAAAGAGAAGACCTCATGCCCCAGGCTGACCACTGGTGGCCAGGCTGATGGATTGAGCTGTAGTGTTCTTTGTTTTCAATACCACCTCCAGAAAGAAGAAACCACCTTCCTATCACCAGAAACTTGTAACCATATTATTCTATTAAAAAGAAGGCAAACATTGGCCTCAAAGGAGTCAAGACTGTGAGACAGCCCCAGTCAATGCCAGGGAGGCTGTGCTTCCTGGGTTCTTGACACAATTGCTCTAAGCTGTAAACTCTTCATCCTTTAACAAATATACTTTATCTTGACATACAGGGAACTTCGGGGTGTCCAGGGCGAAGGCCAGGTTTCCCCTTTCTCTGAGACAAACCTAGCCTTGTTTCTCAGGTTTCTTAGTGGCTAATCCCTGACACGTTTGCTTTGCTCCATCTCTTTGTGCCAGAGTTTTATCTGTTGTGAACCAGGTGTTCCATTTGGACACTCTCTATGAAATAAAAGTTAGATAATCTGAGGCAGCCAGCAACTTAGCACTCCACATGCTTCAGTGAGGTGAGAGGACACCTCTGACCACAGCAGCCCAAATCCCTGAATCAGCAATTTGGCAAGTAGAAGGCACAGGGAAAATATGCGAGGACCATCATCACCTAGCCACATGGGTAGCCTGCAATGTTTCCCACAGAGCCAACTTCATTACCAAGTCTTGTTTCCAAGGCCATCTTAGAACAGCAGGTCGAACTTCAGATTGTGCAGTGGATAGTGTATTCTGTATGTGGCCAGATGGTTAATCAAGTGACAGAAGACCTGAGTGTCTGCTTCCAAAACAGAATTCTCTGTTCCAATCACAGCTCATCCTAGGAGGTTAACTTTTAAACCAATAGCTGTCCACAAGAAACTCTGGGACATTTTTATTGAAAAAGGAAAGAATGTTCATTCAACAAAAAAAATGTTCCAGAGAGCTTGGTTGTAGTGTGTATTATGGTCAACTTTCCCACTGGTCAGTCTCCTGGATGTTCACACCAGCCCTGGGAGGGAAGCAGGCTGGTCCTGCTGTGTGTGTTTTCTCTCTGCCTCCTGACTCTGACCTGCCATCCGCTGACTCTTGTTCTTCAGCTGTCCTTTGCCATGCCCCTGAGACTACAGTCACTCTCCTCTATGGTGTGTAGAACCCCACACCATGCTGGCCAGTCGCTTCAGTCCTTTAACCTCCTCGTTGTCTATCAAATCAGAGAGCATGATACTGCCCTTTTGGGTCCCCTACATCCCTGAGATGCTAGGATTACTAGTTTTTGTTTAACTGATATAATATGGCTTGCTACAGTGAAATAATTGCCAGGGCTTGCTTTACCACTTGCCTCATCACCAGGTCTTGCTGGCCCTGAGCTCCTGGGCTTAAGTGATCCTCCCACTTCAGCCTCCCCAGCCACTGGAACAGCAGGTACTGGCCATGATATCTGGGTCACAGTGAAATACTTCATAGACTCATGAATACAATTGATTTGGCAAAAACTCCAGAGGCACAACAGGAATGTGGAAAACACAGGTGCACATCTGGGTCCCAGGGAATTCAGGGGTCTCTGACCATGTGCTCAAAAGAGCAGCTGCTTATTAATTTAGGGAACAAAAATTCCTGCAAGTTAGGTGATGGAGAGTCATCTATTCTGAAAATTAGGTGAGCCTGGGTTGGGACTGTGAAGTTGGAAGTGCTGTGAGTACGAAGGTACTGACTGGGAGCCCGGTAACCATAGGCCAGAGTTACCTGGAGACGTGAGAGCATGTGCAGACTTTCTGTGAAAACACAACGCCTTCTTGTAAGAGAGACTTGAACGCCCATAGATTTTGGTGTGCACAGGGTGCTAGAATCTATTCTTGCTGATCACAAAGGATTACTGTAGAAGCTTCTGTGTAAGGAGATCAACCACCTGCACCAGTAGCTGCTCTCACATTCCCTTTCCCCCAAACCACCCACTGAAGGCTGAATGATAAAAAGAACATGTCTCCAGTGAACAGTGGACCTAAGTCACCCAGTCTGTGGTGGTTTGCTATGCCATGGGCTATGACTCAGACACACTCTTTGCAGGTCTGTGGAAGAATCAGAAGACCCTGTCCATCTTCTCTGCATCCAAGATGCACTGGGAAGGCCTTCCTGCCACACAGCCCTATGGATGCTCTCCTTTCCTCTTAGTCCTTCTTCCTTTCCCAATCCTGGAGAAATGAGACACCTTATTAGGGTCTGATTCAAATATCAGCTTCCTACGAATTTGATACAACTCCATGGGGTCACAGAGCAGGTCACGCAGTGGATCAGTCCACAAACCTCATTTATCCATGCCGAGCCTCACAGCCCAGAGCACCAGAACCTACTGGGTCAGTACTACCCAGAGAGGCCTGGCTGCAAAGCCAGCCATCCCTCTGCCCAGGAGAGTGTCTTCACTTTGTCCCTTTAGCTACAGTCATATTCAATATTAAATTCACGGGCACAGAACTGGGCATGGTAGCACACAACTGTCTGGAATCCCAGTATGTGGGAGGCTGAGACAGGAGAATCAGAGGTTTGAGGCCAACTTCAGCAACTTAGCGAGACCCTCAACAACTTAGCAAGACCCTGTTTCAAACTCATCTCCTTAAAGTCCATTTCACTTTTTATCTGTTTGTTGTTGTTGTTGTTGTTGTTGTTCTGTTTTTCAGTACTGAGAATTGAAATCAGAGCCTGGCACTTGCTACACAAATGTTCTACCACGGAACAACATCCCCAGGCCTGGGGGCATATTGTTTCTCTTAATAAACTGAACCTGGGGTGGCATGTAGAAGCCCTCAGGGGACGGCATGAGTTTCATTAGAGGAAGAGGCCAGGATGGTAAAGTCCTGGGGCGAGGCTAGGAGCAAATAGATGTTCCTCCACAGGCACGGTGTGCTGCTTGGGTGGAACCAGGAACAGTGGGGCTGCTTCCCCTCCTGCCCAGTACAAACAGTCCTGCCTATGTGTGTCAATCTATCGCAAGCTGGGTTTCTGCAGGATCCCAGTTCCCACACAACCTCCTCTTGGAGCTGCGGTCACACACCTGTGCTCTAGAAGGAAGGATGCTAGGATAGCAGGTCCCAGCTGGGCACTGTAAATAGTGCTGCAATCAACATGGAAGTGCTGTGGCTCTTTGACATCTGGTGTCCAGTTGTGAGATTGCTGCCTCAGTGCTAGTTCTAGCCTTAATTTGTATGTTGTATACTATATTTTAGCCCCCGTATTGCTTTCCATAAAGAAGATCACTCCTACAAAAGAGTCTGGCTTAATGCAGCAGAGAGCAAACCCTAAAGACTCAAGAAGAGTTTGGGGGTTCACGCGGATTAAGGGAAACCTGGGCTGTTGGGTGCCACTCTCCTACACCATGGAGGATGGCTGGGTGCACTGTGCTCCCTCAAACCAGACACTAAGGGCAATGCCTCTGCACTGGAGCCCCAGGCCAGGTGGGCCTTCAGACTGACCTGTAGGGCTACTACCTTTTTATTCCTGGGGATTGAGCCCAGGGGCATTTTACTTCTGAGATATACCCTCAGCCCCTTTGTAATTTATTATTTTGAAACAGTTGATTAGGATCTCAGGAAGTTGCTGAGCTGACCTGGAACATAAAATTCTCATGTCTCAGCCTCCCAAGTCCTGGGATTGCAGGCATGTGGCACTGTATCCAGCACCTGTGGGGCGACTCCCATGCCCTCATGAGACCTGGGTTCAGCACTTGGTTGTTATGACTGGCATTCCTGGGCCTTCCTTCCTTTGTGATGAAATCAATAAAGAAATTGCCATGTGCTTAGTGACCTACCCAGCATAGAGCAAAATACCAAGGAAGAGGGAGTTCTTTTCTCTTCTGGCCAAAAGCAAGTGCATACCTGGAGTGGGGATGTGGATAAACACATAAATGGGGTGGAGACCTCATGCATGGATTAAACAAACCATCTGAAACCATAGCTTCCTGCTGAGAATCAACCTTCTGTAAACACGCAGTGTGTTCTTAGTCCATTGTCTTTCCTAAGAATATTGATTGTGCATCCACCCTCTCCTGTATAAATAGGTGCTGAAGCTTTTGCTGAAGGCACCTGCCCATTGGAGTTCTGTTCATCACAATGGTAGGAAACGAATGAAATCCAGAAAAAGGAATATTCATTGACTTTAACCTGCTGTGATGCACATAATCTACTAGATAGCATTTAATGGTAAATGCAGCTGGTTTGGGAGTCTTATATATGTTACTTGCAATTCAATGTGTAGGTTAAAATGGAATTTGGGGGCACAGGAAACCTTGCTGAGCCTAGCACTATTTCTATTCTTTAAAATCAAAGTTGTTATTCTGTCTCATAATGTTGGAAGTTGGCAAGTTTTCATATCTTTCTCTAAATATTGGGCCCTACATGAGTGATTTGTGAAATTAAGTACAACTTCAGAGCCACAAGTAATACTATTTTGAGGGATGAATACTGGGGATTGAACCCAGAGATCTCTACCTCCAAGCTACATTCCACAACTTTTTTTTTTTAATTTGGAAACAGGGTCTCTCTAAGTTGCTGAGGCTGGCAACTCTCCTGTCTCAGCTTTCCTAATCCCGGGATACAGATGTGTGCTGCTGCATGGTCGAAATCTGAGCCTGGGAAGAGAAAAGCCTACCACTTGGGCTTGGGGGTGGTAATGAGATGAGAAGTCAGATGTACCACTCTCAAGGCCTAGCACTTAAAAACTTGGCTGCCTCATGGGATCACCTGGGCATCTTTGAAAAATACTGACACCTGGAAAACACTTTGATTCCATTAGTCTACGGTGAGAACAAGACAAAAGGATTTTTGCAAACTGTCCAGTAGTTTTACTATTTAGCAAAGTTGGGGGAATGTCATGGCAGAGACACAGTTTGGAAAAGAGTTTTCAAGACAAAAGAGTAGACTGATAGACTCAGATTTTATTTAGGGAAGAAATAAATGCACATTCAAGGGAGAACATGGGACATCTCCAGAGTGAGAGAGAAGCCCCTTGGGGTGCAGGTTTCTTCTTTTATAGGAAGCTTTGTACATGCTGAGCAAAGTATGAGTATGAGAGGCACATGGGGTGATGTCAGCCTCGTGAGCTCGATTCCTTTGACCATGGAGCACAGGTGGTGATGATGGTCTGGTTCTTCTCAGGATCTTCAGGGTGACATTGCCCACTTGATGAATAGCACTTGGATTGTACTTGTATCATTGGGCTTTGACCAATGTCTTTCTCTAGACTTATTTTATTTGTGGTACTGGAGATGGAACCCAGAGGAATTCTACCTCTGAGTTATACTCACAGCCCTATTTTATTTATTATTTTATTTTGAAACAGACTCTTGCTAGGTTGACAAGAGTCTCAGTGCCTGCTGAGGCTGTCCTCGAACCTGAGATCCTCTTGTCTCAGCCTCCCAAGGACAGAGATTACAAGCATGTGCCACCATGCCCAGCTCAGAATGTGTTTTTAGACTCATTTAAATTAATCTAGTAAGCACGGTGTAGTGGTGCACACTTGTAATCCCAGTACTTTGGAGGCTGAGACAGGAGGATCATGTGTTCAAGACAGCCTCAGCAACATAGCAAAACTCAGCAACTTAATGAGACCCTGTTTCAAGATAAAAAATAAAAAGTGCAGGGGTATAGCTCAGAGGTAGAATGCCCCTAGGTTCAGTCCCCAAGAAAACAAACACACACACACACACACACACACACACACACACACACACAGAGTAAACATCTTGTGACAAGAATCAAACTGAGTTCCCAGGCAACAGTAACTGTCTTGTCTCTGATAATGTTGCTGAGATGACTTTGCATGGCTGATCCTGAGATAATAATTGAACAGACTCCAGTGTGACAAATACTGCTGGATTAAAGAATCTTTCATTCCCCACCTTGGTTTCCTAGCCCCCCCCCCCCCCCCCCCGCTAGTAATCCTGAAGTTCTTATCAGTAACCCTTAGTTCTGTCTTCCTAGCAAGGCCATGCGGATAATGAATCCTGTGCCCACCAATACTTATCTATTTTCTGATTGGGGGGAGTGGCCACACACACACACACACACACACACCCCCCAATTTGTGACAAGAATCAAACTGAGTTCCCAGACAGCAGCAACTGTCTTGTCTCTGATAAGTTGCTGATATGACTTTGCATGGTTGATCCTGAGATAATGATTAAACAGACTCTAGTGTGACAAATACTGCTGGACTAAAGAGTCTTCCAGTGTCCCACTGAGGGTCCCTAGCCTCCATAATGATCCTGAAGGTCCTGTCAGTAACCTTTAGTTCTGTCTTCCTAGCAAGGCCATGCTGATAATGAATCCTGTGCCCATCAATACTTATCTATTTTCTGATTAGGGAGAGTGGCCACACCTGGCCTTTGGAGACCCTCAGGGTTGGCCTCTCCCTTAGGAGCAGTAACAGATTTGACGAGCCAACCAGGAAGCCTTGCCCACAAAGCCTCTCCCCCCTGGTCAACCCCATATAAGAGGGCAGAGGAGGATGGTCCCAGGCATCTGCTGGAAACCCCTTCCTTTTGGGCTGGCTTACCACCATGCTTGGAGCAGAGAAGTGAACCAAGGATGAGACTCCTGGTAAATTTTTTCATTAGTGCATGTCCTGCTTCCCACTTCCTTTTCTTTACCATTTGAGATTCTATTCTTTGAGTACTTTTGAGCCAATCTGGGCTCTGCCATTCATTGGCAGGGAAATCTGGATAAGTTTGTGGTGCCAGTTTACAGAGGAGGGAAGTAAGGCATGGAGAACCCAGACTGTGGCAGGAGGTCTCTGTTGGAATTTGCGTAATAATACGGGCTAGTTTTATTTTAACACCCCCCAAATTTGGCCATCTAGTCTATTTATACTTCCTTATGATTAAGAAAAAATGGTTTATTTAGTAATACAGCATGGCCTATGCATCTAAAAGTGCAATCTGATTTGATGTAATTGTTTTATGCATTCTTTTGCCTATTAATTTAGCTATTCACTTGTGTTTAATGATAAGTAAACTTAATAGAAGCTAAAGGATTAATTTAATAACTGCAGCAACAGTCCTATTAGGTGTGAATGTCATGGACACTTGCTCCAGCCACCAGACAAGCTTCCCATAAAATAAGCCCCGTGGACAGAATTGGGCACAACCTAATTCAAAATTAGTAAACTGCTCCTGGAATTCCTAAAAAATAGCTTTGGTTGAATTACCAGTGACCTCTTCATTTTGGACAGGTATTTCTCCTTCACTTTTATTTATTTATTTTTTTTAGCTTATAACAGGCACTTTTTTTTGTTGAATTCACTTTTGGGTTCTGTGTGCTTAAGTTGATATTCTTGTTTGACTTACATGCCTGTGAACACTTTTATGATAACTCTTAAACTGCAATTATAGAAGCAACTAGTAAAAACTTTTAACTCTGTCCTTCCCTGTTTTCTCTCTTCTGCTGTCCTTATGATTATACTAAGATAAACAGTTATTCAAGGTTACATGGATATAACTCTAAAAATTATAAAGTGCTGGTCATGGTGGTACACACCTATAAGCACGTACTTGGGAGGTACCGCCCTGACTTCACTATAACCTGCTCAGGTCACTTTCCTCCCTCCTGGTCCGCTTGCTGGGGACTTGTTCAGAGTCACTGTGCTCTCCACCAGTCCTGACCCTGGGTACATTGTGTGTTTCCTTTTTACCTCTGCAGTGAGCCTCCTGCGCCAGTGTCTATCTTTGTCTCTGTGCCATTCCACTCAGGAACAAGGCTGAAGTGTTGAATGCGAACTCAGATCTTTAAATGGTCTTGAGGATCTTGACTTACACTATCAAACTGTTCTCCATAAACATGGTTCCAACATAAACAATGTGTGCCTCTGTTCTCCTCTGTTGTTAAGACTGAATGATCGTTCCTGCCATCCCATACATGCTCTTTTGATCTTTCTTTGGGTATCAGTATGTTGAACTTGCTTGTTTCTTTACCCAGTACTTATTTGTCTCCCTCCTTCTCCTCCTCCTCCCCCTCCTCCCCATCCTCCTCCTCTTTCTTTTGATACTAGAAATTGAACCCATGGACATTCTACTCTGATCTACACCCCCAGCCCGATTTTTATTTTTTATTTTGAAATAGTGTCTCACTAGGTAGCTAAGGGGCTTGCTAAGTTTCTGAGGTTGACTTCAAACCTGCAATCCTCTGGTCTCAGCCTCCCAAGTACTAGGATTACAGGTGTGTGCCACCACACCCTGCTTCCATCTTAATTTTTAATAAGATTCCCGAAAGCACTGCATTAAGATCTGTTTATTTCATTCATCTCAGAAGATGACGAGGGCGCTTGCTAATTTTCCTGGTTTTAGCAATTTTAACCAAGATGAATTGTTTTGTCTATGTGGCGACCAAAGATGCATTTATCAGCTCAATGGTACAGTACTTTCCCAGAACAATTGAGGCCCTAGGTTCAATGCCCAGCAACCCAAAATAGAATAAAATTGAGAAAAATGCCATTCTTGTAAGGGTTCGGGAGTCCTCCGCAAAGAGACCACCAGGGTGTATGCAATCACAAGAGCATTATTTTGGGGAATCCAACATGTTGGGGTCCATCAGCGCATGGACTGGAGGTAAGACCCCAAAATAGTGACTCGCAGGCCTTTTAATCAAGGGGTAGGAGGGAGGTGGTATTTCCTAAGTCCTAGGGGTGGGGTATTGTGACCTTTTTGTTGATAGGCAAAGTTTGAGGTCTGAGCATTAACATATGGCTCTTCTAGCAGACAACCTAAAATTCCCCAAGGATGTGGGAGAAAGGCACAAGCCTTCAAAGGATCCCTGACTTTGATAATCAAGTAGCACATTTTGGGGTCTTAAAGATTTGACCATGGTGCCAGATACCAGGGTGGGCCCACATTTCCAGGAAGAAAGCTTTTGGTTAAGCAGGATGTAAGATAGTGAATCCTTATAATCACATCAAAAGACTTGCCCTGACAGGTCGACACCTATGGCAGTCAGGAAGACAATTGGTTAAGCAAAGATGTGAGATAAAAATCTTTATAAAAACTGTTTGGTATTCAAAACCCCAGTAACTTATTTTCAAATTACTCCACTGCATTTATGTCTTTAATGCAGTGCTTTGTAATTTCTGTCCTATCTTTCTGCCTTTGTAATAATAAAGTTGCTTAAGCTCACAGCATAGAGTACTGGCTATATTCTTTTCTACAAATGCCTAAGAACAAGAACACATGGCGACATCTCACGCCGTTGCAGTTTTGGTGCACAACAGGGGATCCATTACAGTTTTGTTGTGGCACCATAACAGTTTTCTTCATCGGTTCTACTTTTTTCTCTCCCTACCTCCCTTCTCCAGTCCCCTTCCACTATTCTGTTACAGTGTGAAACAGAATGTGAGCGAAGAATGACACCCGCAGACCTCAGGAAGGGGAGTAAAAGGTTTATTGGAAGCAGCAGGGAATGGGGAAAGGTGGCTGAACACCCCAAAGGGGCTGGAACTCTGGGGTCTTCAGGACAATACTTGAGAGTAGCCCAAGCCGAATTGCCTTCAGGTGCAGGCTGCTTTCTTCCAGAGTCCACGCGATCTGCCAGAAGGGAATAGGGAAAAGTGGCCAAACACCCCAAAGGGGCATTCAGAACTCTGGGGTCCAGTAGCTGCCTTTAGGTCACTACGCGAGTGTTGCCCGAGCCAAGTGCCATCAGTTGCAAACTACTTTCTCCCACAGTCCACACAATCTGCCAGAAAAGAGGTGCAGGTCACCCCTAGGGGCCCTGGTCAGCCTTGATGTCCAGCAGGGGCCTACAGATCACTACCCGAGAGCATCCAGGGCCACGTGCCATCAGTTGCACTCTGCCTTCTCTCAGGGCTAACACGATCTGCAAGAGAGAGAACAGCTCCCCAAAAGGGGAGGGGGTCCCAAGAGGGAAAAGCCCCAATTTGCTCTGCCTAGGGCCACTGCCCGACCGTTTTCAAGTCCTCTTTTGTTTAGGGTGACTTTGGGAATTCTGGGAAGCCGCTCTCAGGATTTGCATAGGGTATTTGTAAACAGATGGCTTGTGAAGCTCTGGTCCTTCTTATCTCTGAGCCTTTGAAATTTCAGACATTAGTCGCCCCCTCAGGAAACTCAGGAAATGAACTTTTTCTACGGAGGCCTTTCCCTATCTGCCTATTTCCTTTCTATCTCCTCAATACCACATTTTCCTTATTTATTCATCTGTTGATGGACACCTAAATTGCTTCCATAATTTGACTATTGTGAATTGTGAACTATAAAAATGATATGCATGTATCACTATAGTATTCTCACTTTAACTGTGTGTGTGTGTGTGTGTGTGTGTGTGTGTGTGTGCGCGCGTGTGCGCGTGTGTGTGTGTGTGTGTTTTACTGGGGAATGAACTGAAGGGCAATCTACTTCCAAGCTACACCCTAGTGGCAGCTGCCTTCAGGACAATACTTGAGAGTAGCCCAAGCCGAATTGCCTTCAGGTGCAGGCTGCTTTCTTCCAGAGTCCACATGATCTGCCAGAAGAGAATAGAAAAAGAGGCAGAACACCACTCGGGTTGTTGGGTCTCCTGGTGTCCAGTAGTTGCCTTTAGGTCACTAATCGAGTGTCACCCGGGCCAAGTGCCATTAGTTGCAAACGACTTACTCCCAGAGTCCACGCAATCTGCCAGAAAAGAGGGAAAGTCCCCATTTGCTGTTCGCCTAAAGCAGAGGCCTGATCGCTTGCAAGTCCTCTTTTGGTGAGGGTGACTTCTGGGAATCCAAGGAGAATTCTGGGAAGTAGCTCTCAGAATTTGCATAGGGTATTTGCAAGTCCTTTGAAGAATCTCCTTTCAGCAGAAGTGAGACACTTGCTCTTGGGTTTGGGCTCCTGGGTTTGTTGATTAGTAAACCGATGGCTTTGTGAAGCTCTGGCCTTCTTATCTCTGAGCCTTTGGAATTTCAGGTATTTGTCGCCCCTCAGGAAACTCAGGAAATTAACTTTTTTCTACCCAGGCCTTTTCCCTATCTGCCTATTTCCTTTCTATCTCCTCACTACTTGTTGAAGCTGTCCTCAAAACTTTGATTCTCCTGTCTCCACCTCCCAAGTACTGGGATTGCAGGGGTGCACCATCATGCGTGGATCCACTTTCTTTTTAAGTTTTTTGTTTGTTTTGTTTTGAAAGAGCATCTGGATAAATTGCTAAGGCTGGCCTCAAACCTGCGATCTGCCCATCAAATACTAAGATTTCAGGCTTGCACCACCATGCGCATCTACTTGGTTTCTGTTTGTTTGTTGTTTGTTCGTTTGTTTGTTTGTTTGATGTAAGGGGTTGAATCCAGGGTGTCATGCATACTAAGCACAGTCCTCTATCTCTGAACTACACGTCCAGCCTATAGATAAATTAGAACTGCCCAAGATGTTTCCCATGTTCACCAGGGTTGAGAACTGCTGATTCAAATCAGAGGTGAGTGGAGAAGTAAATTATTTATCCAGAGATAATCCAAAAGGAAAATGCTGGGCTCCAAGTGCCACTCTGCTCATAATAGATACCAGATTATAGAGGAGGGCCTTAGCTGGGCATGGTGGTGCACACTTGTCATCCTAGCATTGGAAGGCTAAGACAGTAAGAGCAAAGTCACGGACAGCCTTAGTAGTGTAGCAAGACACTCGGCAACCTAACAAAACCCTGTTTCCAAACAAAATATAAAAGGGGCTGAGGGTGGAAGAGGAGGAGGAGGAGGAGGAGGATGAGGAGGAGGAGGAGGAGGAGCTTTATTATTCTTAAAATGTCTGTTCTGAAATAAAATGTAGAAAAATTGAAGCTTGCTCTAAGGAAGCATTATCAGGACTGCACAGAGCTAGAACTTAGCCATGGGTGAACACAGAAGCTCTTTCAAAATGCTTTTAACATTGCTTGCAGGGGCAGGCCTCAGTGTCCTGGTGATCCTTGCTCCTGTCACATGGCTCAGGAACCCACTGACTATGCCTTGCATCTTGTTTTAGAATGCATTGATATCCAAGGAGTCAAACATCCAATGAACTCAAGATGGAGCGGAGAGGAGTGTGAGGACTGTTCTTGCGATTCAGATGGGATTAACTGCTGTAACTTGTAAGTCCAAGAGGGGAACATGGATATCTCAGAAGGACAGCTATTCTTTTCTGAAAGTCCCGATCTTCCTTTGTTTCAAAATAGGCTTATTCATAGGTGGCACACACCTCTAATCCCAGTACTTGGGAGGCTAAAACAGGAAGATTGCAGATATAAGGAAACCCTCAGCAATTTAGTGAGACCTCAGCAACTTAGAGAGACCCTGTTTCAAAATAAGCAAATTTTATTTCAGAGTGTGTGGAGTGGGTACTGGGAATGAATTCAAGGGGCAATTGACCTCTGAGCTCCACCCAAACCATAATTTCATTCTTGCAATCAAAGAAGTTGCTGTTTGTGCCTAAATGTTGAAAAGTTGGATATATATAATTTCCCACAGTTGCAAAGTTTCTGGTCAAATTCCTGGCCTTTAATCCACTTCAAGTGAGTTCATCTTTGGCACTGTGAGAGATAGGGATCTGCTTTCATTCTTCTGTATATGCATATCCGGTTTTCGCAGCACCATTTGTTTAAAAGGCAATCTTTTGGCCAGGCATTGTGGTGCATGCCTGTAATCCCAGTATTTGGGATTGCAGGAAATCTGAGACAGGAAAATTGCAGGTTCAAGGACAGCCTCTGCAAGTAGTGAGATATTTTGTAACCTAGTAAGACCCTGTTTCAAAATAAAAATAAAATAGGGATCAGAAGTTGAAAGCCCCTGGTTTAATCCCCAGTACCACAAAAATAAATAAGCAGATGGTGATGATGAAGATAGATAGATACACAGATAAAAATAAATGTTTAAAAGCTGTCTTTTTTTCTAATATAGCTTTGGTGTCTTTGTCAGGGCTCATATGACTGTCTTTGAGAGTTTCTCTTTGTGACTTCTATTCTCTTTCATTGGTCTATGTGTCTGTTTTCATGCCAGTATCATGATATTTTTGTTACTCTGAAGTAACTCTGTACACTCTGCAGTATAACTTGTGATGTCTCCAGCATTATTTTGACTTAGAATTTCTTTGGCTATTCTGAGTACCTTATTCTTCATATAAATTTTAGGACTATTTTTCTAATTCTGTGATGAAGAATATCATTGGTATTTTAATGAGTATTGAATTTGCAAACATTTTGGCAATATGAACATTTTAACAATATTAAATCTGTCTATCCATGAACATGGATAGGAGGTCTTTGCATCTTCTAGTGTCTTAATTTATTTCTTCAGTATTGTATTATTTTCATTGTAGAGGTTTTCTATCTGCTTATTTAGATTTATTGCTAGGGTTTTGTTTTGGTTTTGTTTGGTTGATTTGTTTTTCTAAGGCTATTGTGAATGGAATTATTGTCTTGAATTTTTTATGCAGATTCATGATAAGCATATAGAAAAGATATTGGATGTCTGTTCTATTCTTTTATCAGTTTAAGAGCTCTCCCTTGTGGTTAGTTTGGCTAAAGGTTTTCAAAATTTTTTAACTTTTATTTCTGTGTATAGGGTTTGGAGATATATGAGAGATTGAACCCAGGGGCATTTTAACTACATGCAGATGTTTTATATTTTCTAAGAATTGCTTTGTGACCTAAAATAAGGTCTATTCTGAAGAAGTTTTCATGAGTGATTTTTTAAAAAGGCTATTGTTGAATAAAATAGTCTATAGATGTCTGTTAGACCCATTTGATTTAGAGTATTTTTTTAGATCCAAAGAGTCTTTGCTGAGTTTATGTCTGGCTGACCTATGTATTGGTGAGAGAGGGGTGTTGAAGTCACCTAGTATTATTGTTATGGAGTTCTATCTGAGTCTTTAAGCTTCATAGTATTTGTTAGGTGCACCAAAGTTTGGAGCATAAATATTTACTATCATCCTATCTTCTTGTTAGGTTGTTCCCATTACCAGTATAAAGTGACCATCTTTATCTCTTCTGGTTAATTTTGGCTTGAAGTCTGCTTTGTCATATATGAGAGTGGCCATCCTGCTTGTTTTCTTTATTGCTTTATCTTCTTTTTCTCTTCTGATTGATTTTGGCATAAAGTTGACTTTGGAAAATATAAGAATAGCTTGTTTTCCAGATCAATTTGCACAGGATATCATTTTTCATCTTTTGGTGCTCAGCCTATGGTCTTTGCCTCTAAGATGAATCTTTTAAAAGCAATATACAGTTGAGTGTTGCTTTTTAATCCATTTTCACAGTCTCTGTTTTGGTGTGTGTGTGTGTGTGTGTGTGTGTGTGTGTGTGTGTGTGTGTATCGAAACCAGGGATATTCTACCTCTGAAATACACCCTATCCCAAGCCTATTTTATTTTTTTTATTTTGAAACAAGGTCTCACTAAGTGGCTGAGTGTTTTGCTAAGTTACTTAGGCTATTCTCAAACCTGCAATCCTCCTGTCTCATCCTCCCAAGTACTGATATTATAGTACTTGGGAGGCTATGTTGGGCATTTTACTTGTAATTGTCATGGAGAAGTTCTCTTTCTTGTCTATTTGGTATTCTAAATTCCTCCTATGTTTGAATGTTCATCTCATTCCAAAGGTTTAAAAATTTTTTCTGCTACTATTTTCCTGAAAATACGGATCCATCTTCTATCTTCCAATGCCTCTTAGTGTGCCTGGTGCTGGGGATTGAAACTATGGGCATTCAACCACTGAGCTATGCCATGAGCCCTATTTTGTTTTTATTTTGAAATAGGATCTCACTAGGTTGATGAGAGTCTCAGGACTTACTGACACTGTCCTTGAACCTGCAATCACCCTGTCTCAATCTCCAAAATACTGGGATTAGAGGCCTGTGTCACCATGCCCAGCTCCAATTGTTCTTAGATTTAATTTCTTAATATTGCCCCAGAACTCTTTATTTCTTATTTTTATACAGAGTCTCCCTAAGTTGCTGCTGCTGGCCTTGAATCTGCAATCTTCCTGTCTCAGCCTCTCAAGTACTGGGATTACAATGGTGCACCACCATACCCAGCTGAATTTTTCCATTTACTTTTATGACAGAAAACTTTGTTTCGCAATTCTGTGGCATGGTTTTTCCACTTTTAACAAGAATCAGATCAAAATATTTCATCAAAAATGTTGAAAGTATTATGTATACTACAACTTAATCATTCCTTAGTCTTATAAAGAATTAAACCATAACCTTAGAGACAAAGGCAAGATCCAGAGTCTGCCTCTCCTCACAGGATGTTAGCCCCATGGACTGACCCATGAATGGTCCTCACATCTGGTGCCTGGTGGCCTGGTCAGTGGAGAACTGACTTCTTGCCTCCTCTCTCATGACACTACCAAGAACTGCAAATCAGGTGTCCTGGGAGCCAGACAATTAATGACACTGGCTTAGGAGAGCTTTGGGAAGAGGATCAAAATGTTCCTTTTAAGCTGAGAATCGTGATGCATGTTTGTAATCCCAGTACTTGGGAGGCTGAGAAAGAAGGATTGCAGGTTCATGGCCAGCCTCAGATACTTAGTAAGGCCCCAGTACTGAAAAAAAAAAATGAAGAAGAAAAGAAAAATTTCATTTGGAAGGAAACATTGTCACAAGTGGTCTGGAATGTCAGCCTGTGCACACTTTAGGCAGGAACAACTTAAACCCAGGGCATAGGGCTGGCTTCAGGGGAGCAGAGGGCCCTAACAGTTTGTGTAGGTAGACTTCTCTGGAAGGAAGCTGATTTTTTTATTGCTTCTCCTGGGTTCCCTGAGCCTGGCCTGCAGAATCTCCTGATCCTGTTGGCTGATCTGGCTCCTGCTCTGTTCAGCTTCCAGGCCAGGGCTGGATAAGCTCCTCTCTCCCACATCCTAGACACAGGACTTCGGAACACTTCTTGCCCCAGCCTGTCAGAACATCCTGCTGTCCTTTTCTGTGCAAGGTAGAATGTGAGATTGAGATAATGAGGGTCCCTGTGAGTCTGTGGAACAGCCAGGCCCTAGAGGCCATTCTTGGGGCTTTCAGCCAATGGGAACCCTGAAGTTGGTGAGGAACACCCTGGCCAGCTGGGGTTGGGCTACTTTTTGCACAGGGCTGTCTCCTGTCCCCTCTAACACACCTTGCTCTTGTGTCAATGCCAGAGTTGCTACACCTGTGGGCTATGATGAAATCAAGTGCATGAAGATTTACCACCGTGAAAAATGCAGCTTTTCTGTGGTGGAGAAGAAGAATCCAAAGAAGATTTGCGTTGTCAACAAATGGATTCTGTAGTGTGGTCCTAGTAGGCCCAGGGCTGTGAGCCTGTGAGGCTCAGATTTGCCCAGGATAGGTAGGCCCCGTTCCATGCCTCCCACAAAATAAAAATGTCATACTAAGCCGGGTGTGGTGGCGCACGCTTGTAATCCCCGCACTTGGGAGGTGGAGACAGGAGGATTGTGCAGATTCGAAGCCAGCCGTGCTGGCTTAAAAGACCCTATTTCGAAAATATAAAATAGGTCTGGGAGTGTAGCCGGGAGGTAGAAGGGCTTCCAGGAACCCCAGTACCACACACACAAAAAGAAGTGTCATACTATATCCATTAAATATGGTCAGTTACTATGTGTGAATTAAAAGTAAAAGTGTTTGAAACAAGAATCTGCTGTAGTTACTGTATATAAATGGAATGATACACTGCCACATTGTCTTTTTTATCTGCTGATAAGAATTTTTGCATCTGAACATGAAAGATAAATAATACCTATCTTGGAGAGTAAATATGAATTGAATCACTTAGGGTAGTTCTCCACGTTGTATTTTCCTGAAAAAAAAAAAAAAGTTTCCCTCATTTCACTTGACTTAATCTCTAGTTGTGAAAAGGGACACTGCCCAAAGGCAGGGAAAGAGCCTGCACTTGCATACTGTCCCCTCTAGAGGGCAGGCGAGGGCTTTGAGCTGGTGTCAGCAAAAGTCTCCTGAGACTGTCAGAAGTGGGGTGAAACATGTTGGAGGAAGGATGTGCCCTTGCACAAAACAACAAACAAACGAACGAACAAACAAAAACCCTGTAATTTGCAACAACATGAATAGTATTGGAAAACGTCATTTTAAGTGGAACTAGCCAGACACAGAAAGACAAGTAACATATGCTCTCACTCATGTGTGGGATATTAAAAACTGGATCCCGTAGAAGTTAAGAATGGTGGTTACCAGAGACTGGTGAGAGTAGGAGGGAGGGAGGAGTGGGGCAGAGTGACCAGAGGGTACTAAGCATTTCTTGTGAAGTTATGCCCTTGTCCTCTTTTGGTTGCTGCTAGTAAGCTTTCTGCAAGCTTTTCCTTGTTTTCATTAGTGAAGAAGTTTGGGAGGATTAAGCATATTACTTTGATAGCTTTCCCTGGAACATGACATTTTTTAATCAGTGATTTATTTTTGGTTCATTTACTTATTTTACTTTTAATCTTGCTTTGTTTCTTATACTTCACTTTTATTGTGTAACTCAGATGAGCAGGCTGTCCATTGGAACACTTAATTTTATTTTTCAGCCTGCATGGCTGATGGCCATTTCTTTCATTACTTGCAGGATCTGTACATCGATCGCCCTTTGCCCTATCTCATTGGGTCAAAGCTCTTCATGGAGCAGGAGGACGTAGGACTTGGAGAGCTGTCCAGTGAAGGTACTTTTCTTCCCCAAGCAGTCGTTCTGCTTATAACATCTGTATCATAACTTTTTAGAAATACTTTTATTGGCACATTGGTACATCATAGAGGTATAAAGGGATAGGAATATACATGCCCACAATACGTGGTGTGTTTCCTGCCATATCCCACCTCTTTCCTCTCCTTCTGCATACATGTTGTTGAGATTGGTATCGATATTTTAAAGGAATTTCACGCTTTCAATTACTGTTGCAAGAATAGTTCAAAGAACTCACATAGGCCCTTCACTCAGGTTTACCAGATAACCTGCCACCACATTTGTTTCATTTCTTCCTCTTCCTCTTTCTCTCCCTCTCCCACTCTTTCTCCTTCCTCCCTTCTTTCTCTGTATATGTATGTGTATACATATGTGTATATTCATGCATGTGTGTGTATGTATGTGTATATATATATATATATATATATATATATATATATATATATATATATATGACTTTTCTGAACCTATCTGAGATACGGTACTTCGTTACCCCTAAATATTTTTGTTTTCTTTCTGAGTACAAGGATATTCTCCCATATAGCCACAATCGATTAGAACCACAATTTTATTGGCATAATACTATTATCTAATCATCAGTTCCATTCAAATTTTTTCTGTGTCCTAATGATGACATCATTTTTCTGATTCAGGTCTCAATCCAGGCTTTCTCACAGTGTTTAGTTGTGAGATCTCCCTCTGTATTCCCTAGTCATCTTTTACTCTCATAATTTCTTAGCCTTTAACATCTGTGAAGGATTTATGAATATTTTTTTCTTGTGGATAGGTACTTTTGAGACTGTATACAGTTTTCACTCCTAACTGTATTGAAGAAGCTTTTAATTGTAGTAAATGGGTACAGATGGCCTTATCGCAACCTCAGTGATGCTCTTGCATGGGAGTTTGTGATTTTGAGAGGGAACTAAGGATATTTTCTCATGAACTGACTGTTCTTTTCTCAACAGAAGGTTTTGTGGGCAGCAATCATGGCAGTCCTGTGGACAGCGAAGAAGAGAAAGAAGAAGACGTGAGGACTATTTAGTATGAACCTTAGGATGTACTCAGCAGGCTAAGTATATAACATATCTGTGAATTACCATTTGTTTACTTAAACCTTTTGCATGTTTTTTTCTTTTCTTTTCTTTTTTCTTTTTTTTTTTTTTTTTTTTGGTTTGTTTCTTTAGATAGGATCTTGTTTATTGCCCGGGCTAGACTCAACCCCTTTTCCTTAATTCCATCCCCCTTAGTATCTGAGGCTCTAGGTGTGCACTTCCATGCCCAGCTATGAAACTTTTAACAGTAATAGAAGCCACACTCTGAAGTTTCTTTGCTTGGTGTTAGATGTGCTTTATGTCTTGTGTATATAAACAAGGAAATCTGCTTGTACTTCTTACCTCCCCCTCCCTTTCACACCCTTTGCCTTCCAGTTTACTTTGAAGAGGGTAGCTTAGATATTATCTGAGAACTTCTACCTGTGACACAGTCTTGGAGTACATTCTATTTTATTTTTTTGTGGTACTGGAGGTTGAACCCAGGGGCATTCTACCTATGAGCTTCACCCCCAGCCCTATTTATATTCTTTATATGGAAATATTCTCATGAAGTTCCAGAGGGCGTCACTAAGTAGCTGACACTGTCTGCAAACCACAGTTCTCCCGTCTCAGCCTCCCAGATGCTGGGATTACAAGCATGAGTCATCACACCTGGCGTGGAATACATTCTATTTTTAATTCTAGAGGGGAAAAAATACATTTGGCACTTTTTTTACTATAAAACTTTCTAGATAAAAAGATGTTTTAAGCATCCACCTAGCATTGTGGCATTGCTGTTGCCTCCAGCGCCTTCCTGTCCACAGAGCATAATCTGACTGGTGTAGGAAGGAGGGTCTGGAGTTGTTTCTTTAGATAGAATATTCATTATTGCAAAGGACACAGACAGTCTGAAGGATAATTCCTGAGTATGAGATTTCTAGGAAACCATGCTTTGTATATACTCTTCTCTTCTTGTCCATTCCACTTTCTTTTTTTGTTTTGATACTTTTATGGGTGCATTTAATTATACGTCATAGTAGGATTCAAAGTAGTTAAAAACATACATACATCCAGGTGTGCTGGCACATGCTTGTAATCCCAGCATCTTGGATGCTGAGACAGGAGGATTGCACAAGTTTTACAGGTCACTTGGAGGTAGACATGGATATTAGGCACCATGCTCATAAAGATCTGTGGGTCCAGTTTGATAGGTGGAGATGGAGAACAGCAGTCCAAGTCAAATTGCTGCATTCATTAGTTTGCAGCTCTTGGTGCCATGGATGAGTTTCATCAAAGGGGGCGCTTTTGTTATCTAGTTTAGTGAAATATCATACTTATAAGCAAATTCAATTATAATTAATCAGCTGATTTTCCTTTTGTTTTAAAGCACAAGTAAGAGCTAATAACTGAAATTAACATACAATCACATTATCTTTCTTTTTTTATTTTTGAGGTATTGAGGATGGAACCTAACTTTGAGCGATACCCTCAGCCCTAATTATTTTTTCTTTGTTTTGAAAGAGGATCTCACTCAGTTGCAAAGAGCCTCATTGAGTAGCTCAGGCTGGCTGCGATCCCTGATCTTCCTGTCTCAGCCTCCCCAATGCTGGGATTACACACATGCACCACCATGCCTGTCTTCCATGACACTTTCTAACAAGTGTAGCATTCGAATACCTAGAGCCTGGGATTCCAAATAAGTAAAAGATTATGCCATCACGTTCCTTTTTCTTTGAGTATGTCTTCATATTATCTCGTTAAATCTTCCTAACAACCTAACAGCAGTATAGTCCTTATTTCATAGAAAAAGTCTTTGAGCCTAAGAGAAAAGACCTGAGCAAGAAAAAAAGGCTGTTGGTGACAGAACAAGAACATCCTCTGTGTGAGGACACTTCCTGTGATGCCAGGCTAATCTAGACAGTGCGTGGAGCTGTACTGTCCTCTATGCATGGTCCTTTCACCTTACTTTTTCCCTCTTCAATTACAGTCTTGCAGGCACAGTAGCATATACTTGAATCCTAGATACTTGGGAGGCTGAAGCAGGAGGATGGCTTGAATTTCAGAGTTCAAGACCAATTTGGGCAACATAGTGAAACTCCATCTCAAAAACAATCAAAAGCAAAATACATTTACATTATGATGTGAGACTGTAATGCACATAAAAGCACATAAAGGCTACAAATATACTTAATGACATGTTTCTAGAATTTTCAAATTTGAAATATATGGGATAAAAATGTCTATATTAGCTCTGGTATTTTCGAATATACTCTTATGAATTTAATATGTTTGGTTAATGTTTTTCATGTCAGTATTAAATACTAATTTTATTACTTCTTATGCATGAAATAGGCATATAGTTTTTGAATATTCTAAAGAGAGACCCGCAAATTCTCAACAGATCAGTCCAAGCAATCCAGATAAGACTTCAAGTGGTGAATTACTCTTCATGTTTCTAACAAGTGTAATATTCAAATTCATTGTACCAAAAACCCACCATGTCTTCATGCAGTGTTAAGATGGGGCTGAATCCTCGTGCTTCACTTTGGAAATAATCACATTCACTTTTAGAATTTTTCTTTTTTTTTTTTGTAGTCTGGACAGCAACATGACAGATATATACTGAAAAAAATTCAGGAATATATGTTTAATATCACATGCACTAAGATTACAAAATTAGCCGACTTGCTGGTACACACTTGTAAATCCAGCATTTGGGGGGCTGAGACAAGAGGGTCATGGTTTGCAGACAGCCTCAGCTACTAAGTGAGGCCCTTTGGAACTCAGTGAGATCTTGTTTAAAAAATAAAGAATAAAAAATAGGATTGAGGTTATAACTCAGAGGTAAAATGCCCTTTGGTTCTACTAACAGTACTAAAAATAAATAAATAAGTAAATAAGTAAGTAAGTAAATAAATAAATAAATAATGGGAGACTGCTAGCATTTCAAATGTTGCAATGTACTTTTTTCACAAGTAGCTCCTATGGTGAACTTTACCTGATCTGTCTGTTTTTACATCCTTCATTCTTTCTGCTTTATTTGAAACAGAATCTTCCATTTCAGTGGTAGGCTGGATGGTTTTAAAACAAGATGTTAAAAAACATTGCATACTTCATGAAATATATAGCTAACAATTTGAGATGAAATATCAGTGTTATTACCAGCAAATCAGAGTCTTTCTCAAGAGTCTGAAAACAGACATATAACCAATTACATGCCAATGTAACAAAAACCACCATCCATTCATGCAGTGTAAAGATGGAGCTGAATCCTCATGCCTCACTTTGGAAACGATTACTTTCACATTTAGAGTTTTTCTTTTCTTTCTGGTTTGGACTACAAGAAGACAGAAACATACTCAATTAAAATCAATAATATACATTTAACAAAGTATGCTGTTAACATTACAAAAGTAGCCAAGTGTGGTGGCGAACACCTGTATTTCTAGCATTTGGGAGGTTGAGACAGGAGGGTCATGATTTGCAGACAGCCTCAGCTACATAGTGAGGCCCTTTGCAGCTCAGTGAGACCCTGTTTCTTTTTGCTATTGAAAACTATACATTTATTTTTTTATAACAATTTTTTATTAAACATAAATAGTATACATTTACACTATATTTGGTGCCCTCTCCCCCCCCGCCCCGATTTTCCCTTCCCCCCTCCCACCAATGGTTGTCCAGGTTAACCATGTCTTATTCATAATTTTACACATGTTCAAGTGTAGACCCTTATTAATCAAGACCGGCCTTCCTCCTCTCCTATCTTACCATCCAAACTTAGCTAGTATTTCCCCTTCAATATCTGGAGTCCCACTGGTATTCTTTGTGTTTCCTAGTTTGGGCATATTAGAGGAAACATATGTATCTTCTTCTGTGCTTGGCTGATCTCACTTAACATAATGTTCTCCAGGGCTTTCCATCTTCTTTCAAATGATATAATTTTGTTCTTCTTTATGGCTAAATAGAATTCCATTGTGTGTATTTCCCACAGTTTTGCTATCCATTCATCTGTTGATGGTGATCTGGGTTGGTTCCATATTTTGGCTATTACAAATTGTGCTGCTATGAACATAGGTATGCATATGTTGCTGTAGTTCTCTGAATTCAACCCCTTTGGAAAGATACCCAGGAGTGGTATAGCTGGATCATATGGTGGATCTATTCCCACCTTTCTTAGGAATCTCCACACAGATCTCCATAGTGGTTGAACTAGTTTGCATTCCCACCAACAGTGTAAAAGAGTTCCTCTTTCCCCACATCCTCGCCAGCATTTGTTGTTATTTGGTTTCTTTATGCTTGCTACTCTGACTGGGGTTAGATGGAATCTCAGTGTAGTTTTGATTTGCATCTCCCTGATGGCCAGTGATGAAGAACATCTTTTCATGTATCTATTAGCCCTTTGTATCTCTTCTTTTGTGAAGTGTCTATTTAGTTCATTTGCCCATTTCTTGATTGGGTTGTTTGTTTTGCTAGTGTAGAGTCTTTTGAGCTCTTTGTATACTCTGGATATTAGCCCCCTATCAGAATGGTGGCTGGTAAAGATCCTTTCCCATTCTGTAGGCTTCCTCTTTAGGTTATTGATAGTTTCCTTTGATGAGAAGAAACTTTTTAGTTTGATGTTATCCCACTTGTTTATTCTTGCTTTAATTTCCTGAGCTTTGGAGATTTTGTTGAGAAAGTTACTGCCTGTGCCAATATGTTGTAGTGTTGAACCTATGCTCTCCTCTACTAGCTTCACAGTCTCAGGTCTAATTTCTAAGTCTTTGATCCATCTTGAGTTGATTCCTGTGTTTGGTGAGATACAGGGGTTTAGATTCATCTTTTTACAAATGGTTAGCCAGTTCTGCCAGCACCACTTGTTGAAAAGGCTGTCTTTTCTCCAGCGTATGTGTTTGGCCCCTTTGTCAAAGATTAATTGACTAAAGATGTGTGGGTTTGTTTCTGTATCTTCTATTCTAATCCACTGGTCAGTATATCTGTTTTTGTGCCAGTACCATGCTGTTTTTACTACTATTGCTCTATAGTATAGTTTGAAGTCTGGGATTGTAATGCCTCCTGCGTGTTTCTTGTTATTGAGAATTGCTTTGGCTATTCTAGGTCTTTTCTTTCTCCATATGAAATTCATGATTGATTTTTCTAGGTCTCTGAAGAATGTCTCTGGTATTTTAATGGGAATTGCATTGAACCTATAGATCAGTTTTGGCAGAATGGCCATTTTGATGATATTTATTCTGCCTATCCATGAGCACGGGAGATCTTTCCATCTTCCAAGGTCTTCTTCAATTTCTTTCTTTAATGTTTTATAATTTTTGTTGTAGAGGTCTTTTACATCTTGGGTTAGGTTTATTCCTAGGTATTTTATTGGTTTTGAGGTTATAGTGAATGGAATTGTTGTTTTTATTTCTTTCATTGTGGATTCATTGTTGGCATAAAGAAAAGCCACTGATTTCTTTAGGTTGATTTTGTAACCTGCAACTTTGCTGAATTTGTCAATCAGGTCCAGAAGTCTTTTGGTTGAGTTCTTTGGGTCTTCCAGATAAAGGATCATGTCATCTGCAAATAAGGATAATTTTAATTCCTCTCTTCCTATGTGAATTCCTTTGATTTCCTTCTCTTGTCTGATTGCTGCAGCAAGAGTCTCTAGGACTATATTGAAAAGGAGTGGTGATATTGGGCATCCTTGTCTTGTTCCTGACTGTAGCGGAAATTCTTGCAGTTTTTCCCCATTCAATATAATGTTGGCTTTGGGTTTGCAGTATATTGCCTTAATGATGTTGAAGCACTTTCCTTCTATCCCAATTTTTTGCAGTGTTTTTAACATAAATGGGTGTTGGATTTTGTCGAATGCTTTTTCAGCATCTATTGCTATGATGATGTGGTTTTTGTTCTTGGTTCTATTTATGTGGTGAATAACATGTATTGATTTGCGTATGTTGAACCAGCCTTGTTTTTCTGGGATGAAACTGACTTGGTCATGATGTATTATTCTCTTGATATAGTTTTGAATGCGTGTAGCTAGTATTTTGTTTAGAATTTTTGCATCTATGTTCATTAAGGATATTGGTCTGTAGTTTTCCTTTCTTGAGGTATCTTTATTTGGTTTGGGGATTAATGTGATACTGGCCTCATAGAAGGAATTTGGAAGAGTTCCATCTCTTTCAATTTCCCGGAACATGTTATGCAGTATTGGTATTAGTTGTTCACTGAAGGTTTTGTAGAATTCAGCTGGGAACCCATCTGGGCCTGGGCTTTTCTTTGGTGGAAGAATTTTTATTGCCGTTTCTGTTTCTTTGGTTGTTATTGGTTGGTTTAGGCTTGCTATGTCCTCTTGGCTAAGTGTAGGAAGGTTAACTGTGCTAAGAAATCTATCAATTTCTTCCAGGTTTTCAAGTCTATTGGAGTATAAATTTTTAAAGTAGTTTCTGATAATATTTTGAATTTCTTCACTATCTGTGGTGATATCTCCTTTTTCATTTCTAATTTTGATAATTTGAGTTGATTCTCTTTTTCTTTTGGTTAGGTTGGCCAGGGGTTTATCAATTCTATTAATCTTTTCAAAGAACCAACTTTTTGTTTTATTGATTCTCTGAATTGTTTTTTTGTTCTCTATTTCATTTATTTCTGCTCTAATTTTGATGATTTCTTGCCTTCTGCTGGCTTTGGGAATAGACTGTTGCAGAATTTCTTGATCCTTGAGTTGTGTCATTAGGTTCTTTACTTGGTGGTTCTCCATCCTTTTTATGTGGGCACTCAATGCAATAAACTTTCCTCTTAGTACTGCCTTCATGGTGTCCCATAGGTTTTGGTAGGTTGTGTCTCTGTTTTCGTTTGTTTCCATAAATTTCTTTATTTCCTCCCTAATTTCTGCTCTTACCCAATCGTCATTCAATAGTGTATCATTCATTCTCCATGAATTTGAATACTTTCTTTCGAGTTTCCTGTTGTTGATTTCTACTTTTATTCCGTTGTGGTCTGAAAAGATGCAAGGAATTATATTACATTTTTTGAATTTGCTGGTATTTTCTTTGTGTCCCAGGATGTGATCAATTTTGGAGAAGGTTCCATGGGCTGCTGAGAAGAAAGTGTATTCTGTAGTTCCTGGTTGAAATACTCTGAAAATGTCTATTAGGTCCATTTGGTCCCTAGTTTGGGCATATTAGAGGAAACATATGTCCCTTCTCCTTCCGTGCTTGGCTGAGCTCACTTAACATAATGTTCTCCAGGTCTTTCCATCTTCTTGCGGATGGCATGATTTTGTTCTTCTTTATAGCTGAATAGAATCCATTGTTTGTATTTACCATAATTTTGCAATCCATTCATCTGTTGATGGAGACCTGGGTTGGTTCTATTTTTTGGCTATTACAAATTATGCTGCTATGAGCATGGGTATGCATATGTTACTGTAGTTCTCTGATTTTAACTCCTTTGGAAAAATACCCAGGAGTGGTAGAGCTGGATCATATGGTTGATCTATTCCCAGTTTTCTACAGAAACTGTGTGAAAGGTACCATTACACACACACACACACACACACACACACACACACACACACACACACACGGAAAAGTAAGGGTGCATGAGAAATTTTTATTTGTGAAAATTTCAAATCCCTGGTCATCTCAAGGATGACTTTATTAACAATCAGCTTTTACTAGAATCTCTTATGCATATTCACTATAAAAATCACAGAAAAGAAAGAGTAGACTTGAAGGTTTAATTTTACCAAAACGAATCATATGGTAAGCAATGTTCCCCTGGGAGCTTTGGAGATGTCGTTCACAGTAGGTGACCTGAGTTGGGACACACCTGAGCAAGTGAGGCAATTGAGTTCATGAAGCACTTGCAAAAACCCAGGGTGCCAAACCAATCAGGGACAAAGACAGATGGCTGGCTGATCCTAATGGCATGAGATAGCTTCAAAAGCACATGAGCAAGGGACTGACGCTCATGAGAAATCAGAAAACTCTCTTCAGGCATGAAATAGCTCCTCTAAATAAAATACTGTCAAATAACTAAGATTTTTTTATTGGTGCATTGTAATTGTACAGGATAGATTCCCAGTGGTACATTCACATGTGCACATAACATTATTTGGTCGGCTTCCCTCCCCATACTTCCACCTTTGCTCTCTCTTCCTCTCCCATAACTGCCTCTCCTCTAGAGGGGTCTCCAAAATTCCATGAGGTCCCTTTCCTTTCCTTCTTTCTCTCTAGCTTCCACACATGAAGTAAAACACGTGGTCCTTGCTTTCCTGAGTCAGGTTCATCTCACTTAGCATGACAGTTAAGGAACCAACATAGGGGTCTGTCAACAGCTGAAGGAAGAAAGAAAATGTGGCATACGCACACAATGGAATTCTACTCAGAAATGAAAAGGAAGGAAATTATTTTTTCTGAAAAAACATCGATGAAGCTGGAGAACATCATAATAAGTGAGATAACTTAAAAATCAAAAATAAAAAGTAGGGAGCCCTCTTCCCACCTCAGCACTTCCACTTAAGGAACATTTATACGTGGGTATATACTGACACAAAGAGATAGCAGATTTTATTCAAAGATTTATAAGCCCTGAAGTTGACATATGATTGGAAATATTTTTATCATTATTCACTTTTTCTGCCATGTATATACCATGTTTTCAAAATATGTACATTATGCTGGGCGTGGTGGTGCATGCTTGTAATCCCAGCACCTGGGAGGCTGAGACAGGATGACCACACAGGTTCAGCTAGAGTGAGGCTCTCAGCAACTTAGTGAGACCCTGTTTCCAAATAAAGTATTAAATCAGTCTGAGAGTATAGCTGGAAGTAGAAAAGCACCTGGGTTCCACCCCCAGTACCACCCTAAATAAATAAATGAAATAAACAACTAAATGAAATACATACATTAAGTTCCTTGTGGTGGCAAATGCCTGTAATCCCAGTACTTGGGAGGCTGAAAAAGGACAATCTCATGTTCCAGGACAGCCTCCACAACTTATGGACACCCTCAGGAACTTAGCAAGACCTAGTTTCAAAAAAAGAAGAATAAATATAAAAGCCTGGGTATGTTGCAAATAAATAAATTTTTAAAATAAGCTGGGGAAGAGATAGCAAGGAGGTAGCATGCCCTATATCCTGCCCCAGTACCAAAAATAAATAACTACTGCATTAAAAATAAATTCGATAAGTTCTTTCTTTGTTAACTTGCTTGTAAATATTAAAGTACTCTACAGGAAACTTATAAATGGATCAGAAGCCAACTAAAGTTTTCTGTTTTGCTTCTGATCCTGAGAACCTTCTCAGGCCAGCAAATCCCAGGTGATTTGTTGTTGTTGTGTGCTACTGGGGATTAATTAATGTAGGGGCATTCTTTCTCTGAGCTATAACCTCAGGCCCAATTTAATCTCCATTTTGAAACAGAATATCACTAGGTTGATGAGAGTCTCACTCACTACTTGCTGAGAGTGTCCTCGAACCTCTGATCCTCCTATCTCAGTCTCCCAGTACTGGGATTTTAAAGCCCCTGGCTGGTCTGATGCTGGCTATGAAGGAGTGGAGGGTGGGGGAGCACAGAAGCCCCCTTGCCTCTCATAGTCGCTTGCCGACCCACCCGCAGGCCCCTGGAAGCCCCCTTTACCTGTTCTTCCTGTCTCTATCGTTTTGGCCGCTTAGCCTGAGAAGAAGCAGGCGCTGCACCTGGACGCCATTGTCAGCCCTGGCGGCCTTGTTTATCTTGCCCACCACTTTGTACCAGGCATCCTTATTTGTGACGCCAAAGCAAAAAGTCTCCATCTTGGAGGCCAAGAGCCTCAGAGACACCTTCCCTCTGCCTCAGCTTTTTACCATTTGAGAACGCAAAGCTTCTCAATACTCAATACCAAAAACACTCAATACAAAATCTCAATACAAAATACTAAATACTCAATATAAAAAGTGCCAGCCAGGCTCCTGTGGCTCTGCCCAGCAGCACCACAGTGGCATCAACTGTCGTTGCTAAGCAACTCAACTGTCCTAACAAGCAGGGCAAGCCCACTCCTGCAGGGTGCCTGGGTGCCAGGGGAAGGCACTGCACCCCTCCTCCTCCAGGTCCCTCTCCTCTTTCTCCTCCTCCTCTCTACTCAGCCCTGCACCCTTCAGCAGCTCCTAGTATTGGGCCCCATCCCCAACTTTCCCCACCCTTCCTCCTGTCCCTCCCTCCTCCTGCCTGCCTCTTAAGGTCCCCCCGACCCCCACCCAGATACGCAGGGTCTCTGTTCCATTACCTGGCCTGCTCCCTGCTTCCAGGCTCCTTGAAGGCTGTGTCAGCAAGTGTGCAATCAACGAATGGTTTAGATACAAAATGAGAAAAAAAATTTTATTATAGACCTACATTTATATTCATCTAGAAAAGAAAGGGAAGGGAGAAAAGATAAAGAGACATGTGGGGATGGGGGCTGACTGGGAGCAGCAGGCTTCCTCACTACCACCTCCCAACATAAAGAGAGCCCTAACAAGAATCAACCTTCAAACTTAAAGTACTTGTTTATTCTTGATTTAATTTCCTGAGCTTTGGAGGTTTTGTTGAGAAAGTTACTGCCTGTGCCAATATGTTGTAGTGTTGTACCTATGTTCTCCTCTACTAACTTCACAGTCTCAGGTCTAATTTCTAAGTCTTTGATCCATCTTGAGTTGATTCCTGTGCTTGGTGAGATAGAGGGGTTTAGATTCATCTTTTTACAAATGGTTAGCCAGTTCTCCCAGCACCATTTGTTGAAAAGGCTGTCTTTTCTCCAGCATATGAATTTGGCCCCTTTGTCAAAGATTAATTGACTAAAGATGTGTGGGTTTGTTTCTGTATCTTCTATTCTAATCCACTGGTCAGTATACCTGTTTTTGTGCCAGTACCATGCTGTTTTTACTACTATTGCTCTATAGTATAGTTTGAAGTCTGGGATTGTAATGCCTCCTGCATGTTTCTTATTGCTGAGAATTGCTTTGGCTATTCTGGGTCTTTTCTTTCTCCATATAAAGTTCATGATTGATTTTTCTAGGTCTCTGAAGAATGTCTCTGGTATTTTAATGGGATTTGCATTGAATCTATAGATCACTTTTGGCAGAATGGCCATTTTGATGATATTTATTCTGCCTATCCATGAGCACGGGAGGTCTTTCCATCTTCCAAGGTCTTCTTCAATGTCTTTCTTTAATGTTTTGTAGTTTTTGTTGGAGATCTTTTACATCTTGTGTTAGGTTTATTCCTAGGTATTTTATTGGTTTGGAGGTTATAGTGAATGGAATTGTTTTCTTTGTTTCTTTCATTGTGGATTGTTGGTGGGAATGCAAACTAGTTCAGCCACTATGAAGATCTGTGTGGAGATTCCTAAGAAAGGTGGGAATAGATCCACCTTATGATCCAGCTATACCACTCCTGGGTATCTTTCCAAAGGGGCTGAATTCAGAGAACTACAGCAACATATGCATACCTGTGTTCATAGCAGCACAATTTGTAATAGCCAAAATATGGAACCAACCCAGATTTCCATCAACAGATGAAAGAATAGAAAAACTTCGGGAAATACACACAATGGAATTCTATTCAGCCATAAAGAAGAACAAAATTATATCATTTGCAAGAAGATGGAAAACCCTGGAGAACATTATGTTAAGTGAGATCAGCCAAGCACAGTAGGGGAAGGTACATATGTTTCCTCTAATATGCCCAAACTAGGGACACAGAGGATGCCAGTGGGACTCCAGATAATGGAGGGGAAATATCAGCAAAGTTTGAATGGAAAGATAGGAGAGGGGGAAGGCTGATCTTGATTAATGAGGGTCTGCATCTGAATAGGTGTAAAATTATGAATATGACATGGTTAAACATTGGTGGGAGGGGGAAGGGAAAAGGGGGGCAGAGGGGAGAGGGCAGCAAAAATAGTTTAAATGTATACCATTTATGTTCAATAAAAATTTGTTTAATATAAAAAAACTTAAAGTACACAGCACCAAAGAGTGGAAATTTCTTTGGCGAATCCATCCTAAAATGAGGATCCTTGGAATAAGGATATTCTGGGAAGAATCATCATTTTTAATCACAAAAGTTTAGAACCAACCTTAATGCTCATCAAGAAATAGCAGAGCAGTCTCTACAATTCAGGAGCCAGCTGGGCCTGCTTGTTGTCCTGTTGGAGATACCCAAGTTTACAAAACACAAAGAATATGGACAAGGTCACATGATGGCCAGTATGGATCAAGACGAAACAAGGCCTCTGACATCACATCCAAGTATAGACAAATAGAGCCGGGCGTGTTGGCGCACACTTGTAATCCCAGCACTTGGGAGCTTAGATCGGAGGATCTCACAGGTTCAAAGCCAGCCTCAGCTACTTAGTGAGGCTCTCAGCATCTTAGTGAGACCCTGTTTCCAAATAAAGTATAAAATCGGTCTGGGGTATAGCCCAGAGGTAGGAAAGCCCCTGGACTCCACCACCAAAACCCCACACCAAAAATATAGACAAATAAGCTGGGCATGGTGGCGCACACCAACTCATAATCCCTTTACTTGGTAGGCTGAGACAAGAGGATCACAGTTTCGAGGACATCCTCAGCAAATAGTGAGACTCACATCAACCTAGTAAGACCCTATTTAAAGAAAAACTAAAATGGGTCTGGGGGTGTAGCTCAGAGGCAGAATGCCCATGGGTTCACTGCCCAGTACAAAACAAAAATAAAAATATATACAAATGTCTGAACATGGTCCCAAGCACAAATGGTGCAGGCATTCCCCCATAGAGCTACTGCATGGCCACATCTTCTTTACTTAGGTCAGCTTGAGCCTCCCTCCTTCTACATAACATTGAGACACTCCACCTCAGAACTGCCCCGCTTCCTAAGAGCTTCCATCCTGAGTCAATCCACTCTCCACTGCTGTAGCATCTACCCCAGATCATCAGCCTCTCTGGAGGAAGGTTTTGCCTTGTTTTTGTGGCATGGGGGGATTGGACCCAGGAGAGTTTTATCTTCCAACTACACCTCAACACATTTTTTTCTTTTGAAACAGGGTCCTCCCTAGTTTTGCCAAGCATCTCACTAAATTTCTTTTGTTGTTTTGAGTTCATAATGTGCCTTTATTTTGTAACTTACAAACAAATTTAATTTTTTCTTTAAAAGTTAATTGGTGATTCCTTTAATACTTCTCTCATGTCCAAGAAAGGGAAGAATTTAGCCCTTGATTAAAACAACAAATCTATTTCACACAGAGGGCGGGGCAGATGACCTTAACTACACATACTCTTTCACTGTTCTGTGACTGCTGTCACACTTCCAACACACTGATCTTCCAGATGTGTACTCTTTTCATGGCTGTGGTAGCTGATTGTTCTGTATACATACATGTTCAAAACAGTGCTTCTGTTTCACGCATAGATTCTCCGAGGTTCTGAGGCTGCCTCCCAAGGGGTTGAGTGGTAGACCATGGAGATGTTTCCTGCCTCCAAGCACCGCCCTGCTAGCACTGGTCTGATACACTCACAGCCACCACATTTCTCATACTGTAAAGGTGTTTTTTAATAGCCCATTCACAAGTGAATGCTGGAACCACAACCTGGCTGTTTTGGTGTTCATCGTATACTTCTATGTGATGCTGAGTCCTTATAACTCGTAACCTGTGCCAGAACTCACAAGAGGGCCACACTGATTTCCAACCCTGCTCTTTTCTGGCTACACCCAAGAGCTCCAGATTTCAGTGGTTCCGGTTGGTAAACTGTGGTGCAACAGCCTCATTTTCCAGAGGGTCCTCTTCGGGCTTCACAAAGGAGTGGAACTGGGTGAGAGGAGTGTGAACCCACACTCCGTGTCCTTATGAATCCACAACGACTTCCAGAACCACCACTGAAGTGCCTTCCATGAGAGGATCCTGAGCCAGGCTTCTCGAAGCCTTGCCTTTTTTTCACAGCCATCTCAGCTGCTCAAAGGAATGGAGGGAGGAAGGAAGGGACGAATGGAGGGAGGGAGAAAAGGAGGGAGGGAAGGAGATGCACTGGACTTTTGTTTGCGGAATTCAGATCACTAAAAATATTGCTATTTTTGACCTGAGTGTTTCTTTTACATCATTCTAGAATGCCATAAATTAGATTTGCCAAACCAAAGGATGCATCAAGTACTGATTTAAAATAAAGGAAAACTTTTAAGCCACCAAATGCATAAATCTGTGAATAATTGAGGGGGAGAAAAGGAGGTAGAGTTGTTCATTTTTATTGCCAAACTACAGGAGAGATATTCTCTCCCCTTCTTGGTGTCCTGTGTCAGAGTTCAGAAAGTGGAGAGCTCAAGGGGGTCACAGAAGAACCTAACCAGATTAAAGATCGGAGGATTCACTGTTTCCCTGAAATTGAAGCCCAGTCGAATCCCTCCAATCAACTGAGAGAACTCCCAACAGCACTCACATACCCAGCTTAGATTGTTAGGTTAAACATGTTGGCAATCAATGTTTATTTAATCTTATTCTATAGGAATATTTGATTACACCAGTTGGTGCTTCCCCCTCCCTGCAATGCTTCTTCCTCTTAGTTCTTTATTATTTTTTTCCATGCCAGAGCTTGTTTTAGGGCCAGGGTATTACTCAGTGGTACAGTACTTGCGTAGCTTGCACAAGGGGGTAGGTCAATCCCCAGGAACACACACACACACACACACCTCAGCAAACTTTGCTATTTACTTAGGAAAGGAATGATTATCAGTCATGGACTCAGGGTTGGCGGTTATGTGTGCACACAAGTGTCACCCAAACTTGTCTAATAATTGCCTGCAATAAATGTTGTAGTAGTATCAGTGCAGTAAACAATTTGACTTTTAATAGGTTAATCCAGAACCTTTTTAGATTTGCTCTGAGTGTTAGTTCAAAATAACAAGCATTAATATCTGTAACGAAGGCCTAACAGGAGTTGCTGGCAAAGGTGTACAGACCTCATGATGATATGCTTCTCTTTGATGTGAACCTGTTGCTCAGTCCAGCCTAAAATTCATTCACAGTGGGTTGTCACATCTCTCCTTACAATCTGCCAAGGCCTGCATGTAACCCTCCAAACACACACTGACACCTGCACAAAATACCCTCTGTCTTGCCTGTCAACCTGGAGTCCTTTATCTGTGTTAGCCTGACAGGCCACCGGGTAGAAACAGAATGCTGGGGAAAGCGATGTACTTCTTTTTGTGAACAGGGATTAATGCCAAAATTTCCTTCAATGACACTTTCCTTATTGAGTATGAGACAAGATTTTAGGAAAATTTTTTTGTTGAATGTGGGAGAAAATAATGTCATGAGTTCCTGTTTTGCTAAGCTTTGGAGAGGGGCCTTTATAGGCCATTTGACAGTAAGGAAGGAAAAACACTTTGAAAGTATAGAGATAAAAATGTCAGAAACACAGTGTGTTCATGTATACATATGTATACTTTGCTAACTCTTGCTTCCTTCTTTCTTTCTTCTTTGCACCTGTCCAGCCTCTCATGTTCTTAATCTTTGTCTCTTCCAATTTTATGACCATATATAAGCCATAAAAACAATTATACAAAATAGTTTGTGGTTTGTTTGTTTGGGCACTAGAGGTTGAACCAAGAGGCATTCTACCTCTGAGCTACACCCCCAGCCCTAATATATTTTTAATTTTAAACAGGGTCTCACTGCATTGCTGAGGCTGGCCTTGACACTGAGATCCTCCCTGTCTTCAATCCCAAAGCACTGGGATTACAGGCGTTGTAGTTTGATTTGTTTTACTCAGTGCAAATGTGTGGTGGGACATTCCCCTGATCACAGCACTTGAGAAGTGAAACTTCTGGATCATAGGTTTGAAACAAACGTAGGTAACGTAGAGAGACCCTCTTTCAAAATTAAAAATATAGTGAACTAGGGCTGTAGCTTAGTGGTAAAATGCCCCTGGGTTCAATCCAGTGGTGGACAATGGGTTCAGTGTCTGTCTGTCTGTATATCTGTCTGTCTGCTTGCCTTCTCTCTCTCTCTCTCTCTCTCTCTCTCTCTCTCTCTCTCTCTCTCTCTCTCTCATCTCTATCTATCTCTATTTCTTCTCTCTCACTCTTTATCAAACACACACATACACAATTTATTCCTGTTTTTCTTTGAAGAGTCAATGAATAAGATCTTTTGCCATCACTTTGTTATAGAAAACAAAACAAAAGAAAGACCTTGTCCAAACTAGCAGAATTATTTTAAGGCTTCTCATTAAATCATAATATGCCTATGGAAAAGCACACCCATGGTGACTGTACAAGACAATGAATTTTCACAAATGCAACACAGCCCTATAATCAGAGCTCAGATCAAAACAAATACATCACTGATGACCTAGGAGGCCCCTCTTGCTTTTTCTCACCCGAGGCTATATGGCCCTGACACCTGAAATCACAGGTTAATTCCATCTATTTTTGTGCTTAACGGAAAGAGGATGACATGTCCTCATTCTGGTTCCCCTAGGAGCTGACCCCAGTAAAAAAGACATTACTCACGTCATTTATTGAGAGGCATAGGTAACACTGAGTGGGGCACCAGGACACAGGAGGCCGCAGCCAAGGGGGTGTGTTAGGAGGGAAAGTCTCGTGGGAGGCTGGAGCTTCTGCCCACAGGAAAGCTTTGAAACACTGCCCAGTCCACTCCCTGGGACTGCCCTGCTCAGGAGAAGGAGCGGGCTATTTGCATACCTGATCAGGAATGGTCCACTAATGTCCTTTTCCTGCTCCAACACCCACCCCAGGTCCTGCTCTGCATTCAGATGTCAGGTCTCTTCAGTCCCCTTTCTTCTGGGATGGTGCTTCAGTCTATTTTTTTTTATGACCGTGGGCTGTGAAGAGTGTTGCTCAGTTATTTTTTAGAATGCCCCATTCTATAAAAATTCTGGTTTCTCTGCATTGCTTTCTGTGGTGGTGAGGTTCATATAGCACATATGTAACCAGAGGACTCAAATTCAGATCGTCTGTCTCCAGAGAGCTGGTTTGTAATCACTAAACCCTGGTGAATTCTTAAAATATTTTACTAAATTAGTATCTATTACAAAGTGGAAGTAGCTGCTCTTGTCTGAAAATGCCTTTTTATGGACTTTCAATGTATGTTTCAAAATTAAATTAATCACCACATGTGTGATTTTAAATTTGGGAGATAATGAGTACATAAACAGTTGCTGGGTGCTATGTATGGATAATAAGAATATGAAAAGATGCTCAACAACCATAATGACCAGGGAAATGTAAGACAAAATCACAATGGGATTCCCATCGGGGATAGTTACTATTTACAAAACTATAGTCGGTGTGGAGGTGCACATCTATCCTGCCAGTACTTAGGAGGCTAAGAGGAAGACTGCAGATTCAAAGCCAGCCTCAGAAACTAGTGAGACCCTGTTTCAAAATAAAAAGTCAAAGGGAACAGGGTGTAGCTTGGAGGTAGAATGCCTGTGGGTTCAATCTCTAGTACCAAAAATCATAAAAATAAAAAATAAGCTAAACAGAAAATAAGTATTTTGGGGGCTGTGGAGCAATTGGAGCCTTAGTTCACTGTTGGGGATTGTAAAAACGGCAGAGCCAATGTGGAAGACTGTAAGGTGCATCCTCAAAAGTAAATGAGTTAGAAAGGAGAATGGGGAGCCAGGCCTGGTGGTGTAACCTGTAATCTATCTTAGTACTTAAAATGCAGAGACAGGAGGGTCACAGAGCCAGCCTCACAAAGCCAGTGAGACTCTCAGCAACGTAGCAAGACAGTGTTGCAATTTAAATATAAGAAGGGCTGGATGTGTAGCTTAAAGGTAAAAATCCTCAGTAGTAAAGAGAGAGAGAGGGAGAGAGAGAGAGGGAAAGATATCAAATTTGAGTGGCTGGGCTGGTGAGAGAGGGCTATTGGGAGGTACTGATTGATGGGCCAGAAATTCAGTTGGGGAAGATTAAAAGAAGTTGTGTAGATGGATGATGGTAAGAATAGCAATGTGAATGTGTTTAAGTCACTGAATTGCATACTTTAAAAAGGTTAAAAAGGTAAACTTTATGTTTCATATTGTTTATTCCTCCCTCCTCATTAAGAAAGAAATGTGTATTTTTTAGATTTTTTCAGCGATTGAAGCAGGATAGGTTTACATGGAAAGTGTGCTCCTCAGAAACACTGGTTCATCCACCCATCCTCATTCCACAGTAGGAAAAGCATCTGGCTTTTCCGTGTTGGAGATAATTGACTGGAAATGGCTCCATCCAACCGGTGGGAGTTCAGAGACTTTGGGGGCCTCTAACACGGAGCTTGAGGCACTGAAGGCCCTGGAAGTTTAGGTCCAGATGTGGACTCTGCCGATAGGATCTAGAGGCACCACATCTTGAGATATGTCCAAAAGAAGCATGTTTCTCGTCCACCCTGCTGGCTTTCTACAGTGTTGGGCCATCAGACAGCATTTATTAATAATGTGGAGACATGGCCTCTCCATGTGGCCCAGACTGATCCTGAAGTGTACATCCTTCTACCTCAGCGTCATGAATAGCTGAGATTTCAGGCCTGCAGCACTGTACTCATCTTTAGAACATCCTTTTTTCTGTTTATTTTTATTTATTTATTTATTTTTAGACAAGGTCGTGCTACATTAACAAGGCTGCTTTCATACTCTTGGTTTCAAGTGATCCTGCTTCCTTAGTCCCCCAGGAGATGAGACCACAGCTACACATCAGCGAGCCTGGTGTCGAGCATTATTTCTAACAGTGTGCTCACCAGATCCCTTGGGCAGCTTAGGTGCCCAGTACCTGCATGGGCCTAAATGCACTAGCCTTATAGCTGCTCGCTCCCTGGAACCCACTGAGTCACCTTGTGATAACTCTGAGTCTTCCCCAGATCCCTTTCCATATACTGGACAGCAGTGATGGGTTGACCATGAATTATTGTTTTTAATTTTTAAATTTTTTATTGGTACACTATAGTTTCACATCATAATGTGGATCATATTGACAGTGGCATAATTCACACAGTACTTGGTGCCTACCCTCCCCCACCACTTCCTCTTTCCCCCTCTCAACAATGAGCGTCAGGTTGACCATGCTACATTCACCATTATACACATATTTGAATGTAGCTCCTCCATTATTCTTTGCAGTACTGGGGACCAAAGCCCAGGGCCTGGAGCATACTAGGCTAGTGCTCTATACCTGAGCTGTACCCCAGCCCTATTTTTGTCTTTTGTATCAATGTTTTATTCTACCACTAAGCTACACACTTTTATTTTTATTTTTTTATTTCTCCCTTTGTTTTGAAACAGGATCTCACTAGGTTGATGAACGTCTTGTAAACTTGCTGAAAATGGCCTCCAACCTGTGACCTCCCTGTCTCAGCCTCCAGAGTACAGGATTACAGGTGTACACTGCCACGTGTGGCTTGGAATCTTCTTTTCAAAACACACCACTCCTTCCACAGCCCACTCTCAACTGTGGGATTTCAACCTCTACAGAGTATGTCAGGCCAAGCATTCTCCCCCTGACTTCCAACTGCATGGAGACACTGGAGGTAAGAGGAAAAGTTGGTGTAAGAGGAGAGAGAGCTCAGGGCTTGGTTCTCCTGGCTCCTTCCCTGATGAGGCACACTTTAGTAATAACAATGTTTTTTCTTACTCTATCCTGTGCTACTATGATTATCAGACTATCTAAGACTGAGGAATTCATTTTTGTGCTTTTCTTGGTGCATTAAGGTCTCATATCATAATGTCAATCATGTTGACAATGAGATACTTGCACACCCTCTTACTGTCCCCCTCCACATTTTCCTCCCTTCCAATATGGAGTACCCAGATTGATGCTGGTATATATTCACATGTATACACATAGTCTATGGTAGTATTTCTCTTAATGAGCCTAAGTCTTCCTCCAGCCCTACCCTATATCTCCTCCCTGGCTCTCCTCCTCATCTGGAGTCTCTCTTGTATCATAACTACTCCCTATCCTGCACATATATGATCCTTCACTCTCTATGATTGGCTAATCTCACTTAACATAATATTCTCCATGTCCTTCTATTTTCTTGCAAATGATATAATTTTATTTTTTATTGTTGAGTAGAATTCCATTGTGTGTATTTCCCATAATTTTGTAATTCATTTATTTGTTGAATAACACCTAGGTTGGTTCCTTAGTTTGGCCATTGTATCATGCTGCTATGAACAGGGGTATGTGTATGTAATTGTAGTTCTCTGGTTTAAACCCCTTTGGAAAGATACCCAGCAGTGGTGTGGCCAGATTATATGGTGGATTCATTCCCAGACTGGGTAATTTATAATGAACAGAAATTGATTTGGGTCACGGTTCTGGAAGCTAAGAAGACCAAGGAGAGGCTGACCTCTGGGAGATTCTTCTTGCTGTATCATCACGTGACAGAAGGAAAAGTAAAAGAAAGCAAGAGAGAAGGAGGGACCAGAGATGAACATGGAGGAAGAGGAAAACCTTCTTTTATAGGAAACCCACTCGCATGACAATGACATTAACCATGATCTCAGTACCTCTTGAAAGCCTCGCCTCCTGACACCCAGCATTGGGAATCAAATTGCTAAGTCATACACTTTGGGGGACACATTCAAACCACAGCACTCCTTCACCCATGGTCTTCCATCTGGACCCTCTCCCAAGACAACAGGTTTTTTCCCCAGATTCCAATGAGGAGCCCATCTCTGCTGCTCAGGCTCAGGGTTGACGGTGGCTCCTGGTTACTGCAAGTCTCTGAGAACACAGACATCCTGGAACTGTGTAGGCCTTGTAAACAACTCCTGTGCTAACTGTGAAATCTGTGCATGTGTAGCCATTCTTCCAGCTGGATTCTCAGTGATGGAGCAGCCAAAAAAGGAGGAGGAAAATGAGAGGGAGAAAAAGGAGGAGAAGAAGCAAGAAGAAAACGAAGGAGGAGCAAGAAGGAGTAGGAGGATGAAGAGGAGAAAGAGCTAGAAGGAGGAGAAGGAAGAGGAGTAAGAGCAAGAAGAAGGAGAGGAGCAAGAAGAAAAAGGAGGAGGAAAAATAAGGAAAAGAAGGAGAAGGTGAGGAGCAAGGAAGAGGAGTAGGAGGAAGAGCAAGAAGAAGGAGAAGGAGTAAGAAAAAGAGGAAGAGCAAGAAGAAGGAGGAGGAGAAGGAGGAACAGGAAGAACACAGAGAAGGACAGAAGGAGAAGGAGGAGGAAGCAGGAGGAGGAGGCATGACAGCATGGGAAAAGAAAATCTGGTCCTGACTCACTGGATACTATTAGCATTTCACCTTTGTTATCTCATATAATCTTCAAACTGACCCCATGATAAAGGTTTTGTTATCTTTACTCTCTCATGGGGTTAAACAATTGCTCCATATCCTCCAGTCAGTAGTGGGGCTAGGACCTCAACTTGGGTCTTCCTGTGTTTTCTTCTGCCTTTAGAGCTGAAGGAGTTATGGAAAATTCACTACAGTCTGTGCAGCAAACTTTTCAGGTAATAGACATCAATCTGTATGTGCAATGTCAAGTTCCATGTGAGAAAGTCACATACAAAATATTTGATGTATTAACTTAACGATATTTAATTCTGTTATTTTAAATTTTATAAATCTAAAAATATTAAAGTTTAGAAATCTAAATTTTAAATCTAGATTTAAAAATATACATTTTAGAAAAATCTTAACACAAATTGCATCTCTATTAAGAACTTGGATCGTTTCGCTCTTCCTGGAGAGAACTGTGTGACTTTCTTTGATTTATTGTCTGCCTAAGTTATGATGCAGTTGTAAAGGCCCCTCCACTTTCTGGAAAGTGCTATTACCACTGTATGGACTTTGTTTAAAATTGCTTTGCAACAAATACATGAAATCAATCATGTATATATAAATATAGATCTAAGCGTAGTCCAAGATAAAGATGATGACTCAACCCAATAATCTCAAAGAAGGATCTTAGAGGATCAGAGTTGGGTTTAAACCACTGCCAGCCAGGACATGGCCATCAGACATCAGCAGAGTTGTCTTTCTTTACACAGAACTTGCATTCTCCTATTACCACAATCTTCAACTGTAATGAGCCAGTGCTTAATTAAGGGAAGAATCAACATGTATTTACCTCCCACAATTTAGAGCCAAAAGGCATATCAGTGATTTCCTTCTTTCAACACATCCTGTTTGCCAAATGTTTTCCAAGAGTAATTTGTCATGTAAAGGTAAAATCCTTAAATGACACATGGTTTACTTACACAAAATGGATCAGTTTTGAGACATTGTTACTCCCTTTGATGTGGTTATTGTGAAACAAATGGTGAGAATTTGAATTGGTCCCTCTAATTAGAGTACTGAAATTAAGTCTACTTAATTTATCGAGTCATGTCCATAGCCTGATTTGATAGAAGTTTTTTTTTTTTTTTTTGGTGGTACTGGGGGTGGAACCCAGAGGCTTTCTACCTCCGGGCTATACTCCCAGACCCATTTTATATTTTATTTGGAAACAGGGTCACACTAAATTGCTGAGAGCCTCACTAAGTAGCTGAGGCTGGCTTCGAACCCACGCGATCCTCCTGTTTCAGCCTCCCAAGTGCGGGGATTACAAGCGTGCGCCACCACGCCCAGCGATTTTACATAATTTTGTCTATCAATAAACATTGTGATACTTGAAGGAAAAGAAGAAGAAGAAATCCTAAGGAGCCCACAGCTAATGCAGTGGACCAGCAAGGTTGGGAAGATGCCATAGTGCCATGTCACCCCCAGTCATCTTTGACAGCCACTGGGTAAAGGAAGTTCACTCACGGTAGAAACAAGTGCAAATGACTCTTCCGAAGTCTTTTTCAGTAACTCAGACAGATTATTCCTCAAATTAAGCAGGCTATTTGTCAAGTTCTGGCTCCTAAATAGCTCGTAGTTTAAGATCTGAAAAAGCCAAATTTTTTTGTTATAGTGGTATATGTGTGGATTAAGGGGGTTTGTTTTGGTTTATTTGTAATTCAAAGTTAACTGACTTGGCTGGGCATGGTGGCATATCCCTGTACTTAGGAAGCTGAGACAGGAGGGCTGCAGGTTCCAGGCCAGCCTCAGCAACTTGGCAAAACCCTGTTTCAAATGAAAATAAAAAGGGCTGGGGGTGTAGCTCAGAGGTAGAATGCCCTTGGGTTCAATCCCCAGTACCGAACAAACAAAAAGTTAACTGACTCTAGAGGTCAAGTAGAAGATGTTAGTCTGACCACACGGTGTGAGGGTAACTGGAGAGAAGAGGCGACTGTTTCCTTAACCTGGGTGCTTACTGTGCAACCAATACAATCTGGGAGCCATTCTCATGGGCAGAGAAAATTCCCCATCTGGCACCTTTTCTCCTCTCCCAGGACTTCCGGGTGGGCCTGCGGTGTCTGTAGCAGCCCTCAGCAGTGCAGGCTTGATCCTGTAATTGCCATGTCTTGGCAGCTCTAGGAGAAGGAAGCAATCCGTTAAAACACTGTGGGTTTGTCAGTCAAATTGCCTAGGGTGGAATCTATCTAACAGAGACTTGTGGCCATTACAGCTTCTTGGCAGGCTGGGCTGAGCCTCTCTCTGCACCAGGTGCACTTGGTTCAAATTGCTGACACTGTGGGTGTGGGGGGCAGCCAGGCCCTGTGCACCTGCTGGTGCTGCTGGTGCTGCTGCTCTGCCCTTCTCTGCACATCAAGGCTGCCGCTGCCCCCTCCCCTTCACCCCTGCCCATCTCTGATGCTACCCCTCCTAAAAAAACAACTCCTCCAGTGCTGGCGGGGTAGGGGGCTCCCCTCTGACAGTGCAGGGGTCCCCATTTCTGTCTCTCACCTTTCCACTCGACAAGTGTCTCCTCTAGTAGCCACGAGCCAGAGGCAACCTTGCTGCCACCTCCTTATGCATTCATCCATCCATCCATCCATCCATCCATCATCCATCCCATTAACCCTCTTGTTATCCCTCCCAGCTTCACCCTTTCTTGGGCCTCAGTTTCCCTTGGGGCCCGGCTCCCATAGCGCCCTGGGGTTGGGCTCCCAGGACCCATTGAACACTACCTGTAGTGCTCCAAGTTCCCAGGGTGAGTGGCAGGCCACGTGACCAGGACAGTTGCCCATACAGTGGACTAAGAGCTGGGGGCTCTTAGGAGTCCATGGAGAGGATGAGGCCAGGGGAGTCAGGGAGGCTCCTGGAGGAGGCCACCCAGCGGATGCCTAGGGTGGAATCTAACTAATGGAGACTTGTGTCAGTCGCAGCTTCTTGGCAGGTTGGGCTGAGCCTCTCTCTGCACCATGAGGCCGTGGGTCAGTGGTAGCAGAGGTGGAACAGCTGGAGAAGAGGAGGCCAGGCCAGGGAAGCCCAGCGGGACCTTGGGAGGTTTTGCTTGGGAGCTGGATCAGGGAATAGACTGCGGGCTGATCCTGAAGGTGAAGACTCCCTGAGGAAGGTCGCAGGCGCTGAGCTGCATGAGGCAGCGCTTTCTAGAAGGCGATGGGCAGAGGCCCCAGAGTTGGTGGTAGAGGCTTTGAGTGCTCCGGGGAGCACGCCATCTCCACAGCCCCCACCCCTGCCCACCACCATGCTCCCTGCCCAGCCCAGTCTCTAGTGAGAGCTGAGTCTGACTCAGTGCTTACAAGTTCCTTCACCAGGAATACGCTGAATAAAAGTGGGTGCATCACTCCTAGGCAGGGTAGGGAAGGCACCTGCCAGGGACTCTCAAGAAGGCCACAGAGGAGCAGGGAGGCAGCCCTGACCTTCCACCTCTAGAGGCCAGAGGAGGACAGCTTTCAGCAGGACTCCCTGTACTCGCCAAGCAGGTTCTGGGAAAGTACTTAGCGATGAGTGGTCAAAGGTCCATAAGACCTGGAATCAGCTTGAATGGCTGTTGCTATTCTCACCTGGGGCCTGTGAGCACCAAAGTGAGCTTTCCCTGCTCCTCTGTGTGCTGGTTTGTTGTGCTGATCAGTGTAGAAGGAATGAAAGACTGATCATTTGGCACACAACATAGTAAAGAATTGATGCAAGCAGGAATCATCAAGGAAATGCGAAATCCAGGGGGTGAAATTTTGAGGAGCAATTAGATATTTACAGGCTCCCAAATCATCTCCACCTGAATTAACGGAGGACATGCAAAGAGTACATGGTAACTTTACCATGGACCCACCTGACATGCATCCTAGAAGAACTCTCTTCAAGAGTCAAAGTCACAAAGGTCAAGAAGAAACTGAGCAATGTTTGAGACCGCAGGTGTCTAAAAATACAATGAAGTGCAATTCGTGGATCTGAATGGATACTTTGCTATAAAGGACACTATTAGACAATTAGTGAAATTTAAGAAGTTCTGAGGATTAAGTGATAGGAAGTATTAGTGTTACAGTGTTTATTATGAAGGTTGTATTGTAGTTAGAGATCATATTCTGTCTTGTAGTACATATACACTAAAGTAATCATGAATGATAGCATATGTCAGCAATTCACTCTCCAATGGATTGGGGCAAAGTTCTCTGTACTAGAAACTGGACCTTTAATTTTAAGAGTCTTTCCAAAAAGTTAACCAAAGTTAAACAAATAAACAGAAAAGGTGAGAAGCAGCCAGGCATGGTGGCTCACACATGCAATTCCAGTACTTGGGAGGCTGAGACAGAAAATCACAGATTAGAGGCCAGTATGAGCAATTTAGAGAGATCCTCACCAATTTAGTGAGACATTGTTCAAAATATAAATAAATAAATAAATAAATAAATAAAGGCTGGGAGAACAGCTCATTGATAGAATGCCCCTGGGTTAAATCTCTAGTACTACAAGTAAGGAGGTGGGAGAGGTGGAGGAAAGAAAAAAAGAGAAGGAGGAAAAGGAAAAGGAGGAGGAGGAAGAGGAGGAAGAGGAGGAAGAGAAGGAGGAGAAGGAAGGTGGTAGGAAAGAGAATAAAAGGAAGAAATGGATGAAAAGCCTCAGACAGCATTGTTTCCCATGAAGAAAGAAGTATAAGTCAACATTTAAAAGTATGTAAGTTCAGTGGCACAAAACAATGAAAATACATTAAAACATTGGCAATGGCTGTTATCACCGGCATACCAAAATAATGTTAGTCGAAATTTTTAGTCCATATATAGTAATGAAAATTGGAAAATATAAATAAACCACCAATAATGTGTTGCTTACTTATTTATGTATTTATTTAATGTGGTATTAGGGATAGAACCCAGGGATGTTCTACCTACAAACCAAACCCAAGCTATATTTAGTTTTTAATTAGTTATTCATTTTTTTATGCATGGTGCTGCGAATTCAACCCAGAGGCATTCTGCCTCCAAGCTATACTCCCAGCCCTATTTTTTTTTTTTGAAATGAGGTCTCACTAAGTTGCTGAAAGCCTCACTAATTTGCAGAGGCTGACTTCAATCTTGCAGTCCTCCTGTCCAGCATCTCAAATACTGGGATTAGAGGGGTGTGCTGCCACATCTGGCTTCTTTTCATTTTGTAACGAATATCGCTGAATTGCTGAGATTGGCCTTGAACCTGTGACCCTTCTGTCTCAGCCTTCCAGATACTGGGGGTACAGGCGTATGCCACTCTTCTCAGCTTTAGCATGATATTTAACTCACCAAAGTGTTAATGTCTGCTGTTTAGCTGGGGGCTGTTTAGAGAGCTGGCATTTCAACAGTTGAACCATTCCGACTCAACAATACTGGTTTGTATTTAAAACTTAAATTGCACTTAAAACTTTGTCATAAATGCCAGGAAATGCTTCAAATGTTTTATTAATATTTATTATACTTAATACAAAACTAATTTCATTCAATAACATTTTCACATTAGAACTTAAAGGGGAACAAAGTGTTAAGCTAACAATCCAACTAATAAAATACGATTCAGATAATCTCCTTTTGTGATATTTCTGAAAGATGTTGGCTTCTTAGGAGCGCATCCGGTCCAGAAGCGCTAAAGGATCCGGATTAGAGTTCTTTATTCACTAGAAAGAAAATTAATTATATTCTTTACCTCAAAGGTTTCATAGATGATAAACATTAGCCAGTAAATTTGAGAATTTTACCAGTGTTTCTAAGAATAAAAAATACGTATGTTCAAGTCCAGTACAAAATTACTCTTAAATAGAATTTGCCCTTAGTTGCAGACTGAATTTGTTATCCTTGTGACTGAGTAGCAGGGCTTCTGGTTTTTTGCATTCTTCATTCATTAAGTCAGCAACTGCGTGCTGAGTTACTGTGGCAAGCACTGGAACGCCAAGATAAAGATGGCTCCGGCAACTCCTCAACAGTCACAGAGCAGAACCCCAAAACACAGGGGATGAGGCGTTCTGTATACAATGTCCTAGCTACATGACAGGTATAAAACAGGGCAAGCCTGGAATGCAGAGACGGGATTGTGTCACAGTTTTATGCCCATATTGGGGGCTTTCTGGTGGACGTGACATGTAATACCTGAACATGTAATACCTTCATGTTCATACCTGAACAAGAAGGAGTAACCACACTAGTACGACGCTTGAGAAGGAAGGTGGGTCGTTGAGGTCGGGTAGAAGCCCAAGCACAGGGCCGCCTAGGAGGAATGGCAAGAGAAGAAGCTCAATAACTGCAAGAACCAAACTGGCTGGGGTCAGAGTGCTTTGGAACATACCTGTTAGGTTTCTGTTGACACGTTGTTCCAACCGCTGATGCATCTGAAATAAGTATGATTTATATTGTTTTACTTGAAAGGGACATTATGATGGGTGTGATATATAACTTATAAAATGCGGCCTTCTTTGTAAGACATTTAGCATCTGGACCCAACCTGAGAATAGCTTACTAACACAAGAAAAATAAAATTCCTAAGCTTGGCATGGTGGAAGCTGAAATGGGAGGATCCGAGCTTCTGGGACAGCCTCAGTGATGTAGTGAGGCCCTCAGCAAGTGAGTGAGACCCTATTTACAAATAAAAAATAAAACAGGACCGGAGGTGCAGATCAGAGATAGAATGCCTCTGGGTTCAATTCCCAGCAACACACACACACACACACACACACACACACACACACACACACACACATCTACTTATTTTAAGTTGAGAGAATTGATATATGCAATGACAATCTGATAAAAATACAACTAAAATTGGTTTGAATTATACATCATCTCAGAAGAATGCTGGTTCATCTTATTAATACATTACTATACATTTTATACTGAATGCAGTTCAGTGTGATTCTTTGCAAAATTTGCCCTTTAGAAAAACTTAGGGGTTTTTTTTCTGTTTAATGGATTTCCCCTTAAAATGAACTTTCATTTCTACTATCATAATATCATGTGAAGATGTACTAGCAAAAGATTAGAAATGTTATGTGGATGATGACCAAACATTTCTTGATTAATATGAACACAAATATTTCTGAAAGTTTGTCTGAAAATAGAAGTGGGCACAGTGACACACGCCTACAATCCCAGTGACTCTGGAGGCTGAGGCAGGAGAACTGCAGGTGGATTTTGTGTTTTAAGCGGTGGGTCTTCCCTGTGTTGTCTAGAGTGGCCTCAGACTCCTAAGCTCCAACCATAACACTCTTGCCTCAACCTCTGGAGAAACTGCCCTACAGGGAGCACACGACAGCTCTCCAACGAGCAAAGTTAAATTTTGAAGAAATCTTAGAGTCTCTTAATCGACCTCCGTGAGTTTCTAACTAGTACATTAAATAGGAAACTTCTGAGTGAAAGATTTTATTTAAAAAGCTTTTTCTTTTTCAAACATGGATATTCCCCTTGTGTCAAATCATCTCATCAAGTCTGGAAAAAAGGAAAAGAATTAAGAATGAGGAGACAAGCCAGGCCTGGTGGTGCATTCTTGTAATCCCAGTACTTGGGAGGCTGAGACAAGAGGATCACAGTTCATGCACAGCCTCAGCTACTTAGTGAGGCCCTCCGGAACTTAGTGAGAGATGTTTCATATTTAAACATTCGGCTCAGAGATAGAATGTAGTGCTGATCTTGCCATGGTCCTGTCTTCTTAAATGTCCTGCTTTTTGCTCACAAGCCTTCCACATTTTTTTTTTGTTTTGTTTGTATGTTTTTGCACTACTGGGGACTGCACCCAGGGGCATTTTACCTCTGAAATATAACGCCAGCTCTACTTTTTATTCTCTATTTTGAAACAAGGTCTCACTGTGTTTCAGACGGCCTAAGTAGCTTAGGCTGCCTGGCAAGCTGAAATCCTCCTGTCTCAACTTCCCAAATACTGGGATGACAAGTCTATCTTTTAACCTTATATAAAAGATAGACTCTGATGATGTGAGGGCAACCTCCATGCTCCATGATGGGAGAAGCCTGCCATGCTCTCAGATCAGAGCAGTTTCAGCCCCTGTCATGTGGCAACAGATTTTGTCCTCCTTGATGTGAGAGTGGCTTTGGTCCCTCCATGACGTGGGAGCAGCTTCCATCCTCTATGCTATAAGAATGTGTTCCAGCCACTGTGATGTGAAAACAACTCCCATCCTCCATAATGGAAGAGCAGCCTCCACTCTCCAAAATGTGAGCGTGACTTCTAGCACCGTGATAGGAGAGCGGCTTCTGGCCTCTGAGATGTGAGAGCAGCTTCCGGCGTCCATCATGTGAAAGCGGCTACCCAACCTTCTATATTTTAAAATCAGTTAAAAATAACAACTTTGGTATTCAAGAAATAACTTTTAGAGTGTCTTTTGTTTCCAAAATCATTTTGAGTTGGAATGCCTTCTCAGTCTCTAAAGGATTTTGCTGAAGTGACTATCTTATCAAAAAATTAGCTACCTTGGGCTAAGGATAGAAGACCCAAATTAATAAAATGGGAGACAAAAGAGGAATATTACAACAGAAGCCACAAATTATATGCCAATAAAATGGAAAAATCTAAAAGAAATGGACAGATTTCTGGACACATGTGACTTATCCAAATTGAATCAAGAGGACATAAAAACACGTAAATGATCAGGAACTAAGCAGGTGATTAAAAGAACAATGAAGAGCCTCCCAAGAAAGAAATCCCAGGACTGGATATATTCCTGCCGAATCGTGTAAGACTGCTAAAGAAGCACTAACACCAGTGCTTCTCAAACTATTCCATCAAACAGAATGGGAAGGAAAGCTTCCAAACTCATTCTACAAAGCCAGTACTGCCCTGCTAGGCAAACCTGGGAAAGACACACTAGAAAAAGAAAACTCTACCAATGTCCTTTGTGAACACAGATGCAAAGATATTTAATAAGAAACTTGCAAACTGAATGCAATAACATATTTCAAAGACTGGTACACCACGGTCAATTTGGTTTCTTTGCAGGGATACAAGGATGGTTCGACATACATGAACAATAAATAAAATACGACACATAAGCAGAATCAAAGATAAAAGTCACATGGTCATCTCAAAAATGCAGGAAAAAAAAGCCTTTGGTAAAATTCAACGTCCCTTCATGACAAAAAGCTGTGAATAAATTAGGTGTGAAAGAATCATGTCTAAGAGTAATAAAGGCCATCCACAACAAATACTTAGCCAACATCATACTGGATGGGGAAAATTGAAAGCATTTTCCCTAAAATCAGGAAAAAAAAAGAATTTTCACTCTCAACACCCAGTATGTACTTAAAATTATAGCTAAAACTATCAGACAAGAGAACTAAACAAATAGTATACAAGTAGAAAAGGAAAATTTCTAATAAGGCTTGTCTGCAGAAAATCAGGTTATATACTTAGAATACCCTATTAAAGACTCTACCAAAAGACTATTAACTAAAAAAAAATTGGTAGATTTTCTAAGCACTAATAATAAACCTGCTGGGAATAAAATCAGGAAAACAATGGTATTCACAACAGAAAAAAAATATAACAAGCTGGGAATGGGGGGTGCATGCTTGTAATCCCAGTGTTTGAGAAGATGAGATAGGAGGAGCTGAGTTTACAATCAGCCTCAGCTAGTTAGTGAGGCCTTTTGCAACTTAGTGAGACCTTGTTTCAAAATAAAGAATAAAATCTCAGAGGTAGAATGTCCCTGGGTTTCATTCCCAGTACCGCACAAAGAGTAAAACCCAAGGAATAAACCTAACCAAAGAAGGTAAAAAACTTTTACAATGAAAATTATGAAACACTAAAGAAAAATCAAAGAAGACATCAGGAAATGGAAAGGCCTCCAATATTTATGGATTGGGATCATTAATACTGTTAAAATGGCCATACTGATGAAAGTAATCTATAGACTTGATGCAATCCACATCAAAATACCAATGGCATCTTCATGGAACTAGAAAGTTCCACACTTAATATGAAAGCCCAAAAGATCCCAAATAGCCAAAGCAATTGTGAACAAAAAGAGCAATGCTGGAGGCTTCACAATGCTTGACTCCAAAACATACTGCAGAGCCACAGCAACAAAACCAGCATGGCACTGGCATGTAAAAACAGACATGGAGATCAATGAACAGAATAGAGGACCCAGCAGAAAACCCATGCAGATACAGATAACTGATTGGGAACAAAAGCATCTCAGATCAAAGACATCCTTTGATTTAGCAAATGGTGCCGGGAAATCTGAATATCTGACTGTAAAATATTGAAACTAGATCCTCATCTCTCACTCTGGACAAAAGTCACCTCAAAATGGATCAAAGGCCTTGAGGGTCCTTTGGATATCATCTCTGTGATTCCCATGATGTACAATGTTTTTTCATACATTTATTTGTCATTTGTTGTGCTTCTTTTGTGAAGGGTCTATTTAGTTTACTTGCCCATTATTTAACTGGGTTATGCAACAAAATTATGTCCTTTGCCGTAAAATAGATGGAGCTAGAGAATATTATGTTAAATGAGGTTAGTCAGTCCCAGAAGTGAAGGGCCATATGTTTTCACTCCTATGTGGAAACATGGGAGAAATTGGGAAACAAAACACACGTCAGATAATCAAGGGGAAATATTGGAAGAATGGTGGAAGAGGACTTGGGGAGGTGAAAGGGGAGATTTGATGAAGGACACAGTGCAAACAATCTTTTTATATAGGGTAGGAACATGAAGAGTAATTCACCACTTAAGGTCTTACCTGGATTGCATGGACTGCTCTGTTGAGAATATTCTTTGGAATATTGAAAAACTATATGCCTATTTTATGCATGAAAAATTAATATTAGTATTTAATACTGACATGAAACACATTAACCAAATATATTAAATTCTTAAGAGTATGTTTGAAAGTACCAGAGCTAATATAGACATTTTTATCCCATATATTTCAAATTTGAAAACTCTAGAAACATGTCAGTAAGTATATTTGTAGGCTTTATGTGCTTTTATGGGTGCATTACAGCCTCACATCATAATGTAAATGTATTTTGCTTTTGATTTTGTTTTTGAGATGGAGTTTTACCATGTTGCCCAAATTGGTCTTGAACTGTGAATTTCAAGCCATCCTCCTACTTCAGCCTCCCAAGTAGCCAGGATTAAAGTATATGCTACTGTGCCTGCAAGACTGTAATTGAAGAGGGAAAAAGTAAGGTGAAAGGACCATGCACAGAGGACAGTACAGCTCCACGCACTGTCTAGATTAGCCTGGCCTCACAGGAAGTGTCCTCACACAGAGGATGTTCTTGTTCTGTCACCAACAGCCCTTTGTTCTTGCTCAGGTCTTTTCTCTTAGGCTCAAAGACTTTTTCTATGAAACAAGGACTATACTGCTGTTAGGTTGTTAGGAAGATTTAACAAGATAATATGAAGACATACTCAAAGGAAAAGGAACATGATGGCATGATCTTTTATATATTTGGAATCCCAGGCTCTAGGAATTCGAATATTACACTTGTTAGAAAGTGTCATGGAAGCCAGGCATGGTGGTGCACGTTTGTAATCCCAGCACTGGGGAGGCTGAGACAGGAAGATCAGGGATCGCAGCCATCCTGAGCTACTTAATGAGGCTCTTTGCAACTCAGTGAGATCCTCTTTCAAAATAAAGAATACAAAAAATTAGGGCTGAGTGTGTCACTCGAAGGTAGGTACCATCCTCAGTACCTCAACAAAAAAAAGACAGATAATATCATTGAATGTTAATTTCGGCTATTGTCTCTTTCTTGTCCTTTATAACTCAGAGCAAATCAGCTGTTTAATAATTTATAACTGAATTTGCATAGATGTATGCTATCTCACTAAATTAGATAACAAGAGTTTTCCCTTTTATGAAACTCATCCATGGCACCAAGAGCTGCAAAATAATAAATGCAGCAATTTGTCTTGGACTGCTGTTCTCCTTCTCCACCTATCAAACTGGACCCACAGATCTTTATGAGCATGGTGACTAATATCCATGTCTACCTCCAAGTGACATGGAAGACAAAATCCCTTCAGACACAATTATTGACGAGTAATGAGAGGGCATCGCTCTCTGAATATCAATGAATGAATGTGCTTAATGGCTTCCTTATAAGGCAGATTTTGAAAATATTCTGAAAAGTAGAGGGAGAGGTATGTGTAGTTGGGGACAGGTTCCTTACTATGGAAAACAAGTCACTTAGAGTACCAAGTAAAATGTGACACCCACCCCTGGAAATGGTGAAAAGGGCTCCCACAGCCAAAATTAAGATGAGCTACAGGTCTGATCTTCTCCTAGAACATTATTTAACCCTATCTGATAGTTTCAAATGATTTCAACAAATACCAGGGGACTGCAGACAGTGAAGGAGAAACTCCAGTGGAGCCAGGGAGCTGGTCTAGGGGAGGAATAAGAGAATCACTGAAGGAATTCCTTCCACAGACACGATGTACATATGTGAGATTCCCAGGGTCAATCTCAAAAGCCTGTATGGGGAAAGGGAGATGGGGAGGAAGCCAGAAAGTTCACCAAGCTCTGTGTGCATGGATGCCACTATCTATAGGAACTGCTTTGTGATGGGAGATCATAATGCACCAATAAAAGTGTAAAAAAAAAAAAAAAGCCCAAATGATCCCAACTAATCTTTGTGGGCACAAAAGATAAACAAGAGCCTCAATGGATAACTCACCATGAAGATCTAGGCCAACCTGTGGCCTCTCCATAAGTTTGGAGTGGAGAGAGGCTCAATTTGCTCACTATTCGTGTGGCTAAAGCTAGGAGGCCCCATGCCAAAGCAGGGTGCTGCTGCTTTGGGAATGATGGCTGAGCAGAAAGGTATCTGTGTAAGTGACCTAAACATATGTCAACTCTCAGGTCTAAGTGTGTGTCAGGAAGGACAAGCTGGTAGGAGACGTTAATTATCATGGACTCCATGGTCAGCAGCACTGCAGCAAAAAGTAAGAAACATTGACCAAGAAGTCCCCCCCCTCCACCTGACTTGTGAAAGTGGGTTGTCTTCCATGTACGTAAGAAACCCATTAGATTCTTAGGAAATTCAAGAAGATAGTAGAAAATAGCTCCCAAGGGAAAGTGATGAGATTTCCTGCTAAATTAGACTTTTAAGTATTTTTTAATTTATTAATTTATTAATTTATTTTGGTATTGGGGGTCGAACCCAGAAGCATTCTATCTCTGAACTACACACCTGCTTTTCACTTTTTTGTTTTGTAGTACCAGGGATTGAATCCAGATGCATTCTACCTCCAAGCTACATGTCTAGGCCTATTTTTTACTCTTTATTTTGAAACAGGATCTCACTATGTTGTGAAGAACCTCACAAAGTAGCTGAGGTTGGGCATGAACCTGGCATCCTTCTGTCTCAGCCTCCCAAGTACTGGTATTACAAGCGTGTGCCACCATTCCCAGCTCCCTTTACTTTTTATTTTGAAATAGTCTCACAAACTTACTGAGCGTCTTGCTAAGTTGTTGATAAATGGAATATTTCAGGCCCCAAATCGCTAATTAGGAAAAGCAAAGATGTGCCACTATTTGTACACTATCGTAGCACTTATATTGGAATAAAATGAATAGTGCTGAATCCCTATGATAAAGTTTTTTAAGTCCGAGGGCAGAGGCTGGGAGTATGAGCTGTAGAGGACTTGCCTAGCATATGTGAAGCCCTGGGCTGGGTCCCTAGCTTAGCCACAAAAGTCCTGTGATAGCTCCTGTAGCCACTGCTCCTTCTACCTCGTTAGATGTTTACAGGGTTTCTGGCTGATGAAGTGAACTAACTCACTGCCATCCACAACTACCTGAACTATGAAATCCCAGCTCAAGTATAAAATGAGACAGTGGCAATTATTGTAAACTTCCATTTAATGTTCACTAGCATTTTAAGATAAATACTTACATATGACGGTTACATTCAACGGCGTAACCTAAGGCCGATCTTCCACGCCCATCCTTAACATGAATATCTATACCTTGATCGATTATGTATTCCACGATGTTCCTGGAGCTTCCATTAACCGCCAACATTAGTGTTGTTCTAAATTAATGGAAAGATCATTTTACCTCTTAATAATGTTAAAGCTAAATAGCTAAATTAATATTTGTTACCCATTAAAATCTTGTTGCCAATGTAGAATTAGCCCTTTACGCATAGTAGCAGAGGTCAGCATCTTGGTAGCTCAAGCGTTCATCTTTATAAATTATCTCCAAGTTAAAAAGAAAAAAACAAGTAGGAAAGCTGTTGTCCCACTGACATATTCTGTAGTAGAAGTTACTAATGAAGGTCCTTTATGGATAGTCATACACTGAGGTCATTAATGTGAAGTAGCCAAACATTTACACACAGAATTTTCCATTTCTTCCCTAGTCTGAGGTAAGATATTGCAAGTTACAGTAAGCTGTTTGTCATAAAAGTAAATGCTATTTGCAGACTTAAAGAATACTATTAATAAGAGTGATAGTAGTAATGGGCATAGTAGTTTCAGGTAATGAGACATTTGATAGATGTGGAACTAAGATTATATATGTATATAACCTTTCACTCAAAACTTCAAGCAGATGTCCTCCTCCTTTTCATGCTAGAAAACATATTTAGTGATAAGTAGTATTTAAGGTGACATAGTTAGCAATGGGAAAGACAGGAATTCAATCCAGTCATGTGTGAATCTAAAGCCTACCTCATTTTATTACCCACCTATGACATTTATTCATTAAAGGAAAGGTTTACTCGTTGTAAGCTATTTTTCTTTTACCTACCCATGTCGATGAAACAAAGTATCAAAATATGTTGGAAATTAATAGGAAAAGAAATGAACTGCATCTGAAACAGCAATTAATATGCACTGAGGAGTAACCCAACACCGATGTTCTTCAAAGAAAGAAACTAAAAGCAGTCATTCAAAAGGCAAACTGAAGACTTGTTTATACATACTCATTACATAACTGTGCATAATTATTTATGCCTAACATAGAATTCATGAAGGAAAATATATAGGAAGTTAGAATACTACGAAATGGTTAGGAATAGAAATATTGAATCAAATAGTAAACTGAAAGTCTATACTTTATAAAACTAATATGAAACCCCTTAATTAATAGACCAGATGACCAACAAAATCAGATTCTGAATAACACACATAAGTCATTATTATAAGAGAATTACTACTATATTTTCAATAGAACACTACTATATAATGTATTTGGGCTGCTCTGCATCCTTGTTTTTCTGCCAAACTGGTGGTTTGTGTTCAGATTTTTCACTCTACTCGATAATTACAAGTTAATATTTGTCCAATAATTAATTTAATGCTTATGACTTGAGTGATTGTTACCACACCATTCAGTTAAAAAAGATCATATGACTATACCTTCCTAGTAGGTCGACTGCATGTATATCTGCCTTTCTTTGCAGTAAAAATACTGCCATTTTTTGTTTCTTTTCCCGCAGGGCAAATAAGAGTGGCGTGAGACCCAGCTGAAAAAGGACAAGAGCAATTGATAATTCACAAGAGCACCTATTTCTCAAACAAACTGCATCTTATAAAAGACCCCGTGAATAGCAACAGAGCAGGAAATCAACAGGCTCCTTCTGTGCTCCACTGTGTTTCCCATGTGCTGCTCCGGCCCTTGCAAACCTCTTTCTGTAGGGAGTCGCCACACATTCCAGCCATCTCCAAACTCACTGCACACATGAGCTGGCTCCAGGAATTGTGGTCTCTAACACAGCATTTATCATGGGACTGTGGAGTTACATGACTGTTCCCCATATATGCCAAGCACTCTTGAGAACAGGAACTAGATCTTTCATCTCAAAAGCCCCAATCCTAAAACTTAGGAAAGGGTTTAAGTGTTTTACTGAAATCATGAGCTAAACTCTCAGCTCTAGTGCAGACCTTCCCAATCTATGTTCTAAAGCCTCCTGGCATTCTCACAAGTCCATGACTTCACAGATATTCCTTGATTCACTGTTAGGGAAACATCACCAAACTGTGTGCAAGTCTTAAGGAAATCTCTTTAATGTTGCTTCATGCTCATTTAAAATAGTTTTCTGTGGTAAATAGTAACTTTTAAAATATCAGAATTGCAGGGACACAGTATTGAGAGGTTTCCAGTAACATGGAGTTTCCTCCATGTTATATCAGCTTACTTGACTTCTTTTACTTGTAATGTCACGATTCCAGATAGCAATGTCAAGCCCTCCGGCTCCCAATTGGTCACTAAGGAAATGGGCTCTGAATTAAAAGGCGTAGGCTTGAAGTGAACCTCAATTACTTACTAATCATTGGCCCATGGGTTTTCTTCTTTTAAAAGATGAAAGATGTGAGGCATGCTAGCACACTCCTATAATCCTGCTCCTTAGGAGCCTGAGACAGTACGATTGTGGGTTTATGTCCAGCCTCAGGAAATTAGGGAGGCCCTCCAAAGCAAGGGGGGGGGCAGGAAGGAAAAACAGAAGAAAGGAAAGAGAGAAAAAGAATTAAACCTCAAACTCTCTTCTTGCACAAGTGTCAACTCAAAATGGATCAAAGACCTGGAAATTAGGTCAGAGACCTTGAAATGACTAGAAGAGAGCACAGGACCCAAACTCTAACATATGGACACTGGTCGAATCTTCCTCAATGACACCCTGCAAAGCTCAGGAAATTAAAATGAAAATTATTAAGTGAGGTGACCTTAAATTAAAAACTTTCTGTTCAGCAAAGAAAGCCATCAAAATTTTAAAGAGATGAGATGTGGAGATGCAACACCTCAAACCCCAATACTTGGGAGGCTGAAACAGTAGGATCACAGGTCCATGGTCATCCACAGCAATATAGCAAGATCCTCTATAACTTGGTGAGATTCCAGTTTACAATAAACTATAAAATAGGCTAGGGGTATAGCTCAGAGGCAGAATAGTCCTGGTTTCAATCCCCATTATCACACAGACACACAAAAATTTAAAGAGACAACCTACTGAATAGAAGATCTTTGCCAGCTACTCCGTTGATAAAGGACTAATATCTAAAACATATAAAGAACTTAAAACACAAAAAGAAGAAATCTAGGCTGGGTGTGGTGGCCCACACTTGTAATCCCAGTGTTTGGGAGGCTGAGACAGGAGGATCGTGGTTTGCAGTTAGCCTCAGCTAACTGCTGAGGAAGAAGAATGGAAGAAGAATGGAAGAAACTTACCTAAACACCATGAAGGCTATCTACAATAAATCCAAAGCCAGAATCATTGTGAATAGGGAAAATCTGACAGAATTTCCTGTAAGATCAGAAAAAGAGAAGGATGGCCACTGTCACCACTCCTACTCACCATAGTATTTTAAACTCTAGCTTCAGCAATAAGACAGGATAAAGCAATCAAAAGAATACAAATAGGGAAAGAAGAACTGAAACTATCTGTGCTTGTGGATGACATGATCACTTTCTTAGAAGATCCAAAAAATGCAACCAGAAGAATTTCAGAAGTAATAGTTTCAGCAAAGTAGCATGATACCCAATCAACCTACCAAAATCCTTAGCATTCCATTACACAAATCCTGAATTCACTGACAAAGCAACATAGAAAACAATTCCATTCACAATAACCTCTGAAAGCAATTCTCAGCAATTCTCAGCAGTTCTCAGTGTGAAGAACTATGCTAAACGCATCATAATACCTGATTTTAGATTATACTACAAAGGGATAGTAACAAAAATGCTATCAGCACAAAAACAGACAAAGAGAGAAATGAACAGGATAGAAGACTCAGAAACAAAGCCCCATATCTACAACCAGTTGCTCTTTCTAAGGGAGACAAAGACACACAAGGAAGAAAGAACAGCCTTTTCAACAAACGGTACTGGGAAAACTAGCTATGTATATGTCGAAACAATGGGTTTAAACATAACCTCTTATGCCAGGCGTGGTGGGGCATGCTTGTAATTCCAGCATTCGGGAGGCTGAGACAGGAGGATCACGGTTCGCAGACAGCCTCAGCTACTTAGTGAGGCCCTCTGCAACTCAGTGAGACCCGGTTTCAAAATAAAGAATAAAAAATAGGGCAGGGGCTGTAGCTCTGAGGTAAAATTTCCCTGGGTTCCATCCCCAGACCCATAAAAATAAATAAATAAATTAATTAATTAATAAAATAAAATAAACCTAACCTCTCACCCTGCACAAAAGTCAACTCCAGATGGTCCAAAGACCTAGAAATCAGACAAGAAACTTTGAAACTGGTAGAAGAGGGCAAAGAATCAATACTCCAACATATAAGTACAGATAGAAATTTCCTCAATAAGACTCTGAAAGATCAATAAATTAAAACAATAATTAAGCTGGGCGTAGTGGCGCAGGCTTGTAATCCCCGCACTTAAGGGGGCAGAGACAGGAGGATCCCGCAAGTTGGAAGCCAGCAGCGCTGGCTTAAGAGACCCTGTTTCCAAAATAAAAAAATTATAAAAATAGGTCTGGGAGTGTAGCCCGGAGGTAGAAGGGTTTCCAGGAACCCCAGTACCACCCAAAAAATAAATAAATAAAATAACAAATGGTATAGCATTAAATTAAAAAGTTTCTGTGCAGCAAAGAAAATCATTAATCTACAGAGAGAGTCTACAGATTGGGAGAAGATCTTCAACACCTGACCATCAAACAAAGGTCTGATCTCTAGAATATGCAAAGAGCTTATAAAGCTTAACATTAAAACATTGTAAAATAGGCAAATGAACTGTTTCTTTTCAAAAGAAGAAATGCAAATAGCCTACAAATATATGAAAAAATGCTCAACATCTTTAACAACCAGGGAAAAGCAAATTAAAAGCACACTAAGATTCCATCGGATTCCAGTTAGAATGGCAAACATTAAAAACACAATGACAGCTGGGCATGGTGGCACATGCTTGTAATCCCGGCACTCAAGAGGAGGAGTCACGAGGATCACAGTTCAAGTACACCCTTAGCTACTTCGTGAGGCCCTTTGCAATTCAGTGATACCCTGTATCAAATAAAAATAAAAATAAAAACACAATAATAATAAATTCTGGTGAAACTGGGGAAAGGGAAATTCTATTACACTGTTGGTGGGACTGAAACTAGTACAGCCACTATGGAAGTCAGTGTGGAGGCTTCTCAGAAGATTGGGAATGAAACTACCACAAGACCCAGCAATAGCACACTTGGGTATCTGCCCAACGGAAGTGAAATCAGATTATGATACTTTCATATCCATCTTCATAGCAGCACCATTCATAATAGTCAAATGATGGAATCAGCCTAGATGATGTCAACATGAATGGATCACAAAAGTGTGATATATGCATACAATAGAATTTTACTCAGCCAATAAGAACAATAAAATCACACTCCATGCAGGAAAATGGATGAAACTCAGGAATATGACACTAAGCAGATATGGACAGTCTCAAAAACTGAGTAGATATATGTTTTCTCTTATATTTGGAAGCTAGAAAGATATTTAAGAATAAGGGCAACATCAGATAAATGGGCCCGCACTTCAGGAGAGTGGCTGAGGGGATTAGGGACAGGAGGAGGGGAGATGAAGTCATAAATCAAGTAATAGTTGAAATAACAATATGAATGTATACAAAACTACCAATTTCAATCTCAAAGACATGAGTGTGAAGGATGAGGGAGGAGAGACCTGGTGGGAAGGGCACCAAGAGCTGTGTGCATATATCTCTCTGATATTCTCTACCCCAATATGATGTAAATTTATAAAAATAAATAATAAGCCAGGCGCGTTGGTGCACGCTTGTAATCCCAACATTTGGGAGGCTGAGACAGAAGGATCATGGGTTGTGGACAGCCTCAGCTACTACTTAGGGAGGCCCTTTGCAACTCAGTGACACCCTGTTTCAAAATAAAGAATAAAAATAGGGTTGAGGGTGTCTCTCAGAGGTAGAATGCCCCTGAGTTCCATCCCCACTACCACACACACGATATATACATAATAAATGAATGCTTAGCTAGGGAATTTGGGGATTTATCTCTAAAATATAAGTCTCAGATGCAATAAATTATTTGCATGCATGATGCTTTGATGCATAAAAAAGAGATGGACAATTAAACCAAATAGACACTTCACAAAAGAAGAAATACAAATGGCCAATCAATATATGATAAGAATGATCCACATCATTAGCAAACAGGTAGATACAAATCAAAAGTACACTGAGATTCCATTCAATCCTAATCAGAATGGCAAGGACCAAGAGGTCAAACAACAGTAAATGCTGCCGAGGAGGTGGGGAAATAGGAACTCTTCTACACTGCTGGTGACATTGCAAATTAATGCAGCCACAATCGAGTTCAGTGTGGTGATTCCTCAAAAAACTGGGATTGGATTCACCATATGATCCAGCTGTACTACTCCTGGGGATCTTTCCAAAGGCATTGAAATCAGAATATTATAATAATTCATCTATATCCATGTTTATAGCAGTACAATTCACAAGAGCCAAATTTTGGAACCAAACTAGGTATCCATCACCAGATGAATGGATTGAAAAATCCTGCGATATACAGACAGTGGAATTTTACTCAGCAATAAAAAGAACAAAATCATATCATTTGCAACAAAATGGATGGACCTGGGGAACATTATGTTGTGAGATTAGCCAGTCTCAGAAAATCAAGGGTCATATGTTCTCTCTCTTATATGGAAGCTAGGGAGTAATCGGAATGGAAGAGGGACTTTTATCTTTGCTGCATATATTTTCAAAGGGTCACGTGAAACATAAGTTATTTTCACACAAAACACTTCATTTCTTTTCTTTCTTTCTTTTTGGTGCGGTACTGGGGATGGAACCCAGGAGCCTTCTACCTCCGAGCAACACCCTCAGCCCTACCTATTTTATTCTTTATTTTGAATAAACAGGGTTTCACTTGATAGCAAAGGGCCTCATTAGTAACTGAGGCTCTCCATAAACCGCAATCCTTTGGTCTCTGCCTTCCAAATGCTGGGATTACAAGCGTGCACCACCACGCCTGGCTTAGTTCATTTATATTTGTATAGTTATTTGGTGCTGGGGACTGAACCCAGGATCATTCTACCACTAAATTACTCCCCTAGCCCTTGACTTTTTATGTGCAAAGAAGGTCTTGCTAAGTTGCTGAGGTGGATATTGAACCTTCAGCCTCATGTCTCAGCCTCTCAAGGACTGGGACAACTGGCATGCACTACCTACCACACATGGCTATTTATTTATTTATGTGTTTATTTTTGTAGTACCGGGGATGGAACCTAGGGGCATTATACCTCCAAGCTCCACTCTCAGCCCGTTTTTTTTTTTTAATTTATTCTTTTTTTATTAATTAATTAATTCATTCATTATTTTGTGGTACTGAGGGTGGAACCCAGAGGATTTCTACCTCCAGGCTATACTCCCAGCCCTTTTTTATATTTTATTTGGAAAAAGGGTCTCACTAAGTAGCTGAGAGCCTCACTCAGTAGCTGAGGCCGACTTTGAACCTGTGCAATCCTCCTGTCTCAGCCTCCCAAGCATGGGGATTACAAGAGTGCGCCTCAATGCACAGATGTCATGTTTTATTTTTGAAACAGGGTCTCACTGAGTTCCGAAGGGCCTCAGTAAGTAGCTGAGACTGTCTGCGAACCAGGATCCTCCGGTCTCAGCCTCTTGAACGCTAGTTTTTTTTTTTTTCTTAATGGTGCCTTGTAATCACACACCCTTATGAAGTTCAAAGTGATAGAGGCATACATGCACACAGCACTCACTGAGCCCTCCCCCAGGCCCCACCTGCTCCCTCTCTTCCTATCCACCTTTCTGTGCTCAGCACAGTGATTGGCTTTGATAAGTCTGTCTACGTACATCATGGCTGTTGAAGTGTTTCCCTCTTCAAGTCCTCTCCCCACTCCAGCCTCTATTATCAGAAGATGTACAGAAGCAAATATCTAGAGACCTTCTGAACAACAGTGGGTGGTTGATGGTTGGAAGGAAAAAGGTTTTATTCTCAAGTCAAAAAGTGTCACCAGTAGTACTCTTTTAACTTCCCTAACAGAGAGGGAGGGGAAGACAAAGAGAGCTCTGCTAATACTGTTATTGGAAATGAGATTGGAAGAAAGCAGCACCTAACCAAACTCCAGCTCTTCCAGATATTTATGTTTTTGACATCTGGGCAATTAATCTCTTTCATGCTCTCATTTTTCAGATAAATATAAAGCCCGTGTGCTAGGCAAACTTTGCTTTTCTGCTTTTCTTTTACATAGCTAGAAAAAAAACCTTCAATGAAAATATTGTTTGACATAAAAATTTATTGTCCTAACAAATTCAATGTTTTCTCCAATATTTGCTATGGAAGCAGAAAAAAAAAAAGCTGTACCGTTGAAAATGTCTTTCAACATACGTAATAGGTGTCCTTCAACAGATAATAGAAAACAAAAATGTTTCCCAATGTATATACACACAGTGGAATTTTACTCAGATACAAAGAACAAAAAAATCATGCCATTGCAGGAAAGTGGGTGAAACTAGAAAATATGTTCAATGAAATCAGTCAGTCTCAGAAAGTCAGGAGTTGAATGTTTTCTCTCACTGGGGAAGCTCAAGAGAAACCAGGAAACAAAAGAGACTTCAAATATAGAAAGTGACCGGGATAGTGGACAGGAATAGAGGGAGGGGAGGAGGAGTAAAGAAATGATAAAATAAATTGTTTACATTATGCCACATCCATGGAGGAAGGTATCACTACCAATCTATTTATGTGTGGGGACCAGTGGGCAGTGGGTGAGATGGAGGAAGACATGCCGAGTCCTGTGTGTGTATCTGTATGACTTTGAACCTCACCATGATGTATAATTACAGTGCACTAGCAAAAGTATAAAAACTATCAGTATTTAAAGTGAAGTCAGAGCCAGGCGTGGAGGTGGACACTTATAATCCCAGTACCTGGAAGACTGAGACAGGAGGATTGCAAGTTCAAAGCCAGCCTCAGCCACTTAGTGAGACTCCATTTCCAGACGAGAAAATCAAGCTGGGGATATAAGCTCAGAGGTAGAATGCCTCTGGGTTCAATCCCAGTACCAAAATAAATATGTAAGTAAGTAAACAAATAAATAAATAAATAAATAAAGTGAAGTCTTCAACAGTCTATTCACTGCAAAGCGTTTTCTTCCAAGGAAAGCTGGAGCTTCTAAATAGAAAAAGTGGACCCCACGTATGTCACTGTTAAAACTAACATACTTGAAATTTTTTGAAAAAAACGGAGCTGTTGTATACCTCGTTCTTGGCTTCAATGTCCGCGCTGTGTGAAAGAAGCTTGGCGGCGGTCGACTTGTCATTATGATAGATGGCGTAGTGCAGGGCAGTGTTGCCAAAGGCATCCTTAGCATTCGGGTCGGCACCATTTTCCAGCAGAAGAGTGGCACATCCCTCTTGCTGGCTTTTAATGGCCTGTTGACATTGTACAAAGAAATGGACTGTACATTCAAGGATTCGAGATGACCTCTCTGCAGTTTTCACTAATCAGATATATTTCAAATGACACTGATCCCCTTTTTTGTGTGTGGTACTGGGGATGGACCCCAGGGGCATGGTACTTCCGAGCTAAACCTCCAGCCTTATGTTTTTGGTAATATATTTTTATGAGTGCATTGTGTCCAAAACTTAATGGAATAAAAAAATTGTGGAGATATACATGCACACATCACCCAATTAGGCTTTATCCAATCCCCATCCCATCCCCTCCCCCTTCCTCGTTCCCATGCTTGATTTAGTGATTGACTTTGATATGTTTAAGTACATCATGTGCTTTAAAGAATTTCCATCTTCCCCGCTCCTATCTCCTCAGATAGGTCACCTTAATCGATCCCTTTTTCATCTCAGCATTTACATCCAACCCATCTGCTGAAAGCACTGGCTACTATTTACCAGAATGAGTGGTGTGGACATGCTAGTGTCACGGGCATCCAGGTCACACTTTCTATCAATTAGAAGAGCCACCACTTCTGGTTGGCCACAGGCACATGCAACATGTAAAGCAGTTCTATGAAAATATAAGGATTTGTTAGGATATGAGAGAGCACTCTGAAATGATACAATTACTGTGCAATTCTAAACATTAAATAGCATCGGATTCCTCTGCCTCGAAAACAAACATTTAACTTTCGTCTGAAGAAAGAATAATATTTACTGTTGTTATTGCATTAATGAAAAAAGAAGCACACTTCATTGATTTTTTTTTGTACGAGGAATTGAACCCCCAAGGGGCATTCTATCTCAGAGCTACACCCTAGCAGTATTTTAGGCTTCATTTTGAAATCGAGTCTTGCTAAGTTGCTGAGGCTGGCCTCAAATTGGCAGTCCTCCTGTCTCAGCCTGCCAAATTCTGGGAATGCAGCCATTCCCAGTATTTTTTTTAATTTTTTAATTTTATTGGTGCACTGTATTCATACATCATAGTGGGATACAAACTTTTGTAGACATACATGCACACAACACCCAGTCAGCCCCCACCCGATCCCCACCCCATTCTCTCCTCATCCCTCCTTCCCATGCTTGGCTTAGTGGTTGACATCTAGTATTATAGCAATTTATCCAAAATTAAAAATGATAATCTCACATAACAGTTTCATTTGTCTGATACCAAGCTTTTGATGACTTAAAGATAACATTTCAATATTTCTTTTTGCTTTCTTTCTTACCAGAGGATATTTTTTTCTGTTTCTTTAGGTGAAACTATCATATATTTATATATCTATTTTTCAGAAAAAAATCTATCCTAATATGGAATATGGATTCTAGATACCCAAAACGATCTTGAAAAAGAACAAAGCTAGAAGATATATATTTTCTGATTTCAAACCATATAAAGCTACAATAATTGAAACAGTGTAGTACTCTTCTAAAGGCAGATATATAAACCATTGGAGTTAAATACAAGCCTAGAGCTAAATTCTTCCCTATATTGTCAAGTTATTTTTGACAATGTTTCCACGAACATTTGGTGGTGGAAATAATAATCTTTTAACTAAATATTGTTGAAAAATAATAATTACCTGGAAAAGAATAAAATTGGACCCTTACCTAATCCCACATACAAGTATTAACTCAAAATAGATAAAAGACCTAAATATAAGTCTTAAGACTATAAACTTTTAGAAGAAAATCTGGGTCATAAAACCTCACAACATTGAAATTGGCAGTGATTTCTTGGATATGAATTCAATAGCACAGGAAACAGAAGAGTATACAAACTCCCTAAAAAATAAAAAAAATATTGTATATCCAAAGACAATGTAAACAGAGTTAAAAGTTACTAATAGAATTGCATAAAATATTTCCAAATGCTATATCTGAAGGTATATTAATATTCCAACTAGAAATCCTAAAAATTAACAACAATAAAGGCAAACAATACCATTTAGAGATAGGTAAAAGACTAACATAAATAATGAATCTCCACAGATAACCAATCTTAGTTGTCTGTTGGATGGAAAATCTTGTTTCTCTGGTTCTGGTGTGTGTTACCTATTTCTTCTTTGTGGTTAATCTCTTTGAGTATTTTCTCTAGTGCTGGTTTTGAAGACATAAATTCCTTCAGTTTCTCTTTGTCATGGAAGCTTCTTATTTTTCCATCTAATTTGATAGAAAGTTTTGCTGGGTAGGAAATTTTTGGCTGGAAGTTGTTTTCTTTCAGAGTTTGGAATATGTTACTCCAAGCCCTTCTGGCTCTCATGACTTGGTTTGGGAAGTCTGGAGTGATTCTAATTGGTTTGCCTCTGAATGTCACTTGGCCCTTTGTTTTTGTTGCCTTTAAGATTCTCTGCTTGGCTTCCACATTGGTCATTTTGACAATTATGTGGCGTGGGGATCCTCTTCTCTGATCCTGTCTAAAGGAGTTCTATAAGTTTCCTGGACCTGTGTATCGACCTCTTGCTCTATGTTTGGAAAATTTTCTGCTATTACTTCCTTGAAGAGATTGTTGATCCCTTTGGTTTCACTTTCTTTTCCCTCCTCTATTCCAATTATTCTTAGGTTAGCTCTCTTAAAATGAGCCCATATTTCTTCAATGTCAGATTCCTGCTGTTGGATATTTTTTTCTAGGTTAGAAACTATGCGTTCATTTTTGGATTGCTCATCTTCTAAGAGCGAGATTCTATTCTCCATGTGGTCTAATCGGTTGTTTGTGCTTTGAATTGAGGCCTTTACTTCATTAATTGCATCCTTTATCTCTTTATGGCTCTCTCTGAGTTCTTTTCGAAGCACCTCTATTATTTCTATAGTTATTTTCCTGATTTGATCTTCTAGAAATCTCTGATTTTCTGTTTTATCAGGTTCTGATGTTGTGGGGTTGTGGGTATTCATTGCTCCAGTGTTATTCCTCTTCCCCATGATTTCGGAAGTTTGTGCCTTCTCTGGGTTCTTCCCTTGGGTCACTATGACTTCACTTAAGGTGCTCTGGATCTCGAGTCTGTAGTATCTCAGACCCCACTACTCCTTTACTGGGTTGTATCACAGAGTCTCCGACCCAGGGAGTCGATAGAGGCTGCTTTAAACTATGGGGGGTGCCAGGTTTCACGTTCTCCTATGGTGTGATATCTCTGCCACCACCACTCCCCCACTGGGTCAAGTCCCAGGGAGTACAGTACTGGGATTTCTCCTCTGTGGCCTGCAATTTGACTCACTGTTCTTGAGTACGCAGATGTAGCTGTACTGGACTCGGTGAATTCACTGATGCTGCCGCCGTTGGCAATACGGCGCCGCTGCCACGCCCTCAGCCCTGAGGCTGGCTTATTTCTTCTTGGTTTTGAGTTCCACTCTGGGTCCCTGCAGCGTGTGCTGAGTTCAGCCACTGGGAGCTTTAAATGGTCCCTGCGCCGAAAGATCCCGCCTGGCTGTTCCGCAGCGGCTCACATTGGCTTGCTGTAGCCGTCCGGTGAGTTCGCCGCTGCCGCCGGTAGTATGGCGCTGCTGCCGCGTCCTCGGGCGCGTGTATCTCCTCTGTGGCTCTGAGCTCTGTTCTCAGTTCGCTTTCTCTCTGGAGCTTGGTGGTTTTTTTGTTTCTCTGGTGATGGTGTTTTTTGGCTATGAAAGGCGCTGATTTTGTGGTAATGGAGATTGGTTGTTAGCAGGGCTCTTAAGCCCCGCTTTACTCGGTCGCCATCTTCCCGGAAGTCTCGAGATTATCATTTTTTAATTTTGGATAAATTGCTATAATACTAGATGTCAAACACTAAGCCAAGCATGGGAAGGAGGGATAGGGAGGGAATGGGGTGGGGATTGGGTAGGGGCTAACTGGGCGATGTGTGCATGTATGTCTACAAGAGTTTGTATCCCACTATGATGTATGAATACAGTGCACCAATAAAATTTAAAAAAAAATGCTCTTCAATTCTGAAGCGGCTGAAAGTTAGCAGAAGATACTTTTACTCACACTTACACACACACACACACACACACACACACACACACACAGAAATTAATGGAGCATGAGAAATTTTTATTTCTGAAAAAATCAAATCGCTGATCATCTCAAGGATGACTTTATTAACAATTAGCTTTTACTAGAACTCTTATGCGTATTCACTATAAAAATCACAAAAAAAGAAAGAGGATATTTGAAGGTATAATTTTACCAAAACGAATCATATGGTAAGCAATGTGGCCCTGGGAGCTATGGAGATGTCGTTCACAGTAGGTGACCTGAGTTGGGACACACCTGAGCAAGTGAGGCAATTGAGTTCATGAAACACTTGCAAAAACCCAGGGTGCCAAACCAATCCGGGACAAAGACAGATGGCTGGCTGATCCTAATGGCATGAGATAGCTTCTAAAGCACATGAGCAAGGGGCTGACGCTCCTGAGAAATCAGCCACCTTTCTTCAGGCATGAAATGGCTCCTCTAAATAAAATACTGTCAAATAACTTTAAGATTCTTTTATTGGTGCATTGTAATTGTACATGATAGTTTCCCAGTGGTACATTCACATGTGCACATAACATTATTTGGGCGACTTCCCTCCCCATACTTCCACCTTTGCTCTCTCTTCCTCTCCCATAACTGCCTCTCCTCTAGAGGGGTCTCCAAAATTCCATGAGGTCCCTTTCCTTTCCTTCTTTCTCTCTAGCTTCCACACATGAAGGAAAACACGTGGTCCTTGCTTTCCTGAGTCAGGTTCATCTCACTTAGCATGACAGTTAAGGAACCAACATAGGGGTCTGTCTACAGGTAAAGGAAGAAAGGAAATGTGGCATACGCACACATGGAAATCTACTCAGCCATGAAAAAGAAGGAAATTATTTTTTCGCAAAAACATGGATGAACCTGGAGATATCATGATAAGTGAGATAACTTAAAAATTAAAACTAAAGAAATGGGAGCCCCCTTCCCACCTCAACACTTCCATTTAAGGGACATTTATATGTGGGTATATACTGACACAAAGAGATATCAGATTTTATTCAAAGATTTCTTAGCCCTGTAGTTGACATACTATTGGAAATATTTTTATTATTATTCATTTTTCCAGCCATGTATATACCATGTTTTCAAAATATGTGCATTATGCCGGGTGTAGTGGCACATGCTTGTAATCCCAGTGCTTGGGAGGCCCAATTTCATTTCCATTTTGAAACAGAATATCACTAGGTCGATGGGAGTCTCACTCACTACCTGCTGAGCCTGTCCTCGAACCTCTGATCCTCCTATCTCAGTCTCCCAAGTACTGGGATTACAAGGTGCTTAGCTGGTCTGATGCTGGCTGTGAAGGGGTGGGCGGGAGCAGAGAAGCCCCCTTGCCTGTGCCCCTCATAGTTGTCTGCCCGCCTGCCGGCAGGCCCCCAGAACCCCCCTTTACCTGTTCTTCTTGTCTCTGTCATTTAGGCTGCTCAGCCTGAGCAGTAGCAGGCGCTGCACCTCAGCGACATTACCAGCCCTGGCAGCCTTGTGGAGCTTGCACAAAGCTTTGTACAAAGCGGTGAAGGCCATTTCAGAGGCCACGAGTCTGAGAGACACGTTCCCCCTGAATACTGAATACGAAAAATACTGAATACGAAAAATACTGAATATGAAAAATACTGAATACGAAAAATACCGAATATAAAAAATACGGAATACGAACAATATACTGAATACAAAATACTGTACTAGTACAAAAATGCCAGCCCAGGCTTCTGTGGCTCTGCCCAGCAGCACCACAGTGGCATCAACAGTCGTTGCTAAGCAACTCAAATGTGTTGAACAAGCTGGGCAAGCCCATTCCTGCTGGGTGCCTGGGTGCCGGGGGTGAGCACTGCGCCCCTCATCCTCCAGGTCCCTGTCCTCTTCCTCTTCCTCCTTCTCTCTTCTCACCCCTGCACCTTTCAGAAGATCCTAGTATTGGGGCCCATCCCCAACTTTCCCCACCCTTCCTCCTGTTCCTCCCTCCTCCTGCCTGCCTCTTAAGGTCTCCCCCCTCCCAAGGTACTCTGGGTCTCTGTTCCATTACCTGGCCTGCTCCCTGCCTCCAAGCTTCTTGAAAGCTGTCTCAGCAAGTCTGCAACCCATGAATGGTTTAGAAAAAAGTGAGAAAAATCCTTTAAAATAGACCTACATTTAGGAAGAAAAGATAAAGCAGACATGTGGACTGGGAGCGACCATCTTCGTCACTGTCCCCACCCAACATCAAGAGAGCCCTAATAAGAATCAACCTTCAAAACTCAAAGTACACAGTACTAAAGAGTGAAAATTTCTTTGGCCAATCCATTCTAAGATGAGGATCCTTTGAATAAGGATATTCTGGGCAGAGTTATTATTTTTAATCACAAAAGTATAAACCAACCTTAATGGTCATCAAGAAATAGCAGAGCAGTCTCTACAATTCAGGAGCCAGCTGAGCCTGGTTCTTGTCCTGTTGGACATACCCAAGTTTACAAAACACAAAGAATATGGACAAGGTCACATGATGGCCAGTACAGATCAAGACGAAACAAGGCCTCTCACATCACATCCAAATATAGACACATGGAGCCGGGCGTGTTGGCGCACACTTTTAATTCCAGCATTTGGGATCTGAGATCAGAGGATCTCACAGGTTCAAAGCCAGCCTCAGCTACTTAGTGAGGCTCTCAGCATCGTAGTGAGACCGTGTTTCACACTAAACTATAAAATTGGTCTGGGAGTATAGCCCAAAGGTAGAAAAGCCCCTGGGCTCCATCTCCAAAACAACACACACACACACACACATACACACACACACACACACACACACACACACACACAAGAAATATAATCAAATAAGCTGGGCATGGTGGCACACACACATCCATAATCTCAGTACTTGGCAGGGTGAGACAAGAGGATCACAGGTTGGAGGACATCCTCAGTAAGTACCGAGACTCTTATCAAACAAGTAAGACTCTATTTCAAACTAAAACTAAAATTGGACTGGGGGTATAGCACGGAGGCAGAATGCCCATGGGTTCACTGCCCAGTACAAACTAAAAATAAAAATAAATACAAATGCCTGAACATGGTCCCAAGCACAAACCGTGCAGGTATTCCCCCGTAGAGCTACTGCACGGCCACATCTTCTTTACTTAGTGCAGCTTGAGCCTCCCTCCTTCTACATAACATTGAGACACTCCATCTCAGACCTGCCCCGCTTCCTAAGAGCTTCCATCCTGAGTGAGTCCACTCTCCACTGCTGTGGCACCTACCTCAGATCATCAGCTTTTCTGGAGGAATATTTTGCCTTTGTTTGTGGTTTGGGGGTATTGGATCCAGGAGAGTTCTACCTCCCAGCTACACCTTAACCTGTTTTTTTCCTATGAAACAGGGTCCTCCCTAGGTTGCCAAGAATCACTCTAAATTTCTAAGGCTGACCTCAGACCTGTGATCCTCAGTTCTCAATCTCCCAAGTACTCTTCTAAGGGCTGTGGTTGTCACCGGAGAAAAGCAAAGACAACAGAAAGGGAAAATGGAAAGAAGGAAGGAAGGAAGAAAGGAAGGGAGGGATGGAAAGAAGGAGGGACGGAGTAGCACTGGACTTTTGTGTCTGGAATTCAGATCATCAAAAGTATTGCTATTGTACTGTTGGGTATCTAACCAAAAGAAAAGAAACCAAACTACCAAACTAATGCATGTGTATCTATGTTCATAGCTGCACAATTCACCATAGCCAAACTATGGAACCAGCCAAGATGTCCATCAACAGATGAATGGATTACAAAACTGTGGGATATGTACACAATGGAATTTTACTCAGCCATCAAAAAAACCTCACATCATTTTCAAGGAAATGGATGTAACTGGAGGACATTATGCTAAGTGAGAGTAGTCAGTCACAAAAAATAAGAAATCAGATGCTTTCCCTAATATGTGAGAGTTAGGGAGAAATGGGTCATAGGAGGAACTCTTGAAAGAGGAAATCCTATAGAGGAGCAAACAAGACAACCTAAAGGAGGAGAAAGGAGGGGGGAAGAGGAAAATCTCTAAAACACACAATGTACTTAAACATATTGAAGTCAACCACTAAGCCAAGCAAGGGAGGGAGGGACGGGGAGGGAATGGGGTGGGAGTTGGGTAGGGGTTAAATCAGCGATGAGTACATGTTTGTACACACAAGTTTTTTACCTCAATAAGTTGTATGAACACAATACACCAATAAAAAAAATTGAAAAAAAAGTATTGCTGTTGTTGATCTGAGTGTTTCCCCTAAATCACTCTACAATGCCTCTAATTAGATTTGTCCAACCGAAGGATGCATACAGTACTGATTTAAAATAAAGTAAAACTTTTTTTTTTTTTGGTGGACTGGGATTCCTGGAAACCCTTCTATCTCCGGGCTACACTCCCAGACACCTACTTTTTATATTTTTATTTGAAAACAGGGTCTCTTAAGCCAGCGAGCCTGGCTTCAAACCTGCAGGATCCTCCTGTCCCCGCCTCCCATACACGGGGATCACAAGGGAGTGCCACCATGCCTGGCTCAAAGGAAAACTTTTAGGTAGCGAAAAGCATAAGTCTATGATTAATTGGCGGGGGAGAAGCTGAGATAGAGTTGTTCTTTTTCATTGCCAAACTTCAGGAGAGATATTCTCTCCCATTCTTGGTGTCTTGTGTCAGAGTTCAGAATGTAGATAGCTCAAGGGGTCAGAGAAGAACCTAACCGGATTACTGGCTAGAGGGCTCACTGTTTCTCTGAAATCTAATCTCAGTCTAACCCTCCAATCATCTGAGAGAAGGACTCCCACCAGCACTCACACCAGGCTTGCTTAGCAGGGTGCTCAGTCCCTGTGCGTCTAGAGTAGGTGCCAGACCATGAGCCCACAGCCCAGGTGTGGCAGCTCCTCACCTTCCCTAAGATTCTGGCTGGGTGAGTACTGTGAGATGAAAGGGAGGGAGGCCAGGAATCTACATAGCCCATTCCCTGGCCACCTGCCCTCATGTGGTTTTGATAAGCAAGTCTCCATCTGGGTCAAGGCCTGCCACCCAGGAAAGAGAGAACCTGGTCCTCATCTGAGTCCTCCAACCAGTAATGCGTAAGTAATTTTAGTTTCCTCAAAAATGTAGTCAGCCTTTGCTAAGAATACCACATTCCTCACATGTGGCTTGCAAACTCTTTTCAACTTGACACATTCTGCTCATCTGCTCCTCCACCTCCTCAGAAGCAATCTCAATCATGACTTTGATGTTTAATCTTTTTTATTTCTTTCAAGGTGTTTATGCACATAGGTATATCAATAACAATACACATATACCTTCTTGTTTCATGTGGCTTTACACATATAGAATAACTTTATACCTTTCATTATGTGAATTTTAAAACATTCATAACATGCCTATCTATATTATAAAAATAAATCGACACTACTCATTTTAAATATTGAAGAGTATTCTGTAGCGGGAACATGGCGTGGTTCATGAATCCGGCTAATTGGGGAGCATTAGACTGTTGTCACGATTTCTCTGCTGTAAGTTATGCTGCTAGAATAGGCTTCAATCTCTTTAAACACAAACACAGATTCTTTGGTTTTAATAAATACCCTAAATTGGCTTCCTAATTGACTGCAACCATATACACTCCCACTGCTGGGATATGAGGGGTCTCTCTGCACAGCTTCTAACACTTGATATTGTCAACATTAAAAATACTCACCAGCCCCACAGGATGGAACACGCTTGTAATCCCAAAACTTGGGAACCAAACGAAGGTTCACAAGGCAACCTCAGCTACTTAGCTCTAGCACTTAGTGAGACTCTTTCAGAATAAAGGATAAAAAATAGGGCTTGTGGTATATCTCAGAGGTAGAATGCCCCTGCGTTCAATTCTCAGTTAAAAAAAAATCCTGTCAATCTTTCTTTCTATTTTTGTCCCCATTTCTGTTTCTGCTGAGTTAAATGAATTTTCTTGTTTCATCTTCTTTTTTCTCTATGGATGAAATCTCTACATTTCCCTCTTGCTGTTTTAATAAGTTACTCTTCATGTTTAAATGCATACATAAAGATACATTTATCTACCAAAGGCAAAAAATGATTACTTTCCTCTGCTGTTCCTCCCCCCACTCTACTCTTCTGGTATCATCCAGAATTCCAGTATTAAGTTGTTTTTGTTTTGTTTTGTTATGTTTTTGTGGTGCTGGGGATTGAACTCTAGGGCATACTATCCAAGCTATACCCGCAACTCAATTTTTCATTTTGAAACAGGGTCTCACGAAATTGTAGAGAGCCTCACTAAGGAGCTGATGCTATCTGAGAACCTGTGATCTTCCTGTCTCGGCCTCCCAAGTACTGGGATTACAAGCATGCACCACAATGCCCAGCTTAAATTGTTGATTTAAGCATGTTGGCAATCAGTGTTTATTTAATCTTATTCTATAGGATTATTTGATTACACCACTTGGTGCTTCCCCCCTCCTTGCAATGCTTCTTACTGTTAGTTCTTTATTAATTATTCTTTGCCAGAGCTTGTTTTAGGGCCAGGGTATAGCACTTACCTAGCATGCCCAAGGGGGCATACTCAAGGGGGTGGGTCATTCCCCAGGAAAACACACACACACACACACACACACACACACCTCAGCAACCTTTGCTATTTGCTTTTTTTAGTCCTTGAGAAATTCCAGATTCCCACATGTTGTGGTTTTCCTTCTCGCTCCAGTGATATTTCTTGTTGTGTGTGTATATATATATCTGGTGATGAGATCCTTGTCATATTTCTGAATTATTTTTCATCTTTATTACTGAAAACTTCTTTTACTGGATGTAAAACTCTACATTGAATTCTTTTTCTTTCAGTATTTTAAAGATGCTTTTCCACAGTCTCCTTGCTTTCACTGAGTCAACAGAAATTCCTCTATAATTTGTATCTTTGAGTATTTAGTGTCTTTTCATTTTGTCTGTTTTCAAGATATTCTCCCTATCGCTGCTATTAAGCATGTGTCTTGGTGTGTCTTCTCCAAGCGTCTAAGTGTTTGGGGTTCATTGAATGTATTGGTCCTGCAGATTTATATTTTTTCATTAAATCTGGAAAAAAGTCAGCCATTCAAATATTTGTTACGGTTCTCCCAGTCATCATGGGCTTAGAGGGTCTTGTTCCACATCTATTGTCTCACTGTGAACGGATGCACTGCTCTTCTGTGTTTTATTTGTTTTTCCCACCTGCATTTCATCCGGGCCCTGGATGGCAAGGCCGGGCGGGAGCACCGTTTTCTTCCCACCGACAGGTGGCGCAGAGGGGGCGTGGTGGCCGCCGCTCCCGACGCTCCGCGGTCACCCGGGCAACGCTTCCGGGCAACGCTTCCGCGCGCCGCCCTGGCGGCCACGTGACGACGTGGCGCTAGTCACGTGACCCGGCAGTGGGCGTCCCGCGCCGCTGTAAACAGGCTGTGCCCGGCGGGGCGTGCTGGTGGTGTCGCCGCCGGGGATCCTGGGGACCGCGCGAGCCCGACGGGGGTGTGGCCGCGCGGGAAGCTCGGTGACAGGTGGCGGCGGCCCGGGACAGGACCTGCGAGTTCGGCGGGCGCCGCGACACCCTCCGTCCCCTGCGCCCTCCCAGGAGCCCGGGGACCGCGCAGGTAGTGTCCCGTCCTCGTGTGACTGCGATTGCTGACTGTCCTTAAATGTGCCTGGCTCGGAATCGGTGGGGGTAGAAATTTTTCATAGAACACGTAGTAAGGCGAGTCGTAATGGCTTGTTTTCTGGCCTCTTGAATACATTGGAAATTTCTTTTTCTTTTTAAAACCTCTTTTGAGAGCCCACTTTGAAAGAAAGAAAATGGAACCGGTTTTGGCCTCGTCCCCTGCTCCCCGTGATCCTCCCCGATAGAAGGTTGAGAAACTTCATTATGAAGTTAAAGGAGATTTTTTTTTGGGGGGGTGTGGGTTTGTTAATGCGAGGAGGATCTGAACGTGAATCCTTCGTGTGTACCCTTTCCTGTTTTTCTTCTCTTCTGTTCGAATTATGGCATGCGATTACAATTAGCATATCTTTTATGTACGGGAACCCACAATTTTGGATCGAGAACTTTCTCTTCCTTTTTTTCTCTTGCATTCCAGTCCCAGGGGTGTGAGTGTGTACTTTTTTGTTTGTTTTGTGGTACTAGGGGTTGGATCCACTGAGCTACACTCCCAGCCCGATTTTATTTTTATTTGGAAACTGGATCTCATTAAGTTACCCCTCCCTGGCAAACTTGCGAACCTCCTGTTTCAGCCTCCCATGTACGGGGATGACAGGTGCGGCCCCTGTGCCAGCTCAGGTGTGGGCTTATGCTAGTGAAACCTCACGCCTCGTTGCTAGTTTAGGTTGTTTGAGCACAGAATGAGATTTGTGAAAGTGTTATTCGAGACCAACGGAAAGATTAGGATGTATCCTCTGAAAACTGAAAGAGAATGTGAAATCCTTCAAGTCACCCAATGATGTGAAGCTGCCTTTTTTTCTAAAGGTTGTTTGAGATAGGGGTATTGCTATGTTGTCTTGATCTCCTGGGTCTCAGGAATCCTCCTGCTTACTTATTGCCTAAGTAGCTAGAAATGCAGGTGTGGGTCGCCACAATTGACTTTTTACTAAATCTTGAAATAGTGCCGCAGAGCATTTGAGAGAACTGGGTGTAGAGAAAAGAATGTTGTTTCCTATAGTGAGTGAACATATAAATAGAACATGAAGTGGTAGTGCTGGGACAAAAAAACATTGTCAGGTTCTTTTTCTTTTTCTTTTTTTTTTTTTCAAGTAGTAGGGATCTACACCAACAGCCCTATTTTTTGTTCTTTATTTTTTATTTTATTTATTTATTTTTGCGGTACAGGGGATGGAACCCAAGGCCATTGTATCTCCAAAATACACCCCCCAGCCCTATTTTTAAGTCTCTTATTTTTGAAACAGGGTCTTACTGAGTTGAGGGGGACCTTGCTAAGTCCCTGAGGCTGGTCAGAAACCTGAGATCCTCCTGTCTCAGCCTTCTAAGTACTGGGATTACAAGCTTTTGCCACAATGCTTGGCTTTGTTTTTTTCTTTCTTTGATACTGTTTCTGCTACAAAGTGAGGAAACTGGAATGATTACTGCTCCATCTTTTGGCTGCAGCTTGGACTGCCAGATAAAGTATAGGACACCCATTTAAATTTGAATTTTGGGTATTGAATATACTTTTACATGGGTAATATATTCATGGGTAATAGTTAACCTGAAAAATCATCTTTTTTCTGAAAACCAAGTTTAACTGGGTTTCCTTATTTTTTTCCGTCTAAATCTGATAGCCCTAGCTACAATATTTTTGTTAGGTTTAAATTAATAGCTGGAAGAAATTAGTTCAAAGAATGCATGGGAATTAATTGATTAAACCATCAATCCCTTTTTAGGTGAGGTTATAGCTTACTTGCAGAGCAGCACGTGTCATATGTTAGAGACACTATGTTTCAATCTTCAACATCAAAACAACCAAAAGGTAAAGAGCCATTTGTTATTAGTAGTAGTGCCCAGCTCTTAAGGGACACCCCTCTATCACTTGTGGTCTCTTCCACTGTTTTCCCCTCTGTGTAGCTGTTCCATTTCTTCCATAACCACCTGTTACTTAGGTTTATACTTTTGGTTGTGAATTGTTTAGAATATCTGAAAGCAAGTGAGTTCTAAAATTTCTTAAGATAACCTAAATTTAAATCTTGAAATGGCACATACTGTGTTTTTTTTTTTCCTTGCGGGAAAAATATCAGACTTCCAACCCTGTTATTAGTTATGGTATTGACTCCATTCTATACCCTGTGAACATGAAAAAAATTACTCCTCTCTGTATTGCAAACAGTTTCTGTTTTATCTCACTGTTGCCAACCTTGTTTTTGCTACACTGAGAGTTTCAGTTGAAATTCTTTTTCAATGAGTATAATTTTTAATTTCTCAATATTTGAAGATTTCTTTTTAGACTGGGCTAGATCCAGTTTTTATATTTACTCTGAAATGATTGAACCTTCTTTTGTCTGTTGATGGTACTGGGATTTGAACCTAGGGGTGCTCTTTCTACCACTGCACTACATCCCCAGCTCATTCGCGTGCCCCCCCTCCCTCTCTCTCTCTCCCTCTCTCTTCCTCTCTCTCTCTCCCTCATTCTCCCTCTCTCAATCTCCATCTCTCTCCCTCCCTCCCCCCTCCCCCCCTCTCTCAGACAAGTTCCAGCTAAATTGGCCTGGCAATAAGAATTTGGGATCCTCCTGCTTCATCTTCCTGACTAGCTGGGATTACAGGCATGTGCCATTGTGCCTGGCCCAGAAATGCCTGTTTTTTTCTAATTCACTTATTCATTGAACAGTCAACAAAAATCTCAGTGTCATCTATGAACCAAGCTGATGTCTGTGCCGTATGTCTGCAGATGTGTCTCTCTGATAGACAAGTAAATCAAGTGTAATCCAAAGATAATGTGATGGGGCCCTTTAAGTGATATGAAAACTAAGGAAATTAAGAAGGGGCCTTTTCTTTGGGACGGTCAGCTTCCCCAGGGAATTCAGCATTCTGCCCCATGTATTAGTAAAGATAGTTTTGGTTCTTATTCTTAAAAGTGTATTCTAGAGAACAGGCCACATGTGTATCATCTCAGTGCTTGTAGACTTCAGGCCTTATCCCAGATCTACTGAATCAGAACAAGATTTGTGTGCATCCAAAACTTTGAAAAGCACCTGCCCATGACAACAATCAGAGTTGCAAAATATCTCCATCATGTAAAACCCCACACAAATTGGATATAAGTCCTCTTCCATGTAGAGCTATGCCATTTGGCTCCAGGGCAGCAGTGGAAGAGAGCTGAAACATCGCTAAAACATCTCAGGGAATGTTTTTAAAGGCCAGATCTGAAAGGGTTGACATCACTCTTCCCTTATTCTATTGGTCAGAACTCAGTCACATGACATTGAACATAACTGCAAAGCAGGCTGGGAGCTGTAGTCTTCTGGGTCACCCAGGAACAGGAAACTAGTGACTAAAGGGCATGGCCCATGTTTCAGTGGGCCATTCTGGTCTTCAGAATGTTTTGTTTTTCTTCTCCTCACACACAGAACACACCAGTCCCTAACCAAGGAAGGCAGTCCAGAGTTCTCTCCTGTCTTTGCCCTCAGTTCAAAGTACAGTCTCAAGAGCCTGTGGAAGATGACTGAGCATGTGAAGCCCTGCTGAGCTAAGGTTTCTCAGGAAGCTCTGTGCCATGAATGAGCCTGTTCTGTGTTACACCCAGGAGGGTAAGTTTGCTTTGCAGTGGAAATCTTCAGGGAAGTTGATACTTTAATACTGTAACTTGACTTTCATGTTAAAATAACCTTTCATTTTATGCCAGGAGGCACCTTACTATTAGCCTTTAAATTTATCTTGATTTGTTAAAAATGATTTAAGGATACTTCAGGATGGATAACTTTTATAAGAGATTGTATTTAGGCATCAGCATTTTACAGGATCACTGGGAGTCTTGAGTTTATTACTTCTGTTGTGGCGATGTTAGGGATGTTCTAGTACTTATCCAGGTTTGAAGCAGGCTTGTTAAGGTTGCAGGCTCTAGAACCATTTTCACCATTTTGCCATAGGATTTTGGTCATGGGTTTCTTTATCCACATGTGGAGATGATAACCATTGAGTTCCTTCCTGAGGTAGTTGTGGAGATTAAATGTCACTGTAGGATAGACGCTGAGGGGAAGTACTCTGAGTATACAGCTGCTATTGATAGTTGGCTTTGATTGTATCATAATCAAGAGTAAGTATAAAACAGTTTTTTACAAAGTGAGATTTGTGAATTTTTTTAAACTGTTAAAACTGAAAACATATTTCTACTTCATCATAAAAATTTTTAAAAGATCCTTCCAGTTACACAGAATATTACTATACAACTTGGTATTCTGAAGGCAAGAGTTAGGCAACTTGAGTTTGAGTTCTACCGCCAACTTTTTGAGTAGCTGCTTAACCTCTGGGAGGGAGTCTTCTCTCCCAGCCTTGTGTATTAATTCAGAAGGGCGATTGGATGGGAACTGGTTGGTTTGGTAAGATTCCTCCTAGTTCTGCCATTCTGGTTGTTGTTTCCCATTGCATTTCAATTGCACAACCTGAAGAGCTAGCTATAGCATAGTTCACTTGCAGCCCAGAGAAGGAAAAGGCTTTGGTTGGGGAGGGTGGAATAACCTTAGAGAAACTTTCAGGATTGATACATCTACAGTGTTAGTCTTGTTTCATGAGATTTAAAGCACCACCTATGGGCACAAGAAGGGATACATTCTTGTTTCAGCATAAAGGGCACATTTCTAATGGTTACTTCTGTTCAGTGTTGAAACAGGTCTTCTTAGAGGATGACTACTCCGTAGTACAACAGAAACAAAGGTCAGGGTCACATGGGCAGATGATACTTTGGAGAGACATTGAGGTTATTCACCCCTCAGCTCAAATGGTGCTGGAGGACTTCTCTACTCTCTGGCCTACCATGGGTGGAAATCATGGCATGGTGGAGTTGTTAATCCACAAAATCCTATTGTACTATGACCCAGGGATCATGTTTTTAACCAGATTATAATGTGATGACTTGTATACTGAATTTTCTTTTTATCTGAAATTTATTTATTTATTTTGGTTGAAGTTCAGACTAAGTACTGGTTGCTCTTGGTTTTGAAAATATTGCTTCTCTAAGTCTTGTGTGTTTCTGGTGACTCATCTGGGCAAGCAGCATGCTTACCATCTTCTTTTTGAGTGATTGTCGAATGCTCGCCACTTTTTATCCTAATCTCCGCTGGGCACTGTGGGTTTGGGTTCTTAGGTGCTATTGAGATGTGCGGCTGTTGAAGTCATTGGCACTGCAAGTGCTGTGCCCGTGACTCTGGAAATGTTTACAGTCTGCGTGGTGCTGATATTGTTATCTTCCCACAGTTACTGCTGGAAACAGCCTTTGAAGAAGTACAAGATACATAGGGAGCTCAGCCCTGGGGGAAGAGGCATTCTTACCACTTAAATTATAATGCTCTTAATCCCAGTGCCTGAGAGAGAATTCTCATCACCAGAGGGACAGTTCTCTCACAGCAATGCGGTACCTGACTGAGAAAGTTGTGCGTTCATTTGTGTGTGTGTGTGTGTGTGTGTGTGTGTGTGTTTCCTAGGCTACCACAGGTTTGCTTCACCGTTGTCCTCATAAACTGGACTGGATAGGATTGTACTAGTGAATACTTAAGTTTGTGGTAGGTCTTTTCAACCTCGATACCATTAACATTTGAGGGTGGATCATTCCTTGTGGGTGGCTTTTCTGTGCTTTGTAGGCTACACACGTGCATATGCACACACACACACACACACACTTATTCACACTGGGGACTGAACCCTGTGGGATTCTACCTCCAAGATACACTCTCAACCCCTTTTTACAAATATTTAATTTTGAAATAGGGTCTCACTAAGTTGCTGATGTTGACATTGAACCTGTGATCCTCCCCTTTCAGTCTCCCAAGGACTGGGATTACAGGGTGGGCCACCATGTCCAGCTGCATTGTAGGATATTTAATCACAGTTCATCCTCTTCCTGGTAGATGCTAGCAGCAACCCACAGTAGTGATGATCAAACCCACCTCCACAACATTGCCCAAAGTCACCTGGGGTGAAAGATCACCTCTGATGAGGACCCCGGACCTGTGGAGGCCTCTCGGCTGGCCCTCTGCCGGGTTCAGGTAATCCTCCTCCTGTCTGGTTTCTCTGTGTTCCCAGACTTGCTCACGGCCTTCGCTCTTCTGACTGTGCTCTGCTCAGTTAATTAGGTGGAAAGTTGCCACCTAATTAGGTGGGACCAGTGGGGAATGGGGCAGAGCTAGAGACAGGTGTGGCTGGGCAGTGGCTGAGCTCTGTGGCACACAGATGGGTGTGTTTAGGGTGGCAGCAAATGATTAGACTGCTGAAGTGAACGTCTTTGGATATGAAGTGAGTGGATGACAGTGGAGATCCTAGCACAGGACACAAACCAGGTATGTGGTGTCTTTCTGTTGCCTCAAACCTGCCTTGGGCATCAGGTAGGAAAGGAAGCTCCAGGAATGTCTTCTCCTTAGTGTTCTTACTTGAAAGCAGCAAAAGAAAAGTGAAATTGCTTCTCAGTACACTTGAGAAGCCGTTGGGGTTTCGATTCTGAGGTGACTTTAATAGCTGGAGTCCATTCTTTTACATGTATGAAGTGAGGCTGGAGAGTTGGTAAATAAGCAACTGTGTATTGAGTGCAGCTGGAGGTGGTACCATGCCCTCAAGTGCCAAGGGAGCTGCCAGATGGGGAGACACCATGACGCACAGGTGCTCTGTGTGATGTGGGGGACAGGTGGAAAGGGGGCAAGTGAGGACCTCCTGGATGGGCTGGAGGCAGGGCAGGTGTCCTCACACACTCTTAGTGTTCATTTCAGTCACTGTTCATTTTGAGGACTTCTGGAATTTGAGAATTGTGTGGTTTTTCCCAGTTAAGATCATTCTGAACACCCCTTTTTGTAAATTTTCTCTTAACATTTATTGTTCCACATTTCTCATTTTAAATATCTTTTAATGTCTGAACAGTGCATTTTGTAGTTCTATCCTAACTTACTTAACCATTTCCTTTTTATTTACCACATCAATTATTTTGAAGAATTTTGCTACAAAAATATTCCTTGACAGTTATCTTTGTGCATACATTTGAATCCATAGTTGAAATTATTTCTTTAGGATAGTATGAACTAGAGTAGTGAGGATATGTTTAAGGCTCTTGATTCATTTTGTGGAACTGCTTTCTTGAAAGTTTCTAATTAACATTACTACTAGCAAGATGGTGGGTGGCCATTTTAGGAAATCCTTGCCAATATTGATGCTTTGTTTTTTAATTTTTATTTATTTATTTTTTGTTGTGCTGGGGGTGGAACCCAGAGGCTTTTCTACCTCTGGGCTATACTCCCAGACCTATTTTATACTTTATTTGGAAACAGGGTCTCACTAAGTAGCTGAGGTTGCCTTTGAACCTGTGCGATCCTTCTGTGACAGCCTTCCAAGCACTGGGATTACAAGCGTGCGCCACCACACCTGGCAATATTGATGTTTTTAAAAAGAAAATTACATAAGTGGGGTGTGGTGGCGCACGCTTGTAATCTCAGCACTTGGGAGGCTGAGACTGGAGGATCGTGGTTTGCGGCCAGCCTCAACTTCTTAGCGAGGCCCTTCGCAACTCAGTGAGACCCTGTTTCAAAATAAAGAATAAAAAATTTGGCAGGGGGTGTAGCTCAGAAGGCAAATGCCTCTGGATTCCAGCCCCAGCCCTGCAAAGAAAAGAGGAGGAGGAAGAGGAGGAGGAGGAGGAGGAGGAGGAGGAGGAGGAGATGATAAAGATTACAGCTGGGTGTGGTGGCGCACACTTGTAATCCCAGCTTTCAGGAGGCTGAGACAGGAGGATACAGTTTGCAGACAGCCTCAGCTCCTTAGTGAGGCCCTTTGCAACTCAGTGAGACCCTGCTTAAAAAATAAAAAATAAAAAATAGAGTTGGGGATGTTACTTGGAGGTAGAATGCCCCTAGGTTCCATCTCTAGTATCTCCCAAATAAAAAATAAACAGTAAAAAAAATAAAGAAAAAATAAAAAGAAAATTACTGGGTAACAGGTAGTAAAACATCTTATTATTTTCTTTCTTTGCCTGGTTATTGATGAGGTTGACTTGATTGTGTTTTTTGTTAAAAGTACATTAGCTTGTTAATTGACTGCAAATACCTATTTCTTATGTATCATTGGGACTATTTGTGCTTTTTTATTTTTAAATTGCTTTATACACTTTTGTTTTTCTTCTACTGCTGAGGATCAAACCCTGGGTTTGCCACAGACATGCTAGGAAAGTACCACTGAGCTACATCCTCAGCCCTAAATAAATAAATAAGTATATATATGTAAAGTCTTTTTGTCTGTTATCTTTCAAAAATATTTTTACAGATTTCAATTTTATTTTTTGCTTTGTGATTTAAAACTTACATGAAAAGTATATAAAGAATACAAGGAACTGCCACATATGCTTTACTAAGACTCTCTGATTTTCTTTTGGCCCATTAGCTTTATTATTCTTTCCCTCTTTCTCTGTGTCTGTATATGAGTGCACTTTCTTCTGATTCTCTTTAGTCTAAGTTGTGCATTCCCAAGAACAGCTCAATGGTTATTTCCTAAGAGCCAGTCAAGTTGTCAGTCAGGACAGGTAGTCCTTATTGCAGCCCCAGCAGTTATCCCTATGATGTCCTTTATTGCTCTTTTGTTTTCCCTGCCCAGTATCTAATGTAGAGTCACCCTGAAATAAATTAGCTATTGCCATTTCTTTAATATCCTTTAATTTGGAATAGTTCTTCAACCTCTCTTCTCTCCCTCCCTCCCTCTCTCCCTCCCTCATTCCCTCTCTCTTCCTCTCTCTCCCCCTTTTGTGGTACTGGGGATTGAACCCAGAGGCATTTTACCTTTAAACTAAACCCAGCCCCTTTTTATGTTTTCTTTGACAGAGGGCTTTGCTAGGTTGTTGAGAGCCTCACTACTTGCTGAAGGTGTCCTTGGTGTCTACTTTTTGGGGTTTTTTTGTTATCCCTCTCTATGGAATTGCTTTTTCATAACTGAAACGTTGAAAATAGGGGTCCTGGGAGATAAGGGGCTTGGGGAGATTGTGAAGGAGGCAAGCAGCTAGTGAGGTACCAGAATCTGGTTTTAATCAGAAAGAATCACAAAGAACTCAGCACCTCAGCACCTTCGGGGATGGGTCAGCCTGTCGGGGGGAAGGGACTGATGAGCCACAGGGATGGCCTGCTGAGTCACCCACATGGCAGGTGGAAGTGGTCCTGCTTTTAAGCCGTGTTTTGGGGGGTGGAACACCGATCCTCTCACGACATCTATGGTCTCGAGACCTCCAGTATGTCTCCTGGCACCTGGAGTCTTGCGATATCTCCGCTTCCAGAGTTCAGCCTCCTGTCCCCTCTGCGAGATCATGTGGGAGAGGGAAGGGACCCGACTTATCAATAACTTGCATTGTATTTTTTAATTCATTCTGCTGTTTATTTGTATCCTATTTGAACTCATTGATTACTTATATAATTTTTGCCTCGTTCTTACCTTTTTTCTACCTCTCTCCCTTCCACTATTCTGGTACATTTCTTTTCCTCTTTTTTTCTATCCCTGCCTCATATGAGAGAAAACATGTGGCTTTTGATTTCTGAGTCTGTTTGATCTCACTTAGCACGATATTCTCCAGTTTCATCCAATTTCAAAATAATTAAAGTGAGACTATTAGAGTGACACATGCATACCCAGGGTTTTGTTGTTAGCATTTTCATTGCTATGACCAAAATATTGGCCAAGTACAACTTAGAGGAGAGAAACTTTATTTGGGTTCACAGTTTCAGAAAGTTCAGTCCATAGTCAACAGGCGCCAAGGCAGAAACTGTGGCAGCAAGGCAGGGCAGAGGGCCACAACTTTCTCACCATGACAGTCAGAAGTAGAGAGAGGTGGGAGGGGATAAGGGACAGATATATTCCCTGAGGCCATTCTCCCAGTTACCACCTCCTCTAGCTGTGCCCCACCTCTGAACCTTTCAGACTTTAACTGTAACCCCCTGTCAAAGTAGAAGCAAATTAGTAATATACTTCCAATATACAATGACACATGGTAATCATTCCCATTCCAAAGGGAGGTATAGGGGCATACACTGGCAAGGTTATAAGGGCAGGGCTACTGGAAGCCTTTTAGAGATCACATCTCACCACCATACTGGTGGACATGTAGCTATAGGACTCTGTTTGTCCTACTGGGTTTCAGTCTTGGTTTGGTCCCATGACTGGAATCTGCAGAGGTAGGGTCTTGCTGATTCCTGAGATGCCTTCAAGGCATCTTTCCTGTTGTCTATGTACAAAGTACTTAATCCCCACCCCCTTACTTGTAGATTGATCTCAGAGGCATTCTACCTTCAAGCTATATGGTCAGGCCTTATTTTTCACATTTTGAAACAAGGTCTCACCAGATTGTTGAAAATCTTGCTACATTGCTGAGGCTGTCCTTGAACCTTGAATCTTTCTGTATCAGCCTTCCAAGTACTGGGGGATTACAGGCATGCATCACCACACCTAGCAATTTAACTTTATTTTTATGGTACTGGGGATTGAACCCAGGGTTATTCTACCTCTGAGCTATACCCTCAGACCTATTTTTTATTCATTTATTCATTCATTCTTTTTTTTCTTTCCTTACTTACTTATTTATTTATTCTTTTTTTTTTTTTTTGGTACTGGGAATGGAACCCAGGGACATTGTATTTCTGAGCTACACCACTAGACCTAATTTTTAGTCCTTTTACTTTTTGAAACAGGATATCACTGAGTTGTCAAGAGCCTCCTTAAGTAGCTGAGGCTGTCCGAGAATCTCAATCCTGTCTCAGCCTCCCGAATCCTGGGATTATAAGTGTGTGTTACCACCCACCATGCAGGGCCTGCCTGCCTGCCTGCCTTTCTTTCTTTCTTTCTTTCTTTCTTTCTTTCTTTCTTTCTCCCTCCCTCCCTCCCTCCCTCCCTCCCTCCCATCTGTCCTTCCTTCCTTCCTTCCTTCCTTCCTTCCTTCCTTGAATGGAACCCAAGGGCATTCGGCCTCCAAGCTATACCCTCTGCCCTATTTTTTATTCTTTATTTTTGAAACAAGGTCTCACTAAGTTGTGGAGGGCCTAAGTAGTTGAGGCTGTCTGCAAAGCAGGATCCTCAGGTCTCAGCCTCCTGAATGTTGGGATCTCAGCTATTTTTGAAACAGTCTTTTATTAAATTGAGGAGGCCTCACTAAGTAGCTGATGTTGACCAGGAACCTGCAATCCTTCTGTCTCAGCCTCCCAAGTACTGGGATTACAAACATGTGTCACCACACACCAAGCTCTTCAGGAACTACACTGTCCCTGTCCCGATTTCACACCCACTTTTCTGGCCAAAGTACACATTTTTAAAATCTCATTTCTATTTTGATTCCTTTCATCACAGCTAAAAGCTTCTCAGTAACACCCTTGTCACAGCCTGAAGCTTTGCTGCTTTAAAATTTCTACCACCAGGTTAATTAGTCTATAATATTTAAGATTCACATAATCTAAGAGACATGGGAAAAATGTAGACAGATTCTTCTCCAGAATATAACACAAATAGGCTCTAGACCAATCCCCTGTGGAATCCTAGCTCATGTCTGCAACCTCATGAGCAACATCTTTACTGACTGCATTCCACTCAGAGTTCCCTCCAGAATCACCCAGTAAGCTCTGTTTATCATCCCGACGCTTTTCTAGCCTGCATCTCCAGACCTTTCCAAATTCTTCCTACAATCTTGTTTTAGAGGCTTCTGAACCATGTGGTCAGGTTAGTTATAGTAGTGGCTCTGCTCTTTGGTACTTAATTCTGTTCTTTTTTTTTTTTTTTTGGCGGGTCTAGGGATGGAACCCAGCGGCATTCAACCTCCAAGTTACACCCCCTGCCCAATTTTTTATTCTTTATTTTGAAACAGGGTCTCCCTGAGTTGCGGAGGGCCTCACTAAGTAGCTGAGGCTGTCCGCGAACCATGATCCTCTGGTCTCAGCATCCTGAATGATGGGATTACAAGCGTGCACCAACTTAATTCTATTTTAATCAGCATTTGCATTGCTGTGATCAAAATACCTGACAAGCACAACTTAGAGGAGGAAGGATTTATTTGAGCTCACAGTTTTGGAAGTTTAGTCATTAGGCTTCAAGGCAGAAACTGTGGTAGCAGGTCATGGTGGAGGGATGCTGGTCTCACATCATGGTGATCAGGAGTAGAGTGGGTAAGAAGTTCTGATGCAGTCCCTAAGACTAGGCGCTAGTGACCCAGCCATGCTCCGCCTCTGAACCTTGCTGCAATGGAGGTGTGCTTCCAACACATGAGGCTTTAGGGGAGATTTCAAACCCAAACCACAGCACCATTCACAATGGCCCTATCACAGAACCATTTTAGGTGGTTATTAAGAGATGAATGGATAAGAAAAATGTGGGATATATAAACAGTAGAGTTTTATTCAGCCATAATGAAGAAGGAAATTATCTTTTTTTTTTCTTGTAAGTAAGTAGAAATACATTGAATTTTGTTTTTATTATGTTCCCAAACTGGTCATGTATTATAATCTTTTTGTGACTATTTTTGTAAGATTTGGTAATAGACTTATGTAATTTGTAAAATGAGTTGGGAATTGTTTTCTCTTTTATTTTCTTCCTCATTGTTTGGTACTGTTCACCAGGGAAATCATTTGGGTTTTGAGTTTTCTTTTTGCAAAAGGTTAGGTTAGCTAATTTAACTTAGAAGCTATATGGTTATTCAAATATTTAAAATCTCATTTTGTTTCTGTGTCAGTTTTAGAGAGTTACAGAATGTCATATTTACTACACTATCACCAATATTTGTGTGGTATAACTTTTTTCATTTTCTTTTAACATATTTCTTTATATTTGAAGTACAGCTCTTGTAGGCATGATATAGTAGTTGTGTCTTATCTCCTGATGTCTTTTAATTAGGTCCTTTATTTAATTTCTTTATATATGATGCACATTTGATCCTATTTTTGGAAGGATTTCATATCTGCAAAAATTGCAAAATTGGTTAGTAATCCCACAATCAATCCTCAAAATGCTTTTGACACTCATGTACCCAGCTGAGGTTGAATAAGGCAGCTCTACATTTCTGGTTCACTTCTTATTTTGTAAACAAGACCCTTTCCCCAGTCTATTCAGTGCCATGATTTTCCATTTGCATTATTATTATTTTGTTGTTGATGATAACTGGCTGTTTAAAATGACCCCAAGTTTAGTGCTGAAGTGTTATATAGTATTTTCAAATAGGAGGCTATCACCTACCTCATGGAGAAAATGCCTGTGTCAGGCATGGTCACTCTGAATGAGTTGTGGTGCTGTTGGTCGTGAGCTCAAGGTAAATAAATGGATGGAAATAATATGCCTTAAACAGAACATGCATGCAACAAGTTTCTGTGTCGACTAGATGACTAATGTGTTGTGCCCAAAGGTTTACAGGGAACTAACTCACACCTCCCTGAGGAGCCAGCAATTCCATATTTGTGAAGTCAGTGTTCACGATTATTTTTATGGAGCGTAACTACTGTGAATGAGAACTGAAGTTAAGGTCGTGCGTGTGTGTGTCTGCTTGGCACTCTTCTCATTTCTTTAGGGACTATTGACTATTTTTGGGTACTCCATTTAATGACTGTTCTTAGTGGTTACATTTGCAGTTAGAACATACCTCCTTAACTTACCCTTGTCTACTTTTTTTTTTTTTTTTTTTTGAGGTACTAGGGATTGAACCCAGGGGCATTTTTCCTCCAAGCTATACCCCCAGCCCTATTTTTTAATCCTTTTTTTGGAAACACGGTCTTACTGACTTGCAGAGGTCCTCGCTAAGTAGCTAAGGTTGGCCACGAACCTGCAATCCTCCTGTCTTAGCCTCCCAAATACTGGGATCACAAGCGTGCACCACCATGCCTGGCTTTACCCTTATCTACTTAAGAGTTAATATTATACCCACTTGCCCTCAAAATGCAGGAACTTTGCAATAATGAAGTACCATTTCCACCCTATTTACTGTTCTATGCTTGTTTTTTTGTTTTTTGTTTATAACTATATTCTAAGCTCCATGATGTGTTATTCTAGTATTAAGTAGCCAGTGCCTTCTAAGGAAATTAAGGGAACATTATAAGATAATTAAAAGAGTTTTTTTTTTTTGTTTCAGTATTGGGGATTGAACCCAGGGTCTCATTTATGCGAGGCAAGCATTATACTTCTGCTCTACATCCCCAACCCATTCCCAGTAAGAACTCTTTTTGTTCTTTATATTTATCTACATACTTACCACTTCCAGGAGTCTTCATTTCTTTTGGTAGATCCTAGTGTTTAATCTGATGTCATTTTCTGGGGATACATTTTTCTAGTTTTGCCTATCTGCATATGTTTTGCTTTCTAGTTTTAAAGGGTGTTTTAGTTGTTTTGGAGTGATAGTTTTCTTTTAATTAGGCCCTTTTTATTCTTTTAATTTTATTCTTTTAATTAGGCCCTATTTATTTTAGATATTGTTGCATTTTTCCTCTGGCTTTTTATTTTTTCTCTGATAAAAAAAATCAGCCATCATTAATATTGTTGTTTCCTTCTAGTTACTTCCAAGATCTTTTTTTTGTTTTAGCAGTTTATCTGTGATGTGTTGAGGTTCATTTGTGTTTATATTGGTCCTACTAATTGTTCACCAAGCTTTTTGGGCTTAGATGTTAGTATTTTATGTTAAGCTTGGAAGTTTATTGTCTCTTTTAATATTTTTTCTGCTTTAACTTCACTCCCCCACACATCTCCTCTTATATACACGTTATACTGCTTGCTATTATCTCAAGGATTTAAGAGAGTTTGTTCATTTTTTTCCAATCGTTTTCCTTCATTTTTCAGTTTGAATAATTTCTCTTGGTCTTTCAGTTCACTGACCTGGTCATTTTGTGTACTGTTAAAGTCATGCCATGGATTTTTTTATTTTAGTTTTTATTCTTCTCTGTTCTTGAAGTTTCATTGTTTTTATTTCACTTTGTTTCACTTTCATTCTTGAAGGGTAGTGTTGCTGAGCAAACAGTGATAGATGACAGTTGTGTTTTTCCCATACTGTGAGGACAGCATTTTACTGTCATTGCTGGTAAGACTTCTGGATCAGAGCCAATCATAATGATCTGCTCTCTCTCTCTGGCCATTTTAAAGTCTTCCCTTTGGATTTATTTTGCAATCTACTTCAATGTGCCAAGATGTACAGTTTTATTTAAATTATACTGCTTAGTACATATTATGTATCTTGGATTTAGAATCAAATCTTTGATCTGTCACTTAAAATTCTTAGCTTCTATCTCTTCACATATTACTTCTCTTTATCCTCAGTATTGTCCTGGAACTTATATAGCCATTTGTGAGTTCCTGTTGGCTTATTTTTTAATGCCTTTCTGTGACTCTATACTATCTTACATTTCCTAATGCTAATTAATTTCTTCAGATATGGCATCTAGTTTGGTCATCCTTTTTTGGGTATATCTAACTTATTGTTGAACACATTTGGCTTTTATTTTAAATGGCTAAATTTTTAATTTCTAAAAGCAGTGTTTTATTTTTTTTTGAGCTGATCAGCTTGATTAATTTTTTAATTTCCTCATTAAAAATTCCTTTGTTATGTTTTTTTATTTTTAGTACTTTTGAGCTATACCCCCAGCCCTTTTAGTTTAGTTTCTTATTTTGAAATAGGGTCTAAGTTGCTGAGGCTGATCCTTCTGTCTTAGTTTCTAAAGTCCTGGAATTATAGGTATATAATGCCTCCACACTTGGCTCAGAATTCCTTTATTTGAGTAGTTTATATGTAGTTATTTAATATTCTAATAGGCTAGGGCAGTATCTGTAGTTTTCCTTCTGCTGACTCTCACTCATCAAGACTTCTCTATGTATATGGCAATTTTTTTTATTATGAGCTTATTATTTTTTCATATTTGGTCTCTGATAGTTCTGATGACCTCAAATGGAGATTTTTTTTTTCTCAAGAGATTATTTTACTGTACTCTACCAAGGAATAGGGAATGCTTTTGTCTTGAGTGACTTGGGCCATTTAGCAGAATCCTAGTGCTAAATATAGGCATCTTGTGTTGTGTGAGGAGCAAGAACTACCTCACAATCAACTGACCAGCTGTTTTTTTTTTATTATTATTATTCCAACTTCACCGTAGTGCCCCAGCCCCTCTTGAGCTGCCTCCTGGCTTCCCTCCTGCCAGCCCTCTTGGTGCTGCATGGGGTCTGCTGAGTCAGTTACCAGAGTTCTTGCCTGCTCCCTGTTTTCCAACTCTTGCGATTCTATTGCTTTGTTTCCTTTCTCACTCTTTCTCTACCTGGTTTTATGTATTTTAAAATCCCTCTAACCACACTTCTACTGGTATTTTGGGGAAGAGTAGAAGTAAACACATGATTAATCCACCATTTCATTCAAAAGCTTCCTATTGGGTTTAAATTTCTGGATTAACTGCTAGTGATATTGTAGATAAGAACTCTCCATCTCACATCCTAGACACCATGCTTGTGAAAACTGCAATGATAGTAGTGAGCAATGTACTTACAGCAGTGCGTGTAAGTACATTACTCACTACCATTATTGCAGTTTTCCAGACACGAATAACATGATTGGTGATGAAATTAAACTATATGGAATTGAGACCAAGTATTTGAACCAGACTGTATCTTATCAAGTCTTGGGAAAATACCCAGATTAAGCTATATTACAACAGAGTCTCAAGAGTGCGGTTCAGCGAGGATGGATCTTGCCTGATCAAAGGTAATACAAGGCTGTGGGTCAGGGGCTCCTGCCACCAGGGAGGCTATCCTGCCTGCCAGATGCTTGGGTCCCCACAGGCCAGGATCACATCAAATATGAGATCAGCTTCTTAGATGTCTTCAGGATGCCTACAGCACTTGTGAAGAACAGGTAGATGAGCTGTGGCGTCTAGACTGGCAACCTGGTCCCGACATGATGATTGCATCATGTTACATTGCAGTGGACACAGAATTTCCAGGTGTCATGGTGCCACCAATTGGCGGATATTATATTACTATAGATTACCAGTATCAACTATCCAGTTGGGCCTTATATTCATGATTGAGAAGGAAGAATGTCCTTCTAAAACCAATGCTCGGTAGTTCAACTTTAGATTAACCCCTACTGAGGACATGTGCTCCTGAGAGTCCATCGACCTTCTTGCTTCCTGCAGGCTGAAGTTTCAGAATCATGAAGAGGGAAAGGACCGACATGGTGCACTTGCATAGCTGCTTATGACACTAGGAGCAGCTTCCTGTGATGTCACATGGCTTTCATATCATAGTGGCTGTGATTTTGTCCACATGATAAAGGTGCTTACAGATTCTCCTTTGTCTAAGAAAAAAAAGCTTGAAATATTTCATATTGGGAACCTTTTCTTCACATTTATTTATTTATTTTGCTAGGGATTGAACACAGGGGTGTTCTACCCTCAAGATACACACCCTGTTCTGTCTTGCTAGGTTGCTAAGAGTCTCACTGAATTGTGGAGGCTGGCTTCGAACCTGTGATCCTTCTGTCTCATCCTCTTAAGTACTGGGATTACAATCCTGTGCCACCACACCCTGCTCTTGCCATTTATTTATAATGTGGAATACTTGTTGGAGAATTGCAAACACCTTGAGGAAGGGCTTTAGGAAGTTTCCAGTCAGTTGGATTTGCAGGAACTGAAACGCAGCAGTAGCAGGCAGGCTCATGTTCAGTGCTGGTGGACATTCTTCAGGATGCAGGAGGTTTTTTGAGGACAATATTGACACCAGCTGCTGGCAGCTCTGTGTCCTAAGCACAGAGTGGCCAGCACAGAATGAGAATGTGGACTCTGACTGGGAAAAGACGAGCATCCTTGGGGATGCTCAAAAGTGTGTGGAGTGATTGCTGCAGGCTCTGCAGGGTGTGCCTGATCCTAGATGGTGCTTCCTGTGCACTTACCTTCCAAGAGAAAATGCTGCTTTTGAGTAAAACTGTAACCACTGTATGCACTGAACAGAAAGACTGGTTTTACTGAAGACCAAAGATGTCATTATTTTAGATCCACAAGAGAAGAGTTTGCTCTGTATCTGTAATCAAGTCTGCCATTCTTTGTCTCCACATCTGTCCTCTCCACTTGCCTGCTGCCACTAGCATCAGTAGCTCATTTGACCCCTTTTTAGTTATTATTCTTTTGGGAGTACTGAGGATTGATCCCAGGGATGCTCTACCACTGAACCATAGATCCCTGGCTCTTTGAAAAATTACTGTTTGGAAACAGGGCCTAAGTTGCCTTGTTTGGCCTCAAACTGGCAATCCTCGTTTCTGAGCCTCCTGAGTAGCTGGGATTACAGACATGCACCACCATGCCTGGCTGCTTTGACACCTTTAGTAATATCCCAAACAAGTCGGAAACAAGTAAAATGTACATAACTCTTAAAAAAAATACTGAAATGAGCTTTATTTTGGATCCTTTCTGTTTATTTAATCATTTCTTAGCACATTGCAATGAGGTGCTCTTTCATCACGGAGAGGAAAATTCTTGCCTGCAGGCGTTGGCATGGTTTTATTGTAAAGAATGGGGAAAGGGACTCTGTTGCTTTTTTCTCTTGACCTGGTTTCTCTTGTCTTCTTAAGTGTACCTTAGCATTGTAGGTATCTATGAGACATTTTTATTTTAAGGAGCAGCCATTTACTTCAGTGCTTGTTTTAGGAGTAGAATGTTTATTTTCTTGCTTGAAGAAGTGAGCCGAGCAGCGGTTGTTCGACAGGGTCCCAGGCACGGCCATGCTACCCTTGCAGCCCTCTCCTCTGCACGCCGGCCTCCTGTCCCCTTGTGGCCAGGGGCTTTCTCATCCTCACATTATTTTTCTCTGTTTTGTGTTGTCTGCTTGTGGTTCTCACCTCTTGATGTCCGTGGCCTTGCTTGTGAATATTTGAGGATTGTTCCTCTTCGTGCATTTTTTCAGGTGTGTCTTCTTGGAAGTGCCTAGTTCCTGGTGTGGATTCTGGCCCATTGTGTCCAGGTTTCACCTGCTGTCTCACACGTGAGCTTCTCCCCAGCAGCACCTGGCTTTCTTGGGCACGCCTGTCTGCATGTTGGTGGCAGGAAGGTGATTGCTGTCTCTAAGGAGGGCATGCCTCACATGTGCACTTCTGGTCTGTTTAAAATGCCTCTTAGAGGCACAGGGGCATAAAAATAAAAGCCCTTCAGCCTAAAAACGAGTGATAGAAGTGTTCAGGGAATTGAAAATGTCTGTGCTATTTATTCTTGTGTGAAATTTATCTAATCTTATGCATACTCGGAATTTCTTTGTTTCTGGGATTCTAGCCAAGGAGGAAATACGGGTTTGCAGTCATAGAGCTTTTAATCTCAGAGACTTACTGGTCCAGTTTATTGAAATATCAATATTCATAAAAACATCTTCAATTAAGTAAAAACAAATTCTTATGTGTATGAATTAGTAATACAAGAAATAGCTTTAGGAACCATTTCTGAAAAACTCATTATATGTAATCAAATGGAAAAAAATCCTAGCATGTGTGTGGATGGCAGACCATTACCTTGTCATCTGCATACAACTGTGCAGTTTGCAGACACTTCCCACATTCATTACAGCATTGTTCTTTTAGAATGTTAAGTTGGAACACAGGCAGCAGAGGGACATGAGCAGCTGTGCTAGCCACAGTAGCTGTGCAAGGCTGGGCCAGTCTTCACGGCTGGCTTGCTGACTCAGAGCCTGGAATGGGGTGGGGCTTGCTGCTGGCCACCTGTTCTGGCCTTCACACGTCAGCCCTCAGTCCTGCATCTTGGTGTCCCCTTAGGATCTAGCTCAGTGGGCTGTGAGGATTGCTTTATGTGCAGAGGTGGCCTGTGGTGTGGTGAGCTCTGTAAATGTGTCTCTGCACAGGTTGCCAGCACTGATAGCAAACCTGCCTCCAACCAGGTCCTGGTTCTGTGTCTGGTGCTTGTTTAAATGTGTTACTTTTTTTTTTTTTTTTTTGCATATTTGGGATTGAAGCCAGGGGCATTCTACCTTTGAGCTATACCCCCAGCCCTATTTTTATTCTTTATTTTGAAAGAGGGTCTCACTGAGTTGCAGAGAGCCTCATCAAGTAGCTGAGGCTGTTTGGGAACCTGCAATCCTCCTGTCTCAGCCTCCCACATACTGGGATTACAAGTGTGCCTTCACTGTGCTTGGCAAATGTGTTACTTTTGACAGTTTATGAAGTTTATGGTGTGTTTACTAACTTCTAATTTCCAGATGAGCAGAACACTGAAATTGCCACAAATTATTACATTGAAGCCACACATTTGCTTTTGTAAGATAAATTTACTTGGAATATTTGAATTTTTTTTTTTTTTTAGTGGTACTGGGGTTTCTGGAAACCCTTCTACCTCTGGGTTATATTCCCAGACTTATTTATATATATATATATATATTTTTTTTTTTGGAAACAGGATCTCTTAAGCCAGCATGGCTGGCTTCGAACCTGCGTGATCCTCCTGTCTCCGCCTCCCAAGTGCAGGGATTACAAGCGTGCACCATGCCCAGCTGGAATATTTGATTTTTAAAGAGATGAGAAGTGTCGAAATGATGCCTGGCTATAAATTCTATATTAAATTTCACCATTTATTTCTTCCTTTCAGATATCAATTTGTGCTATGTATATTTATTTCTTTAAAATGTAAGTTTAATTTGTGGTACTGTGTAATTTTTTAAAAACTGGTTAAGTAAAGAAAAGTGAAAGTTCTCTGGTGATTCTAGACCTACTTCCTCCTGACAGCCACTGTTAACAGTTTGGGTTCTCTTTCTCTCTCTCTGTCTCTCTTTGTCTCTGTCTCTGTCTCTCTCTCATGCACACACACACACACATGTGTGAGTGTTTGCTCATATACACAGCCTGCTGGTGCTAGAAGCAGCTCTGAGAGCTGTCACCCCTGTGCCTGGGGTCAGAAATGGGGCCTCTGTGTCACTGCAAACATTGTGTGTTGTCTGCTCAGATGGTAATTATCACCCATGCTACTGTCGGTACTGTGGCTAACAGCTGCTTCTTTCTGTGTCACTAATCCCTTGAAATGTTGTTCTACACAGCCTTCCCTGGAAGAATCCTTAACTCAGTATAAAGCCCTCACTTCATGGGGGATGATGTGAGTAAAGGGGACCACACTGCTCCAGTGCACAGCCACATTCTCTGACTTTCCTTCTATCAAGGCCGACTCCTGCCTTAGAGTGAGTGTCCTCTTGCCGATGAGATTTCTGGATCTTTTTTGTAAACAGGTCTTCAGTTGGCCAGATCCTGCTTGTATCCCAGTCCTGTATAAATCCCTGTCTTTCCTGGAGTGGTCCTAGTGCAGGCTCAACTAGGAATTGAGCTTCTGAAAAATAATGTTGTATGAAAATGATTTTGAAAAAGAAGTGATTGAGGGTTCATCTAATACCATAGTTAATCAGAACTAGGAAGCAGTAGAACTAGGAACCATTAGAAAAGTTTATCTTAGCTGGGTTTAGTGGTGCATACCTGTAATCCTAGTACTTGGGAGACAGGAGGATTGTAGGTTGGAGGCCAGTGTCAGCAAGATAGCAAGACCTTATTTCAAAATGAAAAAATGAAAAGGGCTGGGGTGCTGATTAGAGGTAGAATGCCCCTGGCATCCATGCACCTCACAGATGGGACACTGTTTACTCCTGTGGGACTAATTGGGACTAGAACCTGTTAAAAGCAAACTCAGAAGCCCCTGGCAGTCTTACTACAGTGTCAGGAAGTGTTCTCTGTACACATTCTCTGCATTCACATAGCCTGCAGTCTTCAGGAGGCACTCAGAGTGGGCTACACTAGACCAGTTATTTGTCTATCATTCTGATCTGGTAGGACCAAGAATTAAAGCCATCATGAAAGGACAGGGAAACTCAGTTTTCAAAGAACTCACCTATGTACTATTCGGTTGTAAATGTTGCCAAAGTACTTTAGAACCCATTGCCTGCTTTGCCAAGGTAAAAATGGCTTCCACATTTACAGAGGGTAATTCTGATGCTGACTAGGAGAAGAGGCATAAAGACTTAACACTAAGAGGATGGAGAGATGGCTAGAAAAGAGGGACTCCAAAGAAATAGAAGAACTATCATCAAAATAAAACACAAACATCACAAAACCTGGGCCATGGAAAACTCAGAATGTAAGAAAACTTCAGTAGAAAAGATAGGCTGGAGAAAAGAGAACATCTAAAGAGTGTGGTCCAGAAAATGAATCACACGTACCTCTTTCTCCTCCCCACTAGAGGATTGATCTGGTACCAATCTGTACCAACCTGGCAAAGGCACAACGGATATGAGAGAACACCTTGGAAATCTATTCCTGACCCAGTCTAGAGCGGCGGTGTTGACTGCAGAGAAGTGCTGAGCGCTCAGCACCGTGAGAAAGCTACATGATGAGAGCCACAAGCACACTGAGGACATCAAATCAGCTGGATGAGAAAGTGTGGCGCTGCAACCCAGGGGGCGGACACGAGTCCCCCAAGCTGACTCTTCCTGTATTTCAATTATTTTGGGGTGCTGGGGATCAAACCAAAGGCCTTGTGCGCACTAGCCAAGTGCTCTACCACTGAGCCACATCCCTGGCCCGCTACGCTGACTCTTTTAGTGAGAGAACTGCCTAGGACCAAGCACAGACATTATGTGCACATGATCAGAAAATGACTATAAGTGAATATCTCGAATCCTCAAATCTTAAAACATGTTTTAAGCACTTCAGTGACACTCAGAGAGTTTTGGATTCAGGAGTATTTTTAATGAGAGATTCTGAACAAGTACAGTCTTTGTAAATATCCTCCAGTCTGAAATCTGGAATCCATCTGGTCCCAAGCATTCCATGTAAGGGATATTCAGTCTGTACTCATTTTGCTTAAATACTTACTATGTTTCAAATTCATGCATCTCCCTTTCCCTAAATACCTGGCAAAGAAATCCTAAGACCTTTATAAAAATCTTTACTTCACAGAAAGCTCTACTGAACAAGTTGCTACGGCCTTACTGGTGCTCTCTACATCCTAAAGCACAGGCTGTTTAGAGTTCTACAATTCTGAAAATCTTCCCTATTACGTTTAACAGTCTCAGGCAATAGCTTGTCTTAATAATCCTCTTGTTCACAAATTAATGCAGACATTCAGAAAGTTGAACATCCCCTGAGAAGCAAGGATCTACTAAGCTCCTTCTCTATCCTCCTCCCTTAACACCTTCCCCTGTAGTTGGCTCCAGGCACATCTCCTTTCTCTCTTTTCATCCTAGAACTATATGTTTACTATGGTAGATGCTCTAGCTAATTTACCCATCTATTGTTACAACTGATTTTATTATCAGAGATTCAACCATCATAAGAGAACCTTAGTGAGGAAAGTCCAAGCAGACATACAGATTATCAGAACATAATGGACCTAATCAATAACAGAGGCAAAAACTGGTGCCAAGAGGGTTGACCAGGTATACTGCTGTCCTTAAAGAATGTGCCACCACAGGGCCCAAGTGCCACACAATTCAGCCAACTGCTGACTACTCTCAAAACTAAAACGGAACACAAAAACTGGAATATGAGAAAACCCTATTATTATATTTTCTTTAACGATGTGAAAATACCCCAAACTCTCACTAAGAAAAAACAGGCATTGAGCCTAAAGAAGGTTCAATAACCCATGACCACTATATCCATCAAAATTTAGAAGTAAACTTAAAATTACCACAATTTTGGCTTCCCAAAATGTAGGTATGTATGTATGTATGTATGTATGTATGTATGTATGTATTTTTGTGGTACTGGGAGTGGAACCCAGAGGCTTTCTATCTTTGGGCTATACTCCCAGACCTATTTTATATTTTATTTGGAAACAGGGACTCACTAAGTTGCTGAGAGCCTCACTAAGTAGCTGAGGCTGGCTTCGAACCTGCACGACCCTCCTGTCTCAGCCTCCCAAGCATTGTTTATGATGTAACTAAGCAACTCACGTTCTCAATGAATTAGATATTAGACAGCATAAGAAAATCATTGAAGACATTGTGCAGGCGACAGTCTGTGGCTTTTGATTCTCCAATTAGCCCATCCACTTGCTTCTTGATTTCATGGGTTCGAGAGATAGTCTGCTGTGAGCATTCCTGTAGGAACTGTAGTAGCTATTTTGAAGATCAACACATATCAACATTTTATTCATCTATTCTGTGTGCCAAAACAAAGAAGAATCAAAGATATGGAGGACTGAACCCAAAGGCATTCTAACTATGAGCCAAACCTCCAGTCCTGTTTTATTTTTATTTTGAAACAGGGTCTGACTAGGTTGATGAGTCTCACTACTTCTTGTGACTGACCTCAACACAGAGATTCTCCTGTCTCAGCCTCCCAAGTACTGGCATTACATGGATGTGCCACCAAGCCCGACATTCCTGCACTTTTGTTGGTGTGGGATGGTAAAGGAATGATGGCTTTGACAGTATTCAGCCACTAAAAAGCACATCAAATTAACAGCCAAAGGACACTTGCTATCTCTTATCTAAAGGAATTTTAATGTTTTGTTTGGTTGGCATTCTACAGGGATCACATGTAAGATAACAAAACACTCCTCAAATCTCATTCATCTGTGAGCTCAAAAAGACCCACTTCTGGATAGCCACACAATGCTAGGCGACCCCTGAAGAGTGCAACCCTCAGGAATGGATGTGCCCAATAGAGCGGAGCTGAGTGCAGCGCTAGGACGCCCACAAATGGAAGAGAACCCCGCATTGGGCAGGTTGAGGCCCTGTGTCCTGGCACCTTGGCATTTTCCAGGGCCCCGGGCCAGGGACGGGGCGGGAAGGGGGCATGTTGCTGCTAAAAAGGGCAGGCGGCGGGGGCACGGCATTCGGGGTGCAGGCCCTCCCGCCCTCCGCCCAGGTGCCCGTGTCGCCTCTCACGCCCGCGTCTGCCGCCAGCGCCCAGCTCTGGCTGCTCCTGCGGATCTCCTCCACCGACCAGGGCCGCTCCCACACGGGCTCCGAGACGGCCGCCCGCTCCCCATCGGGGTTGAGGGGTTCATCTGGAGGGAGGAAAGGGAAGAGGGGCTGAGCCAGGCGACCGGGATGGCAGCCATGCGGCGAGTCGCTCTCACAGCCCCAGCTGCTCACCATCCCGCAGCAGCTCTGTGGATCGACCGCACTGGATGCTACTCAGGTGACATGGTGCCCCTCACATGAAGGGATGCGCACGTGACCGGCTGAGGGCGCTGCTGCCTCGCTCAGGGTCGCGGGGAGAACTCGGGCTTGGGTGTTCTCCTTGCCAGCAAAGTGGGCTAATGGCGGCCAGCAATCGGTGCGGTTTGTATTGTAGGAATGCAGGAAGAAAAGTCTTCCCCAGCCTGAGGTTTTAGTTAAGAAAGCCCTTGCCAATATTAGAGTTAAGGGATATTATATAAGGTTAGGATAAGAAGGTAGCAGTTTGTGTAAGCAATGAATTGAATAAATGGGCAAACTTCTTACTTCTGTTATAACCTGCTTAAGACTCTGGCTGAGGTACCGGAGATAAGTGTCAAGAGATAGCCGTTTGTCCAAGCAGAGGAGATAGCCATTTGTTTCAGACAGGGGTGATACGGAAGGAATGTTGGAAGCCATAAAAGTTATCTGAAGGGAAACATTTGCCAGCTAGGGGCGGCTCCTGAAGCAGGGGCGCACATCCCCCCAGCCATAGGGAAGACAAAGGAAACCCTTGGTGGGCAATGACGTAGGGAGGCAGCTCTGTGAAACCATTTGCTGTAATTCAAATGGATGTGTGATTGCTTTAAACTTAGCGGTTGTACCTGTTTACCAGTTTAATTGATTGGATGTATCTTTTGCAGGCTTCTCTTTGGCGGGCTCTGGTGTGTGTGCCCACCCCCCACTCCGGCTATAAAGTTAGAGGGAACCAGAGGCTAGGGGCCACCGGACTACGACTGATCCCCCCCCCCATACACACACAGGTGAGTGCCGTCGATCCGGGAAGGCCCCTTGCCGGTGAGGAACATGCTGCAGCATTAAACCCTGCTTGGAATTACATCCTTTGTGTACTCTCCGTTATTTGGGAAGGTGAGCATATCTCGAACTCTTCAGTATCCTCTGGAGCTGGAGAATCCTGGATATCCTGGGCAACAACATCTCCTGATAACCTGCTCCATTCTAAAGTTCACTGAGCAGGGTCGTCTTAAAAATGCTCGCTTCTTGGCGTTGTCCTAAGTTTCAGCGCCAAACTTCCTATGACAGGCAAAAATCCACTTAAAAGCATCCTGGACCCATCTAGCTCCCGGCTGGTACTCACTAATTCCGTTATTCTCTCTGTGTCTATAAGAGAGTTTAATTGGTGCATTGTAGTTATACATCATGGTGCGATTCAAAATGATACTTTATACATGCACACATCACGAGGGAGAGAAGTGGATTTGCATAGACAGGAACTGACAGGCACTGACTGAGTCATTCAGGCAAATAAAAACGACAGGAGATGTGTCCAATTAGCCCTGTTCTTCTAGTCTTGGAAAGGCAGTCCCCATTCTTGCCTAAGGCCAGTGTCTAGCCTGTTGTTGATAGAATTACATCTTCCTTCTGCGGGATGGAGCTTTCAACTTCCTCTTGCACTTTTTCCACTGGTCTTTTCACATGTACCCCTCACTCCCACTGGGTACACAACCTCTTGCATACTAGGCATGCACTTTTTTTCTTTTTTTGTACTGAAGATTGAACCCAGGGACATTTCAACTCTGAGCCACATCCCCAGGCCTTTATATTTTTTATTTGGAAACAGATTCCCTGGCGTCAAACCTTCCATTCTCCTGTCTCTGCCTTCCAAGTACTGGGATTACTTAAATACAGGTCTGTGCCACAGCACCTGGCTGACCCAGCCCAAATGTTTCTAAGTAGCACATTTTTGTGAGTTTTTCATGTTCAGAGAGAACTTACACTGTCATAACCATGATGAGAATTCAAATCAACCTACCTGTTATCCAATATATTAAAACTCGGCTCAAGCTTATTTTGATAAGTTAACTTTTTTTTTTTTTTTTGACAGTGCTGGGGTTGGAACCCACGGGCACTCTACCTACAAGCTATGCCCCTGTCCTATTTTTATTTTGTATTTTGAAACAGGGTCTCACTGAGTTGCAAAGGGCCTCACTAAGCAGCTGAAGCTGTCCTGGAACCCAGATCCTCCTGTCTCAGCATCCCAAGTACTGGGAATATAGTGTGCGCCACCACACCCGGCTAAGTTAACAATTTTAAATAACTATAAAAAGAGTTGGAAGTTCAAATCTGCTGCAAGTCTTTAGATTTTTGGCACTGTATGACTTTTAATAACACTTCCATACATGATCTCAGTTTATGTTTCAATAACATAATCAATACGATTGCCTTAAAAGAGGTCACACTTTTCAGGGAAAATAACAGGGTTCCATATCTGAAGATTATTTGTTCAAGTTTTTATTTTAATATTTTTGTACTGGAATTGAACTTGAGTGTATTATTCTATCTCCAGGCTACACCCCCTGTCCTATTTTTTTTTTAATTTTGAAACAGGGTTTGAGGCCAGCCGCAGCAACGTAGCAAGACCCTCAGCAACCTAGTGAGACCCTGTTTCAAAACAAAATTAAAAAGGAGCTTGGAGGTAGAATGCCCCTGGGTTCAATCCCCAGTACCTCCCTCCCACACATGAAGTTAACATTAATACATTATTATCAAACAGTCTATAGACCTCATTCGAATTTCATCACTTGTTTCATGTGTTTTTATGGGTCAGAAATTCCTTCCAGAACCATAGAGTATGTTTGTAATTCCTGGCAGACTCTTAATCTGCAAATGCTACTGCTTCTAAGCTTTGGAAAGGGGCCTTTATAACCCATTTTACAGTACAGAAAGAAAACTATCTGTGTTTCTAACGTCAGAAACACTATATATACATGTATTTATGTTATGTAAATCATAGACACCTATGCAAAGTATACATGGCTACCCATTTCTTCCTTCAATCTCTTGTTCTCTGTGTGCTAAACCATCTTTATCTTTTTCTTTTTAACCACTTGCTCCACTTCACATCTTCTTTGTCTCTTCCGATTTTGTGACAATATTTACACCAGAACCATCACTGTAAAAAGTGGTTTGTTGATTTACTTAATGCAAATGCATAGTGATGCACTTTTGTAATCCTAATACTTGGGAAGCTGTGACAAGACGATCCCAGGCCCAAAGCCATTCTGGGTACCTTAGTGAAACCCTGTTTCAAAATAAAAAACAAAAGGGCTGGAATGTAGCTCAGGTTTAGAATGGTAGAAAGCACCTGGGTTCAATCCCCAGTAAACACACACACACACACACACACACACACACACACACACACACACTCACACACACTACATTAACCTTGTTTTTCTTGCAGAAGTTAATGCATAAGTACTTTTGCCATTTTTCTTCACTGTAGGAAACTAATCAAAAACCTCCAACACCCTGCCCAAACTAACTAGAGTTAATACAATGAATACAATCCTATAACCAGAATTCAGATAAAAAAGAAACATGCTGATCCCCCTGGAGGCCCCTCTTTCTTCTTCTCACCTAAGGGTATCCTTGCCCAGACTCCTGATATCACAGGTTAATTCCATCTATTTTTTGTGCTTAACAGAAATAGGATGGCATGTCCTCATTTTGTTTCCCCTAAGAGCTGACCCCAGACAAGGACTTTACTCATGCCATTGATTGGAGGCACAGGGATCACTGTGTGAGGTGCCAGGACCTGAGCCAGGACACAGGAGGCAGCAGCCAAGGGGGTATGTTAGGAGGGAAAGCCTGTGGGAGGCTGGAGCTTATGCCCACAGGAAAGCTCTGGAAAACTGCCCAGTCTACTCCCTGGGACTGCCCTTCTCAGGGGGAAAGAGCGGGGCTATTTGCACACCCAGTCACAAATTGTCCCACTAATGTCCTTTTCCTGCTCCAGCACCCACCCCAGGTCCTGTTCTGCATTCAGATGTCATCTCAGCATTTGGGAGGCTGAGACAGGAGGATGGTGGTTCCTGGATAGCCTCAGCTACTTACTGAGGCCCTTTGCAACTCAGTGAGACCCTGTTTCCAAATTTAAAAATAATTTAAAAACAGGGCTGGAGTATAGCTCAGACGTAGAATGGCCCTGGGTTCCATCCCCAGTACCACAAAAAATAAATAAATACATTAATTAATTAATTAATTAATTAATAGAAAAAAGAAAAGAAAAAAGGGATGTATGTCTTCAACCCACTTTCACCTTCTCAGTCTTTACATTTTTTCAAGGCCCAGCTCTCATCTGGGGGCAGAGAGAACCAAGGGTGGAATTTCAGATATTGTTCAAGCTATAGAGAAATGGATGAAAAAATGAATAATGAATTTTGGCATAATCCAGTTTCCTTTTTTATGTTCCTAGGAGTTTCTTTGGGCCCATTAGATCCTGGAACTCTTTTAGATGAGTATAATCATGGAGTTTATAAAGTGCTTTCACACTTGCTTCTTTGACTCTTATGTCATGCCAGGCATGGTGGCGTGCACCTGTAATTCCAGTACTTGGGAGGCTGAGACAGAGGATCACAGGTTTGAGGCCAGCATCAACTTAATGAGATCTTGTTTCAAAATTTTAAAAAATATTTTTAAAGGGCCAGGGCTGTAGCTTAGTGCTAGAATGTCCCTGTGTTCCATCTCCACACCATATATATCTTAGAGAAAGCATGCAACTCACCTAAGTTTTTCAAAACCTGGTGAGTCAGCATTCCAAAGTAATTAGTAAATTGGCTAAGTTCGTCAGCCATTGTTGGGTTTCAATTTGGCTTCCCCATATCAGTGGCTTCCCTTTCTGAATGTGTTTCTCCATTTGTAACATAGATCCATCAATGAAAAGTCTTCAGGGTTGTTCATAAGGTTCAGGCAACACAGATGAACTTCCCCCTTGTTCCACATTGGGAATGCCACGTCTCCTTTCTCATTCTCACTCCAATTCAATGTCTTCCTCAGGGTATCAAAGGGTCTCTCAAGAAATGCCTCTGGCAGGTTCCACCTGAAGGAAGCTCATGTTTGCCAGCGGTAGGAGCTGTAAATGCCACTGCCTTCCTGAGCATGTGAACACAGATCAGCGCACAGATGGAACAGGTGGTTGACCCGGTCAGGCCAGTGAGTGCAGGGAGGAAGGAAGTGGAGGAGGTGTTCTTGGCACAAGTTCCAAGCATCCTAAGGCAGGTCTCTTAGTACATGAGGAGAATTAGGGAGATGAATTCAAGCACGTGCAACATTTTCCTTAAACAGCAATGAGTGTGAAATGTCACGTCCTTTACAGTTTCCTCTTTGTGGCATATACTTTCATTCTGTAGGGTGATAAGAGCTGCTCTTGCCCAGGGTCACACTGACTGACCTTTACAAGTCCTTGCCCAATAAAGGACTCCACCCCAGCTCTACCTTTTTCCAAAATCAGATCTCTCCTCAAATACCATGCTGCTTGTCATCCTTTCTAATCTAGAACTGGAGCTCCCTTTGCCCTACCATTAGGACCTGGATGGTAAATGTCCCCAAAGGCTCACAGGCTAAAGGCCTGGACCCCAGCTTGTGGTGCTTTTGGAGGTGGTGGAATCTATAAGAGGTGGGTCTAGTGGAAGGAAGTTAGGTCTTTAGGGGACTGCCTTAAAGGGGATGTTGGGCCTCAGGCTCCTCCTATCTCTGTCCTTGTTTCCTGGACACCAACATAAGAGGTCAACCTCCTCTGCCACACCCTCCAGCCGTGCTGCACTGCTAAACTACAGATCCCCACAACCCTGGACTGAGGTCTCAGAAGCCATGAGCCCAATTAAAGTTTTCTAGTTGATTAGCTCAGGTATTTTGTCACAGTGTTAGCAATTTGAATGACAAACCCACACTGTTTAAAAGGATTGCTTCCATCTAATAGAGCTGCAAAACTTGGCAAGTGCAGGACCAAGCCTGCACTACCAAGGTCTAGTACAGACACTGAAAGCCCACCTGGAAGTCCTGGGAGAGGAGAAAAGGTGACAGATGGGGAACTTTCTCTGATCATGAAAATAGCTCCTGTTACTGTATTCGATGCACAATAAACACCCAGGTTAAGGAAACAACCCCTTTTTCTCCCCAATTACCCTCACACCATCTGGGCAGGCTAGCGGCTTCTACTTTTACCTATAGATTCAGTTAACTTTTTGGTTTTTTGGCACTGGGGATTGAACCCTGGGGCATTCTACCTCTGAGCTACACCCCCAGCCCTTTTTATTTTTCATTTTGAAACAGGGTTTTGCTGGTCTGGAACCTGCAATCCTCCCATCTCAGCTTCTCAAGTACAGGTATATGCCACCATGCCTAGCTGAGTCAGTTAACTTCAATTACAAACAAACCTCCTTAAGACACATATAGACCACTTAAAAAAAGTTTTGCTTTTTCCAATATTAAGTTATGAGATATTTTGGAGCCAGAACTTGACAAATAGCCCTTTAAATTTGAGGAATGATTCATCTGAGTTGCTGAAAAACACCGACTCATTCAGAAGAGTCCTTTGCACTTGTCTCTACCGTGAGTGAACTTCCATTATCCAGTGGCTGTCAAAGATGACTGGGGGTGACATGTCACTAAGGCATCTTCCCAACCTAGCTGGTCCACCCATTAGCTTTGGGCTCCTTAGGATTACTTTTTTTCCCCTTCAAGTATCACAATGTTTATTGATAGACACAATTATATAAAACCAGGGCATGAACACGACTCGATAAATTAGGTAGACTTATTTTCAATGCTATAAAAAGAGGGACCAATTCAAATTCTCACCATTTGTTTCACACTCAAATTAACCACATCAAGGGCATTAACAATCTCTCAAAACTGATCAGTTTTGTATAAGTAAACCCTGTGTCTTTTAAGGATTTCTTCTTTACATGGCAAATTATTCATGAAAAGAATTGGGCAAACAAGATGTGTAGAAAGAACAAGGAAATCTTTTCTATTCCTTTTCACTTTAAATTGTGGGAGGTAAGTAACATGTTGTTTCTTCCCTTAATTAAGCACTGTCTCAATATAGTTGAAGATCATGGTACTAGTAGTGTGCACATTCTGTGTAAAGACAACTCTGCTGATGTCTGCTGGACCTGTCCAGGCTGGCAGTGGTCTAAAACCAACTCTGATCCTCTAAGATGCTTCCTTGAGATTGTTGGGCTGAGTCTTCATCCTCAACTTGGTCCAATCTCAGATATATATTTATATATACATGATTGATTTCATGTATTTTTCCAAAGCAGTTTTAAATAAACTCCCTAGAGTGGGAATAGCATATCGGGTTAAGAATAGAAGATAGCAGAATTCCAGAAGGTAGAGGGGCCTTTACAACTGCATCAGAACTTGGGTAGAAGATAAATCAAAGAGAGTCACACAGTTCTCTCTAGGAAGAGTGAAACGATCCAAGTTCTTAATAGAGATTCAATTTGTGTTAAGATTTTTCTAAAATTTATATTTTTAAAGCTAGATTTAAAATTTAGATTTCTAAACTTTAAAATTTTTAGATTTAGAAAATTTAAAAATAACAGAATTAAATATTTTTAAGTTAATAAATCAAATATTTGTATATGACGTTCTCACATGGAACTTGACACTGCACATATAGATTGATGTCTATTACCTAACAATTTTGATGCACAGACTGTAGTGAACTTTCCATAACTCCTTCAGCTCTAAAGGCAGAAAGAAAAAACAGGAAGACCCAAGTTGAGGTCCTAGCTCCACTACTGACTATGGAGGATATGGAGCAATTATTTAACCTCATGAGATAGTAAAAATAACAAAACCTTCATCACGGGGTCACGTTGAAGATTACATGAGATAACATAGGTACAATGCTAATAGTATCCAGTGAGGCAGGACCAGATTTACATTTCCCATGCTGTCATGCCTCCTCTCCCTGCTTCCCCCCCTTCTGTTCCTTCTCCTTGTTCGTCCTGCTCCTCCTTCTCCTCCTTCTTCTTTCTTGCTCTTCCTCTTTTTCCTCCTCCTTCTCCTTCTTCTTGCTCTTCCTCCTCCTCCTCTTCCTTGCTCCTCCACCTTCTCCTTTTTCTTATTGTTCCTCCTCCTCCTCCTTTTTCTTCTTGCTCCTCTCCTTCTTCTTGCTCTTACTCCTCTTCCTTCTCCTCCTTCTAGCTCTTTCTCCTCTTCATCTTCTTACTTCTTCTTACTCCTCCTTCGTTTTCTTCTTGCTTCTTTTTCTCCTTTTTCTCCCTCTCATTTTCCTCCTCCTTCTTTGGCTGCTCCATCACTGAGAATCCAGCTAGAAGAATGGCTACACATGCACAGATGTCACAGTTAGCACAGGAGTTGTTTACAAGGCCTACACAGTTCCAGGATGTCTGTGTTCTCAGAGACTTGTAGTAACCAGGAGCCATCCTCAACCCTGAGCCTGAGCAGCAGAGATGGGCTCATCATTGGCATCTGGGGCAAAAAACCTGTTGTCTTGGGAGAGGGTCCAGATGGAAGACCATGGGTGAAGGAGTGCTGTGGTTTGAATGTGTCCCCCAAAGTGTATGACTTAGCAAGTTGATCCCCAGTGCTGGGTGTTGGGAGGCAGAGCTTTCAAGAGGTAATGAGATCATGGTTAATGTCATTGTCATGCGAGTGGGTTTGCTATAAAAGCAGGTTTTCCTTCTTCCTCTATGTTCATCTCTGGTCCCTCCTTCTCTCCTGCTTTCTTGTCCTTTTCCTTCTGTCACGTGATGATGCAGCAAGAAGAATCTCCCAGAGGTCAGCCTCTCCTTGGTCTTCTTAGCTTCCAGAACCATGAACCAAATCAATTTCTGTTCATTATAAATTACCCAGTCTGGGAATGTATCCACAATATAATCTGGCCACACCACTGCTGGGTATCTTTCCAAAGGGGTTTAAACCAGAGAACTACAATTACAGAAACATACCCCTGTTCATAGCAGCACGATTCATAATGGCCAAAGTAAGGAACCAACCTAGGTGTTCATCAACAGATGAATGAATTACAAAATTATGGGAAATGCACACAATGGAATTCTACGCAACAATAAAAAAATAAAATTATATCATTTGCAAGGAAATGGAAGGACCCGGTGAATATTATATTAAGTGAGATTAGCCAATCATAGAGAGTGAAGGATCATATTTTTTCTTTAATATGTGCAGGATAGGGAGTAGTTATGATACTAGAGAGACTCCAGATGATGAAGAGAAACCTCAGGGAAGCCAGGGAGGAGATATAGGGTAGGACTGGAGGAAGTCTTAGGTTCATTAATAGAAATACTACCATAGACTATGTGTATAGATGTGAATATATACCAGCGTCAATCTGCATACTTCATATTTAGAGGGAGGGAAATGGGGAGGGGGACAGTAAGAGGGTGTGCAAGTATCTCATTGTCAACATGATTGACATTACTCATTTTTTGGTGGGGGCAAAGGGGAAGGGAAGGCGCCAAGTACTGTGTGAATTATGCCATTGTCAATATGATCCACATTATGATGTGAAACTATAGTGTACCAATAAAAAATTTAAAAATTAAAAACAATAATTCAATTGGCCAACCCATCACTGCTTTCCAGTATATGGAAAGGGATTTGGGGAAGACTCAGAGTTATCACAAGGTGACTCAGTGGGTTCCAGGGAGCGAGCAGCTATAAGGCTAGTGCATTTAGGCCCATGCAGGTACCGGGCACCTAAGCTGCCTAAGGGATCTGGTGAGCCCACTGTTAGAAATAATGCTTGACACCAGGCTCGCTGAAGTGTAGCTGTGGTCTCATCTCCTGGGGGACTAAGGAAGCAGGATCACTTGAACCCAAGAGTATGAAAGCAGCCTTGTTAATGTAGCATGCATGACCTTGTCTAAAAAAACAGGAAAAAAAAAAGATGTTTTAAAGATGAGTACAGTGGTTCAGGCCTGAACTCCCAGCTATTCATGAGACTGAGTTAGGAGGATCTAAACTTCAGGATTGGCCTAGTCAACATGGAAAGACCCTGTCTCCACTTTATTAATAAATGCTGTCTCATGGCCCAACACTGTAGAAAGCCAACAGGGTGGACAAATCCCATGCTTCTTTTGGACCTATCTCCAGAAGTGGTGCTTCTAGGTCCTATGGGCAGAGCCCACAACTGGACCTGGACTTCCAGGGCCTTCAGTGTCTCAAGCTCTGTGTTACAGAGGCCCCCAGGGTCTTTGAACTCTCACCTGTTGGATGAAGCCTTTTCCAATCAATTGTCTCCACCACGGGGAAAAGCCAGATGCTTTCCCTACTGTGGGATGAGGATGGGTAGATGGACCAGTGTTTCTGACTAGCACACTTTCCATGTAAACCTATTCTGTTTCAATTGCTGAAAAAAAATACACATTTCTTCCTTAATAGGGAGGAGGGAATAAACAATATGAAACATAGAATTTACCTTTTTAACCATTTTAAAGTGTACAATTAAGTGACTTTAAGCACATCAGCATTGCTATTGTTACCATCATCCATCTACACAACTTTTTTTTTAATCTTCTCCAACTGAATCTCTGTGCCAATCATAGAGTACCTCGCAATAACACTCTCTCACCAGCCCCAGCTACCAGATGGGAGGTTTTTTTCTCTTTTTCTTTTTTTAGTACTGAGAAATCCTACCTTTAGGGTTCACATCTAGCCCTTCTTATTTGTATTTTGCAACACTGTCTTGCTACGTTGCTGAGAGTCTCACTGGCTTTGTGAGGCTGGCTCTGTGACCCTCTTGTCTCTGCATTTTAAGTACTAAGATTACAGGTTACACCACCAGGCCTGGCCCCCCATTCTCCTTTCTAACTCGTTTACTTTTGAGGACGCACCTTACAGTCTTCCACATTGGCTCTGCCATTTCACATCCCAACAGTGAACAAAGGCTCCAATTTCTCCAAAGCCCAACAATACCTATTTCCTGTTTAGCTTATTTTTTATTTTATGATTTTTTTTTTACTAGAGATTGAACCGACAGGCTTTCTACCTCCAAGCTACACCCTGTTCCCTTTGACTTTTTATTTTGAAACAGGGTCACACTAGGTTCTGAGGCTGGCTTTGATTCTGCAGTCTTCCTCTTAGCCTCCTAAGTACTGGCAAGATAGATGTGCACCTCCACACTGACTATAGTTTTGTAAATAGTAAATATCCCTGATGGGAATCCCATTGTGATTTTGTCTTATATTTCCCTGGTCATTATTGTTGTTGAGCCTCTTTTCATATTCTTATTATCCATACATAGCACCCAGCAACTGTTTATGTACTCATTATCTCCCAAATTTAAAATCACACATGTGGTGATTAATTTAATTTTGAAACATACATTGAAAGTCCAGAAAAAGCCATTTTCACACAAGAGCAGCTACTTCCACTTTGTAATGGAAACTAATTTAGTAAAATATGTTAAGAACTCACCAGGGTTTAGTGATCACAAACCAGCTCTCTGGAGGCAGACACCCTGAATTTGAGTCCTCTGGTTACATATGTGCTATATGAACCTCACCAACACAGAGAGCAATGCAGAGAAACCAGAATCTTTATAGAATGGGGCATTCTAAAAAATAACTGAGCAACACTCTTCACAGCCCACGGTCATAAAAAAAATAGACTGAAGAACCATCCCAGAAGAAAGGGGACTGAAGAGACCTGACATCTGAATGCAGAGCAGGACCTGGGGTGGGTGTTGGAGCAGGAAAAGGACATTAGTGGACAATTCCTGATCAGGTATGCAAATAGCCCGCTCCTTCCCCTGAGCAGGGCAGTCCCAGGGAGTGGACTGGGCAGTGTTTCCAGAGCTTTCCTGTGGGCAGAAGCTCCAGCCTCCAGGAGGCTTTCTCTCCTAACACACCCTCCTGGCTGCTGTCTCCTGTGTCCTGGCTCAGGTCCTGGTGCCCCACTCATTGTTACCTATGCCTCTCCATAAATGACATGAGTAATGTCCTTTTTACTGGGGTCAGCTCCTAGGAGAACCAGAATGAGGATATGTCATCCTCTCTCGGTTAAGCACAAAAATAGATGGAATTAACCTGTGATTTCAGGAGTCGGGGCCATGTAACCTCAGGTGAGAAAAAGCAAGAGGGGCCTTCTTGGCCATCAGCAATATATTTGTATGATCTGAGCTCTGATTATAGGGCTGTGTTACATTTGTGAAAATTCATTTTCTTGTACAGCCACCATGGGTGTGCTTTTCCATAGGCATATTATGATTTAATGGGAAGCCTTAAAATAATTCTGCTAGTTTGGGCAAGGTCTTAGGTTTGTTTTGTTTTGTTTTCTATAGCAAAGTGATTATAAAATATCTTATTCTTTGACTCTTCAAAGAAAAACAGGAATAAGGTGTGTGTGTGTGTGTGTGTGTGTGTGTGTTGTGTGTTTGAGAAAGAGTGAGAGAGAAGAAAGAGAGAGATAAAGGCAGGCAGACAGACAGATATACAGACAGACACACAGACAGATAGTGAACCCAGTGTCCACCACTGGATTGAACCCAGGGGCATTCTACCACTCAGCTACAGCCCTAGTTCACTATATTTATAATTTTGAAAGAGGGTCTCGCTAAATTACCTAAGTTGGTTTCAAACCCATGATCCTGCAGTTTCACTTCTCAAAGGCTGAGATCAGAGGAGTGTCCACCACACATTTGCACTGAGTAAAACAAATCAAACTACGAGGCCTGTAATCCCAGTGCTTCGGGGTTGAAGACAGGGAGGATCTCAGTGTCAAGGCCAGCCTCAGCAACGCAGTGAGACCCTGTTTCAAAATTAAAAATATATTAGGGCTGGGGGTGTAGCTCAGAGGTAGAATGCCTCTTGGTTCAACCTCTAGTGCCCAAACAAACAAACAAACCACAAATTCTTTTGTATAATTGTTTTTATGGCTTATATATGGTCATAAAATTGGAAGAGACAAAGATTAAGAAGATTAGACGTTGGGCAGGTACAAAGAAGAAAGAAGAACTAAAGGAGGTTTAACATATACAGAACAAGAAAGAGATAAAAGGAAGCAAGAGTTAGCAAAGTATACATATGTATACATGAACACACTGTTTCTGACATTTTTTTATCTCTATATTTTCAAAGTGTTTTTCCTTCCTTACTATCAAATGTCCTTTAAAGGCCCTCTCCAAAGCTTAGCAGCACAGGAACTCATGAAGTGATTTTCTTCCACATTCAACAAAGAAATTTTCCTATAATCTTGTCTCATACTCAATAAGGAAAGTGTCATTGAAGGAAATTTTGGCATTAATCCCCGTTCACAAAAAGAAGTACATCGCTTTCCCCAGCATCCTGTTTCTACCTCGTGGCCTGTCAGGCTAACACAGATAAAGGACTCCAGGTTGAAAGCCAAGGCAGAGGGTATTTTGTGAGGTGTCAGTGTGTGTTTGGAGAGTTACATGCAGGCCTTGGCAGATCCTAAGGAGGATGTGACAACCCACTGTGAACGCATTTTAGGCTGGACTGAACAACAGGTTCACATCAAAGACAAACATCATCATGAGGTCTGTACACCTTTGCCAGCAACTCCTGTTAGGTCTTCATTACAGATATTAATGCTTGATATTTTGAACTAACACTCAGAGCAAATCTAATAAGGTTCTGGATTAACCTATTAAAAGTCAAATTGTTTACTGCACTGATACTACTACAACATTCATTGTAATTATTAGACAAGTTCGGGTGACATGTCCGTGCACATATAACCTGCCACCCATGACTCCATAACTGATAATCTTTCCTTTCCTAAGTAAATAGCAAAGGTTGCTGAGGTGTGTGTGTGTGTGTGTGTGTGTGTGTGTGTGTGTGTGTTCCTGGGGAATGACCCACCCCCTTGAGTATGCCCCCTTGGGCATGCTAGGCAAATGCTATACCCTGGCTCTAAAACAAGCTCTGGCAAAGAATAATTAATAAAGAACTAAGAGGAAGAAGCATTGCAGGGAGGGGGGAAGCACCAAGTGGTGTAATCAAATAATCCTATAGAATAAGATTAAATAAACATTGATTGCCAACATGCTTAAATCAACAATTTAAGCTGGGCATTGTGGTGCATGCTTGTAATCCCAGTACTTGGGAGGCCGAGACAGGAAGATCACAGGTTCTCAGATAGCATCAGCTCCTTAGTGAGGCTCTCTACAATTTCGTGAGACCCTGTTTCAAAATGAAAAATTGAGTTGGGGGTATAGCTTGGATAGAATGCCCTAGAATTCAGTCCCCAGTACCACAAAAACATAACAAAACAAAACAAAAACAACTTAATACTGGAATTCTGGATGATACCAGAAGAGTATAGTGGGGGGAGGAACAGCAGAGGAAAGTAATCATTTTTTGCTTTGGTAGATAAATGTATCTTTATGTATGCATTTAAACATGAAGAGTAACTTATTAAAACAGCAAGAGGGAAATGTAGAGATTTCATCCATAGAGAAAAAAGAAGATGAAACAAGAAAATTCATTTAACTCAGCAGAAACAGAAATGGGGACAAAAATAGAAAGAAAGATTGGCAGGATTTTTTTTTTTTTTTTTTTTTTTTTTTTTTTTTTACTGAGAATTGAACGCAGGGGCATTCTACCTCTGAGATATACCACAAGCCCTATTTTTTATTCTTTATTCTGAAAGAGTCTCACTAAGTGCTAGAGCTAAGTAGCTGAGGTTGCCTTGTGAACCTTCGTTTGGTTCCCAAGTTTTGGGATTACAAGTGTGTTTCATCCTGTGGGGCTGGTGAGTATTTTTAATGTTGACAATATCAAGTGTTAGACAGAAGCTGTGCAGAGAGACCCCTCATATCCCAGCACTGGGAGTGTATATGGTTGCAGTCAATTAGGAAGCCAATTTAGGGTATTTATTTAAATCAAAGAATCTGTATTTGTGTATAAAGAGATTGAAGCCTATTCTAGCAGCATAGCTTACAGCAGAGAAATCGTGACAACAGTCTAATGCTCCCCGATTAGCCGGATTCATGAACCACGGCCATGTTCCCGTTACAGAATACTCTTCAATATTTAAAATGAGTATTGTCGATTTATTTTTATAATATAGATAGGCATGTTATGAATGTTTTAAAATTCACATAATGAAAGGTATAAAGTTATTCTATATGTGTAAAGCCACATGAAACAAGAAGGTAGATGTGTATTGTTATTGATATACCTATGTGCATAAACACCTTGAAAGAAATAAAAACGATTAAACATCAAAGTCATGATTGAGATTGCTTCTGAGGAGGTGAAGGAGCAGATGAGCAGAATGTGTCAAGTTGAAAAGAGTTTGCAAGCCACATGTGAGGAATGTGGTATTCTTAGCAAAGGCTGACTACATTTTTGAGGAAACTAAAATTACTTACGCATTACTGGTTGGATGACTCAGATGAGGACCAGGTTCTCTCTTTCCTGGGTGGCAGGCCTTGACCCAGATGGAGACTTGCTTATCAAAACCATATGAGGGCAGGTGGCCAGGGAATGGGCTATGTAGATTCCTGGCCTCCCTCCCTTTCATCTCACAGTACTCACCCAGCCAGAATCTTAGGGAAGGTGAGGAGCTGCCACACCTGGGCTGTGGGCTCATGGTCTGGCACCTACTCTAGATGCACAGGGCCTGAGCACCCTGCTAAGCAAGCCTGGTGTGAGTGCTGGTGGGAGTCCTCTCAGATGATTGGAGGGTTAGACTGAGATTAGATTTCAGAGAAACAGTGAGCCCTCTAGCCAGTAATCCGGTTAGGTTCTTCTCTGACCCCTTGAGCTATCTACATTCTGAACTCTGACACAAGACACCAAGAATGGGAGAGAATATCTCTCCTGAAGTTTGGCAGTGAAAAAGAACAACTCTATCTCAGCTTCTCCCCCGCCAATTAATCATAGACTTATGCTTTTCGCTACCTAAAAGTTTTCCTTTGAGCCAGGCATGGTGGCACTCCCTTGTGATCCCCGTATATGGGAGGCGGAGACAGGAGGATCCTGCATGTTTGAAGCCAGGCTCGCTGGCTTAAGAGACCCTGTTTTCTAATAAAAATATAAAAAGTAGGTGTCTGGGAGTGTAGCCCAGAGATAGAAGGGTTTCCAGGAATCCCAGTCCACCAAAAAAAAAAAAAAGTTTTACTTTATTTTAAATCAGTACTGTATGCATCCTTCGGTTGGACAAATCTAATTAGAGGCATTGTAGAATGATGTAGGGAAAACACTCAGATCAACAACAGCAATACTTTTCTTTTTACTATTTTTTTATTGGTGTATTGTGTTCATACAATTTATTGAGGTAAAAAACTTGTGTGTACAAACATGTACTCATCGCTGATTTAACCCCTACCCAACTCCCACCCCATTCCCTCCCCGTCCCTCCCTCCCTTGCTTGGCTTAGTGGTTGACTTCAATATGTTTAAGTACATTGTGTGTTTTAGAGATTTTCCTCTTCCCCCCTCCTTTCTCCTCCTTTAGGTTGTCTTGCTTGCTCCTCTATAGGATTTCCTCTTTCAAGAGTTCCTCCTATGACCCATTTCTCCCTAACTCTCACATATTAGGAAAAGCATCTGATTTCTTATTTTTTGTGACTGACTACTCTCACTTAGCATAATGTCCTCCAGTTACATCCATTTCCTTGAAAATGATGTGAGGTTTTTTTGATGGCTGAGTAAAATTCCATTGTGTACATATCCCACAGTTTTGTAATCCATTCATCTGTTGATGGACATCTTGGCTGGTTCCATAGTTTGGCTATGGTGAATTGTGCAGCTATGAACATAGATACACATGCATTAGTTTGGTAGTTTGGTTTCTTTTCTTTTGGTTAGATACCCAACAGTACAATAGCAATACTTTTGATGATCTGAATTCCAGACACAAAAGTCCAGTGCATCTCCGTCCCTCCCTCCTTCCATCCCTCCCTTCCTTTCTTCCTTCCTTCCTTCTTTCCATTTTCCCTTTCTGTTGTCTTTGCTTTTCTCCGGTGACAACCACAGCCCTTAGAAGAGTACTTGGGAGATTGAGAACTGAGGATCACAGGTCTGAGGTCAGCCTTAGAAATTTAGAGTGATTCTTGGCAACCTAGGGAGGACCCTGTTTCATAGGAAAAAAACAGGTTAAGGTGTAGCTGGGAGGTAGAACTCTCCTGGATCCAATCCCCCCAAACCACAAACAAAGGCAAAACATTCCTCCAGAAAAGCTGATGATCTGAGGTAGGTGCCACAGCAGTGGAGAATGGACTCACTCAGGATGGAAGCTCTTAGGAAGCGGGGCAGTTCTGAGATGGAGTGTCTCAATGTTATGTAGAAGGAGGGAGGCTCAAGCTGCACTAAGTAAAGAAGATGTGGCCGTGCAGCAGCTCTACGGGGGAATACCTGCACGGTTTGTGCTTGGGACCATGTTCAGGCATTTGTTTTTATTTTTATTTTTAGTTTGTACTGGGCAGTGAACCCATGGGCATTCTGCCTCCGTGCTATACCCCCAGTCCAATTTTAGTTTTAGTTTGAAATAGAGTCTTACTTGTTTGATGAGAGTCTCGCTACTTACTGAGGATGTCCTCCAACCTGTGATCCTCTTGTCTCACCCTACCAAGTACTGGGATTATGGATGTGTGTGTGCCACCATGCCCAGCTTATTTGATTATATTTCTGTGTGTGTGTGTGTGTGTGTGTGTGTGTGTGTGTGTGTGTGTATTGTTTTGGAGATGGAGCCCAGGGGCTTTTCTACCTTTGGGCTATACTCCCAGACCAATTTTATAGTTTAGTGTGAAACAGGGTCTCACTACGATGCTGAGAGCCTCACTAAGTAGCTGAGGCTGGCTTTGAACCTGTGAGATCCTCCGATCTCAGATGCCAAATGCTGGAATTACAAGTGTGCGCCAACACGCCCGGCTCTATATGACTATATTTGGATGTGATGTGAGAGGCCTTGTTTCGTCTTGATCCGTACTGGCCATCATGTGACCTTGTCCATATTCTTTGTGTTTTGTAAACTTGGGTACGTCCAACAGGACAAGAACCAGGCCCAGCTGGCTCCTGAATTGTAGAGACTGCTCTGCTATTTCTTGATGACCATTAAGGTTGGTTTAAACTTTTGTGATTAAAAATAATAATAACTCTGCCCAGAATATCCTTATTCAAAGGATCCTCATCTTAGAATGGTTTGGCCAAAGAAAATTTCACTCTTTAGTACTGTGTACTTTGAGTTTTGAAGGTTGATTCTTATTAGGGCTCTCTTGATGTTGGGTGGGGACAGTGATGAAGACGGTCGCTCCCAGTCCACATGTCTGCTTTATCTTTTCTCCCTAAATGTAGGTCTATTTTAAAGGATTTTTTCTCATATTTTTTCTAAACCATTCATGGGTTGCAGACTTGCTGAGACAGCTTTCAAGGAGCCTGGAGGCAGGAAGCAGGCCAGATAATGGAACAGAGACCCAGAGTACCTTGGGAGGGGGGAGACCTTAAGAGGAAGGCAGGAGGAGGGAGAAACAGGAGGAAGGATGGGGAAAGTTGGGGATGGGGCCCAATACTAGGATCTGCTGTAGGGTGCAGGGGTGAGTAGAGAGGAGGAGGAGGAGGAAGCGGAGAGGGACCTGGAGGATGAGGGGCGCAGTGCTCACCCCTGGCACCCAGGCACCCAGCAGGAATGGGCTTGCCCAGCTTGTTCACACAGTTGGGTTGCTTAGCAACGACTGTTGATGCCACTGTGGTGCTGCTGGGCAGAGCCACAGAAGCCTGGGCTGGCATTTTTGTACTATTACAATATTTTGTATTTAGTATATTTTTTGTATTCAGGGGGAACGTGTCTCTTAGACCCGTGGCCTCTGAAATGGCCTTCACCGCTTTGTACAAAGCTTTCTACAATCTCCACAAGGCTGCCAGGGCTGGTAATGTCGCTGAGGTGCAGCGCCTGCTACTGCTCAGGCTGAGCAGCCTAAATGACAGAGACAAGAAGAACAGGTAAAGGGGGGTTCTGGGGTCTGCCGGCAGGCGGGCAGACAACTATGAGGAGCACAGGCAAGGGGGCTTCTCTGCTCCCGCCCACCCCTTCACAGCCAGCATCAGACCAGCTAAGCACCTTGTAATCCCAGTACTTGGGAGACTGAGATAGGAGGATCAGAGGTTCGAGGACAGGCTCAGCAGGTAGTGAGTGAGACTCCCATCGACCTAGTGATATTCTGTTTCAAAATGGAAATGAAATTGGGCCTCCCAAGCACTGGGATTACAAGCATGTGCCACTACACCCGGCATAATGCACATATTTTGAAAACATGGTATATACATGGCTGGAAAAATGAATAATAATAAAAATATTTCCAATAGTATGTCAACTACAGGGCTAAGAAATCTTTGAATAAAATCTGATATCTCTTTTTGTCAGTATATACCCACATATAAATGTCCCTTAAATGGAAGTGTTGAGGTGGGAACGGGGCTCCCATTTCTTTAGTTTTAATTTTTAAGTTATCTCACTTATCATGATATCTCCAGGTTCATCCATGTTTTTGCAGAAAAAATAATTTCCTTCTTTTTCATGGCTGAGTAGATTTCCATGTGTGCGAATGCCACATTTCCTTTCTTCCTTTACCTTTTGACAGACCTCTATGTTGGTTCCTTAACTGTCATGCTAAGTGAGATGAACCTGACTCAGGAAAGCAAGGACCACGTGTTTTCCTTCATGTGTGGAAGCTAGAGAGAAAGAAGGAAAGGAAAGGGACCTCGTGGAATTTTGGAGACCCCTCTAGAGGAGAGGCAGTTATGGGAGAGGAAGAGAGAGCAAAGGTGGAAGTATGGGGAGGGAAGCCGCCCAAATAATGTTATGTGCACATAAGAATGTACCACTGGGAAGCTATCCTGTACAATTACAATGTACCAATAAAAGAATCTTAAAGTTATTTGACAGTATTTTATTTAGAGGAGCCATTTCACGCCTGTAGAGAGTTTGCTGATTTCTCAGGAGCGTCACTCCCTTGCTCATGTGCTTTTGAAGCTATCTCATGCCATTAGGATCAGCCAGCCGTCTGTCTTTGTCCCGGATTGGTTTGGCACCCTGGGTTTTTGCAAGTGCTTCATGAACTCAATTGCCTCACTTGCACAGGTGTGTCCCAACTCAGGTCATCTACTGTGAACAACATCTCCAAAGCTCCCAGGGGAACATTGCTTACCATATGATTTGTTTTGGTAAAATTATACCTTCAAATCTCCTCTTTCTTTTTTGTGATTTGTATAGTGAATACGCATAAGAGTTCTAGTAAAAGCTAATTTTTTAATTAAGTCATCCTTGAGATTATCAGCAATTTTAATTTTCAGAAATAAAAATTTCTCATGCTCCCTTAATTTCTCTGTGTGTGTGTGTGTGTGTGTGTGTGTGTGTAATTGTAAGTAAAAGTATCTTCTGCTAACTTTGAGCCGCTTCAGAATTGAAGAGCATTTTTTAATCTGTGCTTATAGATTTTACTATGCATATATTTTATATATGTTTTATTATATATGGATTTATTACATATAAACAATTTGATTTTGGTGCCTACTTTTGAAAATAAGAGATAGTAAATATAAATGCCTATTACCACTGCAACAGTATTGCTTTACTTTATAAAGGTTTTCTTTAAAACATCATATTCGCCGGGCATGGTGGCGCACGCTTGTAATCCCCGCTCTTGGTAAGCAGAGACAGGAGGATCGCGCAGGTTCGAAGCCAGCTGCGCTGGCTTAAGAGACCCCATTTCCAAATAAAAAGTATAAAAATAGATCTGGGAGTGTAAACCAGAGGTAGAAGTGTTTCCAGGAACCCGAGTACCACCAAAAATATAAAAAATAAATAAGTCAAACATCAAACTCCCCAACCAGACTTGCTCATTCATTGAACCCATTTTTATACCAAGCATGACCAGAGTACTTGTTACACAGTGAATATATTATTGTATCTCTCTGGACCTTTCCATCCTTCCGAACTTCACTTTTCCCAACCAGTCTAGCAAGTTGATAGATTTAGAATTGAAGTAACAGGATTCAATTTCAAATGAAGCACCTTCTCTTTCTTTTCAAACAGAAGCATTTAGGAAGGCAGGGAATTGCAAATTGCCTTTTTGAAAACTTACAGTGGTATTGAATACTGATATTAAGCATCATAAATATTTGATTTCCATATATTCTGTAATTTTATGATTTCCATACATTTCATAATATCTGATTTTCATACATTCCATAAACTCTGTGATCCCATTGAAGAAAATGAGCCATATTTACTCATTTGATTCCATGTTTCACATGGCTTTATGTTTCTTGAAAATTAAAGCAAGATGGGCTACAGTGCAGCATGCCGAAAATCCCAGCAATCAGTGAGGCACAGGCAGGAGATCACATATGCTCCACTTATAAATAAAAGTAAAAAAAAAAAAAAAGGAATAGAAAAAGAAACAACCACCTATCAGCCCAAAGAGCTCTCAATTCCTCGTTCTCCCCCAACCTTAAAGAAACAGCCCCATGAAAAACCTCCACCTGCCCTCCCTACATGCATGCTTCACTGGCCCCGCCTCTGGACCAGTGGACCTGCCCCAGGGGTGAAGAATAAAGCACCCCTTTCTGTTTACTTGGCCCGCTTGTCTCATTCCCTGCATCACATCTTTCCAAAGGAGACTCCTGAATCCTGATCTTCAATATGATGAAAGGCCACACAGTAAATGTACAGCAAATGAAAGAGAAAACTAAGATAATAAGATAGAATCAGAAGGAGGGTTGAAATGAGATGAAGGAGTCAATAAATGAAATGAAGAAAGCAATAGAAATAAATTCTAGAGGATCAGTTGACATGGAAAACAGAATATTACTCTTAGAAGACAGTTCATTCAAAAGTGAAAGCACAGTTAACAGTACACAGAATACATTACAACAACAGCACTTAAACCTCCAACAACTATGGGAGAATATGAACCATCCTAACTCATGGATAAAAGGCATTGAAGAGAGAATAAAGGCACAGACCAAGGATGTCTGTAATCTCTACAGAGAAATAATCTCAGAGACTTTTCCACACATAGAAAAAGACTTGGGCATTCATGTACAGGAGACCTAAAGAACACCATTATGACAAGATCAAAGGAGGACCTCCCCACGAGGACCTCCCCATGTCATGTACTAATTAAAATGACCGAAAGAGAGGCTAAGGAAAGAATCTGAAAAGCAGTGAGAATGGATGACTTTCAGGGAAAAAGCAATAAAATCACACCAGATTTCCTACCCAAATCAGGAATGCCGGGAAAGACTGGTATGATGTAACCCAGACCCTGGGAAAAAACAACTTCCAACCACATTTGCAAAACAAACTCTTCAGGACATCAGGTCTCCAATAGACCCAAATATAAGTGTACTGGGAAAAAACAACTTCCAACCACATTTGCAAAACAAACTCTTCAGGACATCAGGTCTCCAATAGACCCAAATTGAAGCGTATTGGGAGATTTTAACACACCACTTATGCCACTATATCAATTTTCAAGGCAAACGATGATTACAGATACTTTAAAACTAAAGAAACCTAATAACCTAATGGGCCTATAGGTTTATACTGAATATTTCAATCAGCAGCAGCAGAGTGCATATTCTTCAGCCTCCAAAGTACTGGTATTAGAGTTGTGTACCACCATGCCTAACAAGAAAGATACTGGGGATGGAATCCAGGGGCATTCTACCTCCAAAATACACCCCAAGTTCTATTTTTTTATTCTTTACTTTGAAACAGGGTGTCACTAAGTTACAAAGGGCCTCACTGAGTACCTGGGGCAGTCCATGAACCATGATCCTTCTGTCTCTCCGTCTCACATGCTTAATGCTGGGATTAAGAGCCTGTGCCACCACGCCCAGATAAGAATGTCTTTTAAAAGCTACCCGTTTTAACTGTAATGCATCATGAATCATAAATGTCATACCGATGTCAGAAGTGTTAAACTATGAAAAAAGCATCTTAGATTCATTACAATACATAATCCTTAAATGATATCTATAATATATATAATTGTATTTTATTAATTGAACTATTGTCTTTGTTAATGGTAATTGTAATACTTATAGTATTAACAATTACTGAAGTGATGTCTGTGCTAGAAACGTCTAAATGCTTCACAAGTTTTCCATTTAAGCATCACTGTTATGCTTTGAGAGGTAGCTATTCATCCGAATCTGTACTTTATTTGGTGAGGAAATTGAAGCAGAGATGGGCTAAAGAATAGCTCGTGTCCACAGAGCTTAAATCAGGATTAAAATAAATTCTATAAGTTAACATTAACGTGCTCTACAAGGGACTTATAAACAAATTGGAAGCCAGCTAAGGTTTTCTGTTTTGCTTCTGATCCTGAGAACCTTCTCAGGCCAGCAAATCCCAGGTGATTTGTTGTTGTGTGCTGCTGAAGATATCATCTAGGGGCATTCTATCTCTGAGCTACACCCTCAGGCCCAATTTCCTCTCCATTTTGAAACAGAATATCACTAGGTTGATGGGAGTCTCACTCACTACCTGCTGAGCCTGTCCTCGAACCTCTGATCCTCCTATCTCAGTCTCCCAGTACTGGGATTACAAGGTGCTTAGCTGGTCTGAGGCTGGCTGTGAAGGAGCAGGTGGAGCACAAAGGCCATGCTCTTCCTGTTCAACTAGTAGGCTGCTCTGGGCTGGGGATGAGGCTCAGTGGTAGAGTGCTTGCTCGACATACTCAAGTGACTAGGTTCCATTCCAGGTACCACAAAAGCAAAACAAAAAAAAGTCAGTGAGGCAGGTGGGCTGTGGCGACAAGTGGCCGCATTCCCAGTATTTGGCAGGCTGAGACAGGAGGACTGCCAATTTGAGGCCAGCCTCAGCAACTTAGCAAGACTCGATTTCAAAATGAAGCCTAAAATACTGCTAGGGTGTAGCTCTGAGATAGAATGCCCCTTGGGGGTTCAATTCCTCGTGCAAAAAAAAAAATCAATGAAGTGTGCTTCTTTTTTCATTAATGCAATAACAACAGTAAATATTATTATTTCTTCAGACGAAAGTTAAATGTTTGCTTTCGAGGCAGAGGAATCCGATGCTATTTAATGTTTAGAATTGCACAGTAATTGTATCATTTCAGAGTGCTCTCTCATATCCTAACAAATCCTTATATTTTCATAGAACTGCTTTACATGTTGCATGTGCCTGTGGCCAACCAGAAGTGGTGGCTCTTCTAATTGATAGAAAGTGTGACCTGGATGCCCGTGACACTAGCATGTCCACACCACTCATTCTGGTAAATAGTAGCCAGTGCTTTCAGCAGATGGGTTGGATGTAAATGCTGAGATGAAAAAGGGATCGATTAAGGTGACCTATCTGAGGAGATAGGAGCAGGGAAGATGGAAATTCTTTAAAGCACATGATGTACTTAAACATATCAAAGTCAATCACTAAATCAAGCATGGGAACGAGGAAGGGGGAGGGAATGGGATGGGGATTGGATAAAGCCTAACTGGGTGATGTGTGCATGTATATCTCCACAAGTTTTTTATTCCATTAAGTTTTGGACACAATGCACTCATAAAAATATATTACCAAAAACATAAGGCTGGAGGTTTAGCTCGGAAGTACAATGCCCCTGGGGTCCATCCCCAGTACCACACACAAAAAAGGGGATCAGTGTCATTTGAAATATATCTGATTAGTGAAAACTGCAGAGAGGTCATCTCGAATCCTTGAATGTACAGTCCATTTCTTTGTACAATGTCAACAGGCCATTAAAAGCCAGCAAGAGGGATGTGCCACTCTTCTGCTGGAAAATGGTGCTGACCCGAATGCTAAGGATGTCTTTGGCAACACTGCCCTGCACTACGCCATCTATCATAATGACAAGTCGACCGCCGCCAAGCTTCTTTCACACGGCGCAGACATTGAAGCCAAGAACGAGGTATACAACAGCTCCGTTTATTTCGAAAAAAATTTCAACTACGTTAGTTTTAACAGTGACATACGTGGGGTCCACTTTTTCTATTTAGAAGCTCCAGCTTTCCTCGGAAGAAAACGCTTTGCAGTGCATAGACTGTTGAAGACTTCACTTTATTTATTTATTTATTTACTTACTTACGTATTTAATTTGGTACTGGGATTGAACCCAGAGGCATTCTACCTCTGAGCTTATATCCCCAGCTTGATTTTCTCATCTGGAAATGGAGTCTCACTAAGTGGCTGAGGCTGGCTTTGAACTTGCAATCCTCCTGTCTCAGTCTTCCAGGTACTGGGATTATAAGTGTCCACCTCCACGCCTGGCTCTGACTTCACTTTAAATACTGATAGTTTTTATACTTTTGCTTAGTGCATTGTAATTATACATCATGGTGAGGTTCAAAGTCATACAGACACACACACACACGGACTCTGCGTGTCTTCCTCCAGCTCACCCACTGCCCACTGGTCCTCGTACATAAATAGATCATTAGTGATACCTTCCTCCATGGATGTGGCATAATGTAATCAATTTATTTTATCATTTCTTTTCTCTTCCTCCCCTCCCTCTATTCCCGTCCACTATTCTGGTCACTTTTTATATTTGAAGTCTCTTTTGTTTCCTGGTTTCTCTCGAGCTTCCCCAGTGAGAGAAAACATTCAACTCCTGACTTTCTGAGACTGGCTGATTTCATTGAACATATTTTCTAGTTTCACCCACTTTTCTGCAAATGGCATATTTTTTTTGTTTATATCTGAGTAAAATTCCACTGTGTGTATATACGTTGGAAAACATTTTTGTTTTCTATTATCTGTTGAAGGACACCTATTACGTACTGATATTTTAAAAGACATTTTCAACAGTACAGCTTTGTTTTCTGCTTCCTTAGCAAATATTTGAGAAAACATTGAATTTGTTAGGGCAGGTTTGTAGCCAGCCTGAGCTATTTAGTGAGGTTCTCTGCAACTCAGTGAGACCTTGTTTCAAAACAAAAAATAAAAATATTGGTTGGGCTGGGTGTGTATCTCAGAGGTAAACTGCCCCTGGTTTCCTTCCCAGGACCACACACACACACAAAATATGGGATATACACACAATGGAAATCTCCTCAGCCATCGGGAATTACAACATTGTGTAATTTGCAGAGAAATGGATGGAATTGGAGAATATTATGCTAAGTGAGTTTACTCAGTCACAAAACCTGAAAGGTTGGCTATTTTCCATCATGTGGAACTTATGAAAAAATTGGGACGGGGTCGGGGGGAGGTGACCACAAACAAAGGAGGAGGAACTTGAGTATAGTGAGGGAGGGGCCTAACTGAGGGAGGCAGGAGTGGGGAGGGGGACTTGAAGAGGGAAACACATCAACAGACATGATTACGTAGACAAACTTATCAAAGCCAATCAGTGTGCTGAGCACAGGAAGGTGGATAGGAAGAGAGGGAGCAGGTGGGGCCTGGGGGAGGGCTCGTGAGTGCTGTGTGCATGTATGCCTCTATCACTTTGAACTTCATAAGGGTGTGTGATTACAAGGCACCATTAAGAAAAAAACGAGCGTTCAAGAGGCTGAGACCAGGGGATCCTGGTTCGCAGACAGTCTCAGCTACTTACTGAGGCCCTTCGGAACTCAGTGAGACCCTGTTTCAAAAATAAAACAAGACATCTGTGCGTTGAGGCGCACTCTTGTAATCCCCATGCTTGGGAGGCTGAGACAGGAGGATTGCACAGGTTCGAAGCCGGCCTCAGCTACTGAGTGAGGCTCTCAGCTACTTAGTGAAACCCTTTTTCCAAACAAAATATAAAAAAGGGCTGGGAGTATAGCCTGGAGGTAGAAATCCTCTGGGGTCTACCCTTAGTACCACCAAATAAATGAGTGAATGAATTAATAAAAAAAAAAAGTTTAAATTAAAATACAAACAGGGCTGAGAGTGGAGCTTGGAGGTATAATGCCCCTGGGTTCCTACCCGGTACTACAAAGACAAATAAATAAATTAATTAATTAATAAACAAAGAAATAGCCATGTGTGGAAGGTAGTGAATGCTAGTTGTCCCAGTACTTGAGAGGCTGAGACATGAGGCTGCAGGTTCAATATCCACCTCAGCAACTTAGCAAGAACCTGTTTGCACATAAAAATTCAAGGGCTAGGGGTGTAATTTAGTGGTAGAATGATCCTGGGTTCAGTCCCCAGCACCAAATAAATAAACAGATATAAATAAAATAATCCCGGCGTGGTGGTGCACATTTTTAATCCCAGCATTTAGAAGGCAGAGACCAAAGGATTGCGGTTCATGGAGAGCCTCAGCTACTAATGAGACCCTTTGCAGTTAAGTGAAACTCTGTTTCAAAGTAAAAAATAAAAATAGGTAGGGCTGAGGGTGTTGCTCGGAGGTAGAATGCTCCTGGGTTCCATCCCCAGTACTGCAAAAAAAAAAAAAAGAAAGAAAGAAAGAAAGAAAGGAAGGAAGGAAGGAAGGAAGGAAGGAAGGAAGAAAATAAAGGAAGTGTTTTATGCGCAAATAACTTTTCACTTTTCACGTGACCCTTTGGAAATACATACAGCAAAGATAAAAGTCCCTCTTCTATTTCAATTACTCCCTAGCTTCCATATAAGAGAGAAAACATATGACCCTTGATTTTCTGAGACTGGCTAATCTCACAACATAATGTTCCCCAGGTCCATCCATTTTGCTGCAAATGATATGATTTTGTTCCTTTTATTGCTGCATAAAATTCCACTGTCTGTATATCCCAGGACTTTGCAATCCATTCATCTGGTGATGGATACCTAGGCTGGTTCCAAAATTTGGCTGTTATGAATTGTACTGCTCTAAACATGAATATAGATGAATTATTATAATATTCTGATTTCAATCCCTTTGGAAAGATCCCCAGGAGTAGTACAGCTGGATCATATGGTGAATCCAATTCCAGTTTTTTGAGGAATCTCTACACTGAACTCGACTGTGGCTGCATGAATTCGCAATGTCACCAGCAGTGTAGAAGAGTTCCTATTTTCCCACATCCTCGGCAGCATTGACTGTTGTTTGACCTCTTGGTGATTGCCATTCTGATTAGGATTAGATGGAATCTCAGTGTACTTTTGATTTGTATCTATCTGTTTGCTAATCATGTTGATCATTTTTATCATATATTGATTGGCCATTTGTATTTTTTCTTTTGTGAAGTGTCTATTGGTTTAATTGTCCATCTCTTTTTTATGCATCAAAGCATCATGCATGCAAATAATTTATTGCATCTGAGACTTATATTTTAGAGATAACGTCCAAATTCTCTAGCTAAGCATTCATTTATTTTTGTTTTATTTATGTATATATATTGTGTGTGCTTGTGTCAATGAGAATGGAACCCAGGGGTATTCTCCCTCTGGGAGACACCCTCAACCCTATTTTCATTCTTTATTTTGAAACAGGGTCTGAGTTGCAAAGGGCCTCCCTAAGTAGTAGCTGAGGCTGTCCACAAACCGTGATCCTTCTGTCTCAGTCTCCCACATGTTGGGATTACAAGCATGCACCAACATGCCCGGCTTATTATTTATTTTTATAAATTTACCTCATATCGGTGTAGAGAATATCAGAAAGATATATGCACACAGCTCTCTGTGCCCTTCCCACCTGGTCTCTCCTCCCTCATCCTCCACGCTCATGTCTTTGAGATTGAAATTGGTAGTTTTGTATACCTTCATATTGTTATTTCAACTATTGCATGATTTATGACTTTGTCTCCCCTCTTCCTGTCCCTAAACCCCTCAGCCACTCCCCTGAAGTGTGGGCCCATTTATCTGATGTTGCCCTTATTCTTAAATATCTTTCTCGCTTCCACATATAAGAGAAAACATATATCTACTCAGTTTTTGAGACTGTCCATATCTGCTTAGTGTCATATTCCTGAGTTTCATCCATTTTCCTGCATGGAGTGTGATTTTATTGTTCTTATTGGCTGATAAAAATTCTATTGTATGCATATATCACACTTTTGTGATCCATTCATGTTTACAGACATCTAGGCTGATTCCATCATTTGACTATTATGAATGGTGCTGCTATGAAGATGGATATGAAAGTATCATAATCTGATTTCACTTCTGTTGGGGAGATACCCGAGTGTGCTATTGCTGGGTCTTGTGGTAGTTTCATTCCCAATCTTCTGAGAAGCCTCCACACTGACTTCCATAGTGGCTGTACTAGTTTCAGTCCCACCAACAGTGTAATAGAATTTCCCTTTCCCCAGTTTCACCAGAATTTATTATTATTGTGTTTTTATTTTTATTTTTATTTGATACAGGGTATCACTGAATTGCAAAGGGCCTCATGAAGTAGCTAAGGGTGTACTTGAACTGTGATCCTCATGACTCCTCCTCTTGAGTGCCAGGATTACAAGCATGTGCCACCATGCCCAGCTGTCATTGTGTTTTTAATGTTTGCCATTCTAACTGGAGTTCGATGGAATCTTAGTGTACTTTTAATTTGCAATTCCCTGATTGTTAAAGATGTTGAGCATTTTTTCATATATTTGTAGGCTATTTGCATTTCTTCTTTTGAAAAGAAACAGTTCATTTGCCTATTTTACAATGTTTTAATGTTAAGCTTTATAAGCTCTTTGCATATTCTAGAGATCAGACCTTTGTTTGATGGTCAGGTGTTGAAGATCTTCTCCCATTCTGTAGACTCTCTTTCTGTAGGTTAATGATTTTCTTTGCTGCACCGAAACTTTTAATTTAATGCTATGCCATTTGTTAATACTTTTTTTTCTTTCTTTCTTTTTTTTTTTGGTGGTACTGGGGTTCCTGGAAACTCTTCTACCTCCGGGCTACACTCCCAGACCTATTTTTATGATTTTTTATTTTGGAAACAGGGTCTCTTAAGCCAGCGCTGCTGGCTTCCAACCTGTGAGATCCTCTTGTCTCCACCTCCCAAACCCGGGGATTACAAGCCTCCACCACCACGCCCAGGTTAATTATAGTTTTAATTCATTGATCTTTCAGAATCTTATTGAGGAAATTTCTACCTGTACTTATTTGTTGGAGTATTGATCCTTTGCCCTCTTTAAGCAGTTTCAAAGTTTCTTGTCTGATTTCTAGGTCTTTGGACCATCTGGAGTTGACTATTGTGCAGGGTGAGAGGTTAAGTTGGGTTTTTTTTTTTTTTTTTGGTGGTAGTGGGGTTCCTGGAAGCCCTTCTACCTCCAGGCTACACTCCCAGGCCTATTTTTATATTTTTATTTGGAAACAGGGTCTCTTAAGCCAGCATGGCTGTCTTTGAACCTGCACGATCCTCCTGTCTCTGCCTTCCAAGTGCGAGGATTACAAGCGTGGGCCACCATGCCCGGCTTGAGGTTAGGTTTAAACCTATTGTTTCTACATACTGATAGCCAGTTTTCCCAGCACTATTTGTTGAAAAGGTTGTTTCTTCCTTGTATGTCTTTGTCTCCCTTAGAAAGAGCAACTGGTTATAGATATGGGGCTTTGTTTCTGAGTCTTCTATCCTGTTCATTTCTTTGTTTGTCTGTTTTTGTGCTAATACCACTTTTGGTACTATTCCTTTGTAGTATAATCTGAAATCAGGTATTATGATGCCTTTAGCATAGTTCTTTACACTGAGAATTGCTTTAGCTCTACTGGATCTTTTATTTTTCCATGTGAATTTTATAACTTGATTTCTCTATGTCTGTAAAAAATGATGATAGTATATTGATTGGGATTGCTTTTGCTAGAATGGCCAATTTTATTACACTAATTTTGCCTATCGAAGAGCATTGGGGGGGATCTTTCCATCTTCATTAATTTTTTAGTGATTTATGATTTTCATTGTAGAGATCTTTCACCTCCTCAATTATATTCATTGTTAACGATCTTATCCTTTCAGAAGTTATTGTGAATGGAATTGTTTTCTATGTTGCTTTGTCAGTGAATTCATGATTTGTGTAATGGAATGCAAAGGATTTTGGTAGGTTGATTGGGCATCATGCTACTTTGCTGAAACTATTCTGAAATTCTTCTGGTTACGTTTTTGGATCTTCTAAGAAAGTGATCATGTCATCTACAAACAAAGATAGTTTCAGTTCTTCTTTCCCTATTTGTATTCTTTTGATTGCTTTATCCTGTCTTATTACTGAGGCTAGAGTTTAAAGTACGATGGTGAATAGGAGTGGTGACAGTGGCCATCCTTCTCTTTTTCCTGATCTTACAGGAAATTCTGTCAAATTTTCCCTATTCACAATGATGCTGGCTTTGGATTTATTGTAGATAGCCTTCATGGTGTTTAGGTAAGTTTCTTCCATTCTTAATTTCCCCAGCATTTTTATGAAGAAACAGTGTTGGACTTTGCCAAATGCTTTTTCTGCATCTATTGAGATAATCTTGTGATTTTTGTCCTTAGCTCATTAATGGGGTGAATTATATTTACTGATTTGTGTAACTTGAACCAGCCTTGCATCCCTGAAAAGGCCTACTTGATTATATGAACTATTTGTGCGTGTGTGTGGTGATGGGGACGAACTCAGGGCATTGTATCTCCGAGCTACACACCCAGCCCTATTTTGTATTTTTTATTTTGAAACAGGGTCTTAGCAGTTAGCTGAGGCTAACTGCAAACCACGATCCTCCTGTCTCAGCCTCCCAAACACTGGGATTACAAGTGTGGCCCACCACAACAGGCCTAGATTTTTTTTCATGTTTTAAGTTCTTTATATGTTTTAGATATTAGTCCTTTATCAAAGGAGTAGCTGGCAAAGATCTTCTATTCAGTAGGTTGTCCCTTTAAACTTCTGTGTGTGAGTGTGTGTGTGTGTGTGTGTGTGTGTGTGTGTGTGTGATAATGGGGATTGAACCCAGGGGAATTCTGCCTCCGAGCTATACCCCTAGTCTATTTTATTTTTTATTGTAAACTGGAATCTCACCAAGTTATAGAGGATCTTGCTATATTGCTGAGGATGACCGTAGACCTGTGATCCTACTGTTTCAGCCTCCAACGTATTGGGGTTAGAGGAGTTGCATCTCCACATGTCACCTCCTTAAAATCTTGATGGCTTTCTTTGCTGCATAGAAAGTTTTTAATTTTAGGTCACCTCACTTATTAATTTTCATTTTAATTTCCTGACCTTTGCAGGATGTCATTGAGGAAGATTCTACCAGTGTCCATATATTAGAGTTTGGGTCCTGTGCTCTCTTCATGGTCTCTGGCCTAATTTCCAGGTCTTTCATCCATTTTGAGTTGACACTTGTGCAGGATGAGAGTTTGAGGTTTAATTCTTTTTCTCGCCATCCTTTCTTCCATGTTTCTTCCCTGTCCCTCCCCCTTTGCTTTTTTATTGTGGTACTGGGGATGGAACCCAGGGGAATTCCACCTCCGAGCTCCACCCCTAGCCATATTTTATTCTTTTATTTTGAAGCCAGATCCTGCTAAGTTGTGGAGGGCCTCCCTATGTTCCTGAGGCTGGACATAAACCCACAATCCTACTGTCTCAGGCTCCTAAGGAGCAGGATTATAGGAGTGTGTTACTATGCCTGGCATCTTTCATCTTTTAAAAGAAGAAAACCCATGGGCCAATGATTAATAAGTAATTGAGGTTCATTTCAAGCCTACACCTTTTAATTCAGAGCCCATTTCCTTAATGACCAATTGGGAGCCAGAGGGCCTGACATTGCTATCTGGAATCCTGACATTACAAGTAGAAGAAGTCAAGTAAGCTGATATAACATGGAGGAAACTCCATGTTACTGATAATCTCTCAATACTGTATCCCTGAAACTCGAATATTTGAAATGTTAATCTTTACCACAGAAAAGTATTTTAAATGAGCATGAAGCAACATTAAAGAGATTTCTTTAAGACTTGCACACAGTTTTGTGATATTTCTCTAACAGTGAATCAAGGAATATCTGTGGAGTCATGGACTTGTGAGAATGCCAGGAGTCTTTAGAACATAGATTGGGAAGGTCTGCACTAGAGCTGAGAGTTTAGCTCATGGTTTCAGTAAAACACTTCAACCCTTTCCTAAGTTTCAGGGTTTGGGCTTTTGAGATGAAAGATACAGTTCCTGTCCTCAAGAGTCCTTAACAGTTCTATAACTCCACAGTCCCATGATAAATGCTGTGTTAGAGGCCACAATTCCTGGAGCCAGCTCATGTGTGCAGTGAGTTTGGAGATGGCTGGAATGTGTGGCAACTCCCTACAGAGGGCGGTTTGCAAGGGCAGGAGCAGCACATGGGAAAGCACAGTGGAGCACAGAAGGAGCCTGTTGATTTCCTGCTCTGTTGCTATTCACGGGGTCTTTTATAAGATGCAGTTTGGCTGAGAAATATGTGCTCTTGAGAATTATCAATTGCTCTTGTCCTTTAACAGGTGGGTCTCACGCCCCTGCTCTTTTCACTGCGTGAAAATAGAACAAACATGGCAGCATATTTGCTATGGCAAAAGGCAAATATACACGCCGTTGATCTATTGGGAAGGTATAGTAGTATGATCTTTTCTTTTTGAACTGAATGGTGTGGTAACAATCACTTAAGTCATAAGCATTAAATTCATTATTGGACAAACATTAACTTGTAATTATCGAGTCGAGTGAAAAATCTGAACACAAACCACCAGTTTGGCAGAAAAACAATTATGCAGAGCAGGACAAAAACATTATATAGTAGTATTCTATTGACAATATAGTAGTAATTCCCTTATAATAATGACTTCTGTGTGTTATTTAGAATCTGACTTTGTTGGGCATCTGGTCTATTAATTAAGGGGCTTTTATATTAGTTTTATAAAGTATAGACTTTCAGTTTACTATTTGATTCAATATTGCTATTCTTAACCATTTCATAGTATTCTAACTTCCTATATATTTTCCTTCATGAATTCTACGTTAGGCATAAATAATTACACACAGTTATGTAATGATTATGTATAAACAATTCTTCAGTTTGCCTTTTGAATGACTGCTTTAGTTACTTTCTTTGAAGAACATTGGTGTTGGGTTACTCCTCAGTGAGTATTAATTGCTGTTGCCAGATGCAGTTCATTTCTTTTCCTATTAATTTCCAACATATTTTGATGCTTTTTTTAATTGACATGGGCAGGTAAAAGAAAAATAGCTTTCAATGAATAAACATTTCCTTTAATGAAGAAATGTCCTAGGTGGGTGATATAAAGGGGTAGGCTTTAGATGCATGCATGACTGGATTGAATTCTTGTCTTTCCCATTGCTAACTATGTTACTTTGGAAATACTACTTATCACTAAATATATTTTCTAGCATGAAAGGAGGAGGATGTCTGCTTGAAGTTTTGAGTGAAAGATTATATACATATATAATCTTAGTTCAGCATCTATCAAATGTGTTATTGCCTGAAACTACTATGCCCATTATTATTATCACTCTTATTAATAGTATTCTTTAAGTCTGCAAATAGCATTTACTTTTATGACAAATAGCTTACTGTAACTTGCAATATCTTACCTCAGACTAGGGAAGAAATGGAAAATTTCGTGTGTAAATGTTTGGCTACTTCACATTAATGACCTCAGTGTGTTACTATCCATCAAAGGACCCTCATTAGTAACTTCTACTACAGAATATCTCAGTGGGACAAGAGAGTTTCCTACTTGTTTTTTCCTTTTTTTAAATTTTTTATTGGTGCACTGTATTCATACATCATAGTGGGATACAAACTTTTGTAGACATACATGCACACATCGCCCATTCAGCCCCCACCCGATCCCCACCCCATTCCCTCCCCATCCCTCCTTCCCATGCTTGGCTTAGTGGTTGACATCTAGTATTATAGCAATTTATCCAAAATTAAAAATGATAATCTCACATAACAGTTTCATTTGTCTAATACCAAGCTTTTGATAACTTAAAGATAACATTTCAATATTTCTTTTTGCTTTCTTTCTTACCAGAGAATATTTTTTCTTTTTTTTTTTTAGGTGAAACTATCATATATTTATATATTTATTTTTCAGAAAAAAATCTATCCTAATATGGAATATGGACTCTAGATACCCAAAACGATCTCAAAAAAGAACAAAGCTAGAAGATATATATTTTCTGATTTCAAACCATATAAAGCTACAATAATTGAAACAGTGTAGTACTGTTCTAAAGGCAGATATATAAACCATTGGAGTTAAGTAAAAGCCTAGAGATACATTCTTCCATATATTGTCAAGTTATTTTTGACAAGGTTTCCACGAACATTTGGTGGAGGAAATAATAATCTTTTAACTAAATATTGTTGAAAAATAATAATTACATGAAAAAGAATAAAATTGGACCCTTACCTAATCCCATATACAAATATTAACTCAAAATAGATAAAAGACCTAAATATAAATCTTAAGACTATAAACTTTTAGAAGAAAATCTGGGTCATAAAATCTCACAACATTGAGATTGGCAGTGATTTCTTGGATATGATTTCAATGGCAGAGGCAACAGAAGGGTATACAAACTCCCTAAAAAATAAAATATTGTATATCCAAAGACAATGTAAAAAGAGTTAACAGTTACTGATAGAATGGAATAAAATATTTACAAATGCTGTATCTGAAGGTATATTAATATCCCAACTAGAAATCCTAAAAGTTTAGCAACAATAAAAGCAAACAATACAATTTAGAGATAGGTATAAGACTAACATAAATAATGAATCTCCACAGATAACTAATCTTAGTTGTCTGTTGGATGGAAAATCTTGTTTCTCTGGTTCTGGTGTGTGTTACCTATTTCTTCTTTGTAGTTAATCTCTTTGAGTATTTTCTCTAGCGCTGGTTTTGAAGACATAAATTCCTTCAGTTTCTGTTTGTCATGGAAGCTTCTTATTTCTCCATCTAATTTGATAGAAAGTTTTGCTGGGTAGGAAATATTTGGCTGGAAGTTGTTTTCTTTCAGAGTTTGGAATATGTTACTCCAAGCCCTTCTGGCTCTCATGACTTGGTTTGGGAAGTCTGGAGTGATTCTAATTGGTTTGCCTCTGAATGTCACTTGGCCCTTTGTTTTTCTTGCCTTTAAGATTCTCTGCTTGGCTTCCACATTGGTCATTTTGACAATGATGTGGCGTGGGGATCCTCTTCTCCGATCCTGTCTAAAGGGAGTTTTATAAGTTTCCTGGACCTGTGTATCGACCTCTTGCTCTATGTTTGGAAAATTTTCTGCTATTACTTCCTTGAAGAGATTGTTGATCCCTTTGGTTTCACTTTCTTTTCCCTCCTCTATTCCAATTATTCTTAGGTTAGCTCTCTTAAAATGGGCCCATATTTCTTCAATGTCAGATTCCTGCTGTTGGATATTTTTTTCTAGATTAGAAACTATGCGTTCATTTTGGATTGGTCATCTTCTAAGAGCGAGATTCTATTCTCCATGTGGTCTAATCGGTTGTTTGTACTTTGAATTGAGGCCTTTACTTCATTAATTGCATCCTTTATCTCTCTTTGGCTCTCTCTGAATTCTTTTCGAAACACCTCTAATATTTCTACAGTTATTTTCCTGATTTGATCTTCTAGAAATCTCTGAATTTCTGTTTTATCGGGTTCTGATGTTGTGGGGTTGTGGGCATTCATTGCTCCATTGTTATTCCTCTTTCCCATGATTTTGTAAGTTTGTACCTTCTCTGGGTTCTTCCCTTGGGTCACTACGACTTCACTTAAGGTGCTCTGGATCTCGAGTCTGTGGTATCTCAGACCCCACTACTCCTTTACTGGGTTGTATCACAGAGTCTCAGACCCAGGGAGTCAATAGAGGCTTCTTTAGACTATGGGGGGGGGGGGTGCCAGGTTGGGCGTTCTCCTATGGTATGATATCTCTGCCACCGCCACTCCCTCACTGGGTCAAGTCCCTGGGAATCAGTACTGGGGTTTCTCCTCTGGGGCCCGCAATTTGACTCACTGTTGTTGAGTACGCAGCTGTAGCTGTAGTGGACTTGGTGAATTCGCTGCTGCTGCCGCCGGTGGCAATATGACTCCGCTGCTACGCCCTCGGCCGTGAGGCTGGCGTATTTCTTTGGTTTTGAGCTCCGCTCTGACTCCCTCGGCTCGCTGTCCGCCTCTTCTCTCTGGAGCCTGGTGGGCTGTTGAGTGCGTTGGTTTGTAGCCATAGCCGTCTGGTGAATTCGCCGCTGCCGCTGGCAGCAAGGCGCTGCTGCTGCATCCTCGGGCGTGAGGCTGGCGTAACTCCTTTATGGCTCTGAGCTCCGCTCTGAGCCCCCTCCTCTCTGGGGCGGCTGGTGATTTTTTTGTTTCTCTGGTGATGGTGTTTTCTGTCTATGAAAGGCGCTGATTTTGTGGTAATGGAGATTGGTTGTTAGCGGGGCTCTTAAGCCTCGCTTTTCTCGGTCCTGTTTTTTCCTTTTTAACTTGTAGACAATTTATAAAGTTGAACGCTTGAGATCTCAAGATGCTGACCTCTGTTACTATGCATAAAGCGTTAATTCTACATTGACAACAAGATTTTAAATTGGTAATAAATATTAATTTAGCTGTTTATCTTTAACATTCCTAGAAGGTAAAATGATCTTTCCATTATTTTAGAACAACGCTAATATTGGCAGTCCAGGGGAAGTCGAGAAGAATTGTAGATTATCTAATTCAACATAGAGTTAATATATGGCACAAGGATAAATATGAAAGAACAGCCCTGTCATATGCTGTTTCTTGTGGCCGTCATATGTAAGTATTTATCTTAAAATGTTAGTTAACATTAAATGGAAGTTTAAAATAATTGCCACTGTCTCATTTTATATGAGCTGGGATTTCATAGTTTAGGTAGTTGTGGGTGGCAGTGAGTTAGTTCACTTCATCAGCCAGAAACCCTGTAAACATCTAGACGAGGTAGAAAGAGCAATGGCTAGAGGAGCCATCACAGGACTTTTGTGGCTAAGCTAGGGACCCAGCCCAGGACCTCACACATGCTAGGCAAGTCCTCTACAGCTATACTCCCAGCCCCTGCCCTCAGACTTCAAAAACCTTTATCGTAGGGATTCCATCACTATTCATTTTATTCCAAGTATAAGTGCTACTACGATAATGTACAAATAGTGGCACATCTTTGCTTTTCCTAATTAGCTATTCGGGTCTTGAAATATTCCGTTTATCAACAACTTAGCAAGACCCTCGGTAAGTTTGTGAGACTATTTCAAAATAAAAAGTAAAGGGAGCTGGGAATGGTGGCACACGCTTGTAATTCCACTACTGAGACAGCAGGATGAGACAGGAGGCTGAGACAGAAGGATGGCAATTTCATGCCCAGCCTCAGCTACTTTGTGAGGTCCTCCACAACATAGTGAGATCCTGTTTCAAAATAAAGAGTAAAAATAGGCCTAGACATGTAGCTTGGAGGTAGAATGCTCCTGGATTCAATCCCTGGTAGTACAAAAAGAAAATGTGAAAAACTGGGGGGGAGGGGATGTAGTTCAGAGATAGAATGCTTCTGAGTTTGACCCCCAATGCCAAAATGAATTAATAAATTTAAAAATACTTAAAAGTTTAATAAGCAGGAAATCTCATCACTTTCCCTTGGGAGCTATTTTCTACTATCTTCTTGAATTTCCCAAGAATCTAATGGGTTTCTTGCATACAAGGAATACAACCCTCTCTCACAAGTCAGGTGGAGGTGGGAGGACTTCTTGGTCATTGTTTCTAACATTTTTGCTGCAGTGCTGTTGTCCATGGAGTCCATGATAATTAACCTCTCCTACCAGCTTGTCCTTCCTGACCCACACTTAGACCTGAGAGTTGACATATGTTTAGGTCACTTACACAGATACCTTTCTGCTCAGCTATCATTCCCAAAGCAGCAGCACCCTGCTTTGGCAGTGGGGCCTCCTAACTTTAGCCACAGGAATAGTGAGCAAATTGAGCCTCTCTCCTACCCCAAACTTATGGAGAGGCCACATGGTGGCCTAGAACTTCATGGTGAGTTATCCTTTGAGGCTCTTGTTTATATTTTCTGCCCACAAAGATTAGTTGGGACCATATGTGGGTTTTTTTTTTTACACTTTTATTGGTGCATTATGATCTCCCATCACAATGCAGTTCCTAGAGATAGTGACATCCATGCACACAGAGCTTGGTGAACTTTCCTGGCTTCCTCCCCATCTCCCTTTCCCCATACAGGCTATTGAGATTGACCCTGGGAATTTCACCTATGTACATCGTGTCTATGGAAGGAATTTCTTCAGTGATTCTCTTACTCTTTCCCTAGACCAGCTCCTGACTCCACTGGAGTTTCTCCTCCATTTTCTGCAGTCCCCTGGTATTTGTAGAAATCATTTGAAACTATCAGATAGGTTTAAATAATGTTCCAGGAAAAGATCAGGCCTTTTATCCCTGTGTCTCATCTTAACTTTAGTTGTGGGAGCCCAGTTTACCATTTTCAAGGGTGGATGTCACATTTTACTTGGTACTCTAAGTGACTTGTTTTCCATAGTAAGGAACCTGTCCCCAACTACGTGCACCTCTGCCTCTACTTTTCAGGATATTATCAAAATCTGCCTCACAAGGAAACCATTAAACACATTCATTCATTGATATTCAGAGAGCAATGCCCTCTCATTACTCGTCAGTATTTGTGTCTGAAGGGATTTTGTCTTTCAAGGCACTTGGAGGTAGACATGGATATTAGTCACCATGCTCATAAAGATCTGTGGGTCCAGTTTGATAGGTGGAGATGGAGAACAGCAGTCCAAGTCAAATTGCTGCATTCATTAGTTTGCAGCTCTTGGTGCCTTGGATGAGTTTCATCAAAGGGGGCGCTTTTGTTATCTAGTTTAGTGAAATAGCGTGCTTATAAGCAAATTCAATTATAAATTATTAAACAGCTGATTTGCCCTGAGTTATAAAGCACAAGAAAGAGTTAATAACCGAAATTATCATTCAATGACATTATCTTTCTTTTTTTTTATTTTTGCGGTACTGAGGATGGAACCTACCTTTGAGCAATACCCTCAGCCCTAGATTTTTTTATTCTTTATTTTGAAAGATGATCTCACTGAGTTGCAAAAAGCCTCATTAAGTACCTTAGGCTGGCCGCGAACCCTAATCTTCCTGTCTGGCCTCTCAAATGCTGGGATTACAAACGTGCACCACCATGCCTGGCTTCCATGACACTTTCTAACAAGTGTAGCATTCGAATACCTAGAGCCTGGGATTCCAAATAAGTAAAAGATTTTGCCATCACGTTCCTTTTCCTTTGAGTATGTCTTCATATTATCTTGTTAAATCTTCCTAACAACCTAATAGCAGTATAGTCCTTATTTCATAGAAAAAGTTTGAGCCTAAGAGAAAAGACCTGAGCAAGAACAAAGGGCTGCTGGTGACAGAACAAGAACATCCTCTGTGTGAGGACACTTCCTGTGAGGCCAGGCTAATCTAGACAGTGCGTGGAGCTGTACTGTCCTCTATGCATGGTCCTTTCACCTTACTTTTTCCCTCTTCAATTACAGTCTTGCAGGCACAGTAGCATATACTTTAATCCTGGCTACTTGGGAGGCTGAAGTAGGAGGATGGCTTGAAATTCACAGTTCAAGACCAATTTGGGCAACATGGTAAAACTCCATCTCAAAAACAAAATCAAAAGCAAAATACATTTACATTATGATGTGAGGCTGTAATGCACCCATAAAAGCACATAAAGCCTACAAATATACTTACTGACATGTTTCTAGAGTTTTCAAATTTGAAATATATGGGATAAAAATGTCTATATTAGCTCTGGTACTTTCAAACATACTCTTAAGAATTTAATATATTTGGTTAATATGTTTCATGTCAGTATTAAATACTAATATTAATTTTTCATGCATAAAATAGGCATATAGTTTTTCAATATTCCAAAGAATATTCTCAACAGAGCAGTCCATGCAATCCAGGTAAGACCTTAAGTGGTGAATTACTCTTCATGTTCCTACCCTATATAAAAAGATTGTTTGCACTGTGTCCTTCATCAAATCTCCCCTTTCACCTCCCCAAGTCCTCTTCCACCATTCTTCCAATATTTCCCCTTGATTATCTGACGTGTGTTTTGTTTCCCAATTTCTCCCATGTTTCCACATAGGAGTGAAAACATATGGCCCTTCACTTCTGGGACTGACTAACCTCATTTAACATAATATTCTCTAGCTCCATCTATTTTACGGCAAAGGACATAATTTTGTTGCATAACCCAGTTAAATAATGGGCAAGTAAACTAAATAGACCCTTCACAAAAGAAGCACAACAAATGACAAATAAATGTATGAAAAAACATTGTACATCATGGGAATCACAGAGATGATATCCAAAGGACCCTCAAGGCCTTTGATCCATTTTGAGGTGACTTTTGTCCAGAGTGAGAGATGAGGATCTAGTTTCAATATTTTACAGTCAGATATTCAGATTTCCCGGCACCATTTGCTAAATCAAAGGATGTCTTTGATCTGAGATGCTTTTGTTCCCAATCAGTTATCTGTATCTGCATGGGTTTTCTGCTGGGTCCTCTATTCTGTTCATTGATCTCCATGTCTGTTTTTACATGCCAGTGCCATGCTGGTTTTGTTGCTGTGGCTCTGCAGTATGTTTTGGAGTCAAGCATTGTGAAGCCTCCAGCATTGCTCTTTTTGTTCACAATTGCTTTGGCTATTTGGGATCTTTTGGGCTTTCATATTAAGTGTAGAACTTTCTAGTTCCATGAAGATGCCATTGGTATTTTGATGTGGATTGCATCAAGTCTATAGATTGCTTTCATCAGTATGGCCATTTTAACAGTATTAATGATCCCAATCCATAAATATTGGAGGCCTTTCCATTTCCTGATGTCTTCTTTGATTTTTCTTTAGTGTTTCATAATTTTCATTGTAAAAGTTTTTTACCTTCTTTGGTTAGGCTTATTCCTTGGGTTTTACTCTTTGTGCGGTACTGGGAATGAAACCCAGGGACATTCTACCTCTGAGAGTTTATTCTTTATTTTGAAACAAGGTCTCACTAAGTTGCAAAAGGCCTCACTAACTAGCTGAGGCTGATTGTAAACTCAGCTCCTCCTATCTCATCTTCTCAAACACTGGGATTAAAAGCATGCACCCCCCATTCCCAGCTTTTTATTTATTTTTTTTCTGTTGTGAATACCATTGTTTTCCTGATTTTATTCTCAGCAGGTTTATTATTAGTGCTTAGAAAATCTACCAATTTTTTTAAATTAATAGTCTTTTGGTAGAGTCTTTAATAGGGTATTCTAAGTATAGAACCTGATTTTCTGCAGACAAGCCTTATTAGAAATTTTCCTTTTCTACTTGTATACTATTTGTTTAGTTCTCTTGTCTGATAGTTTTAGCTATAATTTTAAGTACATACTGGGTGTTGAGAGTGAAAATTCTTTTTTTTTCCTGATTTTAGGGAAAATGCTTTCAATTTTCCCCATCCAGTATGATGTTGGCTAAGTATTTGTTGTGGATGGCCTTTATTACTCTTAGACATGATTCTTTCACACCTAATTTATTCACAGCTTTTTGTCATGAAGGGACGTTGAATTTTACCAAAGGCTTTTTTTTCCTGCATTTTTGAGATGACCATGTGACTTTTATCTTTGATTCTGCTTATGTGTCGTATTTTATTTATTGTTCATGTATGTCGAACCATCCTTGTATCCCTGCAAAGAAACCAAATTGACCGTGGTGTACCAGTCTTTGAAATATGTTATTGTGTTCAGTTTGCAAGTTTCTTATTAAATATCTTTGCATCTGTGTTCACAAAGGACATTGGTAGAGTTTTCTTTTTCTAGTGTGTCTTTCCCAGGTTTGTCTAGCAGGGCAATACTGGCTTTGTAGAATGAGTTTGGAAGCTTTCCTTCCCATTCTGTTTGATGGAATAGTTTGAGAAGCACTGGTGTTAGTGCTTCTTTAGCAGTCTTACACAATTCGGCAGGAATCTATCCAGTCCTGGGATTTCTTTCTTGGGAGGTTCTTCATTGTTCTTTTAATCACCTGCTTAGTTCCTGATCATTTACGTGTTTTTATGTCCTCTTGATTCAATTTGGATAAGTCACATGTGTCCAGAAATCGGTCCATTTCTTTTAGATTTTTCCATTTTTTGGCATATAATTTGTGGCTTCTGTTGTAATATTCCTCTTTTGTCTCCCATTTTCTTAATTTGGGTGTTCTATCTTTAGCCCAAGGTAGCTAATTTTTTGATAAGATAGTCACTTCAGCAAAATCCTTTAGAGACTGAGAAGGCATTCCAACTCAAAATGATTTTGGAAACAAAAGACACTCTAAAAGTTATTTCTTGAATACCAAAGTTGTTATTTTTAACTGATTTTAAAATATAGAAGGTTGGGAAGCCGCTTTCACATGATGCACGCCGGAAGCTGCTCTCACATCACAGAGGCCAGAAGCCGCTCTCCTATCACGGTGCTAGAAGTCACGCTCACATTTTGGAGAGTGGAGACTGCTCTTCCATTATGGAGGATGGGAGTTGTTTTCACATCACAGTGGCTGGAACACATTCTTATAGCATAGAGGATGGAAGCTGCTCCCACGTCATGGAGGGACCAAAGCCACTCTCACATCAAGGAGGACAAAATCTGTTGCCACATGACAGGGGCTGAAACTGCTCTGATCTGAGAGCAGGGCAGGCTTCTCCCATCATGGAGCATGGAGGTTGTCTTCACATCATCAGAGTCTATCTTTTATATAAGGTTAAAAGATAGACTTGTCATCCCAGTATTTGGGAAGTTGAGACAGGAGGATTTCAGCTTGCCAGGCAGCCTAAGCTACTTAGGCCGTCTGAAACACAGTGAGACCTTGTTTCAAAATAGAGAATAAAAAGTAGAGCTGGCGTTATAGTTCAGAGGTAAAATGCCCCTGGGTGCAGTCCCCAGTAGTGCAAAAACATACAAACAAAACAAAAAAAAATGTGGAAGGCTTGTGAGCAAAAAGCAGGACATTTAAGAAGACAGGACCATGGCAAGATCAGCACTACATTCTATCTCTGAGCCGAATGTTTAAATATGAAACATCTCTCACTAAGTTCCGGAGGGCCTCACTAAGTAGCTGAGGCTGTGCATGAACTGTGATCCTCTTGTCTCAGCCTCCCAAGTACTGGGATTACAAGAATGCACCACCAGGCCTGGCTTGTCTTCTCATTCTTAATTCTTTTCCTTTTTTCCAGACTTGATGAGATGATTTGACACAAGGGGAATATCCATGTTTGAAAAAGAAAAAGCTTTTTAAATAAAATCTTTCACTCAGAAGTTTCCTATTTAATGTACTAGTTAGAGACTCACAGAGGTCGATTAAGAGACTCTAAGATTTCTTCAAAATTTAACTTTGCTCATTGGAGAGCTGTCGTGTGCGCCCTGTAGGGCAGCTTCTCCGGAGGTTGAGGCAAGAGTGTTATGGCTGGAGCTCAGGAGTCCGAGGCCACTCTCGGCAACACAGGGAAGACCCACCGCTTAAAACACAAAATCCACCTGCAGTGCTCCTGCCTCAGCCTCCAGAGTCATTGGGATTGTAGGCGTGTGTCACTGTGCCCACTTCTATTTTCAGACAAACTTTCTGAAATATTTGTGTTCATATTAATCAAGAAATGTTTGGTCATCATCCACATAACATTTCCAATCTTTTGCTTGTACATCTTTACATGACATTATGATAGTAGAAATGAAAGTTCATTTTAAGGGGAAATCCATTAAACGGAAAAAAAAAACCCTAAGTTTTTCTAAAGGGCAAAGTTTTGCAAAGAATCACACTGAACTGCATTCAGTATAAAATGTATAGTAATGTATTAATAAGATGAACCAGCATTCTTCTGAGATGATGTATAATTCAGACCAAGTTTAGTTGTATTTTTATCAAATTGTCATTGCATATATCAATTCTCTCAACTTAAAATAAGTAGATGTGTGTGTGTGGGGGGGGGTGTGCTGGGTATTGAACCCAGAGGCATTCTATCTCTGATCTGCACCTCCGGCCCTGTTTTATTTTTTATTTGTAAATAGGGTCTCACTAACTTGCTGAGGTCCTCACTACATCACTGAGGCTGTCCCAGAAGCTCGGATCCTCCCATTTCAGCTTCCACCATGCCAAGCTTAGGAATTTTATTTTTCTTGTGTGAGTAAGCTATTCTCAGGTTGGGTCCAGACACTAAATGTCTTACTAAGAAGGCCACATTTTATAAGTTATATATCACACCCATCATAATGTCCCTTTTATGTTAAACAATATAAATCATACTTATTTCAGATGCATCAGCGGTTGGAACAACGTGTCAACAGAAACCTAACAGGTATGTTCCAAAGGACTCTGACCCCAGCCAGTTTGGTTCTTGCAGTTATTGAGCTTCTTCTCTTGCCATTCCTCCTAGGCAGCCCTGTGCTTGGGCTTCTACCCGACCTCAACGACCCACCTTCCTTCTCAAGCGTCGTACTAGTGTGGTTACTCCTTCTTGTTCAGGTATGAACTTACATGTCACGTCCACCAGAAAGTGCCCAATAGGGGCATAAAACTGTGACACAATCCTGTCTCTGCGTTCCAGGCTTGCCCTGTTTTATACCTGTCGTGTAGCTAGGACATTGTATGCAGAACGCCTCATCCCCTGTGTTTCGGAGTTCTGCTCTGTGACTGTTGAGGAGTGGCCGGAGCCATCTTTGTCTTGGCATTCCCGTGCTTGCCACAGTAACTCAGCACGCAGTTGCGGACTTAATGAATGAAGAATGCAAAAAACCAGAAGCCCTGCTACTCAGTCACAAGGATAACAAATTCAGTCTGCTACTAAGGGCAAATTCTATTTAAGAGTAATTTTGTACTGGACTTGAACATACGTATTTTTTATTCTTAGAAACACTGGTAAAATTCTCAAATTTACTGGCTAATGTTTATCAACTATGAAACCTTTGAGGTAAAGAATATAATTAATTTTCTTTCTAGTGAATAAAGAATTCTAATCTGGATCCTTTAATGCTTCTGGACCAGATGCGCTCCTAAGAAGCCAACATCTACTTTCAGAAATATCACAAAAGGAGATTTTAAAGAAGATCGACATTATCTGAATCGTAATAGCATTTTATTAGTTGGATTGTTGGCTTAATACTTTGTTCCCCTTTAAGTTCTAATGTGAAAATGTTATTGAATGAAATAAGTTTTGTATTATGTATATATGATAAATATTAATAAAACATTTGAAACATTTCCTGGCATTTATGACAAAGTTTTAAGTGCAAGTACAAACCAGTATTGTTGAGTCGGAATGGTTCAACTGTTGAAATGCCAGCTAACCAGCAGACATTAACACTTTGGTGAGTTAAATATCATGCTAAAGCTGAGAAGAGTGGCATATGCCTGTACCCCCAGTATCTGGAAGGCTGAGACAGAAGGGTCACAGGTTCAAGGCCAATCTCAGCAATTCAGCGATATTCATTACAAAATAAAAAGAATGTGGCAGATGTGGCAGCACACCCCTCTAATTCCAGTATTTGAGATGCTGAGACAGGAGGACTGCAAGATTGAAGTCAGCCTCTGCAAATTAGTGAGGCTTTCAGCAACTTAGTGAGACCTCATTTCAAAAAAAATAGGGCTGGGAGTAGAGCTTGGAGGTAGAATGCCTCTAGGTTGAATTCGCAGTACCATGCATAAACAAATGAATAACTAACTAAAAACTAAATACAGCTTGGGTTTGGTTTGTATGTAGAAAATCCCTGGGTTCAATCCCTAATACCACATTAAATAAATACATAAATAAGTAAGCAACACATTAATGGTGGTTTATTTATATTTTCCAATTTTCATTACTATATATGCACTAAAAATTTCGACTAACATTATTTTGGTATGCCAGTGATAACAGCCATTGCCGATGTTTTAATGTTTTTTCACTGTTTTGTGCCACTGAACTTACATACTTTTAAATGTTGATTTATACTTCCTTCTTCATGGGAAACAATGCTGTCTGAGGCTTTTCATCCATTCCTTCCTTTTCTTCTCTTTCCTCCCTGCCTTCCTCCTCCTTCTCCTCCTCCTTTCTCTTCCTCCTCCTCTTCCTCCTCTTCCTCCTCCTCCTCTTTTTCCTCCTTCTCCTCTTCTTTTTTTCTTTCCTCCACCTCTCCCGCCTCCTTACTTGTAGTACTAGAGATTGAACCCAGGGGCATTCTATCAATGAGCTGTTCTCCCAGCCCTAATTTATTTATTTATATTTTGAACAATGTCTCACTAAATTGGTGAGGATCTCTCTAAATTGCTCATACTGGCCTCTAATCTGTGATTTTCTGTCTCAGCCTCCCAAGTACTGGAATTGCATGTGTGAGCCACCATGCCTGGCTGCTTCTCACCTTTTCTGTTTATTTGTTTAACTTTGATTACTTTTTGGAAAGACTCTTAAAATTAAAGGTCCAGGTTCTAGTACAGAGAACTTTGCCCCAATCCATTGGAGAGTGAATTGCTGACATATGCTATCATTCATGATTACTTTAGTGTATATGTACTACAAGTCAGAATATGATCTCGAACCACAATACAACCTTCATAATAATCACTGTAACAGTAATAATCCCTATCACTTAATCCTCAGAACTTCTTAAATTTCACTAATTGTCTAATAGTGTCCTTTACAGCAAAGTATCCATTCAGATCCATGCATTGCACTTAATTGTATTTTTTAGACACCTGCAGTCTCAAACATTGCTCAGTTTCTTCTTGACCTTTGTGACTTTGACTCTTGAAGAGAGTTCTTCTAGGATGCATGTCAGGTGGGTCCATGGTAAAGTTACCATGTACTCTTTGCATGTCCTCCGTTAATTCAGGTGGAGATGATTTGGGAGCCTGTAAATATCTGATTGCTCCTCAAAATTTCACCCCCTGGATTTCGCATTTCCTTGATGATTCCTGCTTGCATCAATTTTTTACTATGTTGTGTGCCAAATGATCAGTCTTTCATTCCTTCTACACTGATCAGCACAACAAACTAGCACACAGAGGAGCAGGGAAAGCTCACTTTGGTGCTCACAGGCCCCAGGTGAGAATAGCAGCAACCATTCAAGCTAATTCCAGGTCTTATGGACCTTTGACCACTCATCGCTAAGTACTTTCCCAGAACCTGCTTGGTGAGTACAGGGAGTCCTGCTGAAAGCTGTCCTTCTCTGGCCTCTAGAGGTGGAAGGTCAGGGTCGCCTCCCTGCTCCTCTGTGGCCTTCTTGAGAGTCCCTGGCAGGTGCCTTCCCTACCCTGCCTAGGAGCGATGCACCCACTTTTATTCAGCGCATTCCTGGTGAAGGAGCTTGTAAGCACTGAGTCAGACTCAGCTCTCACTAGAGACTGGGCTGGGCAGGGAGCATGGTGGTGGGCAGGGGTGGGGGCTGTGGAGATGGCATGCTCCCTGGAGCAGGCAAAGCCTCCACCGCCAACTCCGGGGCCTCTGCCCACCGCCTTCTAGAAAGCGCTCCCCCATGCAGCTCAGCGCCTGCGACCTTCCTCAGGGAGTCCTTGCCTTCAGAATCAGCCAGCAGTCTATTCCCTAATCCAGCTCCCAAGCGACTCCTCCCTCCCGTGTGAAAGAACTCTGCAGACTATCCCCAAGGTCCCGCTGGGCTTCCCTGGCCTGGCCTCCTCTTCTCCAGCTGCTCCACCTCTGCTACCACTGACCCACAGGCTCCTGGTGCAGAGAGGCTCAGCCCAGCCTGCCAAGATGCTGCAACTGCCACAAGTCTCCATTAGTTAGATTTTACCCTAGGCATCCGCTGGATGGCCTCCTCCAGGAAGCCTCCCTGGTTCCCCTGGCCTCATCCTCTCAGGGAACTCCTAGAGCCCCAGCTCTCAGTCCACTGTATGGGCAACTGTCCTGGTCACGTGGCCTGCCACTCACCCTGGGAGCTTGGAGCACTACAGGTAGTGTTCAGTGGGTCCTGGGAGCCCAACCCCAGGGCCCTATGGGAACCAGGCCCCAAGGGAAACTGAGGCCCAAGAAAGGGTGAAGCTGGGACAGATAACAAGAGGGTTATTGGGATGGATGATGGATGGTAGGATGGATGGATGGATGGATGGCCTTGGGCTCGTGGCTGCTAGAGCAGACACTTTTCGAGTGGAAAGGTGAGAGACAGAAATGGGGACCCCTGCCCTGTCAGAGGGGAGCCCCCTACCCTGCCTGCAGTGGAGGAGTTGGTTTTGTAGGAGGGGTATCATCAGAGATGGGCAGGGGGGAAGGGGAGGAGGCAGCTGCAGCCTTGATGTGCAGAGAAGGGCAGAGCAGCAGCAGCAGCAGCAGCACCAGCAGGTGCACAGGGCCTGGCTGCCCCCCACACCCACAGTGTCAGCAATTTGAACCAAGCGCACCTGGTGCAGAGAGAGGCTCAGCCCAGCCGGCCAAGAAGCTTCAACGGCCACAAGTCGCTGTTAGATAGATTCCACCCTAGGCAATTTGACTGACAAACTCACAGTGTTGTAAAGGATTGCCTTCCATGTCCTAGAGCTGCCAAGACACGGCAATTGCAGGATCAAGCCTGCACTGCTGAGGGCTGCTACAGACACCGAAGGCCCACCTGGAAGTCCTGGGAGAGAAGAAAAGGTGCCAGATGGGGAACTTTCTCTGCCCATGAGAATGGCTCCCATTATTGTACTGGTTGCACAGTAAACACCCAAGTTAAGGAAACAGCCGCCTCTTCTCCCCAGTTACCCTCACACCGTGTGATCAGGCTAACATCTACTTGACCTCTAGAGTCAGTTAACTTTTTGTTTGTTTGGTACCAGGGATTGAACCCAGGGCATTCTACCTCTGAGCTACACCCCCCAGCCCTTTTATTTTCATTTTGAAACAGGGTTTTGCCAAGTTGCTGAGGCTGGCCTGGAACCTGCAGCCCTCCTGTCTCAGCTTCCTAAGTACAGGGATATGCCACCATGCCCAGCCAAGTCAGTTAACTTTGAATTACAAATAAACCAAAACAAACCCCCTTAATCCACACATATGCCACTATAAAAAAAAGTTTGGCTTTCTCAGATCTTAAACTATGAGCAATTTAGGAGCCGGAACTTGACAAATAGCCTGCTTAATTTGAGGAATCATCTGTCTGAGTTACTGAAAGAGACTTCGGAAGAGTCATTTGCACTTGTCTCTACCGTGAGTGAACTTCCATTACCCAGTGGCTGTCAAAGATGACTGGGGTGACGTGTCACTAAGGCATCTTTCCAACCTTGCTGGTCCACCGCATTAGCTGTGGGCTCCTTAGGATTTCTTCTTCTTCTTTTCCTTCAAGTATCACAATGTTTATTGATAGACAGAATTATGTAAAATCGCCGGGCGTGGTGGCACATGCTTGTAATCCCCACGCTTGGGAGGCTGAGGCAGGAGGATCTCGTGGGTTCGAAGCCAGCCTCAGCTACTTAGTGAGGCTCTCAGCAACTTAGTGAGACCCTGTTTCCAAATAAAATATAAAATGGGTCTGGGAGTATAGCCCGGAGGTAGAAAGCCTCTGGCTTCCAACCCCAGTACCACCAAAAAAAAAAAAAAAACTTCTATCAAATCAGGCCATGGACATTACTTGATAAATTAGGTAGACTTAATTTCAGTACTGTAATTAGAGGGACGAATTCAAATTCTCACCATTTGTTTCACAATAACCACATCAAGGGGAGTAACAATCTCTCAAAACTGATCCATTTTGTGTAAGTAAACCATGTGTCATTTAAGGATTTTACCTTTACATGACAAATTACTCTTGGAAAACATTTGGCAAACAGGATGTGTTGAAAGAAGGAAATCGCTGATATGCCTTTTGGCTCTAAATTGTGGGAGGTAAATACATGTTGATTCTTCCCTTAATTAAGCACTGGCTCATTACAGTTGAAGATCATGGTAATAGTATAATGCAAGTTCTGTGTAAAGAAAGACAACTCTGCTGATGTCTGCTAGACCTGTCCAGGCTGGCAGTGGTCTAAACCCAACTCTGATCCTCTAAGATCCTTCTTTGAGATTATTGGCCTGAGTCGAGTCTTCATCTTCATCTTGGTCCAAGCTTAGATATATATTTATGTATACATGATTGATTTCATGTCTTTTTTCCAAAGCAATTTTAAACAAAGTCCATACAGTGGGAATAGCACTTTCCAGAAAGTGGAGGGGTCTGCATCAGAACTTAGGCAGACAATAAATCAAAGAAAGTCACACAGTTCTCTCCAGGAAGAGCGAAACGATCCAAGTTCTTAATAGAGATGCAATTTGTGTTAAGATTTTTCTAAAATGTACATTTTTAAATCTGGATTTAAAATTTAGATTTCTAAACTTTAAAATTTTTAGATTTATAAGATTTAAAAATAACAGAATTAAATATTGTTTAGTTAATCAAATATTTTGTATGTGACTCTCTCACATGGAACTTGACATTGCACATACAGACTGATGTCTATTTCCTGAAAATTTTGCTGCACAGACTGTAGTGAATTTTCCATAACTCCTTCAGCTCTAAAGGCAGAAGAAAACACAGGAAGACCCAAGTTGAGGTCCTACTGACTGGAGGATATGGAGCAATTGTTTATCCCCATGAGATAGTAAAGAGAACAAATTCTTAATCACAGGTCAGTTTGAAGATTACACGAGATAACAAAGGTGAAATGCTGATAGTATCCAGTGAGTCAGGACCAGATTTACATTTCCCATGCTTTCAAGCCTCCACCTCCTGCTTCCTTCTCCTCCTTCTGTTTCTTCTCCTTGTTCTTCCTGCTCCTCCTTCTCCTCCTACTCCTTCTTGCTCTTCCTTTTTCCTCCTCCTTTTCCTTCTCTTTGTTCTTCCTCCTCCTCCTTCTCTTCCTTGCTCCTCATCTTCTTTTTCTTATTGTTCCTCTTCCTCCTCCTTTTTCTTCTAGCTCCTCTCCTTGCTCTTACTCCTCTTCTCCTCCTTCTAGCTCTTTCTCCTCTTCATCTTCCTACTTCTCTTGTTCCTGCTTCGTTTTCTTCTTGCTTCTCCTTTTTCTCCCTCTCATTTTCCTCCTCCTTCTTTGGCTGCTCCATCACTGAGAATCCAGCTAGAAGAATGGCTACACATGCACAGATGTCACAGTTAGCACAGGAGTTGTTTACAAGGCCTACACAGTTCCAGGACATCTGTGTTCTCAGAGACTTGCAGTAACCAGGAGCCACCCTCAACCCTGAGCCTGAGCAGCAGAGATGGGCTCATCATTGGAATCTGGGGCAAAAAATCTGTTGTCTTGAGAGAGGGTCCAGATGGAAGACCGTGGTGAAGGAGTGCTGTGGTTTGAATGTGTCCCCCAAAGTGTATGACTTAGCAAGTTGATCCCCAGTGCTGGGTGTTGGGAGGCAGAGCTTTCAAGAGGTAATGAGATCATGGTTAATGTCATTGTCATGCGAGTGGGTTTGCTATAAAAGCAGGTTTTCCTTCTTCCTCTATGTTCATCTCTGGTCCCTCCTTCTCTCTTGCTTTCTTGTCCTTTTGCCTTCTGTCACGTGATGATGCAGCAAGAAGAATCTCCCAGAGGTCAGCCTCTCCTTGGTCTTCTTGGCTTCCAGAACCATGACCCAAATCAATTTCTGTTCAATATAAATTACCCAGTCTGGGAATGAATCCACCATATAATCTGGCCACACCACTGCTGGGTATCTTTCCAAAGGGGTTTAAACCAGAGAACTACAATTACAGAAACATACCCCTGTTCATAGCAGCACGATTCACAGTAGCCAAACTATGGAACCAACCTAGGTGTCCATCAACAAATGAATGAATTACAAAAGTATGGGAAATGCACACAATGGAATTCTACTCAACAATAAAAAAATAAAATATCATTTGCAAGAAAATGGAAGGACATGGAGAATATTATGTTAAGTGAGAATAGCCAATCATAGTGAAGGACTATATATGTGCAGGATAGGGAGTAGTTATAATACAAGAGAGACTCCAGATGATGAGGAGAAACCTCAGGGGAGCCAGGGAGGAGATATAGGGTAGGGCTGGAGGAAGACTTAGGCTCATTAATAGAAATACTACCATAGACTATGTGTATACATGTGAATATATACCAGCATCAATCTGGGTACTCCATATTGGAAGGGAGGGAAATTGGAGGGGGACACTAAGAGGGTGTGCAAGTATCTCATTGTCAACATGATTGACATTATGATATGAGACCTTAATGCACCAAGAAAAGCACAAAAATAAATTCCTCAGTCTTAGATAGTCTGATAATCATAGTGGCACAGGATAGAGTAAGAAAAAACATTGTTATTACTAAAGTGTGCATCATCAGGGAAGGAGCCAGGAGAACCAAGCCCTGAGCTCTCTCTCCTCTTACACCAACTTTTCCTCTTACCTCCAGTGGCTCCATGCAGTTGGAAGTCAGGGGGAGAATGCTTGGCCTGACATACTCTGTAGAGGTTGAAATCCCACAGTTGAGAGTGGGCTGTGGAAGGAGTGGTGTGTTTTGAAAAGAAGATTCTGTACTCTGGAGGCTGAGACAGGGAGGTCACAGGTTGGAGGCCATCTTCAGCAAGTTTGCAAGACGTTCATCAACCTAGTGAGATCCTGTTTCAAAAGAAAGAGAGGAATAAAAAAATAAAAAGTAAAAGTGTGTAGCTTAGTGGTAGAATAAAAACATTGATACAAAAGACAAAAATAGGGCCGAAGTGCAGCTCAGGGATGGAGCACTAGCTTAGTATGCTCCAGGCCCTGGGCTTTGGTCCCCAGTACTGCAAAAAATAATGGAGGAGCTACATTCGAATATGTGTATAAGGGTGAAGGTAGCATGGTCAACCTGACACTCATTGTTGAGAGGGGGAAAGAGGAAGTGGTGGGGGAGGGTAGGCACCAAGTACTGTGTGAATTATGCCACTGTCAATATGATCCACATTATGATGTGAAACTATAGTGTACCAATAAAAAATTTAAAAATTAAAAACAATAATTCATGGTCAACCCATCACTGCCATCCAGTATACGGAAAGGGATCTGGGGAAGACTCAGAGTTATCACAAGGTGACTCAGTGGGTTCCAGGGAGCGAGCAGCTATAAGGCTAGTGCATTTAGGCCCATGCAGGTACTGGGCACCTAAACTGCCTAAGGGATCTGGTGAGCACACTGTTAGAAATAATGCTCGATACCAGGCTCGCTGAAGTGTAGCTGTGGTCTCATCTCCTGGGGACTAAGGAAGCAGGATCACTTGAATCCAAGAGTATGAAAGCAGCCTTGTTAATGTAGCATGACCTTGTCTAAAAAAAAAAAAACAGAAAAAGATGTACAGTGTTGCAGGCCTGAAATCTCAGCTATTGGTGACGCTGAGGTAGAAGGATGTACACTTCAGGATCAGCCTGGGCCACATGGAGAGACCCTGTCTCCACATTATTAATAAATGCTGTCTCGCTGGGCGGGGTGGTGCACGCTTGTAATCCCCGCGCTTGGGAAGCAGAGACAGGAGGATCGTGCAGGTTCGAAGCCAGCGCGCGCGCATTCTACCTCCAAGCTACACCCACTTCCCTTGTGACTTTTTATTTTGAAACAGGGTCTCACTAGGTACTGAGGCTGGCTTTGATTCTGCAGTCTTCCTCTTAGCCTCCTAAGTACTGGCAGGATAGATGTGCACCTCCACACCGCCTATAGTTTTGTAAATAGTAACTATCCCCGATGGGCATCCCATTGTGATTTTGTCTTACATTTCCCTGGTCATTATTGTTGTTGAGCCTCTTTTCATATTCTTATTATCCATACATAGCACCCAGCAACTGTTTATGTACTCATTATCTCCCAACTTTAAAATCACACATGTGGTGATTCATTTAATTTTGAAACATACATTGAAAGTCCAGAAAAAGCCATTTTCAGACAAGAGCAGCTACTTCCACTTTGTAATGGAAACTAATTTAGTAAAATATGTTAAGAACTCACCAGGGTTCAGTGATCACAAACCAGCTCTCTGGAGACAGACGCCCTGAATTTGAGTCCTTTCTGGTTACATATATGCTATATGAACCTCACCAACACAGAGAGCAATGCAGAGAAACCAGAATCTTTATAGAATGGGGCATTCTATAAAATAACTGAGCAGCACTCTCCACAGCCCACGGTCATACAAAAATAGACTGAAGAACCATCCCAGAAGAAAGGGGACTGAAGAGACCTGACATCTGAACGCAGAGCAGGACCTGGGGTGGGTGCTGGAGCAGGAAAAGGGCATTAGTGGACCATTCCTGATCAGGTATGCAAATAGCCCGCTCCTTCCCCTGAGCAGGGCAGTCCCAAGGAGTGGACTGGGCAGTGTTTCAGAGCTTTCCTGTGGGCAGAGCTCCAGCCTCCCAAGAGGCTTTCCCTCCTAACACACCCCCTTGGCTGCTGCCTCCTGTGTCCTGGTGCCCCACTCAGTGTTACCTATGCCTCTCAATAAATGACGTGAGTAATGTCCTTTTTACTGGGGTCAGCTCCTAGGGGAACCAGAATGAGGATATGTCATCCTCTTTCTGTTAAGCACAAAAATAGATGGAATTAACCTGTGATTTCAGGCGTCGGGGCCATATAGCCTTGGGTGAGAAAAAGCAAGAGGGGCCTCCTAGGCCATCAGTGATGTATTTGTTTTTATCTGAGCTCTGATTATAGGGCTGTGTTACATTTGTGAAAATTCATTGTCTTGTACAGTCACCATGGGTGTGCTTTTCCATAGGCATATTATGATTTAATGAGAAGCCTTAAAATAATTCTGCTAGTTTGGGCAAGGTCTTAGGTTTGTTTTGTTTTGTTTTCTATAGCAAAGTGATGACAAAAGATCTTATTCATTGACTCTTCAAAGAAAAACAGGAATAAGTTGTGTATGTGTGTTGTGTGTGTGTTTGATAAAGAGTGAGAGAGAAGAAAGAGAAGGAGGGCAAGCAGACAAACAGATATACAGTCTGACAGACAGACAGACAGACACTGAACTCAGTTTCCACCACTGGATTGAACCCAGGGGCATTGTACCACTAAGCTACAGCCCTAGTTCACTGGACCTAGTTCACTGGTCCAAGCTCCTCTCATGGACGGCATTTCAGTGGTGGTTCTGGAAATTGTTGTGGATTCATAGGGACACGGAGTGTGGGTTCACACCCCTCTCATCCAGTTCCACTCCTCTCTGAAGCCCAAAGAGGGGAGCCTCTGGAATATTAAGCTGTTGCACCAGAGTTTACCAGCCGGAACCCCTGAAATCTGGAGCTCTTGGGTGTAGCCAGAAAAGAGCGGGTTGAAACTCAGTGTGGCCCTCTTGTGAGTTCTGGCCCAGGTTATGAGTCGTAAGGACTCAGCATCACATAGAAGGGTGTGATAAACACTAAAACGGCCAGGTTGTGGTTCCAGCATCCACTTGTGAATGGGCTATTAAAAAGCATCTTTACAGTATGAGAAACGTGGTGGCTTGTGAGTGTATCAGACCAGTGCTGGCAGGGCGGTGCTTGGAGGCAGGAATCATCTCCATGGTCTACCCCTCAACCCCTTGGGAGGCAGCCTCAGACTCCATTAAACGCCTATAAAGTGCCATGACATAAGGTGGTGTGGTGATGCAGGAACCTTGGAGAATCTATGCGTGAAACAGAAGCACTGTTTTGAACATGTATGTATACAGAACAATCAGCTACCACAGCTGTGAAAAGAGCACACATCTGGAAGATCAGCGTGTTGGAAGTTTGACAGCAGTCACAGAACAGTGGAAGAGTATGTGTAGTTAAGGTCATCTGCCCCGCCCTCTGTGTGAAATAGTTTTGTTGTTTTAATCAAGGGCTAAATTCTTCCCTTTCTTGGACATGAGAGAACTATTAAAGAAATCATCAATAAACTTTTGAAGAAAAAATTTAAATTTGTAAGTTACAAAATAAAGGCACATTATGAAATCAAAACAACAAAAGATTTTAGTGAGATGCTTAGCAAAACTAGGGAGGACCCTGTTTCAAAAGAAAAAGACGGGTTGAGGTGTAGTTGGGAGGTAGAACTCTCCTGGGTCCAATCCCCCCATACCACAAAAACAAAGCAAACTTTCCCTCCAGAGAAGCTGATGATCTGGGGTAGGTGCCACAGCAGTGGAGAGTGGACTCACTCAGGATGGAAGCTCTTAGGAAGCGGGGCAGTTCTGAGGTGGAGTGTCTCAATGTTATGTAGAAGGAGGGAGGCTCAAGCTGACCTAAGTAAAGAAGATGTGGCCGTGCAGTAGCTCTACGGGGGAATACCTGCACGGTTTGTGCTTGGGACCATGTTCAGGCATTTGTATTTATTTTTATTTTTATTTTGTACTGGGCAGTGAACCCATGGGCATTCTGCCTCTGAGCTACACCCCCAGACCCATTTTAGTTTTTCTTTAAATAGGGTCTTACTAGGTTGATGTGAGTCTCACTATTTGCTGAGGATGTCCTCGAAACTGTGATCCTCTTGTCTCAGCCTACAAAATACTGGGATTATGAGTTGGTGTGCACCACAATGCCCAGCTTATTTGTCTATACTTTTTTGTGTGTGGTATTGATGGTGGAGCCAAGGGGCTTTCCTACCTCTGGGCTATACCCCAGACTGATTTTATACTTTATTTGGAAACAGGGTCTCACTAAGATGCTGAGAGCCTCACTAAGTAGCTGAGGCTGGCTGTGAGATCCTCCGATCTCAGCTCCCAAGTGCTGGGATTACAAGTGTGCACCAACACACCCGGCTCTATGTGTCTATATTTGGATGTGATGTGAGAGGCCTTGTTTTGTCTTGATCCATACTGGCCATCATGTGACCTTGTCCATATTCTTTGTGTTTTGTAAACTTGGGTATGTCCAACAGGACAACAACCAGGCCCAGCTGGCTCCTGAATTGTAGAGGCTGCTTTGTTATTTCTTGATGAGCATTAAGGTTGGTTCTAAACTTTTGTGATTAAAAATGATAATTCTGCCTAGAATATCCTTATTCCAAGGTTCCTCATTTTAGGATGGATTGGCCAAAGAAATTTCCACTCTTTGGTGCTGTGTACTTTAAGTTTTGAAGGTTGATTCTTGTTAGGGCTCTCTTGATGTTGGGAGGTGTTAGTGAGGAAGCCTGCTGCTCCCAGTCAGCCACCATCCCCACATGTCTGCTTTATCTTTTCTCCCTTCCCTTTGTTTTCTAGACAAATACAAATGTAGGTCTATTATAAAGATTTTTTTCTCATTTTTTTTCTAAACCATTCGTTGATTGCACACTTGCTGAAACAGCCTTCAAGGAGCCTGGAGGCAGGGAGCACACAAGGTAATGAACAGAGACCCTGCGTACCTGTGGGGGGGGGGGACCTTAAGAGGCAGGCAGGAGGAGGGAGGGACAGGAGGAAGGGTGGGGAAAGTTGGGGATGGGGCCCAATACTAGGAGCTGCTGAAGGGTGCAGGGCTGAGTAGAGAGGAGGAGGAGGAAGAGGAGAGGGACCTGGAGGAGGAGGGGTGCAGTGCCTTCCCCTGGCACCCAGGCACCCTGCAGGAGTGGGCTTGCCCTGCTTGTTAGGACAGTTGAGTTGCTTAGCAACGACAGTTGATGCCACTGTGGTGCTGCTGGGCAGAGCCACAGGAGCCTGAGCTGGCATTTTTTGAGTATTTAGTATTTAGTATTGAATATTTTGTATTGAGTGTTTTTGGTATTGAGTAATGAGAAGCTTTGCGTTCTCAAACGGTAAAAAGCTGAGGCAGAGGGAAGGTGTCTCTGAAGCTCTTGGGCTCCAAGATGGAGACTTTTTGCTTTGGCTTCACAAATAAGGGTGCCTGGTACAAAGTGGTGGGCAAGCTAAACAAGGCCGCCAGGGCCGACAATGGCGTCCAGGTGCAGCGCCTGCTTCTTCTCAGGCTAAGTGGCCAAAATGAGAAAGACAGGAAGAACAGGTAAAGGGGGCTTCCGGGGGCCTGGAGGTGGGTCATCAAGTGACTATGAGAAGCAAGGGGGCTTCTGTGCTCCCCCACCCTCCACTCCTTCATAGCCAGCATCAGACCAGCCAGGGGCTTTGTAATCCCAGTACTGGGAGACTGAGATAGGAGGATCAGAGGTTCGAGGTCAGTCTCAGCAAGTAGTGAGTGAGACTAGTGATATTCTGTTTCAAAATGAAAATGAAATTGGGCCTGAGGGTATAGCTCAGAGATAGAATGCCCCTAGATTAAATCTCCAGTACCACAAAACAACAAATCACCTGGGATTTGCTAGCCTGAGAAGGTTCTCAGGATCAGAAGCAAAACAGAAAACTTTAGTTGGCTTCTGATCCATTTATAAGTTTCCTGTAGAGTACTTTAATATTTACATGCAAGTTAACAAAGAACTTATAGAATTTATTTTTAATGCAGTAGTTATTTTTGGTACTGGGGTAGGACCTATAGGGCATGCTACCTCCTCGCTATCTCTTCCCCAGCTTATTTTTAAAATTTATTTATTTGCGACATGCCCAGGCTTTTATATTTCTTCTTCTTTTTTTTGAAACTAGGTCTTGCTAAGGTCCTGAGGGTATCCATAAGTTGTAGAGGCTGTCCTGGAACATGAGATTGTCCTTTTTCAGCCTCCCAAGTACTTGGATTACAGGCATTTGCCACCACACAGAACTTAATGTATGTATTTCATTTATTTATTTATTTATTTATTTATTTATTTATTTATTTATTTTGGGTGGTACTGGGGGTGGAACCCAGGTGATTTTGTACTTCCAGCTATACTCCCAGACTGATTTAATACTTTATTTGGAACAGGGTCTCACTAAGTTCCTGAGAGCCTCACTCTGTAGCTGAACCTGTGCGGTTATCCTGTCTCAGCCTCCCAAGTGCTGGGATTATAAGCATGTGCCACCACGCCCAGCATAATGTACATATTTTGAAAACATGGTATATACATGGCAGGAAAAGTGAATAATAATAAAAATATTTTCAATAATATGTCAACTTCAGGGCTAAGAAATCTTTGAATAAAATCTGATAGAATCTCTTTGTGTCAGTATATACCCACGTATAAATGTTCCTTAAGTAGAAGTTCTGAGGTGGGAAGAGGGCTCCCTACTTTTTATTTTTTATTTTTAAGTTATCTCACTTATTATGATGTTCTCCAGCTTCATCCATGTTTTTGCAGAAAAAATAATTTCCTTCCTTTTCATTTCTGAGTAGAATTCCATTGTGTGCGTATGCCACATTTCCTTTTTTCCTTTACCTGTTGACAGACCCCTCTGTTGGTTCCTTAACTGTCATGCTAAGTGAGATGAACCTGACTCAGGAAAGCAAGGACCACGTGTTTTCCTTCATGTGTGGAAGCTAGAGAGAAAGAAGGAAAGGAAAGGGACCTCGTGGAATTTTGGAGACCCCTCTAGAGGAGAGGCAGTTATGGGAGAGGAAGAGAGAGCAAAGGTGGAAGTATGGGGAGGGAAGCCGCCCAAATAATGTTATGTGCACATGTGAATGTACCACTGGGAAGCTATCCTGTACAATTACAATGCACCAATAAAAAATCTTAGTTATTTGACAGTATTTTATTTAGAGGAGCCATTTCACGCCTGAAGAGAGTTTGCTGATTTCTCAGGAGCGTCAGTCCCTTGCTCCTGTGCTTTTGAAGCTATCTCATGCCATTAGGATCAGCCAGCTGTCTGTCTTTGTCCCTGATTTGTTTGGCACCCTGGGTTTTTGCAAGTGCTTCATGAACTCTCTTGCTCAGGTGTGTCCCAACTCAGGTCACCTACTGTGAACGACATCTCCAAAGCTCCCAAGGCCACATTGCTTACCATATGATTCCTTTTGGAAAAATTATATGTTCAAATCTCCTCTTTCTTTTTTGTGATTTTTTTATAGTGAATATGCATGAGAAATTCTAGTAAAAGCTGATTGTTAATAAAGTCATCCTTGAGATGACTAGGGATTTGAAATTTTCAGAAATAAAAATTTCTCATGCTCCCTTACTTTTCCATTTGTGTGTGTGTGTGTGTGTGTGTGTGTGTGTGTGTGTGTGTGTATAATGGTACCTTTCACACAGTTTCTGTAGAAAACTGGGAATAGATCAACCATATGATCCAGCTCTACCACTCCTGGGTATTTTTCCAAAGGGGTTAAAATCAGAGAACTACAGTAACATATGCATACCCATGCTCATAGCAGCATAATTTGTAATAGCCAAAAAATAGAACCAACGCAGGTCTTCATCAATAGATGAATGGATTGCAAAATTATGGGAAATACACACAATGGAATTCTATTCAGCTATAAAGAAGAACAAAGTCATGCCATCCGCAAGAAGATGGAAAGACCTGGAGAACATTATGTTAAGTGAGATCAGCCAAGCACAGAAGGAGAAGGGACATATGTTTCCTCTACTATGCCCAAACTAGGGAGCATTGTGAATACCAGAGGTACTCCAGATAATGGAGGGGAAGTCTCAGCAAAGCCAGAATGGAAGGATAGGAAGAAGGCTGAGGTTGATAATGGAGGAGTTTCATCCGAATATGTGTAAAAGTATGAACATAGCATGGTAGTCTGGACACTCATTGTTGGGGGGAGGGAAAATGGATGGGAGAAGAGGGCACCAAGCACAGTTTAAATGTATGGTTTTCAATAGCAAAAAGAAACAGGGTCTAACTGAGTTGCAAAGGGCCTCACTATGTAGCTGAGGCTGTCTGCAAATCATGACCCTCCTGTCTCAACCTCCCAAATGCTGGAATTACAGGTGTTCTCCACCACTTTGGCTACTTTTGTAATGTTAACAGCATACTTTGTTAAATATATATTATTTTTTTAATTCAGTCTATTTCTGTCTTGTTGTAGTTCAAACCAGAAAGAAAAGAAAAACTCTAAATGTGAAAGTAATCATTTCCAAAGTGAAGCAGGAGGATTCAGCTCCATGTTTACACTGCATGAATGGATGGTGGTTTTTGTTACATTGACATGTAATTGGTTATATGTCCTTTTTCAGACTCTTGAGAAAGATCCTGATTTGCCGGTAATAACATTGATATTTCATCTCAAATTTTTAGCTATATATTTCATGAAATATGCAATATTTTTTAACATCTTGTTTTAAAACCATCCAGCCTACCACTGAAATGGAAGATTCTGTTTCACATATGGCAGAAAGAATGAAGGATGTAAAAACAGATCAGGTAAAGTTCTCCATAGGAGCTACTTGTGAAAAAAGTACATTGCAACATATGAAATGCTAGCAGTCTCTCTTTCTTTCTTTTCTTTCTTTGTTTGTTTGTTTGTTTCTTTCTTTCTTTCTTTCTTTCTTTCTTTCTTTCTTTCTTTCTTTCTTGTACTATTAGTGGAACCATAGGGCATTTTTCCTCTGAGCTATTTTTTATTCTTTATTCTTTAAACAGGATCTCACTGAGTTGCAAAGGGCCTCACTTAGTAGCTGAGGCTGTCTGCAAACCATGACCCTCTTGTCTCAGCCCCACAAATGCTGGATTTACCAGTGTGCACCAGCAAATCGGCTACTTTTGTAATCTTAGTGCATGCGATGTTAAACATATATTCCTGAATTTTTTCAGTATATATCTGTCATGTTGCTGTCCAGACTACAAAAAAAAGAGAAAAACTCCAAAAGCAAACATAATTATTTCCAAAGTGAAGCATGAGGATTCAGCTCCATCTTAACACTGCATGAACATGTGGTGGTTTTAGTTACAATGAATTTGAATATTACACTTGTTAGAAACATGAAGAGTAATTCACCACTTGAAGTCTTACCTGGATTGCTTGGACTGATCTGTTGAAAATTTGCAGATCTCCCTTTAGAATATTCAAAAACTATATGCCTATTTCATGCATGCAAAAGGAATAAAATTAGTATTTAATACTGACATGAAAAACATTAACCAACTATATTAAATTCTTAAGAGTATGTTCGAAAGCACCAGAGCTAATATAAAAATTTTTATCCCATATATTTCAAATTTGAAAACTCTAGAAACATGTCATTAAGTATATTTGTAGGTTTTATGTGCTTTGAAGGGTGTATTATAGTCTCACATCAAAATGTAAATGTATTTTGCTTCTGCTTTTGATTGTTTTTGAGACGGAGTTTCACTATGTTGCCCAAATTGGTCTTGAACTCTGAATTTCAAGCCATCCTCCTGCTTCAGCCTCCCAAGTAGCCAGGATTAAAGTATATGCTACTGTGCCTGCAAGACTGTAATTGAAGAGGGAAAAAGTAAGGTGAAAGGACCATGCATAGAGGACAGTACAGCTCCATGCACTGTCTAGATTAGCCTGGCATCACAGGAAGTGTCCTCACACAGAGGATGTTCTTGTTCTGTCACCAACAGCCCTTTGTTCTTGCTCGGGTCTTTTCTCTTAGGCTCAAAGACTTTTTCTATGAAATAAGGACTATACTGCTGTTAGGTTGTTAGGAAGATTTAACAAGATAATATGAAGACCGTACTCAAAGGAAAAGGAACGTGATGGCATAATCTTTTACATATTTGGAATCCCAGGCTCTAGGAATTCGAATATTACACTTGTTAGAAAGTATCATGGAAGACAGGCATGGTGGTGCACATTTATAATCCCAGCATTTGGGAGGTTGAGACAGGAAGATAAGGGTTCGCGCCAGCCTAAGGTACTTAATGAGGCTTTTTGCAACTGAGTGAGATCCTCTTTCAAAATAAAGAAAAAATAATTAGGGCTGAGGGTATTGCTCAAAGTTAGGTTCCATCCTCAATACCTCAAAAATAAAAAAAGATAATGTCATTGAATGTTAATTTCGGTTATTAGCTCTTTCTTGTGCTTTATAACACAAGGAAAATAAGCTGATTAATAATTTAGAATTGAATTTGCTTATAAGTATGATATTTCACTAAATTAGATAACAAAAGCGCCCCCTTTGATGAAACTCATCCATGGCACCAAGAGCTGCAAACTAATAAATGCAGCAATTTGACTTGGACTGCTGTTCTCCTTCTCCACCTATCAAACTGGACCCACAGATCTTTATGAGCATGGTGACTAATATCCATGTCTATCTCCAAGTGACATGGAAGACAAAATCCCTTCAGACACAAATACTGACGAGTAATGAGAGGGCATCGCTCTCTGAATATCAATGAATGAATGTGTTTAATGGCTTCCTTGTGAGGCAGATTTTGATAATATCCTGAAAAGTAGAGGCAGAGGTGCACGTAGTTGGGGACAGGTTCCTTACTATGGAAAACAAGTCACTTAGAGTACCAAGTAAAATGTGAAACCCACCCCTGGAAATTGTGAAATGGGCTCCCACAACTAAAGTTAAGATGAGACACAGGTCTGATCTTCTCCTGGAACATTATTTAACCCTATCTGATAGTTTCAAATGATTTCAACAAATATCAGGGGACTGCAGACAGTGGAGGAGAAACTCCAGTGGAGCCAGGAGCTGGTCTAGGGAAGGAGTAAGAGAATCACTGAAGGAATTCCTTCCACAGACACGATGTACATATGTGAGATCCCCAGGGTCAATCTCAATAGCCTGTATGGGGAAAGAGAGATGGGGAGGAAGCCAGAAAGTTCACCAAGCTGTGTGTGCATGGATGCCACTATCTATAGGAACTGCATTGTTATGGGAGACTATAATGCGCCAATAAAAGTGTAAAAAAAAAAAAAAAAAAACCCCAAATGATCCCAACTAATCTTTGTGGGCAAAAAAGATAAACAAGAGCCTCAAAGGATAACTCACCATGAAGGTCTAGGCCACCAAGTGGCCTCTTCATAAGTTTGGGGTGGAGAGAGGTTCAATTTGCTGACTATTCATGTGGCTAAAGCTAGGAGGCCCTACTGCCAAAGCAGGGTGCTGCTGCTTTGGGAATGATAGCTGAGCAGAAAGGTATCTGTGTAAGTGACCTAAACATATATCAACTCTCAGGTTTAAGTGTGGATCAGGAAGGACAAGCTGGTTGGAGAGGTTAATTATCATGGACTCCATGGCCAGCAGCACTGCAGCAAAAAAATTAGAAACATTGACCAAGAAGTCCTTCCCCCCCTCCACCTGACTTGTGAAAGAGGGTTGTCTTCCTTGTACGCAAGAAACCCATTAGATTCTTAGTAAATTCAAGGAGATAGTAGAAAATAGCTCCCAAGTGAAAGTGATGAGATTTCTTGCTAAATTAGACTTTTAAGTATTTTTTGATTTATTAATTTATTTTGGTATTGGGGGTCGAACCCAGAAGCATTCTATCTCTGAACTACACCCCCCCCCTGCTTTTCACTTTTTTCTTTTGTAGTACCAGCGATTGAATCCAGGTGCATTCTACCTCCAAGCTACATGTCTAGGCCTATTTTTTACTCTTTATTTTGAAACAGGATCTCACTATGTTGTGAAGAACCTCACAAAGTAGCTGAGGCTGGGCATGAACCTGGCATCCTTCTATCTCAGCCTCCCAAGTATTGGTATTACAAGCATGTGCCACCATTCCCAGCTCCTCTTACTTTTTATTTTGAAATATTCTCACAAACTTACTGAGGGTCTTGCTAAGTTATTGATAAACAGAATATTTCAAGACCCAAATACCTAATTAGGAAAAGCAAAGATGTGCCACTATTTGTGCACCATTATAGCACTTAAACTTGGAATAAAATTAATAGTGCTGGAATCCCTATGATAAAGTTTTTTTAAGTACGAGGGCAGGGGCTGGGAGTATCAGCTGTAGAGGATGTGCCTAGCATTTGTGAGGCCCTGGGCTGGGTCCCTAGCTTAGCCACAATAGTCCTGTGATAGCTCCTGTAGCCATTGCTCCTTCTACCTTGTCTAGATGTTTACAGGGTTTCTGGCTGATCAAGTGAACTAACTCACTGCCATCCACAACTACCTGAGCTATGAAATCCCAGCTCATATAAAATGAGACAGTGGCAATTATTGTAAACTTCCATTTAATGTTCACTAGCATTTTAAGATAAATACTTACATATGATGGCCACAAGCAAGAGCATATGCCAGGGCTGATCTTCCATGTGCATCCTTACACCATATGTCGACTCCATTATAATTAAATGGTCTACGATGTCTCTTGACTTCCCATTCACAGTCAACATGCAATCGCATACCCTAGTGCAGATCTTCCGCGGCCATCCTTGTGATGTATACTTACATATGATGGCCACATGCAACTGCGTACCCTAGTGCAGATCTTCCGCGGCCATCCTTGTGATGTATATCTACTCCTTGTTGAATCAGAAAGTCGATGATGCCTTTGATTTGCAATTTACAGCTAACATTAGTGTTGTTCTAAATAATGAAAAGATCATTTTACCTCCTATAATATTAAAGCTAAATAGCTAAATTAATATTTATTAATATTTGAAATCTGTTGCCAATGTAGAATTAACACTTAACCCATAGTAACAGAGGTCAGCATTTTGGGAACTCAAGTGTTCATCTTTATACATTAACTCTAAGTTAAAAAGGAAAAAACAAGTAGGAAACCTCTTGTCCCACTGAGATATTCTGTAGTAGAAGTTACCACACCATTCAGTTCAAAAAGAAAAGATCATACTACTATACCTTCCCAGTAGATCGACCTCGTGTATGTTGGCCTTTTGCCCTAGCAAAAATGCTGCCATTTGTGGTCTATTCTCACGCAGGGCAAATAACAGGGGCGCGAGACCCACCTGTAAAAGGACAAAAGCAATTGATAATTCTCAAGAGCATATATTTCTCAACCAAACTGCATCTCATAAAAGACCCTGTGAATAGCAACAGAGCAGAAAATCAACAGGCTCCTTCTGTGCTCCACTGTGCTTTCCCATGTGCTGCTCCTGCCCTTGCAAACCGCCCTCTGTAGGGAGTCGCCACATATTCCAGCCATCTCCAAACTCACTGCACACATGAGCTGGCTCCAGGAATTGTGGCCTCTAACACAGCATTTATCATGGGACTGTGGAGTTATAGAACTGTTCCCCACATAAACCAAGGACTCTTGAGGACAGGAACTGTATCTTTCATCTCAAAAGCCCAAACCCTGAAACTTAGGAAAGGGTTGAAGTGTTTTACTGAAACCATGAGCTAAACTCTCAGCTCTAGTGCAGACCTTCCCAATCTATGTTCTAAAGACTCCTGGCATTCTCACAAGTACCATGACTCCACAGATATTCCTTGATTCACTGTTAGGGAAATATCACAAAACTGTGTGAAAGTCTTAAAGAAATCTCTTTAATGTTGCTTCATGCTCATTTAAAATACATTTCTGTGGTAAAGATTAACATTTGAAGTATCCGAGTTTCAGGGATACAGTATTGAGAGATTTCCAGTAGATTGAATCCAGGTGCATTCTACCTCCAAGATACATGTCCAGACCTATTTTTTTACTCTTTATTTTGAAACAGAATCACACTATGTTGTGGAGGACCTCACAAAGTAGCTGAGGCTGGGCATGAACCTGCCATCCTTCTGTCTCAGCCTCCCAAGTCCTGGAATTACAAGTGTGTGCCACCATTCCCGGCTCCCTTTACTTTTTTTTTCTTAAATAGTCTCACAACTTACTGAGGGTCTTGCTAAGTTATTGATAAACTGAATATTTCAAGACCCAAATAGCTAATTAGGAAAAGCAAAGATGTGACACTATTTGTACACTATTGTAGCACTTATACTTGGAATAGAATGAATAGTGCTGAAATCCCTACGATAAAGGTTTTTGAAGTCTGAGGGCAGGGGCTGGGAGTATGAGCTATAGAGGACTTGCCTAGCATGTGTGAGGCCCTGGGCCGGGTCCCTAGCTTATCCACAAAAGTCCTGTGATGGCTCCTCTAGCCATTGCTCCTTCTACCTCGTCTAGATGTTTACAGGGTTTCTGGATGATGAAGTGAACTAACTCACTGCCATCCACAACTACCTGAGCTATGAAATCCCAGCTCATATAAAATGAGACAGTGGCAATTATTTTAAACTTCCATTTTATGTTAACTAACATTTTAAGATAAATACTTACATATGACGGCCACAAGAAAGAGCATATGCCAGGGCTGATCTTCCATATGTATCCTTGTACCATAAGTTGACTCCATTTTGAATTAAATGGTCTACAATGCCTCTGGACTTCCCATTCACGGCCAACATTAGCGTTGTTCTAAAATAATGGAAAGATCATTTTACCTCCTAAGAATTCTAAAGCTAAATAGCTAAATTAATATATATTACCAATTTAAAATCTTGCTTCTCAGTGTCAGATTAACCCTTTACCCATCCATAGTAACAGGGGTCAGCATCTTGGGAGCTCAAGCTTTCATCTTTATAAATTATCTCCAAGTTAAAAAGGAAAAAACAAGTAGGAAAGCTATTGTCCCACTGAGATATTCTGTAGTAGAAGTTACCACAACATTCAGTTCAAAAAAGAAAAGATCATGCTACTATACCTTCCCAGTAGATCGACCTGATGTATGTTGGCCTTTTGCCCTAACAAAAATACCGCCATTTCTCGTCTCTCCATGCAATGCAAAGAGCAGGGGTGTGAACCCCAACTGTAATAGGACAAGAGCAATTGATAATTCTCAAGAACACATATTTCTCAGCCAAACTGAATCTTATAAAAGACCCCATGAATAGCAACAGAGCAGGAAATCAACAGGCTCCTTCTGTGCTCCACTGTGCTTTCCCATGTGCCGCTCCTGCCCTTGCAAACCTCCCTCTGTAGGGAGTCACCACACATTCCAGCCATCTCCAAACTCACTGCACACATGACCTGGCTCCAGGAATTGTGGCCTCTAACACAGCATTTATCATGGGACTGTGGAGTCACAGAACTGTTCCCCATATAAACCAAGGACTTTTGAGGACAGGAACTGTATCTTTCATCTCAAAAGCCCAAACCCTAAAACTTAGGAAAGGGTTTAAGTGTTTTACTGAAATCATGAGCTAAACTCTCAGCTCTAGGCAGACCTTTCCAATCCATGTTCTAAAGACTCCTGGCATTCGCACAAGTACCATGACTCCACAGATATTCCTTGATTCACTGTTAGGGAAACATCTCAAAACTGTGTGCAAGTCTTAAAGAAATCTCCTTAATGTTGCTTCATGCTCATTTAAAATACTTTTCTGTGGTAAAGATTAACATTTGAAGTATCAGAATTTCAGGGATACAGTATTGAGAGATTTTCAGTAACATGGAGTTTCCTCCATGTTATCAACTTACTTGACTTCTTCTACTTGTAATATTAGGATTCCCAATAGCAGTGTCAAGCCCTCCGGCTCCCAATTGGTCACTAAGGAAATGGGCTCTGAATTAAAAGGCGTAGGCTTGAAATGAACCTCAGTTACTTACTAATCATTGGCCCATGGGTTTTCTTCTTTTAAAAGATGAAAGATGCCAGGCATGCTAGCACACTGCTATAATCCTGCTCCTTAGGAGCCTGAGACAGTACGATTGTGGGTATACGTCCAGCCTCAGGAAATTAGGGAGGCCCTCCACAACTTAGCAGGATCTGGCTTCAAAATAAAATATAAAATATGGCTGGGGTGGAGCTCAGAGGTTGAATTTCTTGGGTTCCATCCCCAGTACCATAATAAAAAAAACAGGGGGGAGGGCAGGAAGGAAAAACAGAAGAAAATAAATTCTATAAGTTCTTTTTTTGTTAACTTGCTTGTAAATATTGAAGTACTCTACAGGAGACTTATAAATGGATCAGAAGCCAAATAACATTTTCTGTTTTGCTGCTGATCCTGAAAACACTCTCAGGCTAGCAAATCCCAGGTGATTTGTTGTTGTTTTGTACTACTGCGGATTTAATCTAGGGGCATTCTATCTGATCTATACCCCCAGGCCCAATTTTATTTTCATTTTGAAACAGAATATCACTAGGTTGTTGAGAGTCTCACTACTTGCTGAGACTGTCCTCGAACCTATGATCCTCCTATCTCAGAGTCCCAAGTACTGGGATTACAAAGCCCCTGGCTGGTCTGATGCTGGCTGTGAAGGGGTGGGCGGGAGCACAGAGGCCCCCTTGCCTTTGCCCCTCAGAGTTGCCTGCCCACCCTCCTGCCCCCCAGAGGCCCCTTTACTTGTTCATCCGTTCTCTATCATTCAGGCTGCTTAGCCCAAGAAGAAGCAGGCATTGCAACTGGACGACATTGCCCGCCCTGGTGGCCTTTTGCAGCTTGCTCACCGCTTTGTACCAGGCAACCTTATTTGTGAAGCCAAAGCAAAAAGTCTCCATCTTGGAGGCCAAGAGTCTCAGAGACACCTTCCCTCTGCCTCTGTTTTTTCCTCTCAGGAACAAAAATCTCAATACTTGTGGAAGCAGAAGAGACTCCATTTTGTCTCCCCTGACATTATTGTGTAACTAAAAAACCCCTGCGCTATGCTAATGGCTTATCCTGCTAACCTGAAATTCCTGTGTTTTGTGGTATCCCTCCCCAAAATTACTCCACCCTCTGACCATGGGTGGAGCCTAGGTCTCATTCAGCACTGGTCCACCTAGATAGGCTACCTTGTGAGTTTCTGCTTCTGTAACCTGCTTCCTTATCCCTTATAAGCCCCTAAACCCAGTCAGTCAGGGTGCTCCTCTAGTGTTATTTCTAGACTGAGGGCTCTGCCGCTTGCCAGCGAATAAAGGCTTCAATTGGCACATTCCCTTGGCCTCTCGAGTCTCTCATTCCTCACTAGCTCTGCATATAACATTTGGAGGCCCCAGTGAGAAACTTGAGAGAAGTTCAGAGTTTCCAAAGGGAACCAAATTTGCCTCCACTTGTGGTCCTTTGAACAGGCTGAGGGGGGAGAGGAGAGCTTCTGAGAAGACGTTTTCTCAGCCTCACTCTCCGATGCCTCTCCAAGTCCATGATCGAATGCACTCTGGTGAAGCCACCAAAAATCTGGATTTTTGGTAAGTGGTCGATCATCTGGGGAGGGTACAGACAGGGTGGATGCATTTGGTGACTCTGGCCCATGGGGTGGATGAGACATCATTTTCCATCCTTCTTCTAGGGTCAATGTGCCCTGATCTGGTCTTGTACGGCCGCAGCACTCCATTCTGTTATACCTGCCCCACTCTTGGTAAAGTGGCTTACCTTATTCTGTTATCCTTGCCCCAAACCTGGTGGAGAAAATGTTGTGCCCTACTCTGTTATCCCTCCCCCTGGTGAGGCTCTTGTGCTCTACCCTGGTCCTGGTAGGACCTGCTTCAGCGCTATTCTGGTATCTCCGTAATTTGGTTTGATCTTGTTTATTTTTGTTGATTTGGTCTGAAATTTTGTATAATTTATGTTCTACTTTCCCTATGAGCACCATCTCTCTGCATGTTGAATATTGTCGAAGGATGTGTCTGGTTCTTTCTATGGCGCTTGTAGTTTTTGCTCTCTCAATAGGATTGGAGGCAATTGCCCCTCGAGAATGGAATAAGGTCCAAAAGGTGCTGCTATTGTTCTGCTCTGTTTTGGTTTCTTTCTTTCTAGTTAGTGTTCATTATACAGCAGTTGTGGTAGACTGTTGGTGGACAGGAAGGTCACAGGAAGCATGTCTGAGTCTTAGAGTGTGTTGAAGTTAGGAGCAGTCACTAACTTCTGGAGAGAATACATATGCCCACCCCTGGGTCAGAAATGGAAAAGGACAGTTTGTCCAGGGGTGTGCACATAAGAGGTTGGTCACCTTAGCACTCTGAACTGGCCCTCTTCCCCCCTTCCAGGAGAGGGTTTGCCTGAGACCCAGTGGAGGCATACAGCCCTGAGGTAAAACTTGGTGAAGTCCCATCCAAAAAGTACCATTCACTCAGACCTGAAACACTAGGCCTCTCCCCGGACCTCAGATCATGTGTACGGACTCCAGGAGGCCCTCTGCCAAGCTTGCTTGAGTGGTTTTCCTCCCACTTGTAACCCCTAAGGAATGGGGGAAGCATTCCTATAGCAGGATCTATGTTGGGAGTTTATACCAACCCTCTGCATTCCAAACCCAACTTGAGGTCCACCCTAACCTCACCATGGGACAAATACAGTCCTCTCTCCAGTCATGTCCAACCATTCTACAGTGTATTTTTGACAGTTTTAAAGACTTAAAGACAAGCTGAAGATTATGGAAAATTGGGCGATTTGTTCACCTTCCACAGGTTTTGTGAAGTGGAGTGTCCTGCTTTTGGAGCAGGGTAGCCTCAGAGAGAGCATCTCCCCTGATGGAGATTGGACCTCCTGGTGAAGAAGGGACCCACCCCTGTCTAGTCTATTTTCCCTGCTCTACCAGTGATTTTCATAACTGGAATTTGCAAAAAGGGCAATGCCTCTTTACAGGTCTCAGACCTAAGGCCCTCCTAATGTCATAAAACTCTAGGAGACCTCCAAAACTATTGAAGGAAAAGGCCAAAATTTCCCTTCCTAGGAGAGTATTTCCCAGCTGGATTTTAGAGATAAAGAAAGCTCCAGAGACTGATGAGTAGGAGAGTGGGTCTCTCTACAATTAGCTGAAGTCCAGGCAGTTAATTAGGCTTCTAGGACCGGAGCCATAAACCGATATTTTAACCCTATACCATTCCATTCAGCCAAGTATCAGAGAAGTATTTAAAGTAGGTTGTCTTATCCCTCTTATCAGGCTGACCCTTTTAAAAAGGCACTCTCTACTGGAAACATCTCTTGGTTGCTTAGAACTGACCCCTCTGACTTTAAGCATCAGTTCTCTGGACTGGAGGAGAAAGCAAACTCCTCCTGGCCAACTCCATTCCCCTAAAGGGAGTGCTTAAAGGCACTGTGGTTGAACAGCACATATTTGTACCTGGCATGTTTTAGCAGCTAATCTGTTGACTCCTTATGGCTGCAGGCAAATCTGCCAATTATTCTTGTCCCGTGTTTTAGATTAACAATGAAAATATTATACTTGGTTAGCAAGAACAGGGGTTACATGGTACATGCCCAGTTTGAAGTTTGGGGCATGTTCTGTCCACATGTGTCCTTGGAGAACTTTTGGCCATTTCCTATCTCTGTGTGCTAGAAGTTGTTTATGTGTCAAAAGCTTGACTTATAATGGTAATTTCAAATACAGGGATATAGTCGGTTAAGGTATGGAGGCTTTGGGCTAAGACTCTTTTGTATAATTGGTAATTAATATTGGGTTAATAATACAGCTTCCTTTTAACTTTAGCCTAAACTGTTATAACAATCTATATGATAGTTTTTCTAAGTGCATGTGTTTGTGTTTTAACACTTGGTGTTCAGCTGGACTAACGGTTAGCTTTTGGCTGACCAAAAAGCTAACCGTTTTAGCTTTTTGCAGCTCTAGGCTGACAGCTTAGAGTAAAAAAGAAAGGATCTTATTGTTTTGCCTACATATGAAGGCTTATTCTTGTTACAGGCTCAATCCCCAGCAGCTTTTGTTATTAAAGGAAAACCTTTTGTGTTTGTTAAATAAGTAAAAAGTCAAAAGTAAGAGGACATCTTAGTTCATGTGGCTTAAATTTTTAAAAGGTTTAAGTTTATTGGTAATTTTTAAAAAATCACCATTTATTTTTGTTAAAATAATGGTTTAAGCTACTGGCTGGCTATTAGAATGGATAAATTAGTGGGTAAATGTAAGAAAATTTGTGTCTAAAATATATATCTGTGACCATAGATGTGTCCATATCTGAGAACTAAATGTACTGTGTATCTGGATTCATCTAAATGTGTCAAAAGAGTCTATAAGTTAAAGATGTATGGGTTTTATATTTGTATGTGAGCTGACCAATAAGATTTTTGTCATTTTGATTCAAAGATTCAACATTAAGATCTGGTTTACTTCTGTTTGTCCTGATTGAGTAAATGTCTTATTATTGTATAAGAAAAATGCAATTGTCCATCAGGTAACAAGTTTATTTTTAATTACTAATGCTGTTCTCTAAAATTATATAAAATATAGAACTATCTGATTCTTCTCAATACTGTTACCTTATAAAGAGTTATGGTTATAGTTACCAGCATAGTCCAGTGTAAGAATGAGTCAATTGACTATCAGAGGTAAGCCAGTGTAAAAATGGATCCATGTTCATAAAAACCTGATGCATATATTACTGGAATTCAAAACCTGACTATTATGTTTCATCTAACAAAAAATAATGAGATGCATATCCTGTTGTTTTTCTGGGATTCAGGCTCTCATTAATGAGCTTTTAAGTTTGGCCTTTGGGGTTTCTCAACAACAGAGATGAGGTAGAGAAAATTAAGCACCAAAGGAGACAAATGTAGACACAGGGACAAGCCCATTTAATAGCCCTGCATTGGGTAATAAATTGTTGCCCCCTCAGAGAAACCAAAGGCTTCTTCTAGAGAGAGGGAAAGGAGCTGGAGGCCTGGCATTGCAAAAGTGCCTGGGTATTGCCCCAAGGACTGCCCTAAGTGGAGTCCATCTGCACCTGGGCTGTGCCACCTCTGCAAAGAGAAAACACTGGAAAGCATGTTGCCCTCACCTCTGAAGGGAAGTGGGGTCGTCTGCTCCCATCGTGGCTGCCCTCAAGGACTGAAGACTGAGGATGCCCAAGCATTGGCAAGGCCCCCTCTGATCAGCCCTCTAACCAGCTGCATATTGCAATAAAAAAGCCTGGGTGACTCTTGAGGTGTCGGGCAAAATACTGATTTTTTTTCACACACAGGGCTTAGTTCTCTGCTCGCTTTGTCTCTCCTAGAGTTCTTTTATAGAGACCTATTTTGTACCTGGGGTTGATAGCACCCTAAGGCCAAATAAATTTGTAATGTCTACAAACCTGTAAAAAGGTAGTGTAGTCTACTCTTGTATGTTAGCAAGCTTGACCCTGATGATCAGCCTCTAACTAACTGTAGTGTAAAATGGTTGCTAATGAGAACAGCTTCATAAGTGAGGAAACTCAAAAACCAAGCATACAGTACTTAGACTTCAGGAAGTAGTAATAAAAAAAGAGAGAGACACTGCCTCCTCCAGATACTTTGGGGACCCGGTTAAAATGGGATTCTCCCCTAGATCAGCTTCTCCCAAAGTCCTTTCTGAGTTCTTAACACTCCTGCAATTATTTTAACCACAGGGACACAATTAAAACTGTCCCTCTTGGAGGGATAAAAGAGAGATGTAAAAATTGTATATGTATAAGAATAAAAATAAAGTATCTTGCATGGTGAAAAGTTTATCTTAAGATTGTCCCAAATGGGAAAGCAAGGAATAGGATAATATTAGAAGGCTAAAAGCAAGTTTCAGGCGGTCTGAGCATGTTAAAGAATGATTACATGGGATAAAGTTTATGAAAAAATACATGTGATAAAGATGGTTATGTTTAAAAATCATTCAAAAGGTTTACAGTGAGGTTGTATTAAGCTAATGTCCTGTGTACTGTTTCTGTTTTCTATGGTTACATTTCTAAAGTAGAAGTTAACTTCTGTGTAACTGTAATGCTGTATTTGTACTTCCCAAATGTTAAAAATGTATAAATAGGTGTTAGACAAAACACCAGTCAGTTTGGCTATCTCAGTTCATCACAGCTGCCTAGAAAATCTATGTGTTTCCTATGGGTGGCATGGCTTCTACTTTTTGGGCCATGTCTGGTATATTGTATTGTAAGTCTTCTCACAGACCTAAAGCTGTTGAATTCCAGATGATGCTCCAGATAATATCCCAGATGAACATCTGCAGGAGCCCTTAAACAGCTATGGACACTTCAAACATTGGTTGACCTAACCCCCACAAGTGACTTCCTCATACCCTCAAGATTTGCTCAACCTTGGCATAAAGTCAGAACTGAAATATGGACCATGGTGGACCTATGCAATTTGCTCCATGCCTTCAACTCAGAGAACAGGTGTTTATAAAAAAAACAAAACAAAACTGCCTTCTTCTTTTGAGCCTTGGTGGACTGGACCATGGGTAATGATTCTTGTCACACCTACCTCTATTAAGGTTGCTGCAAAGCCTGCCTGGATACATAGGACACATGTAAAGCCGGCCCCTACTAGGACCTAAAGGAGGACCAGCAGAGTGTACAAACCCCTGGACACCCCACCAGGATTTGCCTCATCAGGCACCAAGCGGACATCCGGGGGTTTTTTGACATTACAAATAAAGGGAAGCATTAAGCTACTAGTTTCCCTAATCATGCTTTCCACTAATTGGATACTCCTTAAGGGTTGTAGAAGCAAAGAATTGTTTTAACGTCTATGAGAACCAGTGGGGAATGTGAAAGCAGAAGAGACTCCATTTTGTCTACCCTAACATTATCATGTAACTAAACCCCCCTGCCCTATGATAATGGATTTGCTACCTGAAATTGCTGTTTTGTGATAGCCCTCCCCAAAATTACTCCACCCTCTGATCTTGGGTGGAGCGTAGGTCTCACCCAGCACCTGACCACCTAGGTAGGCTAACTTGTGAGTTTCAGCTTCTGTAACCTGATTGCTTATCCCTTATAAGCCCCTAACCCCGGTCAGTCGGGGCAGCCCTCTAGTCTGATTTCTAGACTGAGGGCTCCACTGCTGGCCAGCTAATAAAGGCTTCAATTGGCATATTCCCTTGAACTCCTCTCGAGTCATTTCCCACTAACTCTGCATATAGCATACTCAATACCAAAAATACTCAATACTAAATACTCAATACTGAATACAAAAAATAGCCAGCCCAGGCTCCTGTGGCTCTGCCTAGCATCACCACAGTGCCATCAAAAGTCATTGCTAAGCAACCCAACTATGCTTAAGTAGCAGGGCAAGCCCACTCCTGCTGGGTGCCTGGGTGCCAGGGGTGAGCACTGCACCCCTCCTCCTCCAGGTCCCTCACCCCTTCCTCCTTCTCCTCCTCCTCTCTACTCAGCTCTGCACCATTCAGCAGCTCCTAGTATTGGGTCCCATCCCCAACTCTCCATACCCTTCCTCCTGTTCCTGCCTCTTAAGGTCTCCCCCACTCCAGGTACCTAGGGTCTCTGTTCCATTACCTGGCCTGGTCCCTGCCTCCTGGCTCTGTGAAAGCTGTCTCAGCAAGTCTGCAACCCACGAATGGTTTAGAAAAAAATGAGAAAAAAAACCTCTACAATAGACCTACATTTATATTTGTCTAGAAAACAAGGGGAAGGGAGAAAAGATAAATGTGTGGAAAAGATAGATGTGGGGATGGTGGCTGACTGGGAGCAGCAGGCTGCATCACTACCCTCCCTCCATATCAAGAGAGCCCTAACAAGAATCAACCTTCAAAACTTAAAGTACACAGCGCCAAAAAGTGGAAGTTTCTTTGGCCAATCCATTCTAAGACAAGGATCCTTTGAATAAGGATATTCTGGGCAGAATTATCATGTTTAATCACAAATGTTTAGAACCAACCTTAATGCCTATCAAGAAAGAGCAAAGCAGCCTCTAATAATCAGGTGCCAGCTGGGCCTGGTTGTTGTCCTGTTAAGCGTACCCAATTTAACAAAACACAAAGAATATGGACGAGGTCACATGATGGCCAGTACGGATCAAGAGAAAACAAGGCCTCTCACATCACATGCAAATATAGAAAAATAGAGCTGGGGGTGGTGGCATACACTTTTAATCCCAGCACTTGGGAGTTGAGACTGGAGGATTTCACAGGTTCAAGACTAGCCTCGCTACTTAGTGAAGCTCTCAGCAACTTAGTGAGACCATGTTTCCAAATAAAGTATAAAATCAGTCTGGGAGTATTGCCTGAAAGTAGAAAAGCCCCTGGGCTCTACCCCCAATACTACATACAAAAATATATATAAGACAAATAAGCTGGGCATGGACCATGCCCATGAGTTTACTCTCCAGTACAAAATGAAAATAAATACAAATATCTGAACATGGTCCCAAGCACAAAAGGAGCAGGCATTCCCCCAGGGAGCTACTGCATGGCCACATTTTTTTACTAAGTACAGCTTGAGCCTCCCTCCTCCTATGTAACATTGAGACTCCATCTCAGAACTGCCCCACTTCTAAGAGCTTCCCACCTGAGTGAGTCTGCTCTCCATTACTGTAGCACCTACCCCAGATCATCAGCTTCTCTGGAAGGAAGGTTTGCCTAGTTTTTGTGGTACAAGGGAATTGGAACCAGGGGTGTTCTACCTCTCAGTTACACCTCACCACATTTTTTTTTCTTTTGGAAACAGGGTCCTCCCTGGGTTGCCAGGAATCTCAGTAGATTTCTAAGGCTGGCCTCAAACCTGTGATCCTCCTGTCTCAATCTCCCAAGTACTGCTGTGAGGACTGTGTTTGTCACAGGAGGAAAGGAAAGAAGAAAGAAAGGGAAAAAGGAAGGATGGGAGGATGGAGGAAGTGAGGAAAGGAGGGAGGGAGAGACATGCACTGGAATTTTGTGTGTGGAATTCAGATTATCAAAAGTATTGCTGTTGTTGATCTGAGTGTTTTTTCTATATCATTCTAGAATGCCTCTAATTAGATTTCTCAAACTGAAGGATGCATAAAGTACTGATTTAAAATAAAGGAAAACTTTTTTTTTTGAAGATTTAAAGAAGTTTATTAGAAAGATAGAAATACAGAAAATAGAAATACAGCCCCATGCCAAGATGGCATGAGGGGATGACTCGAATGAGTACACCAAAGGGCTTACACGTGGACCAGGCCTTTTTATACCCATGACCTCCATCCTGTTCGCGTGACTCTGATGTGAACGTCCCTGTAAGGTTCCTCCCCTAGCAAGATGGGGTAAGGTGTCTCATTTCATAAAGGGCAAGGTAAAACCCTGCCCCATCCCCCCTAGATCATGTAGATCTGTCTTTAGAAAGAGGAAGCCCTAGCTCTCCTCTATTGACTTGTTAAGTACTTTGAGCTAGGTTGATTTATACTGGAATAGCTGCCTGTTGTTAGGCCGAAACCAAGTCCTTTCTTTATCCATGTCTGCCTCCATTTTTACACAACTATTTTGAAATATACCAATTATTTTCTTTTGAAATATATTAATAATCAGAGCTTTTCCAAATCTTTTTAGGTCATTCCCCATACTGGCACATTCCCCCCTCTGTCTAGTAACTCCCTGACATCTGTCAGGCCAAAGGTAGGTACAGAAAATACAGTTTGACATTTATAATCTTACAAACATTTAACATGAGCTAAGTTTCCATCAATGTTACCCCATTATTATTACATACATACATGTACCCCTAGCAAAGGAATCAGGGCGACGACTCATCGAGCTGCTTCGAAGCTGAACAGGGGCAACGTGTAAGGGGGCCCCGGCTTAGGATACATATGTAATTGGCATGGGGAGGTCAGATGGGTCCATGTCGTCTGTGTCTATGACGAGCCAAAGGCCTCGGTAGATGTTTGCCAGGTTCTGTCTGTCAGAAAGCTTTACTCCTATGAGATAATATTTATGATATAGGTTATTAACATCATTTAAATGAAAAATTAAAACTTTTGTTGACTTAAGCTGAAACACATAAAAGTGGGATGCATTAAGTTTATTTTGCACCATGTGAATCCAGAAATTAGTGCTGTGGAAATCTGAAATAGTCTTTGGAATAAAGATTTTAGATGATTTGATGAGCACCAGGTCACCTGGACAAAACAGAATTTATCCTTTTTCTCTGGCATTGTTTGAGGTTTACTTAAGATTTGCTGGTAGCTGACAATAGGGTAACATTGGTATCTAGGACTATGTCCCAGTCAGAAAAGATATAAAAGCTTCCCTTGGCATGAGTGAAACCAAGTTGCCCATTTTTACCTGGACGTATGTCTCTAGATTGCTTGTCTGGTGGACTTAACAAGCTTTTGGAATTAATTTCTACAACTTACTTTAACCTTTTGATTTTTTTTTTTTTATCCTGGTCCTTGTTTCCCATTTCAGACAATCAGGATAAACCTTACAACATGTTTTTTTTTAGTCTCACAACATTTCCTTTCTCTGTATTTACCAACATATAAAGAAATACATCTATATTCTTTCTAAATCTGTCTTTTGTTGTTACATACAAGCAAACCCAAAAAAAGCATATCATTTAATAACGTTGTTTATATATCAGCAGTTAAAGAAACCCATTTACAAGACTTAAGTGTTACTTTAAACCTCATGAAGTTAAGAGCATTTTAAAACATTGCATTTGGCATTTTAATAAACGAACTATAAATTACCTGGAAAATTAAGACATCAGATAAATATCATTAGCACCTTAAAACCTTAATTTTGCAAAAGGAGTAATATTAAAAAAAAAACACTGTATATTTTATTTGACCACACATCTTAAAAAAATGTATCATAAGTTACCACGGAAATCCATGACATAAAAATATTTCTAGTGTATTAAAACATTGATTTTTGTTAAAGAAAATAACTTAATTTAATTATCTCTCACAGGAGTCTAATTGGACAACTTTCCTGAAGTAACCATTTTAGCTAAGACTGAGATAAAAATATATTCGAGTAATAACTTTAGTGCAACCAGCAAAAGAAAAAAAAAAAACCTTTGTTACCAGAGGAGCTGAATTTCCTGGTGTGGCTAAGAATGTAGAATGGAAGGTCATTTTAAACACCTCTGCAGGCTGAGTAAACAGATGGCTCAGGGCTGGCCTGAAACGACTCCCCACCCTGGCTAAGCTTTTGGTCCTTGGGCCGGGCAAGATGGACACTGCCTCAGATCTGGCCTCCGAGATTTCACTGTGTGATCGCCTAAGGCTCTTTTAGTTAACTCAGGTGGTGGTAAGTGGGAGGACTCACTGGGAACGTAGGTCTGAGGACCCCAATTCCCTCCGGAACTGGGGGCGCTCAGCCATTTAATGGTCTCCCTTTGCACTGTGAGCCAGGCCTCAGAGGGCCTGTATGGCCTCCTGGTTGAGAGCATTTTCTCCAGAGTTGCTCTTGCTTTTCCACCTTAAACAGACTTGAGCCTAGGCTTTTGCGAGTAGCCAGAAGACTTAAATGGTTTTTGTCCATCTATCTTTCCCTTTTCAAGTCTCTGTTAAATCAAATTGGCAGCCTGAAGTATTAGTCTGTCTGAGGATGGCCTTCCCTTCTACTGGGTAAAGAATTAACTAATACTGTTAGCATCTATTTTTTTGAGTAGGTGTTATAGCCTTATATTTAATCCTCATGAAAGAACTGCATGTGGACAGATTGAACTGTGAACTTTCCTCTCCAGGCGGTCTGAGGCCCTCAGGCAAAACCAATTGGAAACTAATCTGGCAGCACTAAGACCCTGCGGATCCCAGGCTGCTAAAGCTGCACCCGGAATGCACTAGCTTTATTGTGGCCAGGCTCAAGAACTTTTGCATTTTGCGAGTTTTTTGTTTTGTTTTGTTTTCTAGCAAGGGACTGGGGTCTACGAGTGGCACTGTCTGTTCCCCTGTAGGAATATTCCGTCTATCCTCCAATTCCTCATTCGTGGAGGCCGCAAAATAATCATCCCCCACTGCTTTAGCCTCTTTATATACCCTCTTCCTTTCTATAGAAGTCAGAGTTTGTTCAAGAAGTAATCTAACATCTCTCCAAGTAAGATCATACAACGAACTGAGTAACTTGAATGCCTTGATGTAATGGTCAGGGTCAGTAGTATGACTTCCCAAGTCCTTTTTAATTTCTTTCAATTCTGCTAGCGAGAAAGGCTGATGGACTCGCTTCGACCCCGCTTTTCCCCCTCTTACTGAAACGAGAGGAAACATCCCTCTTTGCCCCTGAGCATCGGGCACCCCCTTGGTCTCCCACATATCAGGGTTGCTACCCTGAGGTGGAGGGGCCTTAGTTTGGTTTGGTCCTGTGGGCATGAGAGGGGGTCCCGTGGCACCCCCTACATAGGCATAGGCAGCAAAGATCTTACCCCCGCAGGGTACGGATCTCAGATCGGGTACTGGCCACCACTAAGCCTTGTAGTAGTCCGCGAGGAGGTTCTCAGTCCTCTATTGTCCCCTACACTATTTAATGGGAAATTCTCCCTTCCCCTGGAGATTCTGCCGTAGCTAGGCCGTGGCAGGGGGGTCTCCATGGTTCCAGAGAGCTCATTGGCGCCGGCAATCCAGTCATCCTCTGAGATCTGGTCCCATTTTAGGGAAGGTTACTGACCTTCAAGATGCAGTGGCTTTAGAACCACCATCGGCTGGAGTCACCTGCAGCTGTAGATAGCCCTGCATGGGCGCCAAATATATTGCGGGGATAGGTTGGGGAGGGGTGCGTGGCATGTGTGTGAAGTAATGCCCCCCCCACTACACAGACAAACAGAAAAAACCGTGGATTCTTGTCTTAAGCTAAAAATAAGTATTCATCGCTTGGACAGCTGCTGAAGATTTAAAGAAGTTTATTAGAAAGATAGAAATACAGAAAATAGAAATACAGCCCCATGCCGAGATGGCATGAGAAGATGACTCGAATGAGTACACCCAAGGAAAGCTTTTAAGTAGCAAAATGCACAAATCTGTGATTAATTGGTGGGGGAGAAGCTGAGGTAGAGGTGTTCTTTCTCATTGCCAAACTGCAGGAGAGATATTCTCTCCCATTCTTGGTGTCCTGTGTCAGAGTTCAGAAAGTGAGGTGCTCAAGGGAGTCACAGAAGAGCCTAGCCAGATTAAAGGCTAGAGGGCTCACTGTTTCCCTGAAATCTAAGCCCAGTCTAATCCATCTTCCTTTCCCATCTCTTGGCAGCTCTAGGAGATGGAAGCAATCCTTTAAAACACTGTGGGTTTGTCAGTCAAATTGCCTAGGGTGGAATCTATCTAACAGAGACTTGTGGCCCTTGCAGCTTCTTGGCAGTCTGGGCTGAGCCTCTCTCTGCACCAGGTGTGTGTGGTTCAAATTGCTGGCACTGTGGGTGTGGGGGGCAGCCAGCCCCTCTGCACCTGCTGCTGCTGCTGCTGCTGCTCTGCCCTTCTCTGCACATCAAGATTGCAGCTGCCCCCTCCCTTTCACCCCTGCCCATCTCTGATGCTAGCCCTCCTACAAAATCAATTCCTCCAGTGCTGGTGGGGTAGGGGGCTCCCCTCTGACAGGGCAGGGGTCCCCCATTTCTGTCTCTCACCTTTCTACTAGACAGGTGTCTGCTCTAGCAGCCACGAGCCAGAGGCAACCTTGCTGCCACCTCTCCATCCATCCATCCATCCATCCATCCCCCATCCCACTAACCCTCTTGTTATCCCTCTCAGCTTCACCCTTTCTTGGGCCTAAGTTTCCCTTGGGGCCAGGCTCCCATGGGGCCCATACAGTGGACTGAGAGCTGGGGGCTCTAGGAGTCCACAAAGAGGATGAGGCCAGGGGAGTCAGGGAGCCTTTCTGGAGGAGGCCACCCAGCAGATGCCTCAGGTGGAATCTAATGGAGACTTGTGCAGTCGCAGCTTCTTGGCAGGCTGGGCTGAGCCTCTCTCTTCACCAGGAGTCCATGGGTCAGTGGTAGCAGAGGTGGAGCAGCTGGAGGGGAGGAGGCCAGGCCAGGGAAGCCCATCTGGATCTTGGGGACAGTCTGCAGAGTTCTTTCACCAGGGAGGGAGTTGGTACTTGGAAGCTGGATCAGGGAATAGACTGCTGGCTGATCCTGAAGGCAAGGACTCCCTGAATGGCATGGAGCGTTAACTGTCTTCTGTATTTCTATCTTTTTAATAAACTTCTTTAAATCTCCATCAAGAGTCTGGGCTATTTAATAATTATTCTTAGCTCAGGACAAGAACCCATGCTCTTTTTGTTTTGGGTTTTTTTTGTGTGTTTTGAGGGAAGGTGTGTCCAGAACCCTAACAGGGATACCCAGGGACAGTTTCCCCAAAACCATACCATCTCACACTGTAACAGAATAGTGGGAGAGGACTGGGGAGTGGGGGTAGGGAGAAAAAAGAGTAGAAGTGATGAAGAAAACTGTTATGGTACCACAACAAAACTGTAACGGATCCCCTGTTAGGCACCGAAACTGCAACGGCATGAGATGTAACCATGTGTTCTTGTTCTTAGGAATTTGTAGAAAAGAATAACTAGAACTCTTCTGCTGTGAGCTTAAGCAATTTTATTATTACAAAGGCAGAAAGATAGGACAGAAATTACAAAGCACTGCATTAAAGAAATAAATGCAGTGGAGTAATTTGAAAATAAGTTACTGGGGTTTTGAATACCAAACAGTTTTTATAAAGATTTTATTTTTGGTGGTACTGGGGTTCCTGGAAGCCCTTCTAACTCTGAGCTACAGTCCCAGACCCATTTTGTGTTTGGAAACAGGGTCTCTTATGACAGCGCAGCTGGCATCGAACCTGCGTGATCCTCCTGTCTCCGCTTCCCAAGGGCAGGGACTACAAGCATGGGCCACCACACCCAGCTTTATAAAGATTTTTATCTCACATCTTTGTTTAACCAATTGTCTTCCTGACTGCCATAGGTGTCAACCTGTCAGGGCAAGTCTTTGATGTGATTATGATGATTCACTATCTTACATTCCGCTTAACCAAAAGCTTTCTTCCTGGAAATGTGGGCCAACCCTGGTCTCTGGTGCCTTGGTCAAATCTTTAAGACCCCAAAATGTGCTACTTGGTTATCAAAGTCAGGGATCCTTTGAAGGCTTGTGCCATTCTCCCACATCCTTGGGGAATTCTAGGTTGTCTGCTAGAAGAGCCATATGTTAATGCTCAGACCTCAAACTTTGCCTATCAACAAAAAGATCACAATACCCAACCCCTAGGACTTAGAAAAAACCAACCTCCCCCGACCCCCTGATTAAAAGGCCTGTGAGTCACCATTTTGGGGTCTCACCTCTGGTCCATGTGCTGATGGACCCCAGCAGGCTGGATTCTCCAAAATAAAGCTCTTGTTTTGCATACACCCTGGTGGTCGCTTTGTGGAGGACACTTAAACCCTTATAAGAATGACATTTTTCTCAATTTTATTCTATTTTGGGTTGCTGGGCATTGAACCTAGGGCCTCAGTTGTTCTGGGAAAGTACTGTACCATTGAGCTGATAAATGCATCTTTGGTCACCACATAAACAAAAAAATTCATTTTGGTTAAAATTGCTAAAACCAGAAAAATTAGCAAGCACCCTCATCATCTTCTGAGATGAATGAAATAAACAGATCTTAATGTGGTGCTTTCAGGAATCTTATTAAAGAATTAGGATGGAAGCAGGGTGTGGTGGCACACACCTGTAATCCTAGTACTTGGAAGGCTGAGACCAGAGGATTGTAAGTTTGAAGTCAGTCTGAGAAACTTAACAAGCCTCTTAGCTACCTAGTGAGGCACCGTTTCAAAATAAAAAATAAAAATATGGCTGGGAGTGTAGATCAGCGGTAGAATGTCCCTGGGTTCAATTTCTAGTATCAAAAGAAAGAGGAGAAAAAGACGACAAGGAAAAGGAGGAGGAGGAGAAAGAGGAGGAGGAGACAGAGGAGGAGGAGGAGGAGGAGGAGACAGAGGAGGAGACAGAGGAGGAGGAGGAGGAGGAGGAGGAGGAGGAGGAGGAGGAGGAGGAGGAGGAGGGAGATAAGTCTGAGTAAAGACACGAGCAAGTGATACTGATACCCAAAGAAAGATCAAAAGAGCATGTATGGGATAGCAGGAACGATCACTTCAGTCTTAACAACAGAGGAGAACAGAGGCACACATTGTTTATGTCAGAACCATGTTTATGGAGAACACTTTGATAGTGTAAGTCAAGATCCTCAAGACCATTTAAAGATCTGAGTTCGCATTCAACACTTCAGCCTTGTTCCTGAGTAGAAGGGCACAGAGACAAAGATAGACGCTGGCACAGGAGGCTCACTGCAGAGGTAAAAAGGAAACGCACAATGTACCCAGGGTCAGGACTGGTGGAGAGCACAGTGACTCTGAACAAGTCCCCAGCAAGCGGACCAGGAGGGAGGAAAGTGCCCTGAGCAGGTTATAGTGAAGTCAGGGAGGGACCTCCCAAGTACGTGCTTACAGGTGTGTACCACCATGACCAGCACTTTATAATTTTTAGAATTTTATCCATGTAGCCTTGAATAACTGGTTATCTTAATATAAGCATAAGGACAGCAGAAGAGAGAAAACAGGGAAGGACAGAGTTAAAAGCTTTACTTGTTGCTTCTATAATTGCAGTTCAAGACTTATCATAAGTGTTCACAGCCTGTAAATCAAACAAGAATATCAACTTAAGCACACAGAACCAAAAAGTGAATTCACCAGGATAAGTGCCTGTTATAAGCTTAAAAAAAAAGTGAAGGAGAAATTCCTGTCCAAAATGAAGAGGTCACTGGTAATTCAACCAAAGCTATTTCCAGGAATTCCAGGAGCAGTTTACCTTGCTAATTTTTGAATTAGGTTGTGCCCAATGCTGTCCATGGGGCTTATTTTATGGGAAGCTTGTCTGGTGGCTGGAGCAAGTGTCTGTGACATTCACACCTAATAGGACTGTTGCTGCAGTTATTAAATTAATCCTTTATCTTCTATTAAGTTTACTTATCATTAAACACAAGTGAATAGCTAAATTAATAGGCAAAAGAAGGCATAAAACAATTACATCAAATCAGATTGCACTTTTAGATGCATAGACCATGCTGTATTACAATAATAAACCATCTTTTTTCTTAATCATAAGTAATTATAAATACTCCAATTGGCCATAATTTGGGGGGGGCTTTAAAATGAAAATAGCCCTTCCTATTATGCAAATTCCAACAGAGACCTCCTGCCACAGTCTGGGTTCTCCATGCCTTACTTCCCTCCTCTGTAAACTGGCACCACAAACTTATCCAGATTTCCCTGCCAACGAATGGCAGAGCCCAGTTTGACTCAAAAGTACTCAAAGAATAGAACCTCAAATGGTAAAGAAAAGGAAGGGGGAGGCTGGACATGCACTAATGAAAAAATTTACCAGGAATCTCATCCTTGAGCCTTGTGGATTCCAAAAACCCACTTCTCTGCTCTAGTGCATGGTTGTAAGCCAGCCCAAAAGGAAGGGGTTTCCAGCAGATGCCTGGGACCATCCTCCTCTGCCCTCTTATATGGGGTTGACCAGGGGGAGAGGCTTTGTGGGCTAGCTTCCTGGCTGGCTCATCAAATCTGTTGCTGCTCCTAAGGGAGAGGGAAACTCTGAGGTTCCCCAAAGGCCAGGTGGAGCCACTCCCCCCAATTAGAAAATAGATAAGTATTGGTGGGCACAGGATTCATTATCAGCATGGCCTTGCTAGGAAGACAGAACTAAGGGTTACTGACAGGAACTTCAGGATTACTAGCGGGGCTAGGAAACCAAGGTGGGGAATGGAAGATTCTTTAATCCAGCAGTATTTGTCACACTGGAGTCTGTTCAATCATTATCTCAGGATCAGCCATGCAAAGTCATCTCAGCAACCTTATCAGAGACAAGACAGTTACTGTTGCCTGGGAACTCAGTTTGATTCTTGTCACAAGATGTTTACTGTGTGTGTGTGTGTGTGTGTGTGTGTGTGTGTGTGTGTGTGTTTTCTTGGGGATTGAACCTAGGGGCATTCTACCTGTGAGCTATACCCCTGCATTTTTTATTTTTTATCTTGAAACAGGGCCTCATTAAGTTGCTGAGTCTTGCTATGTTGCTGAGGCTGTCTTGAACACATGATCCTCCTGTCTCAGCCTCCAAAGTACTGGGATTACAAGTGTGCACCACTACACCGTGCTTACTAGATTAATTTAAATGAGTCTAAAAACACATTCTGAGCTGTGCATGGTGGCACACGCTTGTAATCTCTGTCCTTGGGAGGCTGAGACAAGAGGATCTCAGGTTCAAGGACAGCCTCAGCAGGTACTGAGACTCTTGTCAACCTAGCAAAACTCTGTTTCAAAATAAAATAATAAATAAAATAGGGCTGTGAGTATAACTCAGAGGTAGAATTCCTCTGGGTTCCATCTCCAGTACCACAAATAAGTCTAGAGAAAGACATTGGTCAAATCCCAATGATACAAGTACAATCCAAGTGCTATTCATCAAGTGGGCAATGTCACCCTGAAGATCCTGAGAAGAACCAGACCATCATCACCACCTGTGCTCCATGGTCAAAGGAATCGAGCTCACGAGGCTGACATCACCCCATGTGCCTCTCATACTCATACTTTGCTCAGCATGTACAAAGCTTCCTATAAAAGAAGAAACCTGCACACCAAGGGGCTTCTCTCTCACTCTGGAGATGGCCCATGTTCTCCCTTGAATGTGCATTTATTTCTTCCCTAAATAAAATCTGAGTCTATCACTCTACTCTTTTGTCTTGAAAATTCTTTTCCAACCTGTGTCTCTGCCATGACATTCCCCCAACTTTGCTAAATAGTAAAAACTACTGGACAGTTTGAAAAAATTCCTTTGTCCTGTTCTCACCGTAGACTAATGGAATCAAAGTGTTTCCAGGTATCAGTATTTTTCAAATATGCCTAGGTGATCCCATGAGACAACCACATTTTTAAGTGCTGGGCCTTAAGAGCGGTACACCTGGCTTCTCATCTTATTAACACCCCCGAAGCCCCAGTGGTAGGCTTTCTTCTTCCCAGGCTCAGCTTCCGATCATGCAGCAGCACACACCTGTATCTCGGGACTAGGAAAGCTGAGACAGGAGAGTTGCCAGCCTCAGTAACTTAGAGAGAACCTTTTGCCAAAATTTAAAAAAATGTAGTGGTGGCCCCCGGCCCGACCCTGGGCGGGTGGGCAGGCGCTGGTGGGGCACCCCTCGGCGACCCCCCTCTCCACCCGGAAGGACCCCGTGGTCTGGGTCCCCAGGCCCCGACCCTGGACGGGTGGGCAGGTGCTGGCGGGGCACCCCTAGGCGACCCCCTTTCCACCCGGAAGGACCCTGTAAAAAAGGAAAGAAAAAAGGAAAATATCAGAGAGGGGTCAAAGAGGTGGCAGATGCCAGGATACTGGAGATGCAGACAAAACTTATCCAAATGAACTGGAATTATTGGAAAAATTCCCCGCTAAGGAGGACTGTTTCTTCTCTACACTGTTAAGAATCTTGGACATCACCTGTAAGGAAAGAGACTTTAGCAGAGACCTAGGAGAAAGGCGGTGCTGAAAGCCGTCTCCACATTGGCGGTGGAGACTTGTATTCAGGAGGAGCAGAAATCGGAGCCTACCAACCGTATTTTTTTTTTTTTTTGGAGAAATTATACCAAAGGTTGAATGCTACCATCGCGCATGCTTAGGAAGACTGGACAACATTCAGAGTGGAAAAAGAACTTGGGAAAGATTTGAAATGGTGGAGGCAGTGGCAGTGGCAGTGGCCAGTACTCAGGGGAGGCAGAAATCTGATGCATTACACCTGCAACCTTTGAAGTAATGACCCCAGAGGCAGAATGCTACCACCACCACACACCCTCGAGAACGTGGGACAAATAGTTGGGCAAAGAGGGTGCTCGGATTAGAGCCTGCCAAGGGTTGAGGCTGGCAACAGACACAGCAAAGCTAGGATCGGAGCCTGCCGTGAGGCAAAGCTGGTGCTGGGGCCTCCGAGGCCAGGATCGGAGCCTGCCAAGGGGTTAGGCCGGTGCTGGGCCAACGGCCGGCATTGGAGCCTTCTGTGAGGCAAGGCTACTGTTGAGGCCTCCGAGGCCGGGGTCGGAGCCTGCTGAGGGTTTAGGCTGGTGCTGGGGCCAGCAAGGCCGGGATCAGAGCCTGCTGTGAGGCAAGGCCAGTGCTGGGGCCTCCGAGGCCGGAATTGGAGCCTGCCGAGGGGTTAGGCTGGTGCCGGGGCCAGTGAGACCGGGATCAGAGCATACCATGAGGCAAGGCCGGTTCAGGGGCCTCCGAGGCCGGGATCGGAGCCAGCTTAGGGGTTAGGCCAGTGTTGGGGCCAATGAGGCCAGATTCGGGGCCTCCCATGAGGCAAGGCCGCTGCTTGAGCTAGCGAGGTCTGGATCAGTCCACCGGGTAGCCAGGCCACAACTGGGGCCGTCAAGAGTGGGATCGGTATTTGCAACACAGCATGCACAGAGAAATATCGCAGAAAATTAAAACCAGATGCTTCCCCTAATCAGCAATAACTAGGAGGAAAGGGGCAACAGGAAGTGGTCGAGCTATAGAAAGGGCCCTATAGTGAATCAATTAAGGTGACCCATCAGAAGGTATGGAATAGGGGAGGATGGAGCCTCTTTAAAAAGCAGGAAGTAGCTAAACATATGTATCAAAGTTAATCACCAAACAAGCATGGGATCGAGGGAGGGGGAGGCAATGAAATGGGGACTGGATAAGGGCTAATTGGATGATGTGTGCTTGTATATCCTCTCAAGTCTTATATTCCAATGTGATGTATGATTACAATGCACCAATAAAAATAAATTTAAAAAAATGAAGTGGTGGGGGTGTAGCTTGGAGATAGAGATCTCTGGGTTCAATCCCAGTATTCATCCCTCAAAATAGTATTACTTGTGGCTCTGAAGTTGTACTTAATTTCACAAATCACTCATGTAGGGCCCAATATTTAGAGAAAGATGTAAAAACATGCCAAATTCCATAATTATGAGACAAAATAACAACTCTGATTTTAGAGAATAGAAAGAGTGCTAAGCTCAGCAAGGATTTCTAAGCTCCCAAATTCCATTATAACCTACACAGTGAATTGCATATGTGAGACTCCTGATCCAGCTGCATTTACCATTAAATTCTATCTACTAGCTTATGTGCATCACAGAAGGTTAATATCAATATATACTCTTTTTTCTGGCTTTCATGCTAGAGATTCATTTTGCACCATTGTGATGAGTGGAACTCCAATGGGCAGGTGCCTTCAGTAAAAGCCTTATCAACCTATCAACCTATTTATACAGGAGAGGGTGGTGGCACAATCAATATCCTTAGGAAAGAAAATGGATCAAGAACACACTGTGTGTTTACAGAGGGTTCATTCTCAGCAGGAAGCTATGGTTTCAGATGGTTTGTTTAATCCATGCATGAGGTCTCCACCCAAATTATGTGTTTATCCTCATCCCCACTCCAGGTATGCACTTGCTTTTGGTCAGAAGAGAAAAGAACTCCCTCTTCCTTGGTATTTTGCTCTATGCTGGGTAGGTCACTAAGCACATGGCAATTTCTTTATTGATTTCATCACAAAGGAAGGAAGGCCCAGGAATGCCAGTCATAACAACCAAGTGCTGAACCCAGGTCTCATGAAGGCATGGGAGTAGCCCCACAGGTGCTGGATACAGTGCCACATGCCTGCAATCCCAGGACTTGGGAGGCTGAGACATGAGAATTTTATGTTCCAGTTCAGCTCAGCAACTTCCTGAGATCCTAATCAACTGTTTCAAAATAATAAATTACAAAGGGGCTGAGGGTATATCTCAGAGGTAAAATGCCCCTGGGCTCAATCCCCAGGAATAAAAAGGGAGTAGCCCTACAGGTCAGTCTGAAGGCCCACCTGGCCTGGGGCTCTAGCGCAGAGGCATTGCCCTTAGTGTCTGGTTTGAGGGAGCACAGTGCACCCAGCCATCCTCCATGGTGTAGGAGAGTGGCACCCAACAGCCCAGGTTTCCCTTAATCCACTTGAACCCCCAAACTCTTCTTGAGTCTTTAGGGTTTGCTCTCTGCTGCATTAAGCCAGACTCTTTTGTAGGAGTGATCTTCTTTATGGAAAGCAATACGGAGGCTAAAAAATAGTATACAACATACAAATTAAGGCTAGAACTAGCATTGAGGCAGCAATCTCACAACTGGACACCAGATGTCAAAGAGCCACAGCACTTCCTTGTTGATTGCAGCACTATTCACAGTGCCCAGCTGGGACCTGCTATCCTAGCATCCTTCCTTCTAGAGCACAGGTGTGTGACCGCAGCTCCAAGAGGAGGTTGTGTGGGAACTGGGATCCTGCAGAAACCCAGCCTGCTATGGATTGACACACATAGGCAGGACTGTTTGTACTGGGCAGGAGGGGAAGCAACACCACTGTTTCTGGTTCCACCCAAGCAGCTCACTGTGCCTGTGGAGAAACATCTATTTACTCCTGGCCTCGCCCCAGGACTTTACCATCCTGGCCTCTTCCTCTAATGAAACTCATGCTGTCCCCTGAGGGCTTCTACATGCCACCCCAGGTTCAGTTTATTAAGAGAAATAATATGCCCGCAGGCCTGGGGATGTTGTTCAGTGGCAGAACATTTGTGTAGCAAGTGCCAGGCTCTGATTTAAATTCCCAGTATTGAAAAACAGAACAAAAGAAAATCAAATAAACAATGAAATAGACTTTCAAGGAGATAAGTTTCAAAACAGGGTCTCGATAAGTTGTTGAGGGTCTCGCTAAGTTGCTGAAGTTGGCCTCAAACCTCTGATTTTCCTGTCTCAGCCTACTGAGTACTGTGATTACAAACAGATGTGTGCTACCATGCTCAATTCTGTGCCCATGAATTTAATATTGAATATGACTGTAGCTAAAGTGAAGACACTGTCCTGGGGAGCTGGCTGGCTGGCTTTGCAGCCAGACCTTTATGGGTAGTACTGAACCAGTAGGTTCTGGTGCTGTGGGCTGTGAGGCTTGGCATGGATAAATGAGGTTTATGGACTGATCCACTACGTGACCTGCTCTGTGGCCCCATAGAGTTGTACCAAACTTGTAGGAAGCTGATATTTGAATCAGACCCTAATAAGGCGTCCCATCCCTCCAGGAGTGGGAAAAGAAGAAGGAGTAAGAGGAAAGGAGAGCATCCATAGGGCTGTGTGGCAGGAAGAACTTCCCAGGGCATCTTGGATGCAGAGAAGATGGACAGGGTTTTCTGATTCTTCCACACACCCGCAAAGAGTGTGTCTGAGTCATAGCCCATGGCACCCAGCCTCTCCCTCTCCTGTGTCTCACTATCTGCCAACTGCTCTGCCATAGCAAAGCACCACAGACTGGGTGACTTAGGTCCACTGTTCACTAGAGACATGTTCTTTTTATCATTCAGCCTTCAGTGGATGTTTTGGGGGAAAGGGAAGGTGAGAACAGCTACTGGTGCAGGTGGTTGATCTCCTTACACAGAAGCTTCTACAGTCATCCTCTGGGATCAGCAAGAATAGATTCTAGCACCCTGTGCATACCAAAATCCATGGCCGTTAACGTCCCTCTTACAAGAAGGTGTTGTGTTTTCACAGAAAGTCTGCACATGCTCTCACGTCTCCAGGTAACTCTGGCTCATGCTTACCGGGCTCGCAGTCAGTACCTTCGTACTCACAGCACTTCCAACTTCACAGTCCCAACCCAGGCTCACCTAATTTTCAGAATAGATGACTCTCCATCACTTAACTTGCAGGAATTTTTGTTCCCTAAATTAATAAGCAGCGGCTCTTTTGAGCACATGGTCAGAGACCCCTGAATTCCCTTGGACCCAGATGTGCACCTGTGTTTTCCACATTCCTGTTGTGCCTCTGGAGTTTTTGCCAAATCAATTGTACGCATGAGTCTATGAAGTATTTCACTGTGACCTAGACATCATAGCCAGTACCTGCTGTCCCAGCAGCTGGGGAGGCTGAAGTGGGAGGATCACTTAAGCCCAGGAGCTCAGGGCCAGAAATACCTGGTGATGAGGCAAGTGATAAAGCAAGACCTGGCAATTATTTCACTGCAGCAAGCCATATTATATCAGTTAAACAAAAACAAGTAATCCTAGCATCTCAGGGCTGGAGGGGACCCAAAAGGGCAGTATCATGCTCTCTGATTTCATAGACAACGAGGAGGTTAAAGGACTGAAGCGACTGGCCAGCATGGTGTGGGGTTCTACACACCATAGAGGAGAGTGGCTGTAGTCTCAGGGACATGGCAAAGGACAGCTGAAGAACAAGAGTCGGTGAATGGCAGGTCTTTGTCAGGAGGCAGAAAGAAAACACACACAGCAGGACCAGCCTGCTTCCCTCCCAGAGCTGGTGTGAACATCCAGGAGACTGACCAGTGGGAAAGGTGACCATAATACACACTAAAACCAAGCTCTCTGGAACATTTTTTTGTTGAATGAACATTCTTTTCTTTTTCAATAAAAAATGTCCCAGACTTCCTTGTGGACAGCTATTGGTCTAACAGTTAACCTCCTAGGATGAGCTGTGATTGGAATAGAGAATTCTGTTTTGGAAGCAGACACTCAGGTCTTCTGTCACGTGATTAACCATCTGGCCACAGACAGAATACTGACATTTGACCTGCTGTTCTAAGATGGCCACTGCACAATCTGACATTTGACCTGCTGTTCTAAGATGGCCTTGGAAACAAGACTTGGGAATGAAGTTGGCTCTGTGGGAAACATTGCAGGCTACCCATGTGGCTAGGTGATTATGATCCTGGCATATTTTCCCTGTGCCTTCTGCTTGCCAAATTGCTGATTCAAGGATTTGGGCTGCTGTGGTCAGAGGTGTTCCCTTGCTTCACTGAAGCACGTGGAGTGCTAAGTTGCTGGCTGCCTCATATTATCTAACATTTATTTCATAGAGAGTGTCCAAAGGAACACCTGGTTCACAACAGATAAAACTCTGGCAGAAAGCGATGGAGCGAAGCAAATGTGTCAGGGATTAGCCACTAAGAAACCTGAGAAACAAGGCTAGGTTTGTCTCAGAGAAAGGGGAAAGCTGGAATTCCCCCCTTGATTCCGCCAAGTTCCTTGTATGTCAAGATAATGTATATTTGTTAAAGGATGAAGAGTTTACAGCTTAGAGCAATTGTGCCAAGAACCCAGGAAGCACAGCCTCCCTGAAATTGACTGGGACTGTCTCAAAGTCCTGACTCCTTTGAGGCCAGTGTTTGCCTTCTTTCTTATATAATGATATGATGACAAGTTTCTGGTGACAGGAAGGTGGTTTCTTCTTTCTGGAGGTGGTATTCAAAACAAAGAACACTATAGCTCAATCCATCAACCTGGCCACCAGTGGTCAGCCTGGAGCATGAGGTGTTATCCCTTCTATTTTGGGCTCCTGGTAAGATCCGGAGGGGCTGGGGATTCACTGTGGTGAGTTGGGGTGCCCAGTGTCTCTGGCAGCAACAACCACATGCCCTTGAGAATGTCTGGACTGATACATGCCTATAGCACTACCTTTTTGTCTCTCTCTCCTCCTAGAGCCACTCGGGAGCAGCAGCGCACAGAGGCAGCCAAGGATGGAGTGCTGAGCAGTGGGAGGCATGGGAGGCAGCAGGCCAGGCCCCCATTGCTGCTCACCAGCATGAAGTCTTTGGGTTCTCCTCACAGCACTAGAAGACCGGAATTCTTACTCCCTGTTCATTAGTAGGATATTAGGGTCTGGAAGTTTCTCCTCAATTCCACATGTTCGAAGCCTGGTTCCCAGTGTAGCAGTGTTGAGAGGAGAGGCCTAGGGAGGGAATTGGATCCTGCACACTCTGCCTCTCATAAACTCATGTTTTTCTTTTCATGCGCACTCTCTCTGGCAAGCTTGCCTGGCCCTCTGTCCTCTGCTCTGTGGCAATGTAGAAAGAAGACCCTCACGGGATACTGACACCAGGACTTTGGCCCTCCCAGCCTCCAGAACCATGAGCTAGATAAAACCTTTATTTTCTTATGAATCACTCCATCTCAGGCATTTTGTTATAGCAACAGAAAACAGACAAAGGCGTGGGTGTAAATGAAGTGTGGAAGGATGGAGAAGTCTGAAGGTTTTCAAGTTGTGAGAAAAGAGGAAGAACTTGAGCCCAGGTCTGCTGATTCCAAATCTGTGTCCCTTCGACAGCCCAGGTGATCTTCCTCATGCACCTGCCTGACAGACCTGTAACCTCCAACGTTAAGTCCAGAGCACTAAGTGCCACAAGGCTGGAGCAACAGGCAGACTTCTGCAACCAGGGCAGGACTTTCAGGGCAGGGATGTCCATGGGCCAACATCTCTCTCTTCCTCCTTCCTGGACGATGCATTTGAACCTACCATGAACTTTAGCGTTAAGAAATTTCAGTAGATGCTGACCAAGCCTAGTAATTCAGGACAGTCAACAGCTTGCGTGATTTTGTGTGTTTTCAGCTTCCTCTCAGTTGTTCACTGTAAGGAAGAGAAATATCTGTCAGATGCAGTTACTACAAACAACCTACAGCTAGCATAATATTTATTGATGAAATATTAGGAACTGGGGAAGAATGGCAACTCTTACTGTTTTGGTGTCTTTAGCCAGTTATTTAAATCAGGCATGTGAAGAGGGACAGAGACAGTGGAAAGAGAGACTAATCAAGGTATCTATTATGAGCAGGAATAAGTAAAACTGTACTTGTCTGCAGGGTATAGAAGTGACATAAAGAAAAGCCCCAAGGAAGGCAGGTGTGGGTGTTTACACTTGTAAACCCAGCTCAGGAGGTGAGACTGGAGGCTGTGCTTTGCGGACAGCTTCAGCTATTTAGTGAGGCACTCGGCAACTTAGTGAGACCATGTTTCAAAAGCATAAAAAATAGGGCAGAGAGTGTAGCTCGGAAGTCAAATGCCTCTGGATTCCATCCTCAGACCTTAAAAAAAAAAAAAGAAAATCCCCAAGGAATCTACCAAAATTTTTTTACCAAAACCAATAACTGTGCCAGGTGTGGTGGGACACGCTTGTAATCCCAGTACTTAGGAGGCAGAGATGGGAGAATCACAGGCATGAGGACAGCCTCAGCAAGTTGTGAAACTTTCTTCAACCTAGTTTCAAAAATAAAATCAAAAACAAAAATCAACATAAAATAGGGCTAACAATGTAGCTCAAAGGTAGAATGTTCCTGGGTTCAACCCCCAGTACCTCCCAAAAAAAACCCAAAACAAAAATACAAAAACTAATAAATGAGTTTAACAAGATTTCAGGTTCAAAACCAACATATAAAGATCAATAGCATTTCTATATACTAGTAATAAACAATATGAAAATGAAATGAAGGAAACAGTTCTTTTTTGTTGTTGTTTTTAATTTTTTTTATAAGTGGAACATATTGAGAGTGGTGTACATTTACATTGTGCTTCATGTCCTTCCCCCTCCATTTCCCTCCCCCCCACAATAGAGTGTGTGCAGGTTAATCATGTTGTATTTATGCTATTACACATTTTCATATGTAGCTCCTCCATTGAACAACCTGTTTTCTTCCTCTCCTATCCTTCCATTCAAGCTTTGCTGAGATTTCCCCTCCATCATCTGGAATCCGTCTGGTATTACCACTACTCCCTAGCTTGAATATATTAGAGAAAATGTATGTCCCTTCTCTTTCTGTGCTTGATTAATCTCACTTAACATAATGTTCTTCAGCTCCCTCCATCTTCTTGAAAATGCTATTATTTTATTTTTCTTTATAGCTGAATAGAATTCCACTGTGTATATTTCCAATAATTTTGCAATCCATTCATCTGTTGATAGAGATCTAGGTTGGTTCCGTATTTTTGACTATTACAAACTGTGCTGCTATGAACATTGGTATACATATGTTAACGTAGTTCTCTGATTTCACCCCCTTTGGAAAGATACCCAGGAGTGGTATAGCCGGATCAAATGGTGGATCTATTCCCAGTTTTCTAAGGAATCTCCAAATTTATGTAAAAATACCTAATAAGCTTCTGTTTCTAGGTGCTTGGAATACAGTAGTGAATAAGATATATCCTGTGGGCCTCCAACCTGCAATCTTTCTGTACTTCAGTGTACTTCTGCACACTGCAGAGCATGTGTGCCAGTAATGTTTCTGTAGTCACCTAATGCCAACATGCAAAACCTATGCCATTTACCCCACTTCATCTCATTATGACAGCAGTGTGTCATTTGACACCACCACAAGGAAACAAGGACCAGGGCAGTATAATAATCTTCCACGCTTTGAAAAAGATGCCCTGACACACCAGACCCCTGGAGAAACCAGGCCCAGTCGTAAGACCCTGGGTCCTGGGCAGGGTCAGGCGAATCACGCTGGACCCCAAAAGAACAGGGGCCTGGGTTGCAGGACTTGGCCCCGGGCCAGACCGCGCTGAGCACGCCAGACCCCTGGAGAAACTGGAACTTTTGGAAAAATTCCCCGCAAAGGAGGACTGCTTCTTCTCTACATTCTTAAGAATCTTGGACATCACCTGTAAGGAGAGAGTTTAGCAGAGACCTAGGAGAAAGGCGGTGTTAAAAGTGGTCTCCACGATGGCGGTGGAGACTTGTATTCAGGAGAAGCAGAAATCAAATCCTACCAACCTTATTTTTTGGAGAAATTACACCAAATGTTGAATGCTACCGGCTTGCATGCTTAGGAACACTGGACAACATTCAGAGTGGAAAAAAGACAATGGGAAAGATTTGAAATAGTGGAGGCAGTGGCAGTGGCAGTGGCCAGTACTCAGGGGAGGCAGAGATCTGATGCATTACACCTAGAACCTTTGAAGTAATTACCCCAGAGGCAGAATGCTACCACCACACAACCTCGAGAACATGGGACAAATGTCTGGGCAAAGAGGGTGCTTGGATTAGAGCCTCCCAAGGGTTGAGGCCGGCGACGGACACAGCAAAGCTATAATTGGAGACTGCCATGAGGCAAGGCCAGTGCTGGAGCCTCCAAGGCTGGGATTGAAGCCTGCCGAGGGGTTAGGCTGGTGCCGAGGCCAGCGAGGCTGGGATCAGAGCCTGCCATAAGGCAAGGCCAGTGCTGGGGCCTCTGAGGCCGGGATCAGAGCCTGCCAAGGGCTTAGGCTGGTGCCAGGGCCAGCGGCCAGCATCGGAGCCTTCCGTGAGGCAAGGCTGCTACTGAGGCCTCCGAGGCCAAGATCAGAGCCTGCTGAGGGGTTATGCCAGTGCTGGGGCCAGCGAGGCCGGGATCAGAGCCTGCCGTGAAGCAAGGCCGTTGCTGGGGCCTCCGAGGGTGGGATCAGAGCCTGCCAAGGGGTTATGCCAGTGCTGGGGCCAGTGAGGCCAGGATCGGAGCCTGCCGTGAGGCAAGGCCGGTTCTGGGGCCTCAGAGCCCGGGATCAGAGCCTGCCAAGGGGTTAGGCCGGTACCAGGGCCAGCAAGGACGGGTTTGGAGCCAGCCGTGAGGCAAGGCTGCTACTGAGGCATCCGAAGCAGGATAAAGCCTGCCGAGTGGTTAGGGCGGTGCCGGGGCCAGCAGCCGGCATCGGAGCCTTCCATGAGGCAAGGCCGCTACTGAGCCGAGGGGTTAGGCCAGTGCTGGGGCCAGTGAGGCTGGAATCAGAGCCTGCCAAGGGGTTAGGCCAGTGCCGGGGCCTCCGGGGCTGTGATTGGAGCCTGCCGTTAGGCAAGGCCGGTGCTGGGGCCTCCGAGGCCGGGATTGGAGCCTGCCAAGGGGTTAGGCTGGTGCCGGGGCCAACAGCCGGCATGGGAGCCTGCCTTGAGGCAAGGCCGGTTCTGGGGCCTCCGAGGCCAGGATCAGAGCCTACCAAGGGGTTAGGCCAATGCCTGGGCCAGCGGCCAACATCGGAGCTTGCCGTGAGGCAAGGCCGCTACTGAGGGCTCCGAGGCCAAGGTCAGAGACTGCCTTGAGGCTAGGCTGATGCTGGGGCCACCAAGGCCAGGATCTGAGCCAGCCGAAGGGTTAGGTCGGTGTCAGGGTCAGTGAGACCAGAATCAGGGCCTCCCATGAGGCCAGGTCGCTGCTTGAGCTAGCGAGGTCTGGATCAGTCCACCGGGTAGCCAGGCCACTTCTGGGGCCATCAAGAATGGGACTGGTACTTGCAATGTGGCATGCACAGAGAAATATCGCAGAAAATAAAAATCAGATGCTTCCCCTAATCAGCAATAACTAAGAGGAAAAGGGCAACAGGAAGAGGTCGAGCTATAGAAAAGGCCCTATAGTGAAGCAATTAAGGTGACCAATTAGAGGGTATGGAATATGGCAGGATAGAGCCTCATTAAAACACAGGAGGTACATAAACAAATGTATCAAAGTTAATCACCAAACAAGTATGGGATCGAGGGAGGGGGAGGGAATGGGTTGGGGACTGGATGAGGGCTAATTTGATGATGTGTGCTTGTATATTCTCTCAAGTCTTGTATTCCAATGTGATATATGATTACAGTGCACCAATAAAAATAAATTAAAAACAATAAATAAATATCCTTAGGGGAAAAATAAAAATAAAAAAATAAAAATAAATAAAAATTTTTTAAAAAGGAAAAGAAATGCCCTGCCTTGCTGGCTCCCAGTCCTTCATCTGGGACTTTCAGTAATCAGAACTGTGAGAAATAAATTTCTGCTGCTTAAGCCACCAAGTGTGTGATATTTTACAGCAGCTTGGGTGTGCTTGTACAACAGGAAGGAAACACATCTCAGAATTCATAAATTCATTTTAAAGTTTATTGGTGTTTGAGGTCAGTAACAACAGACACACCTTGCAAACCACTTGCTCTGGCTTGCATACAGGGCAGGTGTGTTTCCCAAAGTTAATGTTTGGGAACCTAATCCTCATTGTGAAGTATTTAGAGGGTGGAAACATAATCCAACTCTGGTGTTGAGAGGTGAGGATTAAATAAATTCACCTGTGTGGGGCCTCCTGATAGAGTAATTTTCATAGCTTCATAAGAAAGGGGAGAGAACCAGATGTGGTGGTACATGCTTGCAATCGTAGTACGTGGGAGCTAAGAGAGAAGGATTGTCAGTTCGAGGATAGTCTCAGCAAGTAATGGAACTCTCATTGGCCTAGCGAGACACAGGGTTTTTTTTGGGGGGGGGTTGTGTGTGTGGTTCTGGAGACTGAACCCAGGGACATTCTACCTCTGAGCCACACCTCCAGCCCCATTTTTTCTTCATTATTTTGAAACAGGGTCTCACTAAGTAGCTGAGGCTAGCCGCAAACTGTGATCCTCCTGTCTCAACCTCCCAGTACTGGGATTACAAGCATGTCCACCAAGCCCAGCTGAGACACTGTTTTAAATTAAAATAAAACAGAGCTGGGGTTTTAGCTTGGAGATAGAATGCCCCTGGGTTTAATCCTCAATACCACACGCACACCAAGAATAAAAATAAAAAGAAGATGAAAAGAGACCATAAGATGCACATAGGCATGTCCACTTCCCGTCTTTTTGTCATGGATGTCCTGTATCATTTCTGGACTATTTCTGCCAGGAGGAAGGCCTTCACAAGATGTGGGCACCTGAACCTAAGGAACTGTGCTTCAATAAACCTCTTTGCATTGTAAAGTCACTCAACCTCCAGGGTTTCATTATTATAACACAAGACCAACTAACACAACACAAATATCTCCTGCACTGAAATATTTTGATTTCTCATTATTATCTGGTCATATTTTATAACTCCTGGAAAATATTAAGGTTTCAGTTTTAGAGTATTTGTTCTTTTTCCATAGAATATATATATATGTATGTATATATATATATATATATATATATATATATATATATATATAGTTAAATAATATATATATCCTATAGTTAAAAATGAACATTCTTCTGAGGTTCAGAATTTAAATATTCTTTATCCTAGGCAAGGAGAATTTATTTATAATGTGGAATTTGAATAAAATACTTAAATACTTTCAGGTACAATTGGTTTGCTTTATAGTGTGTTCTTTTATTAGCCCTTCAAAAGTTTCATTATTGTTTTATTTTCTTCAAATCAGATATTAAAAATATGTACTGACTTAATCATCAGGGGGATGTGGTTCAAAACCTTGTCTTTCACTGGTTCCCCTTTTGCTTTTTTTTCTTCCTCCCCCCTTTTTTTGGTACTGGAGATTGGACACAGTGGTGTTCCACCTTCAAACTACACCCTTAGTCCTTTTATTTTTATTTTGAAACAAGGTCTTGCTAAGTTGCTAAGGCTGGACTTGCACCCGCAATCCTCCTGTCTCAAGTACAGGTATGTGCCACCATGCCTAGCTGAGTCAGTTAACTTTAATTACAAACAAACCTCCTTAAGACACATATATACCACTTAAAAAAAGTTTTGCTTTTTACAATCTTAAATTATGAGATATTTTGGAGCCAGAACTTGAAAAATAGCCCTTTTAATTTGAGGAATGATTCATCTGAGTTACTGAAAAAGACCGACTCATTCAGAAGAGTCATTTGTCTCTACCGTGAGTAAACTTCCATTACCCAGTGGCTGTCAAAGATGACTGGGGGTGACAGGTCACTGAGGCATCTTCCCAATCTTGCTGGTCCACCACATTAGCTGTGGGCTCCTTAGGATTTCTTCTTCTTTTTTCCTTCAAGTATTACAATGTTTATTGATAGACACAATTATGTAAAATCAGGGAATGAACATGACTCGATAAATTAGGTAGACTTATTTCAATGCTATAAAAAGAGGGACCAATTCAAATTCTCACCATTTGTTTCACACTCACAATAACTGCATCAAGAGCATTAACAATCTCTCAAAACTGATCAGTTTTGTATAAGTAAACCCTGTGTCTTTTAAGGATTTCTTCTTTACATGGCAAATTACTCATGAAAAGCATTGGGCAAACAATATGTGTTGAAAGAAGAAGGAAATCCTTTATATTCCTTTTGGTTTAAATTGTGGGAGGTAACATGTTGTTTCTTCCGTTAATTAAGCACTGGCTCAAAACTGATCATGGTACTAGTAGTGTGTACATTCTGTGTAAAGACAACTCTGCTGATGTCTGCTGGACCTGTCCAGGCTGGCAGTGGTCTAAACCCAACTCTGATCCTCTAAGATCCTTCCTTGAGATTGTTGGGCTGAGTCTTCATCCTCAACTTGGTCCAAGCTCAGATATATATGTATATATACATGATTGATTTCGTGTAGTTTTCCAAAGCAGTTTTAAACAAAGTCCCTAGAGTGGGAATAGCGTATCAGGTTAAGAATAGAAGATAGCAGAATTCCAGAAAGGAGAGGGGTCTTTACCACTGCATTAGAACTTGGGTAGAAGATAAATCAAAGGAAGTCACACAACTCTCACTAGAAAGAGTGAAACGATCCAAGTTCTTAATAGAGATGCAATTTGTGTTAAGATTTTTCTAAAATTTATATTTTTAAATCTATATTTAAAATTTAGATGTTAGCTGGGCGTGGTGGCGCATGATTGTAATCCCAGCATTTGGGAGGCTGAGACCAGAGGATCGCGGTTCACGGATAGCCTCAGCTACATAGTGAGGCCCTCCACAACTTAGTGAGACCCTGTTTCAACATAAATAATTTTTAAAAATAGGGCAGGGAATGTAGCCTGGAGGTCAAATGCCCCTGGGTTCCATTCCCAGATCCACAAAAAAAAGAAAGAAAATAAAATTTAGATTTCTAAACTTTAAATTTTTTAGATTTCTAAAATTTAAAAATAACATTAAACATTTTAAAATTAATAAATAGAATAGTTTATACATGACTTTCTCACATGGAACTTGACATTGCACATACAGACTGATGTCTATTTCCTGACAATTTTGCTGCACAGACTGTAGTGAATTTTCCATAACTCCTTCAGCTCTAAAGGCAGAAGAATACACAGGAAGACCCAAGTTGAGGTCCTAGCCCCACTACTGACTGGAGGATATGGAGCAATTGTTTAACCCCATGAGAGAGTAAAGATAACAAAATCTTTATCACGGGGTCAGTTTGAAGATTACATGAGATAACAAAGGTGAAATGCTAATAGTATCCAGTGAGTCAGGACCAGATTTACATTTCCCATGCTGTCATGCCTCCTCCTCCTGCTTCTGCCTCCTTCTCCTTTTGTTCCTTCTCCTTGTTCTTCCTGATCCTCCTTCTTCTCCTCCTTCTTTTTTTTTTCTTTTTTTTTTTAATTTTATTTTATTGGTGCACTGTATTCATACATCATAGTGGGAAACAAACTTTTGTAGACATACATGCACACATCGCCCAGTCAGCCCCCACCCGATCCCCACCCCATTCTCTCCCCATCCCTCCTTCCCATGCTTGGCTTAGTAGTTGACATCTAGTATTATAGCAATTTATCCAAAATTAAAAATGATAATCTCACATAACAGTTTCATTTGTCTGATACCAAGCGTTTGATGATTTAAAGATAGCATTTCAATATTTCTTTTTGCTTTCTTTCTTACTAGAGCATATTTTTTTCTGTTTTTTTAGGTGAAACTATCATATATTTATATATTTATTTTTCAGAAAAAAATCTATCCTAATATGGAATATGAATTCTAGATACCCAAAACGATCTTGAAAAAGAACAAAGCTAGCAGATATATATTTTCTGATTTCAAACAATATAAAGCTACAATAATTGAAACAGTGTAGTACTGTTCTAAAGGCAGATATATAGACCATTGGAGTTAAATACAAGCCTAGAGCTAAATTCTTCCCTATATTGTCAAGTTATTTTTGACAAGGTTTCCACGAACATTTGGTGGTGGAAATAATAATCTTTTAACTAAATATTGTTGAAACATAATAATTACATGGAAAAGAATAAAGTTGGCCCCTTACCTAATCCCATATACAAGTATTAACTCAAAATAGATAAAAGACCTAAATATAAATCTTAAGACTATAAACTTTTAGGAGAAAATCTGGGTCATAAAACCTCACAACATTGAAATTGGCAGTGATTTCTTGGATATGATTTCAATGGCACAGGCAACAGAAGAATATACAAACTCCCTAAAAAATAAAAGAAAATATTGTATATCCAAAGACAATGTAAACAGAGTTAAAAGTTACTAATAGAATTGGATAAAATATTTCCAAATGCTATATCTGAAGGTATATTAATATTCCAACTAGAAATCCTAAAAATTAACAACAATAAAGGCAAACAATACAACTTAGAGATAGGTAAAAGACTAACATAAATAATGAATCTCCACAGATAACCAATCTTAGTTGTCTGTTGGATGGAAACTCTTGTTTCCCTGGTTCTGGTGAGTGTTACCTATTTCTTCTTTGTAGTTAATCTCTTTGAGTATTTTCTCTAGCGCTGGTTTTGAAGACATAAATTCCTTCAGTTTCTGTTTGTCATGGAAGCTTCTTATTTCTCCATCTAATTTGATAGAAAGTTTTGCTGGATAGGAAATTTTTGGCTGGAAGTTGTTTTCTTTCAGAGTTTGGAATATGTTACTCCAAGCCCTTCTGGCACTCATGACTTGGTTTGGGAAGTCTGGAGTGATTCTAATTGGTTTGCCTCTGAATGTCACTTGGCCCTTTGTTTTTGTTGCCTTTAAGATTCTCTGCTTGGCTTCCACATTGGTCATTTTGACAATTATATGGCGTGGGGATCCTCTTCTCCGATCCTGTCTAAAGGGAGTTCTATAAGTTTCCTGGATCTGTGTATCAACCTCTTGCTCTATATTTGGAAAATTTTCTGCTATTACTTCCTTGAAGAGATTGTTGATCCCTTTGGTATCACTTTCTTTTCCCTCCTCTATTCCAATTATTCTTAGGTTAGCTCTCTTAAGATGGGCCCATATTTCTTCAATGTCAGATTCCTGCTGTTGGATATTTTTTTCTAGATTAGAAACTATGCATTCATTTTTTGATTGCTCATCTTCTAAGAGCGAGATTCTGTTCTCCATGTGGTCTAATCGGTTGTTTGTGCTTTGAATTGAGGCCTTTACTTCATTAATTGCATCCTTTATCTCTTTTTGGCTCTCTCTGAGTTCTTTTCGAAGCACCTCTATTATTTCTACAGTTATTTTCCTGATTTGATCTTCTAGAAATCTCTGATTTTCTGTTTTATCAGGTTCTGATGTTGTGGGGTTGTGCACATTCATTACTCCAGTGTTATTCCTCTTTCCCATGATTTTGGAGGTTTGTGCCTTCTCTGGGTTCTTCCCTTGGGTCACTATGGCTTCACTTAAGGTGCTCTGGATCTCGAGTCTGTATTATCTCAGACCCCACTACTCCTTTACTGGGTTGTATCACAGAGTCTCCGACCCAGGGAGTCGATAGAGGCTGCTTTAAACTATGGGGGGTGCCAGGTTGGGCGTTCTCCTATGGTGTGATATCTCTGCCACCACCACTCCCTCACTGGGTCAAGTCCCAGGAGGCCCAATACTGCGATTTCTCCTCTGTGGCCCGCAATTTGACTCACTGTTCTTGAGTACGCAGATGTAGCTGTACTGGACTCGGTGAATTCACTTCTGCTGCCGCTGCCGGTGGCAATATGGCGCCTCTGCCACGCCCTCGGCCATGAGGCTGGCGTATTTTTTCTTCTCTGGTTTTGATTTCCACTCTGAATCCCTGCAGCGTGTGCTGAGCTCAGCCACTGGGAGCTTTAAATGCTGTCTGCGCCGAAAGATCCCGCCTGGCTGTTCCGCAGCGGCTCACCTGGCTTGCTGTAGCCGTCCGTTGAGTTCGCCGCTGCCGCCGGCAGTATGGCGCTGCTGCCGCGTCCTCGGGCGCGTGTGTCTCCTCTGTGGCCCTGAGCTCTGTTCTCAGTCCGCTTTCTCTCTGGAGCCTGGTGGTTTTTTTTGTTTTTCTGGTGATGGTGTTTTCTGGCTATGAAAGGCGCTCTTTTTGTGGTAATGGAGATTGGTTGTTAGCGGGACTCTTAAGCCCCGCTTTTCTCGGTCGCCCCTTCTCCTCCTTCTCTTTGCTCTTCCTCTTTTTCCTCCTCCATCTCCTTCTTCTTGCTCTTCCTCCTCCTCCTCTTCCTTGTTCCTCACCTTCTCCTTTTTCATATTGTCCTCCTCCTCCTCCTCCTCCTCCTCCTCCTCCTCCTCTTTCGTCTTGCTCCTCCTCCTCCTTTTTCTTCTTGTTCCTCTCCTTCTTGCTCTTACTCCTCTTCCTTCTCCTCCTTCTAGCTCTTTCTCCTCTTCATCTTCTTACTTCTTCTTGCTCCTCCTTCATTTTCTTCTTGCTTCTTCTCCTCCTTTTTCTCCCTCTCATTTTCCTCCTCCTCCTTTGGCTGCTCCATCACTGAGGATCCAGCTAAAAGAATGGCTACACATGCACAGATGTCACAGTTAGCACAGGAGTTGTTTACAAGGCCTACACAGTTCCAGGATGTCTGTGTTCTCAGAGACTTGCAGTAACCAGAGCCACCCTCAACCCTGAGCCTGAGCAGCAGAGATGGGCTCATCATTGGAATCTGGGGGAAAAATCTGTTGTCTTGAGAGAGGGTCCAGATGGAAGACTGTGGTGTAGCAGTGCTGTGGTTTGAATGTGTCCCCCAAAATGTATGACTTAGCAAGTTGATCCCCAATGCTGGGTGTCGGGAGGCGGAGCTTTCAAGAGGTAATGAGATCATGGTTAATGTCATTGTCATGTGAGTGGGTTTGCTATAAAAGCAGGTTTTCCCTCTTCCTCCCTGTTCATCTCTGGTATCTCTTTCTCTCTTGCTTTCTTGTCCTTTTGACTTCTGTCACGTGATGATGCAGCAAGAAGAATCTCCCAGAGGTCAGCCTCTCCTTGGTCTTCTTAGCTTCCAGAACCATGACCCAAATCAATTTCTGTTCATTATAAATTACCCAGTCAGGGAATGAATCCACCATATAATCTGGCCACACCAATGCTGGGTATCTTTAAAGGGGTTGAAATCAGAGAATTACAATTATATTTACATATCCCTGTTCATAGCAGCATGATTCACAATATCCAAACTATGGAACCAACCTAGGTATTCATTAATAGACAAATGAATTACAAAATTATTGGAAAAACACACAATAGAATTCTACTCAGCAATAGAGAAAAATAAAATTATATAATTTACAAGAAAATGGAAGGACCTGGAGAACATTATGTTAATTGAGATTAACCAATCACAGAGAGTGAAGGATCATATTTTTTCTTTAATATGTGCAGGATAGGGAGTAGTTATGATACAAGAGAGACTCCAGATGATGAGGAGAAACCTCAGGGGAGCCAGGGAGGAGATATAGGGTAGGGCTGGAGGAATACTTAGGTTCATTAATAGAAATACTACCACAGACTATGTGTATCTATGTGAATATATACCTGTGTCAATCTGGGTACTTCATATTGGGAGAAAGGGAAATGGGGAGGGGGACACTAAGAGGGTGTGCAAGTATATCATTGTCAACATGACTGACATTATGATATGAAACCTTAATGCACCAATAAAAGCACAAAAAATAAATTCCTCAGTCTTAGATATTCTGATATAGTAGCACAGGAAAGAGTAAGACTAAAATATTGTTATTACTAAAATATGGCCCATCAGGGAAGGAGCCAGGAGAACCAAGGCCCTCAGCTCTCTATCCTCTTACAACAACTTTTCCTGTCACCTCCACTGGCTCCATGTCAGGGGGAGAATGCTTGGCCTGACATACTCTGTAGAGGTTGAAATCCCACAGTCCAGAGTGGGCTAGGAATGGAGTTGTGTGTTTTGAAAAGAAGAATCCAAGCCACACGTGGCAGTGTACACCTCCTGTACTCAGGAGGCTGAGACAGGGAGGTCGCAGGTTGGAGGCCAACTTCAGCAAGTTTGCAAGACGTTCATGAACATAGTATGATACTATTTCAAAAGAAAGAGAGAAATAAAAAATAATAAAAAGTATTTCCCAAAGTTTTGCTATCCATTCATCTGTTGATGGAGATCTGGGTTGGTTCCATATTTTGGCTATTACAAATTGTGCTGCTATGAACATAGGTATGCATATTTTGCTGTATTTCTCTGAATTCAACCCCTTTGGAAAGATACCCAGGAGTGGTATAGCTGGATCATTCTATTCATCCATAAAGAAGAACAAAATTATATCATTTGCAAGAAGATGGAAAGCCCTGGAGAACATTATGTTAAGTGAGATCAGCCAAGCACAGAAGGAGAAGGTACATATGTTTCCTCTAATATGCCCAAACTAGGAAACACAGAGGATACCAGTAGGACTCCAGATAATGGAGGGGAAATATCAGCAAAGTTTGAAAGATAGGAGAGGAGAAAGGCTGATCTTGATTAATGAGGGTCTACATCTGAATATGTGTAAAATTATGAATATGACATAGTTAACCTGGACAACCATTGGTGGGAGGGGGGAAGGAAAAACGGGGGGAGGGGGAGAGGGCACCAAATATAGTTTAAATGTATACTATTTATGTTCAATAAAATAATGTTAAAAATAAATAAATAAATAAATAAATAAATAAATAAATAAATAAAAATAAGAGTGTGTAGCTTAGTGGTCGAATGCCGCTGGGTTCAATCCCAGACAAAGAAAGGAGTAAATTCAGATCACTAAATACACTGGAATAACAACCTAGATACAAAAGACAAAAATAGGGCTGGGGTGCAGCTCAGGGATGGAGCACTTGCCTAGTGTGCTCAGGCCCTGGGCTTTATTCTCCAGTACTGCAAAAAATAATGGAGGAGCTACATTCGAATATGTGTATAAGGGTGAAGGTAGCATGGTCAACCTGATACTCATTGTTGGGAGGGGCAAAGGGGAAGTGGTGGGGGAGGGAAGGCACCAAGTACTGTGTGAAGTATGCCATTGTCAATATGATCCACATTATGATGTGAAACTATAGTGTACCAATAAAAAATCAAAAATTAAAAACAATAATTCATGGTCAACCCATCACTGCTGTCCAGTATATGGAAAGGGATCTGGGGAAGACTCAGAGTTATCACAAGGTGACTCACTGGGTTCCAGGGAGCGAGCAGCTATAAGGCTAGTGCATTTAGGCCCATGCAGGTACTGGGCACCTAAGCTGCCTAAGGGATCTGGTGAGCACACTGTTAGAAATAATGCTCGACACCAGGCTCGCTGATGTGTAGCTGTGGTCTCATCTCCTGGGGGACTAAGGAAGCAGGATCACTTGAACCCAAGAGTATGAAACCAGCCTCATTAATGTTACAAGACCTTGTCTAAAACAGACAAAACAGAAAAAAAAAAAAAAAACGATGTTCTAAAGATGAATACAGTGGTTCAGGCCTGAATTCCCAGCTATTCAAACGGCTGTGGCAGGAAGATCTAAAGTTCAGGAACCTCCTGGGTAACATGGAGAGATCCTGTCTCCACATTAATAATAAATGCTGTCTCATGGCCCCAACACTATAGAAAGCCAGCAGGGTGGACAAATCCCATGCTTCTTTTGGACCTATCTCCAAAAGTGGTGCTTCTAAGTCCTATGGGCAGAGCCCACACCTGGACCTGGACCACCAGGGCCTTTAGTGCCTCAAGTTCCGTGTTACAGAGGCCCCCAAGGTCTCTAAATCCCACCTGTTGGATGAAGCCATTTCCATTCACTTATCTCCACCATGGGGAAAAGCCAGATGCTTTCCCTACTGTGGGATGAGGATGGGTGGATGGACCAGTGTTTCGAGGAGCACACTTTCCATGTAAACCTATTCTATTTCAATTGATGGAAGAAAAAAACACATTTCTTCCTTAATAGGGAGGGGGAATAATATGAAACATAAAATTTACCTTTTTAACCATTTTAAAGTGTACAATTCAGTAACTTTAAGCACATAAGCATTGCTAATGTTACCATCCTCCATCTACACAACTTTTTTTAAAAATCTTCTCCAACTAAATCTCTGTGCCAATCAAACAGTGCCTCCCAATAACCCTCTCTCACCAGCCCCAGCTACCAGATGGGAGATTTTTTCTTTTTTTTTCTTTTATTTTTTTAGTACTGAGAAATTCTACCTTTAAGCTACACATCCAGCCTTTCTTATCTTTATTTTGCAACACTGTCTTGCTAAGTTGCTTAGAGTCTCACTGGCTTTTTGAGGCTGGCTCTGTGACCCTCCTGTCTCTGCATTTTAAGTACTAAGATTACAGGTTACACCACCAGGCCTGGCTCCCCATTCTCCTTTCTAACTCGTTTACTTTTGAGGGCGCACCTTACAGTCTTCCACATTGGCTCTGACGTTTCACATCCCCAACAGTGAACAAAGGCTCCAATTTCTCCAAAGCCCAATAATACTTATTTTCTGTTTAGCTTATTTTTTATTTTTATGATTTTTGAACCCACAGGCATTCTACATCCAAGCCACACCCTCTTCCCTTGTGACTTTTTATTTTGAAACAGGGTCTCACTAGTGTCTGAGGCTGGCTTTGAATCTGCAGTCTTCCTCTTAGCCTCCTAAGTACTGGCAGGATAGATGTGCACCTCCACACCGACTATAGTTTTGTAAATAGTAACTATCCCCGATGGGCATCCCATTGTGATTTTGTCTTACATTTCCCTGGTTATTATTGTTGTTGAGCATCTTTTCATATTCTTATTATCCATACATAGCACCCAGCAACTGTTTATGTTCTCAATACCTCCCAGCTTTAAAATCACACATGTTAAGCCGGGTGTGGTGGTGCAAGCTTGTAATCCCCACACTGGGGAGGTGGAGGCAGGAGAGATCACGCAGTTTCGAAGCCAGCCGCTCTGGCTTAAGAGACCCTGTTGCCAAATAAAAAGTATAAAAATAGGTCTGGAAATGTAGCCCAGAGGTAGAAGGGTTTCCAGGAACCCCTCTACCAAAAAAAAATCACACATGTTGTGATTAATTTTGAAACATACATAGAAAATCCAGAAAAAAAGCCATTTTCACACAAGAGCAGCTACTTCCATTTTGTAATGTAAACTAATTTAGTAAAATTTTTTAAGAATTCACCAGGGTTTAGTGATTACAAACCAGCTCTCTGGAGGCAGACGACCTGAATTTGAGTCCTCTCTTGGTTATATATGTGCTATATGAACCTCACCAACACAGAGAGCAATGCAGAGAAACCAGAATCTTTATAGAATGGGGCATTCTATAAAATAACTGAGCAGTAATCTTCACAGCCCACGGTCATAAAAAATTAGACTGAAGAACCATCCCAGAAGAAAGGGGACTGAAGAGACATGACATCTGAATGCAGAGCAGGACCTGGGGTGGGTGCTGGAGCAGGAAAAGGACATTAGTGGGAGAATTCGTGACTGGGTATGCAAATAGCCCAGCTCCTTCCCCTGAGCAGGGCAGTCCCAGGGAGTGGACTGGGCAGTGGTTTCAAGAGCTTTCCTGTGGGCATATGCTTCAGCCCCCCATGAAGCTTTCCCTCCTAACACCCCCTTGACTGCTGTCTCCTGTGTCCTGGCTCAGGTTCTGGTGCCCCATCCAGTGTTTCCTGTGCCTCCCAATCAATGACTTGAGTAATATCCTTGTCTGGGGTCAGCTCCTAGGGGAACCAGAACAAGGACATGTCACCTTATTTCTGTTAAGCACAAAAATAGATGGAATTAACCTGTAGATATCAGGAGTCTGGGCAATAGATAACCTTGGGTGAGAAAAAAGGACAGGGGCCTCCAGGAGATCAGTGATTTTTTTTTTAAATCTAAATTCTGGTTATAGGATTGTGTCCCATTCGTGAAAATTCATTGTATTAACTCTAGTTAGTTTGGGCAGGGTGTTAGAGTTTTTTGTTTTGTTTTCTACAGTGAAGAAAAAATGGCAAATGTCCTTATGCATTAAGTTCTGCAAGGAAAGCAAGGTTAATGCAGTGGGGGGGGGGGGTTTACTGGAGATTGAACCTATGGACTTTCAACCACTGAGCTACACTCCAGCCCTTTTGTTTTTTATTTTGAAATAGGGTTTCACTAAGTTACCCAGAATGGCTTTGGGCCTGGGATCATCCTGTCTCAGCTTCCCAAGTACTAGGATTACAGAAGTGCATCACTATGCATTTCCATTGAGTAAATCAACAAATCACATTTTACAATAATGTTTCTGATCTAAATATTGTCACAAAACTGGAAGAGACAAAGACAAAGAAGATGTGAAGCTGAGCAAGTGGTAAAAAAGAAAAAGATAAAGATGGTTTAGCACACAGAGGACAAGATATTAAAGGAAGAAATGGGTAGCCATGTATACTTTGCATAGGTGTATATGATTTACATCATATAAATACATGCATATATAGTGTCTCTGACATTAGAAACACAGATAGTTTTCTTTCTGTACTGTAAAATAGCATATAAAAGCCCCTTTCCAAAGCTTAGAAGCATAAGCATTTGCAGATTAAAAGAGTCGGCCAGGAATTACAAACACACTGTGTGGTTCTGGAAGGAATTTCTGGCCCATAAAAAGACATGAGACAAGTGATGAAATTCAAATGAGGTCTATAGACTGTTTGATAATAATGTATCAATGTTAACTTCATGTGTGGGAGGGTGGTACTGGGGATTGAACCCAGGGGCATTCGACCTCCAAGCTCCTTTTTATTTTTGTTTTGAAACAGGGTCTCAATAGGTTTCCGAGGGTCTTGCTACATTGCTGCGGCTGGCCTCGAACTTGTGATCCTCCTGTTTCAGCTTCCCAAGTATTAGGATTCAAGCATGTGCCACCATATCCACCTGTGCTAGTATCTTCTTTTCATTGCTTTACACATCTCTTAAGATGGCACAGTAGTTGCCAGAAACACAAAAGAAGGCATTTTACTGCAACACAGTTCTGGAAGCTGGGAGTCCAAGATCCAGGTGCTAACAGATTCAGTTCCAGGTTATGGCATTCTTCTACATGGAATATTCCTTCTAGGTAACAAAAATTTAGGCCCCATCTCCTAAAGCTTTGACCACCTCACACTGCTGCACTGGGAACCAAAGCTCCAGCCTGAGAAATGTTTAAAAACAAAAGTTTGTTGTTGTTGTTTTTAATGTATAATTCCAGTGCACCAAACCATAGCATTTGCCATCTGATGTATTTGGATAGCTGAGCCAAGGAAAATTAAAAACTTAAAATTGAAATAAGATTCTATTGGTTAAACTGAATATTTCACTTGAGAACTAGAAACTAACAAAAGCTAGGCTTGGTGGCACATGCTTGTCATCCCAGTACTTGAGAGGATAAGACAGGGAGCATTGCAGGTTCACTGCCAGCCTCAAAAATTTAGTGAGGCCCTCCACAACTCAGTGAGACCCTGTTTTAAAATTTTAAAAAATAGGCCGGGCGTGGTGGCGCACGCTTGTAATCCCCGCGCTTGGGAGGCAGAGATCCTGTGGGGAAGGATCGTGCAGGTTCGAAGCCAGCCGTGTGCACTGGCTTAGGAGACCCTGTATCCAAATAAAAATGTAAAAATAGGTCTGGGAGTGTAGCCCGGAGGTAGAAGGGCTTCCAGGAACCCTAGTACCACCAAAAATAAAAATAAAAAAAATAGGACAGGGGGTGTAGCCTGGAAGCAGAACACCTTCAAGTTCAATTCCCAGTAAAAAAAAAATTTAAAACTTTACCAAATAATCTTCAGATATGGAACCCTGTTATTTTCCCTGGAAAGTGTGACCTCTTTTAATAAAATAGTATTGATTATATTATTGAAAAATAAACTGAGATAATATGTGGAAGTGTTATGAAATGTCATTCAGTACCAAAAATCTAAAGACTTGCAGCAGATTTGAACTTCCAACTCTTTTTATAGTTATTTAAAATTGTTAACTTAGCCGGGCATGGTGGCACACACTATAATCCCAGTACTTGAGATGCTGAGACAGGAGGATCTGGGTTCCAGGACAGCTTCAGCTACTTAGTGAGGCCTTTGCAACTCAGTGAGACCCTGTTGCAAAATAAAAAATAAAAAACAGGACTGGGGCATAGCTCGTAGGTAGAGTGCCCCTGGGTTCCAAACCCAGCACTGTAAAAAAAAAAAAAAAAAAAAGTTAACTTATCAAAATAAGCTTGAGCTGAGTTTTAATATATTGTATGATGGGTAGGTTGATTTGAATTCTCATAATGGTTATGACAGTGTAAGTTTTCTCTGAACATGAAAAATTTTAACAAAAATGTGCTACTTAGAAACATTTGGGCTGGGTCAGCCAGGTGCTGTGGCACAGGCCTGTATTTACGTAATCCCAGTACTTGGAAGGCTGAGACAGGAGAATGTAATGTTTGACGCCAGTCAATCTGTTTCCAAATAAAAAATGAAAAGGGCTGGGGATGTGGCTCAGAGTTGAAATCCCCTGGGTTCAATCTTTAGTAAAAAAAAAAAAAAAGAAAGAAAGAAAAAGAAAGTGCATGCCTAGTATGCAAGAGGTTGTGTACCCAATGGGAGTGAGGGGTGCATTTGAAAAGACCGGTGGGAGAAGTGCAAGAGGAAGTTGAAAGCTCCATCCTGCAGAAGGGAGATGTGATTCTATCAACAACAGGCTAGACACTGGCCTTAGGCAAGAATGGGAACTGCCTTTCCAAAGACTAGAAGAAAAGGGCTAATGGGACACATCTCCTGTCATTTTTGTTTGCCTGAATGACTCAGTCAGTGCCTGTCAGTGTCTGTCTGTCTCAATATCTGGAAATCCACTTCTCTCCCTCCCTATGTGTAATGTATGAAATTATCATTTTGAATCTCACCATGATGTATAACTGCAATGCACCAATTAAACTATTTTATGGACACAGAGAGAATAACAAATCAGTGACTGCCAGCTGGAACTAGATGGGTCCAAGATGCTTTTAAGTGGATTTTTGCCTGTCACAGAAAGTTTGGCCCTGAAACTTAGGACATTGCCAAGAAGCGAGCATTTTTAAGTGGACCCTGCTCAGTGAATTTTAGAATGGAAGAGGTCATCAGGAGATGATGTGGCCCAGGATATCCAGGATTCTCCAGCTCCGGAGGATACAAAACGCACTGGTCGCTGGCAGCCAATGAACCCACTTGGCTGACAAGGAGAATGCCCAGGCCCATGTCCACCACGCACCCCCCTACATTTGCCCCAGCAGAAGCAGCCCCACCCACAGCCAGTACTAGAGAAAATACTTAAAGGAATCATAAAGAAAAAAAAAGCAAATTTCAGAACCAGAGAAGAGATGGATTCAATCAGCAAGGCAACTAAGCAAAGAAGAGCTAACACTACATCAAACAGAATAGAGAACACAAAATGACAGGAAAGGAAAATTATATTTCAATGATGAATGTCAAAGGACTTAACTCACTGATTAAAAGACATAGAGTGACAATGTGGATTAAAAACATAATTTAAATATATGCCGCTTGCAAAAAATTCACCTTACAGCCAAAACTATTCATAGACTAAAAGTGAAAGTATGAAAAAAGAGAGATCATACAATGGAGAGCCAAAACAAGAAGGGGTAGCAACACTGATATTTAATAAAACAGACTAAGTTAAAACACATTAGAAGATACAAAGCATGGTACTTCCTATCAATAAAGGGAACATCCCAGCCAAAACATAGCATTATGGTAAATATTTACGCCTCAAATATGGGTGTACCCACATTGATGAAACAGACTCTTTGGGACATCAGGTCTCAAATAGACCCAAATACAATAATATTGGGAGATTTTAACAGAGCACTTAACTTACACCACTAGATCCATCTTCAAGGCAAAACATGGGTAAAGACTCTTCAAAACTACAGAAAACTATAAACCCAATGGACCTGTAGATGTATACTGAATATTTCAATCAGCAGCAGCAGAGTACACATTCTTCTCAGCTGCCCTTGGAACCTTCTCCAAAATAGATCACATTCTGGGCAACAAAACAAGCAACCGCACATTTAAAAGTTGTAATATGGGGACTTCCGGGAAGATGGTGACCGAGAAAAGGGGGGCTCTTTTACCAATCTCTATTACCACAAAATCAGCGCCTTTCATAGCCAGAAAACACCATCACCAGAGAAACAAAAAAATCACCAGCCCCAGAGAGGAGGGGGTCTCATAACAGAGCTCAGAGCCACAGAGGAGATACGCCGGCCTCACGGCCGAGGATGCAGCAGCAGCGCCATACTGCCAGCGGCAGTGGCGAGGTCACCGGACGGCTACAGCTACAGACCAATGCACTCAATAGCCCACCAGGCTCCAGAGAGGAGTGGCGGACAGCGAGCCGAGGTGAGCCGCTGCGGAAGAGCCCGGCAGAATTTGGCAGATTTTTCGGCGCAGGGAGCATCTAAAGCTCCCAGAGGCTGGGCTCAGCACATGCTGCAGGAACTCAGAGCGGAGTTCAAAAACAGAGAAGAAATACGCCAGCCTCTGTGGTGAGCCGCCATTGAAAGATGGCGCCGGCTTCCTGCCTCTGAGCTTGATTAGGCACATGGCTGTGCAGATTACGTAATACATGACGTGGTGGTGACCTGACGAGCATGAGCCAGTGAGTGAGTGAGATGTGGCAAGAAGTGATTGGGAGAGTCAATGTATATAATGCCCTGCGCGAGGCAGATCTTGGCCATTCCGTTATTACCAGTATCCTGAATAAACGGCTTGCAAGAAGAGCTTCGTGTTGCGTCTTAATCGCTGGTCGAGGGACGTGACAACTGGTGGCCCGTACGGGGAAAAAATCATCTCCCGTGCGTGAAGCTCAGAACTTGCTGTCGTCAGGGAAGGTCCCCTGGTAAGTTGGGGGGTCCGCGAAAAATGCGGGTAACCGCTCTCACCTGTGGATAAGGGGAGAGCAAATTCAGTAGAGCTGCGATCAAAGCAGACGGGAGAGCAAATTCAGTAGAGCTGCGATCAAAGCAGACGGGAGAGCAAATTCAGTAGAGCTGCGATCAAAGCAGACGGGAGAGCAAATTCAGTAGAGCTGCGATCAAAGCAGACGCGGGAAAGTGGAAGTGGAGTTGCGGTTAAAGCAGACGCGGGAAAGTGAAAGTGGAGTTGCGGTTAAAGCAGACGCGGGAAAGTGAAAGTGGAGTTGCGGTTAAAGCAGACGCGAAAAAGTGAAAGTGGAGTTGCGGTCAAAGCAGACGCGGGAACGCGAAGGTAAAGCCGCGATCAAGGCGGACCATTTTTGAATTTCATTTTAAGCTTAGTTTTGGGATGGGGGCTTCGCAGTCTCATCCAATTTTTTTGGCTCTCCAGGAGCTACTTTATTCTAGAAGTTTAGAATTTAGAGAGTCTACTTTAGAGAAATTTTTAAATGATTGTGACAGAGCCGCTCCATGGTTTGCTGTCTCAGGTAACCTGACAGTTACTAGTTGGGAAAAGCTTGGTCGAGATCTTGAATATGCCAAGCAACAGGGAAGCCTTAATCCCTGTGTTCTACCTATTTGGAAATTGGTCAAAGGTTGTTTAGAAGATCAAAAATATGATGATGCTATTAAGGAAGGGCAAACCGCCCTCGAGTTACTCAAAGAACAGAAATCTGAAAAGCATAAGTCAGAATGGGCAGTTAGTGAAGCAAAGGAACCTGTCTGTTCCTCACTCTATCCGAATTTGTCTGAATTTAAAGAGCCAGACTCCTCTTCTGATTCTTCTGATGAAGAAAAGGGTTCGTTAAAGAAACAAATGGCCTGTGTGTCAATTCATTCAGCCTCGAAAAAATCCCGTTTGCCTAAATTAGATCCGGACTTTCCTATGCCCTCAGGTTTACAAGATCCTCCTCCTGGGCCACCGCCATCCTTACCATCCTCCACTCAGGGATCTCATAATTCCTTTTGCCCTCAAGTTTGGTCACGTGTTAGAACTGAGCTCCCGTTGGCCTTTCCTATTTTTCAAGATACACAGGGTGCTTGTTTTTATGAACCCCTTGATTTTAAGGTCATTAAGGCATTAGCAGAATCAGTTCGCATGTATGGGGTCCCAGCTTCCTTTACATTAGCCCAAGTGGAAGCTCTGGCTAGAAACTGCATGACGCCAGGGGACTGGAATGGATTAACACGAGCGTGCCTCACCCCTGGACAATTTTTGGAATGGAAGGCCTTTAACATAGAATATGCCTCTGATCAGGCTGCTGCTAATGCTCTTGCTGGAAATCCTCAATGGGATCGAGATATGATTTTAGGACAAGGGCTACATGCCCAAAACCAAACCCGACTTCCTTTGGAAGTTTATAATCAAATAAATTTTTGTGCTATTAGAGCATGGAAATCCCTTAGGAGCTCAGGGGAATCTGCTGGTAATCTAACCAAAATTAAGAACAAGTTGAGGTATTATGGCAGCTTGCACAGCTTGGATGTGAATGGAGATATCCTGGTCTCTGTGTTACCAGCGTTCAATATGAAAATTTTACAAAAGCCGCTAACCTGTCTCGGGAGTTGTCAATTTATCTTTTAGGCAACTGGACGGGAGAATTTGAAACCCAACTAGAGAGATTACGCACTGCTGTGGTCACCGTCAACTCGACTCGTGTGGACATCAGTTTGGCTGAAGGACTGTCATCTTGGATAACTCGTGCCATGAATCATCTAAAGGAATGGGCTGGATTGGGGGCCTTGATGGGATTATTGGTTGTGGCTGTGTTGTTTTGTGTCTGGTGCATTGCTCGTCTTCGCCAAAGTTTTAATCATAATACAGCCATGTTTATACAGGCCTGTGTGGCTATCGAGGCAGGACAATCACCCTAAGCCTGGCTCGTGGCAGCTAAGGCATAGTGGCTCAGGTTGCAAGGCAAAGCACTGCAGCTGAGGGCACAAGTTTGGTCCTCAGGAAGAGTACGCTTGACTGCACACGGGTTAGGCACCCAAGTACCCGTCCCTAGAAAAAGGTGCCAGTGATTAATAGGGGTCAAACCTCTGCTCTTACCTGTTGCCTATAAAAACAAAAAGGGGGAATTGTGGTGAGCCGCCATTGAAAGATGGCGCCGGCTTCCTGCCTCTGAGCTTGATTAGGCACATGGCTGTGCAGATTACATAATACATGACGTGGTGGTGACCTGACGAGCATGAGCCAGTGAGTGAGTGAGATGTGGCAAGAAGTGATTGGGAGAGTCAATGTATATAATGCCCTGCGCGAGGCAGATCTTGGCCATTCCGTTATTACCAGTATCCTGAATAAACGGCTTGCAAGAAGAGTTTCGTGTTGCGTCTTAATCGCTGGTCGAGGGACGCGACAAGCCTCACGGCCGAGGGCGTAGCATCAGCGCCATATTGCCACCAGCGGCAGTGGCAACAGCAGCGAATTCACCAAGTCCACTACAGCTCCATCTGCGTATTCAACAACAGTGAGTCAAATTGGGGGCCCCAGAAGAGAAATCCCAGTACTGACTCCCAGGGACTTGACCCAATGGGGGAGTGGTGGTGGCAGAGATATCATACCATAGGAGAACGCCCAACCTGGCACCCCCCATGGTCTAAAGCAGCCTTGATTGACTCCCTGGGTCTGAGACTCTGCGATACAACCCAGAAAAGGAGTAGTGGTGACTGAGATACCACAGACTCGAGATGCAGAGCGCCTTAAGTGAAGTCGTAGTGACCCAAGGGAAGAACCCAGAGAAGGCACAAACTCCCAAAATCATGGGAAAGAGGAATAACAATGGAGCAATGAATGCCCACAATACCACAACATCAGAACCCGATAAAAAAGAAATTCAGAGATTTCTAAAAGATCAAATCAGGAAAATAACTTTAGAAATAATAGAGGTGTTTTGAAAAGAATTCAGAGAGAGCCAAAAAGAGATAAAGGATGCAATTAATGAAGTAAAGGCCTCAATTCAAAGTACAAACAACCGATTAGACCACATGGAGAATAGAATCTCGCTCTTAGAAGATGAGCAATCCAAAAATGAACGCATAGTTTCTAATCTAGAAAAAAAAAAAATCCCACAGCAAGAATCTGACATTGAAGAAATATGGGCCCATTTTAAGAGAGCTAACCTAAGAATAATTGGAATAGAGGAGGGAAAAAAGGGGAAACCAAAGGGATCAACAATCTCTTCAAGGAAGTAATAGCAGAAAATTTTCCAAACATAGAGCAAGAGGTCGATACACAGGTCCAGGAAACTTATAGAACTCCCTTTAGACAGGATCGGAGAAGAGGATCCCCACGCCACATAATTGTCAAAATGACCAATGTGGAAGCCAAGCAGAGAATCTTAAAGGCAACAAAAACAAAGGGCCAAGTGACATTCAGAGGAAAACCAATTAGAATCACTCCAGAATTCCCAAACCAAGTCATGAGAGCCAGAAGGGCTTGGAGTAACATATTCCAAACTCTGAAAGAAAACAACTTCCAGCCAAAAATTTCCTACCCAGCAAAACTTTCTATCAAATTAGATGGGGAAATAAGAAGCTTCCATGACAAACAGCAACTGAAGGAATTTATGTCTTCAAAACCAGCGCTAGAGAAAATACTCAAAGAGATTAACTACAAAGAAGAAATAGGTAACACACACCAGAACCAGAGAAACAAGATTTTCCATCCAAAAGACAAATAAGATTAGTTATCTTTGGAGATTCATTATTTATGTTAGTCTTATACCTATCTCTAAATTGTATTGTTTGCCTTTATTGTTGTTAATTTTTAGGATTTCTAGTTGGAATACTAATATACCTTCAGATATAGCATTTGGAAATATTTTATCCCATTCTATCAGTAACTTTTAACTCTGTTTACATTGTCTTTGGATATACAATATTTTATTTTTTAGGGAGTTTGTATACCCTTCTGTTGCCTGTGCCATTGAAATCATATCCAAGAAATCACTGCCAATCTCAATGTTGTGAGGTTTTATGACCCAGATTTTCTTCTAAAAGTTTATAGTCTTAAGAATTATATTTAGGTCTTTTATCTATTTTGAGTTAATATTTGTATATGGGATTAGGTAAGGGTCCAATTTTATTCTTTTTCATGTAATTATTATTTTTTAACAATATTTAGTTAAAATATTATTATTTCCTCCACCAAATGTTTGTGGAAACCTTGTCAAAAATAACTTGACAATATATGGAAGAATATATCTCTAGGCTTTTATTTAACTCCAATGGTTTATATATCTGCCTTTAGAACAGTACTACACTGTTTCAATTATAGTAGCTTTATATGGTTTGAAATTAGTAATATATATATATATATATATATATATATATATATATATATATATATATATATATCTTCTAGCTTTGTTCTTTTTCAAGATTGTTTTGGGTGTCTAGAGTCCATATTACATATTAGGATAGATTTTTTTCCTGAAAAATAAATATATAAATATATGATAGTTTCACCTAAAAAAAGAAAAGAAAAAATATTCTGTGGTAAGAAAGAAAGCAAAAAGAAATATTGAAATGTTATCTTTAAGTCATCAAAAGCTTGGTATCAGACAAATGAAACTGTTATGTGAGATTATCATTTTTAATTTTGGATAAATTGCTATAATACTAGATGTCAACCACTAAGCCAAGCATGGGAAGGAGGGATGGGGAGGGAATGGAGTGGGGATCAGGTGGGGGCTGACTGGGCGATGTGTGCATGTATGTCTACAAAAGTTCTTTGTATCCCACTATGATGTATGAATACAGTGCACCAATAAAAATTTTTTTAAAAAGTTGTAATATATTTTCTGCATCTTTTCAGATCACTATGGAATGAAAGTAGAAATCAATAGACCAAAAGAAATTATATGAATACATGGGATTGAATAATATACTCTTGAACGAGGAGTGGATAAGAAACACGGGGAGAAATACAGAAAATTCCTGGAATTAAACAAAAATAGAGACACAACATACCAAAATCTATGAAACACTTTGAAGGCAAGGTTAAGAGGAAAGTTTATAGTATTGAGTGCCCACATAACAAGAACAAAAGTTATCAAATAACCTAATCATACATCTGAAGGACCTAGAAAAACAGCAACAGTCTAATCACAAAGCCAGCAGAAGACAGGAAATAATGAAAATCAGAGCAGAAATAAATGAAATAAAGAATATAAAAATACAAAGGATTGACAAAACAAAAAGCTGGTTCTTTGAAAAGATTAATAAGATTGACAAACTCCTGGCCAACCTAATCTTTGACAAAGGGGCCAAACTTTTACAATGGAGAAAGGACAGCCTTTTCAACAAATGTTGCTGGGAGAATTGGCTATCCATTTGTAGAAAGATGAAACTAAATCCTTACCTTTCACCATGCATGGGAATCAACTCAAGATGGATCAAAGACTTAGAAATTAGACCAGAGACTGTGAAGTTATTAGAGGAGGGCATAGGCTCAACACCAACATATAGGCACAGGCACTAACTTTTTCAACAAGACCTCCAAAGCTCAGGAAATTAAAGCAAGAATTACCAAGTGGGATGGCATCAAACTAAAAAGTTTCTTCTCATGAAAGGAAACCATCAAGAAAATAAAGAAGAAGCCTACAGAATGGGAGATATCTTTCCCAGCCACCACTCTGATAGAGGGCTAATATCCAGAATATACAAAGAGCTCAAAATACTCTACATTAGCAAAAGAAACAACCCAATCAAGAAACTGAACTGAATAGACACTTCACAAAAGAAGAGATACAAATGGCCAATAGATACATAAAAAGATATTCTACATCATTGGCCATCAGGGAGATGCAAATCAAAACTACGCTGATTGCATCTAACCCCAATCAGAGTGGCAAGCATGAAGAAAACAAATAACCACAAATGCTGGCGAGGATGTGGGGAAAGAGGAACTCTTTTACACTGTTGGTGGGAGTGCAAATTAGTTCAGCCTCTATGGAGATCGGTTTGGAGATTCCTTAGAAAACTGGAAATAGATCCACCATATGATCCAGCTCTACTACTCCTGGGTATCTTTCCAAAGGGGTTGTAATCAGAGAACTACAGTAACATATGCATACCCATGTTCATAGCAGCATAATTTCTAACAACCAAAAAATAGAACCACCCCAGGTCTCCATCAACAGATGAATGGATTGCAAAATTATGGGAAATACACACAATGGAATTCTACTCAGCTATAAAGAACAAAATTATGCCATTCAGACTTCCGGGAAGATGGCGACCGAGAAAAGCGGGACTTAAGAGCCCCGCTAACAAACAATCTCCATTACCACAAAATCAGCGCCTTTCATAGCCAGAAAACACCATCACCAGAAAAACAAAAAAACCACCACACTCCAGAGAGAAAGCTGACTGAGAACAGAGCTCAGAGCCACAGAGGAGATACATGCGCCCGAGGACGCAGCAGCAGGGCCATACTGCCGGCGGCAGCGCGGCGAACTCACGGGACAGCTACAGCAAACCAAGGTGAGCCGCTGCGGAACAGCCAGGCGGGATCTTTTGGCGCAGAGAGCATTTAAAGCTCCCAGTGGCTGAGCTCAGCACACGCTGCACGGACTCAAAGTGGAACTCAAAACCAGAGACGAAAAAATACGCCAGCCTCACGGCCAAGGGCGTGGCAGCGGCGCCATATTGCCACTGGCGGCAGCAGCAGCGAATTCAACGAGTCCAGTACAGCTACATCTGCGTACTCAAGAACAGTGAGTCAAATTGCGGGCCACAGAGGAGAAATCCCAGTACTGTACTCCCTGAGACTTGACCCAGTGAGGGAGGGGTGGTGGCAGAGATATCACACCATAGGAGAACGTGCAACCTGGCACCCCCCATAGTTTAAAGCAGCCTCTATCGACTCCCTGGGTCGGAGATTCCGTGATACAACCCAGTAAAGGAGTAGTGGGGTCTGAGATACTACAGACTCGAGATCCAGAGCACCTTAAGTGAAGTCATAGTGACCCAAGGGAAGAACCCAGAGAAGGCGCAAACCTCCGAAATCATGGGAAAGAGGAATAACACTGGAGCAATGAATGCCCACAACCCCACAACATCAGAACCCGATAAAACAGAAAATCAGAGATTTCTAGAAGATCAAATCAGGAAAATAACTGTAGAAATAATAGAGGTGCTTCGAAAAGAACTCAGAGAGAGCCAAAAAGAGATAAAGGATGCAATTAATGAAGTAAAGGCCTCAATTCAAAGCACAAACAACCGATTAGAACACATGGAGAACAGAATCTCGCTCTTAGAAGATGAGCAATCCAAAAATGAACGCATAGTTTCTAATCTAGAAAAAATATCCGACAGCAGGAATCTGATATTAAAGAAATATGGGCCCATTTTAAGAGAGCTAACCTAAGAATAATTGGAATAGAGGAGGGAAAAGAAAGTGAAACCAAAGGGATCAACAATCTCTTCAATGAAGTAATAGCAGAAAATTTTCCAGACATAGAGCAAGAGATCGATACACAGGTCCAGGAAACTTATAGAACTCCCTTTAGACAGGATCAGAGAAGAGGATCCCCACACCACATAATTGTCAAAATGACCAATGTGGAAGCCAAGCAGAGAATCTTAAAGGCAACAAAAACAAAGGGCCAAGTGACATTCAGAGGCAAACCAATTAGAATCACTCCAGACTTCCCAAACCAAGTCATGAGAGCCAGAAGGGCTTGGAGTAACATATTCCAAACTCTGAAAGAAAACAACTTCCAGCCAAAAATTTTCTACCCAGCAAAACTTTCTATCAAATTAGATGGAGAAATAAGAAGCTTCCATGACAAACAGAAACTGAAGGAATTTATGTCTTCAAAACCAGCACTAGAGAAAATACTCAAAGAGATTAACTACAAAGAAGAAATAGGTAACACACTCCAGAACTAGAGAAACAAGATTTTCCATCCAACAGACAACTAAGATTGGTTATCTGTGGAGATTCATTATTTATGTTAGTCTTTTACCTATCTCTAAATTGTATTGTTTGCCTTTATTGTTGTTAATTTTTAGGATTTCTAGTTGGAATATTAATATACCTTCAGATATAGCATTTGGAAATATTTTATCCCATTCTATTAGTAACTGTTAACTCTGTTTACATTGTCTTTGGATATACAATTTTTTTTTACTTTTTAGGGAGTTTGTATACTCTTCTGTTGCCTGTGCCACTGAAATCATAACCAAGAAATCACTGCCAATTTCAATGCTGTGAGGTTTAATGACCCAGATTTTCTCCTAAAAGTTTATTGTCTTAAGATTTATATTTAGGTCTATTATCTATTTTGAGTTAATATTTGTATATGGGATTAGGTAAGGGTCCAATTTTATTCTTTTCCATGTAATTATTATGTTTCAACAATATTTAGTTAAAAGATTAATATTTCCATCACCAAATGTTCGTGGAAACCTTGTCAAAAATAATTTGACAATATAGGGAAGAATTTAGCTCTAGGCTTTTATTTAACTCCAATGGTTTATATATCTGCCTTTAGAATAGTACTACACTGTTTCAATTATTGTAGCTTTATATGGTTTGAAATCAGAAAATATATATCTTCTAGCTTTGTTCTTTTTCAAGATCACTTTGGGTACCTAGAGTCCATATTCCATATTAGGATAGATTTTTTTCTGAAAAATAAATATATAAATATATGATAGTTTCACCTAAAAAATAGGAAAAAAAATATTCTCTGGTAAGAAAGAAAGCAAAAAGAAATATTGAAATGTTATCTTTAAGTCATCAAAAGCTTGGTATCAGACAAATGAAACTGTTATGTGAGATTGTCATTTTTAATTTTAGATAAATTGCCATAATACTAGATGTCAACTACTAAGCCAAGCATGGGAGGGAGGGATAGGGAGAGAATGGGGTGGGGATTGGGTGGGGGCTGACTGGGAAAAGTGTGCATGTATGTCTACAAAAGTATGTATCCTACTATGATGTATGAATACAGTGCACCAATAAAAAATAAATAAATAAATAAATAAATAAATAAATAAAAGAACTGGATTAAAAAAAAGTAATAAAGGCTATCCACAACAAATACTTAGCCAACATCATACTGAATGGAGAAAATTGAAAGCATTTTCCCTAAAATCAAGAAAAAGAAAAGAATTTTCACTCTCAGCACCCAATATGTACTTGAAATTTTACATAAAACTATCAAACAATAGAACTAAATAAATAAGATACAAGTAGAAAAGGAAAATTTCTACTTAGGCTTGTCTGTAGACAATCAGATTCTATACTTAGAATACCCTATAAAGACTCTACGAAAAGATTATTAATTAAAAAATATTGGTATCTTTTCTATGCACTAGTAACAAACCTGCTGAGAATGAAATCAGGGAAACAATGCTATTCACAACAGCCAAAAAAATAAAAAATAAAAGCTGAGCATGGGAGTACACACTTGTAATCCTAGTACTTGAGAGGCTGAGATAGGAGGAGCTGAGTTCACAATCAGCCTCAGCTAGTTAGTGAGGCCTTCTGCAACTTAGTGAGGCCTTGTTTCAAAATAAAGAATAAAAACTCGTGCTGAGGGTATAGTTCAGAGGTAGAATTTCCCTGGGTTTCATTTCCAGTACCACACAAAAAGTAAAACGCTAGGAATAAACCTAACCAAACAAGGTAAAAAACTTTTACAATGAAAATTATGAAACACTAATGAAAAATCAAAGAAGACACCAGGAGATGGAAAGGCCTCCAGTATTTATATACTAGGAGCATTAATACTGTTAAAATGGCCATACTGCTGAAAGTAATCTATAGACTTGATGCAATCCACATCAAAATACCAATGGCATCTTCATGGAACTAGAAAGTTCCAAACTTAATATAAAAGCCCAAAAGGTCCCAAATATCAAAAGCAATTGTGAACAAAAAGAGCAATGCTGTAGGCTTCACAATGCTTGACTCCAAAATATACTGCAGAGCCACAGCAACAAAACCAGCATGGCACTGGCATGTAAAAACAGACATGGATATCAATGAACAAAATGGACCCAGAAGAAAACCCATGCAGATACAGATAACTGATTGTGAACAAAAGCATCTCAGATCAAAGACATCCTTTGATTTAGCAAATGGTGCCAGGAAATCTGAATATCTGCCTTAAAAGATTGAAACTAGATCCTCATTTCACTCTGGACAAAAGTCACCTCAAAATGGATCAAAGGCCTTGCGGTTCCTTTGGATATCATCTCTCTGATTCCCATGATGTCCAATGTTTCTTTCATACATTTATTTGTCATTTGAATTTCTTCTTTTATGAAGGGTCTATTTAGTTTACTTGCCCATTATTTAATTGGGTTATACAACAAAATTATTTCCTTTGCTAGAAAATGGAAGGAGCTAGAAAATATTATGTTAAATGAGGTTAGTCAGTCCCAGAAGTGAAGGACCATATGTTTTCATTCCTATGTGGAAACAAGGGAGAAATTGAGAAACAAAACACACGTCAGAAAAACAAGGGGAAATATTGGAAGAATAGTAGAAGGGGACTTGGGGAGGTGAAAGGGGAGATTTGATGAAGGACACCGTTCAAACAATATTTCTTATATAGAGTAGAACATTAAGAGTAATTCACCACTTAAAGTCTTACCTGGATTGCTTGGACTGCTCTTTTGAGAATTTTCAGGTCTCTCTTTAATATATTCAAAAACTCTATGCCTATTTCATGCATAAAAAAGTAATAAAATTAGTATTTTAATACTGACATGAAACACATTAACCAAATATATTAAATACTTAAGAGTATTTTAGACAGTACCAGAGCTAATATAGACATTTTTATCCCATATATTTCAAATTTGAAAACTCTAGAAACATGCCATTAAGTATATTTGTAGATTTTATGTGCTTTTATGGGTGCATCATAATCTCACAACATAATTTAAATGTATTTCACTTCTTGATTTTGATTGTTTTTGAGATTGAGTTTCACCATGTTGCCTGGACTGGTCTTGAACTCTGAAATTCAAGCTTCAGCGTCCCAAGTAGCTAGAATTGAAGTACATGCTACTGTGCCTGCAAGACTGTAATTGAAGAGGGAAAAAGTAAGGTGAAAGGACCATGCACAGAGGACAGTACAGCTCCATGCACTGTCTAGATTGGCCTGGCATCACAAGAAGTGTCCTGAAACAGAGGATGTTCTTCTTCTGTCACCAACAGCCCTTTGTTCTTGCTCAGGTCTTTTCTCTTAGGCTCAAAGACTTTTTCTATGAAATAAGGACTATACTGCTGTTAGGTTGTTAGGAAGATTTAACAAGATAATATGAAGACCGTACTCAAAGGAAAAGGAACGTGATGGCATAATCTTTTACTTATTTGGAATCCCAGGCTCTAGGAATTCAAATGTTACACTTGTTAGAAACTGTCAAGGAAGCCAGGCATGGTGGTGCACTTTTGTAATTTCAGGATTTGGGAGGGTGAGAGAAAAAGATCGTAATTCTCGGCCAGCTACAGCTATTTAGTGAGACTCTTTGCAACTCAGTGAGATCCTCTTTCAAAATAAAGAATAAAAAATAGGGCTGAGGGTATCACTCGAAGTAAGGTTCCATCCTCAGTACCTCAAAAAAAAGAAAGAATATGTCATTGAATATTAATTTCGGTTATTAGCTCTTTCTTGTGCTTTATAACACAAGGAAAATCAGCTGTTTAATAATTTATAATTGAATTTGCTTATAAGCACGCTATTTCACTAAATTAGATAACAAAAGCCCCCCTTTTATGAAACTCATCCAAGGCACCAAGAGCTGCAAACTAATGAATGCAGCAATTTGACTTGGACTGCTGTTCTCCTTCTCCACCTATCAAACTGGACCCACAGATCTTTATGAGCATGGTGCCTAATATCCATGTCTACCTCCAAGTGACTTGGAAGACAAAATCCCTTCAGACACAAATACTGACGAGTAATGAGAGGGCATCGCTCTCTGAATATCAATGAATGAATGTGTTTAATGGCTTCCTTGTGAGGCAGATTTTGATAATATCCTGAAAAGTAGAGGCAGAGGTGTACGTAGACAGGTTCCTTACTATGGAAAACAAGTCACTTAGAGTATCAAGTAAAATGTGACACCCACCCCTGGAAATGTTGAAATGGGCTCCAAAACGAAAGTTAAGATGAGACACAGGTCTGATCTTCTCCTGAAACATTATTTAAACCTATCTGATAATTTCAAATTATTTCAACAAATATCAGGGGACTGCAGACAGTGGAGGAGAAACTCCAGTGGAGCCAGGGAGCTGGTCTAGGGAAGGAATAAGAGAATCACTGAAGGAATTACTTCCACAGACACGATGTACATATGTGAGATTCCCAGGGTCAATCTCAATAGCCTGTATGGGAAAACAGAGATGGGGAGGAAGCCAGGAAACTTCACCAAGCTGTGTGTGCATGGATGCCACTATCTCTAGGAACTGCATTGTGATGGGAGAATATATTGTGCCAATAAAAGTGTAAAAAAAAAAAAAACCACACAGATGATCCCAACTAATCTTTGTGGGCAGAAAAGATAAACAAGAGCCTCAAAGGATAACTCGCCATGAAGGCCTAGGCCACCATGTGGCCTCTTCATAAGTTTGGGGTAGGAGAGAGGCTCAATTTACTCACTATTCTTGTGGCTAAAGCTAGGAGCACCACTGCCAAAGCAGGGTGCTGCTTCTTTGGGAATGATGGCTGAGCAGAAACGTATCTGTGTAAGTGACCTAAACATATGTTAACTCTCAGGTCTAAGTGTGGGTCAGGAAGGACAAGCTGGTAGGAGAGGTTAATTATCTTGGACTCCATGGCCAGCAGCACTGCAGCAAAAAGTAAGAAACAATGACCAAGAAGTCCTTCCCTACCCACCACACTTGTGAAAGAGGGTTGTCTTCTTTGTACTTAAGAAAACCTTTAGATTCTTCGGAAATTCAATAAGATGGTAGAAAATATCTCCAAAGGGAAAATGATGAGATTTCCAGCTAAATTAGACTTTTAAGTATTTTTAAATTTATTAATTTACTTTGATATTGGGGGTGGCACCCAGAAGCATTTTATCTCTGAACTACTCCCCACCCTGTTTTCACTTTTTTCTTTTGTAGTACCAGGGATTGAATCCAAGACCGTTCTACCTCCAAGCTACATGCCTAGGCCTATTTTTTACTCTTTATTTTGAAACAGGATCTCACTATGTTGTGGAGGACCTCACAAAGTAGCTGAAGCTGGGCATGAACCTGCCATCCTTCTGTCTCAGCCTCCCAAGTACTGGGATTATGATTGTGTGCCACCATTCCCAGCTCCCTTTACTTTTTTTTTTAATAGTCCCATGAGCCTCTGAGGCAGGGATCGGAGCCTGCCGAGGGGTTAGGCCAGTGCCGGGGCCAGCAACCGGCATCAGAGCCTTCCGTAAGGCAAGGCCGCTACTGAGGCCTCTGAGGCCGGATTGGAGCCTGCCAAGGGGTTAGGCTGGTGCTGGGGCCAGCGAGGCCAGGATCAGAGCCTGCCATGAGGCAAGGCCGGTGCTGGGGCCTCCGAGGCCGGGATCAGAGCCTGCCAAGGGGTTAGGCCAGTGCCGGGGCCAATGGCTGGCATCAGAGCCTGCCGTTAGGCAAGGCCGCTACTGGGGCCTCCAAGGCCGGGATCAGAGCCACTTGAGGGGTTAGGCTGGTGTCGGGGCCAGCAAGACCAGAATCAGGGCCTTCCATGAGACAAGGCCACTGCTTGAGCCAGAGAGGTCTGGATCAGTCCACCGCATAGCCAGGCCACTACTGGGGCCACCAAGAGTGGGATAGGTACTTGCAACGCGGCATGCACAGAGAAATATCGCAGAAAATAAAAATCAGATGCATCCCCTAATCAGCAAAAACTAGTAGGAAAGGGGCAACAGGAAGAGGTCGAGCTATAGAAAGGGCCCTATAGTGAAGCAACTAAGGTGACCAATCAGAGTGTATGGAATAGGGGAGGATGGAGCCTCTTTAAAACACAGGAGGTACATAAACAAATGTGTCAAAGTTAATCACCAAACAAGCATGGGGTCGAGGGAGGGGGAGGGAATGTGATGGGGGATAATTAGATGATGTGTGCTTGTATATCCTCTCAAGTCTTGTATTCCAATGTGATATATGATTGCAATGCACCAATAAAAAAGAAATTAAAAATAAATAAATAGTCCCACCAACTTACTGAGGGTCTTGCTAAGTTGTTCATAAATGGAGTATTTCAAGACCCAAATAGCTAATTAGGAGAAGCAAAGATGTGACACTATTTGTACACTATTGTAGCACTTATTCTTGGAATAAAATGAATAGTGCTGGAATCCCTACAATAAAGGTTTTTTAAGTCCGAGGACAGGGGCTGGGAGTATAGCTGTAGAGGACCTGTCTAGCATGTGTGAGGCCCTGGGCTGGGTTCCTAGCTTAGCCACAAAAATCCTGTGATAGCTCCTGTAGCCATTGCTCCTTCTACCTCGTCTAGATGTTTACAGGTTTTCTGGCTGATGAAGTGAAATAACTCACTGCCATCCACAACTACCTGAACTACGAAATCCCACCTCAAGTATAAAATGAGACAGTGGCAGTTATTGTAAACTTCCATTTAATGGTAACTAGCATTTTAAGATAAATACTTACATATGACGGCCACATGCAACTGCGTACCCTAGTGCAGATCTTCCGCGGCCATCCTTGTGATGTATATTTACTCCTTGTTGAATCAGAAAGTAAATGATGCCTTTGGATTTGCAATTCACAGCTAACATTAGTGTTGTTCTAAATAATGGAAAGATCATTTTACCTCCTAATAATGTTAAAGCTAAATAGATAAATTAATATTTATTACCAATTTAAAATCTTATTACCAGTGTAGAATTAACCCTTTACCCATAGTAACAGAGGTCAGCATCTTGGTAGCTCAAGCATTCATCTTTATAAATTATCTCCAACTTAAAAAGGAAAAAAACAAGTAGAAAACCTCTTGTCCCACTGAGATAGTCTGTAGTATAAGTTACTAATGAAGGTCCTTTGATGGATAGTAACACACTGAGGTCATTAATCTGAAGTAGCCAAACATTTACACACAGAATTTTCCATTTCTTCCCTAGTTTGAGGTATGATATTGCAAGTTACAGTAAGCTATTTGTCATAAAAGTAAATGCTATTTGCAGACTTAAAGAATACTATTAATAAGAGTGATAATAATAATGGGCATGGTAGTTTCAGGTAATAACACATTTGATAGATGCTGAACTAAGATTATATATGTATATAATCTTTCACTCAAAACTTCAAGCAAACATCCTCCTCCTTTCATGCTAGAAAATATATTTAGTGATAAGTAGTATTTCCAAAGTGACATAGTTAGCAATGGGAAAGACAAGAATTCAACCCAGTCATGCATGCATCTAAAGCCTACCCCTTTATATCACCCGATGACATTTCTTAATTAAAGGAAATGTTTATTCATTGAAAGCTATTTTCCTTTTACCTGCCCATGTCAATTAAAAAAGCATCAAAATATGTTGGAAATTAATAGGAAAAGAAATGAACTGCATCTGGCAACAGCAATTAATACTCACTGAGGAGTAACCCAACACCAATGTTCTTCAAAGAAAGAAACTAAAGCAGTCATTCAAAAGGCAAACTGAAGAATTGTTTATACATAATCATTACATAACTGTGTGTAATTATTTATGCCTAATGTAGAATTCATGAAGGAAAATATATAGGAAGTTAGAATACTATGAAATGGTTAAGAATAGCAATATTGAATCAAATAGTAAACTGAAAGTCTATACTTTATAAAAAAAATATGGAACCCCCTTAACAGACCAGATGACCAACAAAATCAGATTCTGAATAATACACAGAAGTCAATATTATAAGGGAATTACTACTATATTTTCAATAGAATAATACTATATAATGTTTTTGTCCTGCTCTGCATAATTGTTTTTCTGCCAAACTGGTGGTTTGTGTTCAGATTTTTCACTCTACTCCGTGATGACAAGTTAATGTTTGTCCAATAATTAATTTAATGCTTATGACTTAAGTGATTGTTACCACGCCATTCAGTTCAAAAAGAAAAGATCATACTACTATACCTTCCCAGTAGATCAACCTCGTGTATGTTGGCCTTTTGCCCTAGCAAAAATGCTGCCATTTGTTGTCTCTTCTCACGCAATGGAAAGAGCAGGGGCGTGAGACCCACCTGTAAAAGGACAAGAGCAATTGATAAATCACAAGAGCACATATTTCTCAACCAAACTGCATCTTATAAAAGACCCTGTGAATAGAAACAGAGGAGGAAATCCACAGTCTCCTTCTGTACTCCACTGTGTTTCCCATGTGCTGCTCCTGCCCTTGCAAACCTCCCTCTGTAGGGAGTCGCCACACATTCCAGCCATCTCCAAACTCACTGCACACATGAGCTGGCTCCAGGAATTGTGGCCTCTAACACAGCATTTATCATGGGACTGTGGAGTTACAGAACTGTTCCCCATATAAACCAAGGACTCTTGAGGACAGGAACTGTATCTTTCATCTCAAAAGTCGAAATCCTAAAACTTAGGAAAGGGTTGAAGTGTTTTACTGAAACCATGAGCTAAACTCTCAGTGCTAGTGCAGACCTTCCCAATCTATGTTCTAAAGACTCCTGGCATTCTCACAAGTACCATGACTTGACAGATATTCCTTGATTCTCTGTCAGGGAAATATCACAAAACTGTGTGAAAGTCTTAAAGAAATCTCTTTAATGTTGCTTCATGCTCGTTTAAAATACTTTACTGTGGTAAAGATTAACATTTCAAGTATCAGAGTTTCAGGGATACAGTATTGAGAGATTTCCAGTAACATGGAGTTTCCTCCATGTTATATCACCTTACTTGACTTCTGCTACTTGTAATATTAGGATTCCCAATAGCAATGTCAAGCCCTCTGGCTCCCAATTGGTCACTAAGGGAATGGGCACTGAATTAAAAGATATAGGCTTGAAATGAACCTCAATTACTTACTAATCATTGGCCCATGGGTTTTCTTCTTTTAAAAGATGAAAGATGTGAGGCATGCTAGCACACTCCTATAATCCTGCTCCTTAGGAGCCTGCAACAGTAGGATTGTGGGTTTATGCCCAGCCTCAGGAACATAGGGAGACCCTCCACAACTTAGCAAGATCTGGCTTCGAAATTAAAGAATAAAATATGGCTAGGGGTGAAGCTCAGAGATTGAATTCCCCTGGTTTCCATTCCCACTACAAGAATAAAAAAAACAAAGGGGGGGTGGACAAGGAGAAAAAAACAGAAGAAAGGAAAGAGAGAAAAAGAATTAAACCTCAAACTCTGATCCTGCATAAGTGTCAACTCAAAATGGATCAAAGACCTTGAAATTAGGCCAGAGACCTTGAAATGACTAGAAGAGAGCACAGGACCCAAACTCTAACATATGGACACGGGTAGATCTTCCTCAGTGACACCCTGCAAAGCTCAGGAAATTAAAATGAAAATTAATAAGTGAGTTGACCTTAAATTTAAAACTTTCTGTGCAGCAAAGAAAGCCATCAAGATTTTAAAGAGGTGACATGTGGAGATGCAACACCTCTAACCCCAATACATGGGAGGCTGAAACAGTAGGATCACAGGTACACGGTCATCCTCAGCAATATAGCAAGATCCTCTGTAACTTGGTGAGATTCCAGTTTACAATAAAAAATAAAATAGGCTAGGGGTATAGCTCAGAGGCAGAATTCCCCTGGGTTCAATCCCCATTATCACACACACACACACACACACACACACACACACACACACAAAGAAATTTAAAGAGACAACCTACTAAATAGAAGGTCTTTGATAGCTACTCCTTTGATAAAGGACTAATATCTAAAACATGTAAAGAACTTAAAACACACACAAAAAAATCTAGGCCTGGTGTGGTGGCCCACACTTGTAATCCCAGTGTTTGGGAGGCTGAGACAGGAGGATTGTGGTTTGCAGTTAGCCTCAGCTAACTGCTGAGACCCTGTTTCAAAATAAAAAATAGGGCTGGGTGTGTAGCTAGGAGATACAATGCCCTGAGTTCCATCCCCATTACCACACACATGCACAAATAGTTCATATAATCTATAGGCCTTTTCAGGGATGCAAGGCTGGTTCAAGTTACACAAATCAGTAAATGTAATTCACCCCATTAATGAGCTAAGGACAAAAATCACAGGATTATCTCAATGGATGCAGAAAAAGCATTTGGCAAAGCCCAACACCTTTTCTTGATAAAAATGCTGGGAAAATTAAGAATAGAAGAAACTGACCTAAACACCATGAAGGCTATCTACAATAAATCCAAATCCAGAATCATTGTGAATAGGGAAAATCTGACAGAATTTCCTGTAAGATCAGGAAGAAGAAAAGGATGGCCACTGTCACCACTCCTACTTACCATAGTATTTTAAACTCTAGCCTCAGCAATAAGACAGGATAAAGCAATCAAAAGAATACAAATAGGGAAAGAAGAACTGAAACTATCTGTGCTTGTGGATGACATGATCACTTTCTTAGAAGATCCAAAAAATGCAACCAGAAGAATTTCAGAAGTAATAGTTTCAGCAAAGTAGCATGATACCCAATCAACCTACCAAAATACTTAGCATTCCATTACACAAATCATGAATTCACTGACAAAGCAACATAGAAAACAATTTCATTCACAGTAACTTCTGAAAGGATAAGATACTTAACAATAAATATAATTGAGGAGGTGAAAGATCTCTACAATAAAAATCATAAATCACTAAAGAAATAATGAAGATGGAAAGACCCCTAATGCTCTTCAATAGGCAAAATTAATATAATAAAATTGTCCATTCTAGCAAAAGCACACGATATATTCAGTGCAGTCCCAATCAATATACTATCATCATTTCTTACAGACATAGAGAAATCAAGTTATAAAATTCACATGGAAAAATAAAAGATCTGGTAGAGCTAAAGCAATTTTCAGTGTTCAGAACTATGCTAAAAGCATCATAATACCTGATTTTAGATTATACTACAAAGGGATAGTAACAAAAATGGTATCAGCACAAAAACAGACAAATAGAGATGAACAGGATAGAAGACTCAGAAACAAAGCCCCATATCTATAACCAGTTGCTCTTTAAGGGAGACAAAGGCATACAAGGAAGAAAGAACAGCCTTTTCAACAACTAGTGCTGGGAAAACTGGCTATCCATATGTAGAAACAATGGGTTTAAACCCAACCTCTCTCATCAGGCATGGTGGTGCATGCTTGTAATCCCCGCCTTGGGAGGTGGAGACAGGAGGATCGCGCATATTCAAAGACAGCCACGCTGGCTTAAGAGACCCTGTTTCCAAATAAAAATATAAAATATAGGCCTGGGAGTGTAGCCCGGAGGTAGAAGGGCTTCCAGGAACCCCAGTACCACCAAAGGAAAAAAAAAAAAAAAACCTATCCTAACCTCTCACCCTGCACCGAAGTTAACTCCAGATGGTCCAGAGACCTAGAAATCAGACAAGAAATTTGAAACTGCTTAAAGAGGGCAAAGGATCAATACTCCAGCATATAAGTAAAGGTAGAAATTTCCTCAATAAGATTCTGAAAGATCAATAAATTAAAACAATAATTAAGCTGGGCATGGTGGCGCAGGCTTGTAATCCCCACGCTTGGGAGGCGGAGACAGGAGGATCGTGCAGGTTGGAAGTAGGCAGCGCTGGCTTAAGAGACCCTGTTTCCAAAATAAAAAAAATATATAAAAATAGGGGGAGTGTAGCCTTAAGTTAGAAGGTTTTCCAGGAACCCTTGTACCGATAATAATAACAACAACAACAACAACAACAACAACAACAACAACAACAACAACAAATGGAATAGCATTAAATTAAAAAGTTTCTGTGCAGCAAAGAAAATCATTAATCTACAGAGAGTCTACAGAATGGGAGATCTTCAACACCTAACCATCAAACAAATGTCTGATCTCTAGAATATACAAAGAGCTTATAAAGCTTAACATTAAAACATTTTAAAATAGGCAAATGAAATGTTTCTTTTCAAAAGAAGAAATTCAAATAGCCTACAAATATATGGAAAAATGCTCAACATCTTTAACAATCAGGGAAATGCAAATTAAAAGTACACTAAGATTCCATCGAACTCCAGTTAGAATGGCAAACATTAAAAACACAATGACAGCTGGGCATGGTGGCACATGCTTGTAATCCTGGCACTCAGGAGGCTGAGACATGAGGATTGAGGATCACAGTTCAAGTACAGCCTTAGCTACTTCATGAGGCCCTTTGCAATTCAGTAATACCCTATATCAAATAAAAATAAAAACACAATAATAATAAATTCTGGTGATCCTGGGGAAATAGAAATTCTATTACACTGTTGGTGGGACTGAAACTAGTACAGCCACTATGGAAGTCAGTGTGGAGGCTTCTCAGAAGATTGGGAATGAAACTACCACAAGACCCAGCAATAGCACTCTTGGGTATCTCCCCAATGGAAGTGAAATCAGATTATGATACTTGCATATCCATCTTCATAGCAGCACCATTCATAATAGTCAAATGATGGAATCAGCCTAGATGATGTCAACATGAACGGATCACAAAAGTGTGATATATGCATACAATAGAATTTTACTCAGCCAATAAGGACAATAAAATCACACTCCATGCAGGAAAATGGATGGAACTCAAGATTATGACACTAAGCAGATATGGCCAGTCTCAAAAACTGAGTAGATATGTTTTCTCTTATATGTGGAAGCTAGAAAGATATTTAAGAATAAGGACAACATCAGATAAATGGGCCCACACTTCAGGGGAGTGGCTGAGGGGATTAGAGACAGATGAAGGGGAGATGAAGTCATAAATCATGTAATAGTTGAAATAATATGACTGTACACAAAACTACCAATTTCATTCTCAAAGACATGAGCGTGGAGGATGAGGGAGGAGAGACCTGGAGGGAAGGGCACCAAGAGCTGTATGCATATATCTTTCTGATATTCTCTACCCCAATATGATGTAAAATTATAAAAAATAAATAATAAGCCAGGCATGTTGGTGCACGCTTGTAATCCCAACATTTGGGAGGCTGAGACAGAAGGATCACGGTTTGTGGACAGCCTCAGCTACTACTTAGGGAGGCCCTTTGCAACTCAGTGAGACCCTGTTTCAAAATAAAGAATGAAAATAGGGTTGAGGGTGTCTCCCAGAGGTAGAATGCCCTGGGTTCCATCCCCACTACCACAACACACACACACACACACACACACACACACACACACACACACACACACACACTATATATATATATATATATATATATATATATATATATATATATATATATATTAGGCTTAGCTAGAGAATTTGGGGATTTATCTCTAAAATATAAGTCTCAGATGCAATAAATTATTTGCATGCATGATGCTTTGATGCATAAAAAAGAGATGGACAATTAAACCAAATAGACACTTAACAAAAGAAGAAATACAAATGGCCAATCAATATATGATAAAAAATGATCAACATCATTAGCAAACAGGTAGATACAAATCAAAAGTACACTGAGATTCCATCCAAACCTAATCAGAATGGCAATCACCAAGAGCTCAAACAACAGTAAATGCTGCTGAGGATGTGGGAAAATAGGAAATCTTCTACACTGCTGGTGAGATTGCAAATTAATGCAGTGTGGAAATTCCTCAAAAAACTGGGATTGGATTCACCATATGATCTAGCTGTACTACTCCTGGGGATCTTTCCAAAGGGATTGAAATGAGAATATTATAATAATTCATCTATATCCATGTTTTTAACAGTACAATTCAAAAAGCCAAAATATGGAACCAACCTAGGTATCCATCACCAGATGAATGGATTGCAAAATCCTGGGATATACAGTGGAATTTTACACAGCAATATAAAGAACAAATCAGAGGACTTCCGGGAAGATGCCGACAGAGAAAAGCGGCACTCATGAGCCCCGCTAAAAACTAATCTCTATTACAACAAAATCAGCGCCTTTCATAGCCAGAAAACAGAGAAACAAAAAATGTAAATACAAGGGACAGAGAAAAAGAGGGCTGGAAAAACGAGACACCAGAAAGAAACCAGACCGCAGTGCTGCGGTCGGAGCCGTGGTGCAGAGTGGCGTGGGCACCATCTTCCCTTGCAGCACCAGGCCCCAGAGAGGAGGGGAACTCAGAACAGAGCTCAGATCCAGACAGGAGATAGGCCGCCCTCACGACCGAGGACGCAACACCAGCGCAATACTGCCAGCAGCAATGGCGACTTAACCATATGGCTCCAGACCAAGGCACTCAACAGCGCACCAGGCTCCAGAGAGGAGCGGCGGACAACAAGCTGAGGTGAACGGCTACGGAAAAACCAGAGGAATTCGGCAGATTTTTCGGTGCAAGGAGCCTCTAAAGCTCCCAGGGGCTGGGCTCAGCACACCCTGCAGGGACTCAGAGTGGAGCTCAAACCAGAGAAGAAATATGCCAACCTCACGGCCGAGATCATGGCAGTGGTCCCATATTGCCACCGGCGGCAGCAGCAGCAAATTCACCAAGTCCACTACAGCACCATCAGCGCACTCAACAAAAGTGAATCAAATTGTGGCCCCTAAGGAGAAATCCAAGTACTGCACTCCCAGGGACTTGACCCAGTGGGGGAGTGGTGGTGGCAGAGATATCAATCATAGTCACAACTCCCCATGAGAGAACGCCCAACCTGGCACCCCCCATGGACTAAAGCAGCCTCAAATGACTCCCTGGGTCTGAGACTCTGCGATACAACCCAGTAAAGGAGTAGTGGTGACTGAGATACCACAGACTCGAGATCCAGAGCACCTTAAGCGAAGTCTTAGTGACCCAAGGGAAGAACCCAGAGAAGGCACAAACTTCTGAAATCATGGGAAAGAGGAATAATACTGGAGCAATGAATGCCCACAACCCCACAACATCAGAACCCGATAAAAAAGAAATTCAGAGATTTCTAGAAGATCAAATCAGAAAAATAACTGTAGAAATAATAGAGGTGTTTTGAAAAGAATTCAGAGAGAGCCAAAAGAGATAAAGGATGCAATTAATGAAGTAAAGGCCTCAATTCAAAGTACAAATAACCAATTAGACCACATGGAGAATAGAATCTTGCTCTTAGAAGATGAGCAATCCAAAAATAAACGCATAGTTTCTAAATTAGAAAAAAAAAATCCAACAGCAGGAATCTGACATTGAAGAAATATGGGCCCATTTTAAGAGAGCTAACCTAAGAATAATTGGAATAGAGGAGGGAAAAGAAAGTGAAACCAAAGGGATCAACAATCTCTTCAAGGAAGTAATAGCAGAAAATTTTCCAAACAGAGCAAGAGGTTGATACACAGGTCCAGGAAACTTATAGAACCCCTTTAGACAGGATCAGAGAAGAGGATCCCCACGCCACATAATTGTCAAAATGACCAATGTGGAAGCCAAGCAGAGAATCTTAAAGGCAAGAAAAACAAAGGGCCAAGTGACATTCAGAGGCAAACCAATTAGAATCACTCCAGACTTCCCAAACCTAGTCATGAGAGCCAGAAGGGCTTGGAGTAACATATTCCCAATTCTGAAAGAAAACAACTTCCAGCCAAAAATTTCCTACCCAGCAAAACTTTCTATCAAATTAGATGGGGAAATAAGAAGCTTCCATGACAAACAGCAACTGAAGGAATTTATGTCTTCAAAACCAGCGCTAGAGAAAATACTCAAAGAGATTAACTACAAAGAAGAAATAGGTAACACACACCAGAACCAGAGAAACAAGAATTCCCATCCAGCAGACAACTAAGATTGGTTATCTTTGGAGATTCATCATTTATGTTAGTATTTTACCTATTTCTAAATTGTATTGTTTGGTTTTATTGTTGCTAATATTTAGGATTTCTATTTGGAATATTTTTTTTGGTGGTATTGGGGTTCCTGGAAGCCCTTCTACCTCAGGGCTACACTCCTAGACCTATTTTTTATACTTTTTTATTTGGAAACAGGGTCTCATAAGCCAGCGCGTGTGGCTGGCTTCGAACCTGCGCGATCCTCCTGTCTCTGCCTCCCAAGCGCGGGGATTACAAGCATGCGCCCCACGCCCGGCTCTATTTGGAATATTAATACACCTTCAGATATATCATTTGGAAATATTTTATCCCATTCTATCAGTAACTTTTAACTCTGTTTACATTGTCTTTGGATATACAATATTTTTTTATTTTTAGGGAGTTTGTTTACCCTAACTGGTTTGTTACCTAACTGGGTGATGTGTGCATTTATGTCTACAAAAGCTTTTTTTATATCCCATTATGATGTATGAATACAGTGCATCAATAATAAATCAATCAATACATAAATCATATCATTTACAGCAAAATGGATGGACCTGGGGAACATTATCTTGTGAGATTAGCCAGTCTCAGAAAATCAAGGGTCATATGTTTTCTCTCTTATATGGAATCTAGGGAGTAATCAGGATAGAAGAGGGATTTTTATCTTTGCTGTATGTATTTCCAAAAGGTCACGTGCAAAGTAAGTTATTTGCACATAAAACACTTCCTTTATTTATTTATTTATTTTTTGGTATGGTACTGGGGATGGAACCCAGGAGCATTCTACCTCCGAGCAACACCCCAGCCCTACCTATTTTTATTCTTTATTTTGAAACAGGGTTTCACTTAATTGCAAAGGGCCTCATTAGTAGCTGAGGCTCTCCATGAACCTCAATCCTTTGGTCTCTGCCTTCCAGATGCTGGGATTACAAGCGTGCACCACCACGCCTGGCTTATCTGGGTGTGGTGGTACACATTCTTAATCCCAGCATTTGGGAGGCTGAGATAGGAGAATAGTGGTTCATGCACAGCCCAGCTACTATGCGATGCGATTTGCAACTCAGTGAGACCCTGTTTCAAAGTAAAGAATAAAAAATAGAGGAGAAAATGGCGATGGAGAGATGAAGCATATCTCACTAGTGGAAGCAAATTAAGTTCACTACTGAGAAGGCAGCATCTTAATAAACAAAATTAAATTCGGCTTATGACCCAAAACAGACTTGGGGACTACAGTGGGAGAAATCCAGTAACTCAGACCTGCAAGATTCACTGCAACACACAAAAAAAGCACAAGCGAGGTGCAGATGTGGGTGGCCGTTGGTGCCATAGCGCTGGCCCAAACAGCCCAAACAGTCAGAGATTTGCATGGAAAAAACCCAAGAGTCTGAAGTGGCCATAAAGCTCCAACATCTTAAGCTGCGAGCTCACCCAAGCACTGAACGGCATCTTTTGCTCACCAGAGGTGGCACCCACAAAAGTGCAGGGAGACCTTCAGTGACCCAGAACCAGACCTGTCTTGTGCACAGAGAATCAGCGGGATATGGAAGAGCTGCCAGCCTTAGAGCCCCAGACTGTGCTGCCAGGTAACAGCATGAGCTCAGATGAGCCATGGGACCCAGCGGGCACACAGTGAGAGCCACCAGACAAAGTGATAACTGTGGGCACCAGTGTGCACCAATGGAACAAGTACAACACCATTGACACAGAAAGGGTGCTTAAAGAGCGATACCTGCACAGGGCCACAAGGGGTCACTCCAAGCAAATATGAGACTTTGGAATATACTACAGAAGTTAATTCATAAAGTAGTAGGACTGTTTTATTTTGTTTGTTTTTCTTTTTTTTTTTTTTTGCTGTTTTGTTTGGTTTGGTTTTTTGGTTTTTTTGGTTTATGGTTTTTGGGGGGGTATTTTTTTTTCTTTTTTTACTTTTATTTGGGTTTCTTTTTTGGGTCTTTCACTTCATCTCACATGGTTGCTAGTTCAATTTATTTTGTTTTATTTTTTATCCTGTTTATTCTCTTAACCCTTTACGTTCTCTCTTGGTGGTCTATTTTTGTTTTTGTTGATGCTGTTGTTTATATTTGATATATAATAGTTAGCCTTTTTACCTTATTTTGTCATTTGTTTGTTTGTTTGCTCCTCTCCCCCCATGCCTTCTACAAAAGTCTTCAGTTTAAACTATCTACTATCTTCCCCTAAAACTTTCTCTTACTCTCAACCTGATTCAACCTTATTATACTTAAATTCTTCCACAATCTAATTATATTCTCTACTTTACCTAACTTCTGCACCCATCACCCTAACTACACCATCACCCAACCCTCACCACTTGAAAAAGTACTGCTTACCTGTTGACTCTTCTAAATTCCTCCTACTAAGACTTGACTAGACATAATACCCACAAATGATGGGAAGACATCAGAAAAATAGGCCTGAGAACTTTGAAAATAGGAGAACCAGAAATAGTGGAGAAATGACAGAAGTCATGAACACTGACCTACAAGAAATACAAGAGGGGGAGTTATGAATCTTGATCTACAATATGATGAAAGGATTTAAAACAAGTCTAGAGGAGTGAAAGATGAGTTAGAAACACTAAGAAAAAATTAGAAAGAGGTCTGGAATGAAATGAAAGAGTCAATAAATGAAATGAAGACAACAATAGAAAGAAATTCTGGAAGATTAGATGAAATTGAAAGTAGAATATCACTGTTAAAAGACAGTTCATCCAAAACAGAAAACACAGTCAACAGTATACAGAAGTCATTACAGCATCAAAACCTAAACATCCAACAACTAATGGGCAACATGAAGCGCCCTAACTTATGAATAAAAGGCATTGAAGAAGGGATAGAGGTACAGATCAAGGGTATCCGTAATCTCTTCAGAGAAATAATTTCAGAGAATTTGCCAAACATGGAAAGAGATTTGGATCTTCATACAGAACACCATTAAGACAAGATCAAAGAAGGACCTTCCCATGCCACATAATAGTCAAAATGACCAACATATAAGGAAAAAATCTTAAAAGCAGTGAGAACAAAAGGACGGGTGAAACATAGAGGAAAAATAATAATAATCACCCCAGATTATACAACCATAGTCATGAATGCTAGGAGAGACTGGTACGATGTGATTCAGACCCTTGAAGAAAACAACTTACAACCAAAAGTACTATAGCAAGCAAACATACTATTCAAAATTGATGAAAAGACAAAGGTGTTTCAAGATAAACAGAATCTCAAAAAAATCATTAATTCAAAGCCAACACTAGAGAAAATACTTAAAGAAATAAACCATCAAGAAGAAAAAAGAAGCAGACTTCAGAACCAGAGAAGAGAGGAAGTTGATCTGTGGGGCGTCTAAGTAAAGAAGAAAGAGCAAGCTACCAAACAGAAGACAGAACACAAAATGACAGAAATCAAAAAATATATTTCAATAATAACTCTTAACATCAAAGGACATAACTCACCAATCAAAAGTCATAGATTGGCAATGTGCATGAAAAAACATAATCCAAATATATGCTGTTTGCAAGAAAATCACCTTACAGCCAAAGACATTCACAGACTGAAAGTGAAAGATGATGAAAGAGATACTATGCTATTGGAGGCCAAAAAAGGGCAGAGGAAGCAACCGGGATATCCAACAAAACAGACTTTAAACTAAACACATCAGAAGAAAGAAAACAGGGCACTTTCTTTTATTAAAAGGAATAATCCTTGGCTGGGCGTGGTGGCTCACGCTTGTAATCCCCACGCTTGGGAGGCAGAGACAGGAGGATTGTGCAGGTTTGAAGCCAGCCATGCTGGCTTAAGAGACCCTGTTTCCAAATAAAAATATAAAATAGGTCTGGGAGTGTAGCCTGGAGGTAGAAGGGCTTCCAGGAACCCCAGTACCACCAAAAAAGGAAAAAGAAAAACGAAAAAAGGAATAATCCACCAAGAAGATATAATGAGAGTAAATGTTTATGCCCCAAATGTGGGTGCAACCTCATTTGTAAAACAAACCCTTCTGGACATCAGATCTCAAATAGACAGAAAAACAATAATTCTGGGAGACTTTAAACATACCACTGGATCGATCTTCAAGGCAAAAGATGAGTAAAGACTCTTTTTTTTTTAATTATTAAATTTTTTATTGGTGCATTATATTCACACAACTTATTGGGGTAAAAAACTTGTGTGTACAAACATGTACCCATCGCTGATTTAACCCCTACCCAAATCCCACCCCATTCCCTCCCCGTCCCTCCCTCCCTTGCTTGGCTTAGTGATTGACTTCGATATGTTTAAGTACATTGTGAGCTTTAGAGATTTTCCTCTTCCCCCCTCATTTCTCCTCCTTTAGGTTGTCTTGTTTGCTCCTCTTTTCTCCCTAACTCTCACATATTAGGGAAAGCATCTGATTTCTTATTTTTTGTGCCTGACTACACTCACTTAGCATAATGTCCTCCAGTTCCATCCATTTCCCTGAAAATGATGTAATTGAGTTTTTTTTTGATGGCTGAGTAAAATTCCATTGTGTACATATCCCACAGTTTTGTAATCCATTCATCTGTTGATGGACATCTTGGCTGGTTCCATAGTTTGGCTGTGGTGAATTGTGCAGCTATGAACATAGATACACATGCATTGGTTTGGTAGTTTGGTTTCTTTTCTTTTGGGTAGATACCCAACAGTGGTATTGCTGGATCAAATGGTAGATTTGTTCCCATTCTTCTGAGGATTCTCCATACTGTTTTCCAAAGTGGTTGCACTAATTTGCAATCCCACCAACAATGTCTTAGAGTTCCCACTTCTCCACATCCTCGCCAACATCTGTTGTTATTTGTGTTTTGAATGATGGCCATTCTAGTTGGAGTTAGGTGAAATCTCAGGGTAGTTTTGATTTGCATCTGATTGCCAGTGATGTTGAGCATTTTTTCATGCATTTATTGGCCATTTGAATTTCTTCTTTTGTGAAGTGTCTATTTAGTTCATTTTCCCATTTTGTTATTGGATGCTTTGTTTTCTCAGTGTTGAGTTTCTTGAGTTCTCTGTATATTCTAGATATTAGTCCTCTATCAGTGGTGGAGGTGGCAAAAATCTTCTCCCATTCTGTTGGCTCTCGATTGAGATTCTTGATAGTTTCCTTTGCTGAACAGAAGCTCTTCAGTTTCATGCAATCCCATGTATTGATTCTCCTTTAAATGTGTTGTGCCTTTGGGGTCTTGTTGAGGAAATGTTTGTCTGTGCCTATGTGTTGTAGTGTTGGACCTATGCCCTCTTCAAGGAGCTTCAAGGTCTCTGGTTTAATTTCCAAGTCTTTGATCCATCGTGAGTTGACTTTTGTACAGGGTGAAAAAGTGGGATTAACATCCAATTTTCTGCATATGGTTTACCAGTTTTGCCAACACCATTTGTTGAAGAAGCTATCTTTTTTCCAGTGTATGTTTTTGGCCTCTTTGTCAAAAATCAATTGGCTGAAAGTGTGTGGACTTGTTTCTGGGTCTTCTATTCTGCTCCATTGGTCTATATATCTGTTCTTTTGCCAGTACCATGCTGTTTTTATTACAATGGCTTTGTAGTATAGTTTAAAGTCAGGTATTGTGATTCCTCCTGCGTGGTTTTGGTTGCTGAGAACTACCTTGGCTATTCTGGGCTTTTTGTTATTCCAGATAAATTTAAGGACTGATTTTTCTATGTCTGTGAGGAATGATATTGGTAGTTTAATGGGCATTGCATTAAATCTGTAGATCACTTTTGGGAGGATGGCCATTTTAATGATATTTATTCTGCCAATCCATGAACATGGAAGGTCTTTCCATCTTCTAAGATCTTCTTCGATTTCTTTTTTCAGTGTTTTATAATTTTCTTTGTAGAGATCTTTTACCTCCTTGGTCAAGTTTATTCCTAGGTATTTTATTTTTTTGTGGGACATCCTGAGTGGAAGTGTTTTCTGAATTTCTTTTTCAGTGGATTTATGGGTGGTGTACAGGAAAGCTTCTGATTTTTTAAGATTGATTTTGTATCCAGATACCTTGCTGAATTTGTTGATCAGTTCTATAAGCCTTTTGGTTGAGTTTGTTGGGTTTTCTAAATATAGTATCATGTCATCTGCAAATAGTGAAAGCTTAAGTTCTTCTTTTCCTATTTGTACTCCTTTGATTTCCTTTTCTTGCCTTATTGCTCTGGCTAGAGTCTCTAGTACTATGTTGAAGAGAAGTGGTGAAAATGGGCATCCTTGTCTCGTTCCAGTTTTTAGGGGGAATTCTTGAAGTTTTTCCCCATTTAATATGATGTTGGCAGTGGGTTTATTGTAGATTGCCTTAATAATGTTGAGATATGTTCCTTCTATTCCAATTCTCTGCAGTGTTTTTATCATAAATGGATGTTGAATTTTATCAAATGCTTTTTCAGCATCTATTGAGATGATCATGTGGTTTTTGTCTTTGATTCTGTTTATATGATGAATTACATGGATTGATTTTCGTATATTGAACCAGCCTTGCATCCCTGGGATGAACCCTACCTGGTCATGGTGAATGATTTTCTTGATGTGGTTTTGAATGCGTGTTGCTAGTATTTTGTTTAATAGTTTTGCATTCAAGTTCATCAGAGATATAGGCCTGTAGTTTTCCCTCCTTGAACTGTCTTTATTTGGTTTGGTTATTAGTGTGATGTTGGCTTCATAGAATGTGTTTGGGAGAGTCCCGGTTTTTTCTATTTCCCGAAATAGTTTGAGTAGTATTGGGATTAGTTATCCTATAAAGGTTTTATAGAATTCACTTGGAAAACCATCTGGTCCTGGGCTTTTCTTTGATGGTAAGCTCTTTATTGCTATTTCAATCTCTTTGATTGTTATTGGTTGGTTTAAGTGTTCTATATCTTCTTGACTCCGTTTAGGAAGGTTGTATTTATCTAGGAAGTTGTCAATTTTCTCCAGATTTTCCATTTTGTTGGAGTATAGTTTTTCAAAGTAGTTTCTGATAATCCTCTGGATTTCTACACTATCAGTAGTAATGTCTCCTTTTTCATCCCTTATCTTCATAATTTGGGTTGATTCTCTCTTTTTTTTAGTTAGGTTGGCTAGTGGTTTATAAATCTTGTTAATTTTTTCAAGAAACCAGCTTTTGGTTTTGTTGATTTTCTGTATTGTTTTTTTAATCTCTATTTCGTTAATTTCTGCTCTAATTTTAATAATTTCCCGTCTTCTGCTGACTTTGGGGTTCAATTGTTCCTGCTTTTCAAGGGCTTTGAGGTGTGTCATAAGGCTATTTATTTGAAGATTTTCTGTTTTTCTTATGTGAGCACTCAGTGCTATAAATTTTCCTCTTAATACTGCCTTCAAAGTGTCCCAGAGGTTTTGATAAGTTGTTTCTTTTCATTTGTTTCGAGAAATTTCTTGATTTCACCTCTTACATCTTCTATGACACATTCTTCATTCAGAAGTGTGGTGTTCAGTCTCCACATGTTTGTGTTGTTTCTCTGGGTCTTCTTATAGTTGATTTCTAGTTTCATTCCATTATGGTCTGAAATGACACAGGGAAGTATGTAACATTTTTTAAATTTGCTAGTGCTCATTTTGTGTCCCAGGATGTGATCTATTTTGGAGAAGGTTCCGTGAGCAGCTGAGAAAAATGTAAACTCTGCTGTAGTTGGGTGAAATATTCTATATGTGTCCAACAGGTCCATTTGGTTAATGGTGTTCTTTAGTTCTGAGACATCTTTACTGACCCTTTGTCTGGAAGATCGGTCTAGTATTGTGAGAGGTGTGTTGAAGTCTCCCAGTATTATTGTGTTGGGATTTATGTGTGACTTCATGTCACAAAGAGTTTAATTTATGAAAGTAGCTGCCCCTATGCATAGATGTTGATTATTGTTATTTCCTCTTGCTGGACTATTCCTTTTACCAGTAAAATGTGACCTTCTTTGTCTCTTCTAATAAGTTTGGGTTTGAAGTCTAACTTGTCTGATATCATAGTTGCTACTCCTGCTTGTCTTCGAGTACCATTAGCATGGATTACCTTGCTCCAGCCCTTTACCTTGAGTTTGTTCCTATCTTTACTTGTAAGGTGTGTTTCTTGTAAGCAGCAGATGGATGGATTCTGGCTTTTAATCCATTTTGCCACTTTATGTCTTTTTATTGGGGAGTTGAGGCCGTTTACATTCAGTGTGATTATAGAGAGATAATTTTTAATTCCCAACATGTTAAGATCTTATATCTGTTTGAGATACTGTTTATTCTTCTTTGCTTAGTTGTCTGCTGGATGGGAATTCTTATTTCTTTGGTTCTGGCGTGTATTACCCATTTCCTCTTTGCAGTTAATCTCCTTGAGTATTTTCTCTAGCGCTGGTTTTGAAGACATAAATTCCTTCAGTTGCTGTTTGTCATGGAAGCTTCTGATTTCCCCATCTAATTTGATAGAAAGTTTTGCTGGGTAGGAAATTTTTGGCTGGAAGTTGTTTTCTTTCAGAGTTTGGAATATGTTACTCCAAGCCCTTCTGGCTCTCATGACTTGGTTTGGGAAGTCTGGAGTGATTCTAATTGGTTTGCCTCTGTATGTCACGTGGCCTTTTGTTTTTGTTGCTTTTAAGATTCTCTCCTTGGCTTCCACATTAGTCATTTTGACAATTATGTGGCGTGGGGATCCTCTTCTCTGATCCTGTCTAAAGGGAGTTCTATAAGTTTCCTGGACCTGTGTATCGACCTCTTGCTCTATGTTTGGAAAATTTTCTGCTATTACTTCCTTGAAGAGATTGTTGATCCCTTTGGTTTCACCTTCTTTTCCCTCCTCTATTCCAATTATTCTTAGGTTAGCTCTCTTGAAATGGGCCCATATTTCTTCAATGTCAGATTCCTGCTGTAGGGTTTTTTTTTTTCTAAATTAGAAACTATGCGTTCATTTTTAGAATGATCATCTTCAAAAAGCGAGATTCTATTCTCCATATGGTCTAATCTGTTGTTTATACTTTGAATTGAGGCCTTTACTTCATTAATTGCATCCTTTATCTCTTTTTGACTCTCTCTAAATTCTTTTCGAAAGTCCTCTATTATTTCTAAAGTTATTTTCCTAATTTGATCTTCTAGAGATCTTTGGATTTCTGTGTTATCAGATTCTGATGTTGTGGGGTTGTTGGCATTCACTGCTCCATTGTTATTTCTCTTTCCCATGATTTTGGAAGTTTGTGCCTTCTCTGGGTTCTTCCCTGAGTCACTACGAGTTCACTTAAGATGCTCTGGATCTCGAGTCTGTGGTATCTCAGTCAACACTACTCCTTTACTGGGTTGTATCACAAAGTCTCAGACCCAGGGAGTCAATCAAGGCTGCTTAAACCGTGGGGGGTGTCAAGTTGGGCATTCTCCAGTGGGGAGTTGTGACTATGGTATGATATCTCTGCCACTGCCACTCCCCCACTGGGCTGCACTGCTAAAATCTCCGACCCAGGGAGACTATCTGCACAAGTCCCTGGGAGTGCAGTACTGGGATTTCTCCCCTAGGGGCCGCAATTTGACTCACGGTTGTTGAGTGCACTGATGGAGCTGTAGTGAACTCGGTGGATTCACTGCTGCCGCCACTGGCAATATGACACCACTGCCACGCCCTCAGCCGTGATACGCGTATTTCTTCCCTGGTTTTGAACTCCGCTCTGAGTCCTTGCCAGTTGTGCTGTGCCCGGCCCTTGGGAGCTTTAGATGTTCCCTGCACCAACAAAACTGCTGACTGCCGCCCGGCTGTTCAGCAGCTGCTCACCTCGGCTCGCTGTTCACCCCTCCTCTCAGGCGCCTGGGGGCTGGTTGAGTGGGTTGGTCTAGGGCCGTCCGGTGAACTCGCCGCTGCCGCCAGCAGTAAGACGCTGCTTCTGCATCCTAGGCCGCGAGGCCAGAGTACCTCCTCTCTGGATTTGAGCTCTGTTTTGAGTCTCCCTCCTCTCTGGAGCCTGGTGCTGCTAGGGGAGATGTAGGCCGCGCCGCTCTGGCCGCTCTGCGCTGCGGCTCTGGCTGCTCTGCACCACGGCTCTGGCCGCTCCGGCTGCTCTGGCCGCTCTGCACCTCAGCTCTGGCTGCTCTGCACCGCGGGTCTGGCCACTCCAGCCGCTCCGGCCATTCCGCGACACGGCTCTGGCTGCTCCGGCTGTTCTGGCCGCTCCGCTCCGGCTGCTCTGGCCGCTCTGCTCGGCTGCTCTGGCCGCTCCGCTCAGCTGTTCTGGCCGCTCCGCTCAGCTGTTCTGGCCACTCCGCTCAGCTGTTCTGGCCGCTCTGCTCGGCTGCTCCAGCCACTCCACTCCGTGGCTCCGGACACTCCACGCCACCACTCCAGCCAATCCGCACTGCGGCTCTGGCTGCTCCGGCTGTTCTGGCCGCTCCGCTCGGCTGCTCTGAACCGCGGCTCCGGCTACTCTGCACCGCGGGTCTGGCCACTCCGGCCGCTCCAGCCATTCCGCGACGCGGCTCTGGCTGCTCCAGCTGCTCAGGCCGCTCTGCTCCGCGGCTCCCCCCAATCCGCGCTGCGGCTCTGGCCGCTCCCGAGTAAAGACTCTTTAGAAATAAAGAAAACTATAAACCAAATGAACCTAATAGACATATACAGAATATTACAACAAAGAAATACAGAATATACATTCTTCTCAACAGCCCATGGAACCTTCTCCAAAATAGATCACATCCTGGGACACAGTGAAAGCACCAGCAAATTCAAAAGATGTAATATAATTCCCTGCATCTTTTCAGACCATAATGGAACAAAAGTAGATATCAACAACAGGAAAGACATAGCATGGTGGTAGCATGTCCTATATCTGGTCCTAGTACCAAATATAATAAATACTACATTAAAAATAAATTCTAGGACTTCCGGGAAGATAGCGATGGAGAAAAGTAGCACTTACGAGTTCCACTAAATATTGATCTCTATTACCACAAAACCAGAGCCTTTCAGAGCCAGAAAACATCATTAGCAAAGAAATAAAAACTCTAAATACAAGGGACAGAGAAAAAGAGGGCTGGAAAAACGAGACACCAGAAAGAAACCAGTCCACAGTGCCGCGGCTGGAGCCGCTGTGCAGAGCAGCGCAGGCTCCATTTTCCCTTGCAGCACCAGGCTCCAGAGAGGAGGGAGACTCAGAACAAGTTCAAATCCAGAGAGGAGATACACTGGCCTCACAGCCGAGGACGCAGCAGCAGCGCCTTACTGCTGGTGGCAGCGGTGAGTTCACTGGATGGCTCCAGACCAACACACTCAACCAGCCACCAGGCTCCAGAGAGGAGGGGTGGACAGCGAACAGAGGTGAGCAGCTGCTGAACAGCTGGGCAGCAGTCAGTAGTTTTTTCAGCGCAAGGAGTGTCTAAAGCTCCCAAGGGCCAGGCTCACCAAACCCTGCAGGGACTCAGAGCAGAGCTCAAAACCAGAAAAGAAATACGCCACCCTCACGGCCGAGGACGCCGCAGCAGCACCTTACTGCCAGCGGCAGCTGTGAGTTCACCAGACGGCTCCAGACCAACACACTCAACAGCCACCAAGCTCCAGAGAGGAGGGGTGGACAGCATGCCGAGGTGAGCAGCTGCTGAACAGCTGGGCAGCAGTCAGCAGTTTTTTTCGGTGCAAGGAGTGTCTAAATCTCTCAAGGGCTGGGCTCAGCACACCCCGCAGGGACTCAGAGCAGAGCTCAAAACCAGAGAAGAAATACACCAGCCTCACGGTCAAGGGTGTGGCAGCAGTGCCATATTGCCAGCCGCAGCAGTAGCGAATTCACCGAGTCCACTACAGCTCCCTCAGCGCACTCAACAACCGTGAGTCAAATTGCAGCCCCTAGAGGAGAAATCCCAGTACTGCACTCCCAGGGACTTGCACAGATAGTCTCCCTGGTTCGGAGATTTTTGCAGTCCAACCCGGGGGGGAGTGGCGGTGGCAGAGATATCACACCATAGTCCCAACTCCCCGCGGGAGAACGCCCAACCTGGCACCCCCCGTGAACTAAAGGAGCTTCAATTGACTCCCTGGATCTGAGACTTTGCGATACAACCTAGTAAAGGAGTAGTGGTGACTGAGATACCACAAACTCGAGATCCATAGCACCTTTAGTAAAGGCGTAGTGACCCAGGGAAGAACCCAGAGAAGGCACAAACTTCCAAAATCATGGGAAAAAGAAATAACAATGGAGCAATGAATGCCCACAACCCCACAACATTAGAACCTGATAACACAGAAATCCAGAGATCTCTAGAAGATCAAATCAGGAAAATAACTGTAGAAATAATAGAGGACTTTCTAAAAGAATTCAGAGAGAGTCAACAAGACAACCTAAAGGAGGAGAAAGGAGGAGGGAAGAGGAAAAGCTCTGAAACACACAATGTACTTTAACATATCAAAGTCAATCACTAAGCCAAGCAAGGGAAGGAGGGACAGAGAGAGAATGGGGTGGGAATTGGGTAGGGATTAAATCAGTGATGTGTACATGTTTGTGTACAAAAGTTTTTTACCCCAATATGATGGTTGAATATAATGCACCAATAAAAAAATTTAAAATTTTTTAAAAATAAATTCTATAATTCCTTTGTTAACTTGTTTGCATATATGAAAGTGCACTACATAAAAATTATAAACAGATCAGAAGCCAACTGAATTTTTTGTTTTGCTTCTGATCCTGAAAACCTTCTCAAGCCAGCAAATCCCAGGTGATTTGTTGTTGTTTTGTGGTACTGGGGATTTAACCTAGGGGCATTCTGTCTCTGAGCTATACCACCAGACCCAATTTTATTTCCATTTTGAAACAGAATATCACTAGGTTGATGGGAGTCTCACTCACTACTTGCTGAGACTGTCCTAGAACCTATGATCCTCCTATCTCAGTCTCCCAAGTACTGGGATTACAAGACCCTGGCTGATCCGATGCTGACTGTGAAGGAGCGAGCAGGCAGAGCACAGAAGCCCCCTTGCTTGTGTTCCTCTTAGTCTCCTGCCTGCCCACCAACAGGCCCCTGGAAGCCCCTTTACCTGTTTTTCCTGTCTCAATCATTCAGGCCTTTCAGCCTGAGAAGGAGTAGGCACTGCACCTGGACAACACTGCCTGCCCTGATGGCCTTGTGCAGCTTGCCCACTGCTTGTACAGGGGCCTTTATTCATGAAGCTGAAGCAAAAAAGTCAAAAAGTCTCCATCTTGGAGGCCATGGGCCTCAGAGACACCTTCCCTCTACCTCTTTTTTTCACCTCTCGAGAACACAAACCTCAATACTCAATACCAAAAACACTCAATACTAAATACTAAATACAAAAAAGCCAGCCCAGGCTCCTGTGGCTCTGCCCAGCAGCACCATAGTGGCATCAACTGTCGTTGCTAAGCAACTCAACTGTCCTAACAAGTGGGGCAAGCCCACTCCTGCTGGGTGCCTGGGTGCCAGGGGAAGGCACTGCACCCCTCCTCCTCCAGGTCCTTCTCCTCTTCCTCCTCCTTATCTCTACTCAGTCCTACACCCTTCAGCAGCTCCTAGTATTGGGCCCCATCCCCAACTTTCCCCACCCTTCCTTCTGTCCAGCCCTCCTCCTGCCTGGCTCTTAAGGTCCCCCCCCCCCAGGTATGCAGGGTCTCTGTTCCATTACCTGGTGTGCTCCCTGCCTCCTGGCTCCTTGAAGGCTGTCTCAGCAAGTCTGCAACCAACGAGAAATAAACCCTTTATAATAGACCTACATTTATATTTGTCTAGAAAAGAAGGGGAAGGGAGAAAATATAAAGCAGACATGTGGGGATGTGGCTGACTGGAAGCGGCAGGCTTCATCACTACCACCTCCCAACATCAAGAGATCCCTAACAAGAATCAACCTTTGAAACTCAAAGTACACAGCACAAAAGAGTGGAAATTTCTTTGGCCAATCCATTCTAAGACAAAGATCTTTGAATAAGGATATTCTGGGCAGATTTATTATTTTTAATCACAAAAGTTTAGAAACAACCTTAATGCTCATCGAGAAAGAGAAGAGCAGCCTCAAATAATCAGGAGCCATCTAGGCCTGGATGTTGTCCTGTTGGACACACCCAATTTTACAAAACACACAAAGAATATTGACAAGCTCACATATGGCCAGTATGGATCAAGACAAACAAGACCTCTCACATCATTTCCAAATATAGATAAATAGAGCTGGACATGGTGGTGCACACTTGTAATCCCAGCACTTGGGAGGCTGTGAATGGAGGATCTCACAAGTTTAAAGCCAGCCTCAGTTACTTAGTGAGGCTTTCAGCAACTTAGTGAGTCCCTGTTTCCAAATAAAGTATAAAATTGGTCTAGGAGTATAGCCCATAGGTAGAAAAGCCCCTGGGCTCCACGCCTGATAACACACACACACACACACACACACACACACACACACACACACACACGACAAATAAGCTGGGCCTGGTGGCACACACACACACACACCCATAATCTCAGAATTTAGTAGGCTGAGACAAGAGGATCACAGGTTTGAGGATATCCTCAGCAAGTAGTAAGACTCTCATCAACCTAGTAAGACCCTATTTCAAAACTAAAGCTAAAATTAGACTGGGGGTATAGCTTGGACATAGAATACCCTTGGGTTCACTCCTCAGTACAAAATAAAATAAATACAAATGCCAGAACATGGTCCCAAGAACAAAAAGTGCAGGCATTCCCCATGAAGCTACTGAAGGGCCACATCTTCTTTATTAAGTATAGCTTGATCCTCCCTCCTTCTACATAACATTGAGACACTCCATCTCAGAACTACCCCGCTTCCTAAGAGCTTCCAACCTGAGTGAGTCGGCTCTCTATTGCTGTAGCACCTACCACAGATAATTAGCATCTCTGGAGGGAAAGTTTGCCTTGTTTTTGTGGTTTAGGGGGATTGGACCCAGGGATGTCCTACCTCCCAGCTACACCTCTATACATTTTTTCTTTTTTTTTTTTTTGGTGGTGGTACTGGGGTTCCTGGAAGCCCTTCTATCTCCGGGCTACACTCCCAGACCTATTTTTACATTTTTATTTGGAAACAGGGTCTCCTAAGCCAGCACGCGGGGCTGGCTTCGAACCTGCGCGATCCTCCTGTCTCTGCCTCCCAAGCGCGGGGATTACAAGCGTGCGCCACCACGCCCGGCTACATTTTTTCTTTTGAAACAGGATCCTCCCTGGGTTGCCAAGAGTCTCACTGAATTTCTAAGGCTAGCCTCAACCTGTGATCCTCCTGTCTCAATCTCCCAAGCACTGCTCTGTGGGCTGTGGGCGGTGGTTGTCACAGGAGGAAAGGAAAGAAGAGAGAAAGGGAAAATGGAAAGAAGGAAGGAAGGCAGGCAGAAAAGAAGAGAGGAAATTAGGGAGGGAGAGAGGGAAGGAGAAAGATGCACTGGACTTTTGTGTGTGGAATTCATATCATTAAAAGTATTGCTGAGATTGGGGTTAAGATAGTGGCAGCCACGGTCGACTGGCGATCACGGCTGCCGAAAAGGATAAGCTTACTTCAGGGAAACCCTAGACACCAGATTTTGGCTTAATATTGGATTGGGAAAACCTAAGGAGACACTTCCAGCCACGACTTCATATCTAGAATACAGGAGAGAGAGTGAGTAATGGCGGAATTAGAAGCAAGAGGACAAGGAGGTGCCAGCCACACAAGAAAAGGGATTTTTGGAAGAACACCCCAGAAGGGAATAGAGAAAAGACTGCTTCAACCGCACATGCTGGGGACTCTTAACATCATATCTTGTAAAAAACAAAACAAACAAACAAACAAAAAAAAACGACCCGGGTATGGTGGAGGGAGACAAGCAGCGCCAGACAGGGAGTCCAGCCATGCATCCTGGGAACTCAGCATACCTGGCCACCGCACTACTATGCTGCGCTGAGGGCCACAGTGTGCCCAGAACAGCACATCCTGCTCTACGAGGTGAAGCTGAGACTTCTGCTCTTGGAAGGGAAATAAAATTCATTGCTGCTGAGTGCGCTCTCTCTCTCTCTCTCTCTCTCTCTCTCTCTCTCTCTCTCTCTATCTATCTATATATATATATATATATATATATATATGCCAAGATGGTGGCAGCAACCAGGACTCAGGAGATGCAGACAAATTCCAACCAATTCACCTGGAACTTTTGGGGGGGGAAATTCCCATGAAGAGGAACTGCTCCTGCAGCACAGGCTTAAGAATTCTGGACATCATGTCATGTAAGGAAGGAGCTCAGCAGAGAACCAGGCGGAAGGCAGCCAGGTGGTGGCACGAATGGCACGGTGGCACCAGTGGAAAAAGGGGGATCAGTGAAAGACAAGGTTTTGGACCACATCCCCCTGCTGATTAAGTCAGTACATATTTTTAATATCTGATTTGAAGAAAATAAAACAATAACAAAACTCTGGTTCTCTCGCCCTTCTTATGAAGCTATGATAATTACTCTATCACGAGGCCCCACACAGGTGAATTTATTTAATCCTCACTTCTCAACACCAGAGTTGGATTGTGTTTCCACCCTCTAAATACTTCACAATGAGGATTAGGTTCCCAAACATGCACTTTGGGAAACACACCTGCCCAGTATGCAAGCCAGAGCAAGTGGTTTGCAAGGTGTGTCTGTTGTTACTGACCTCAAACACCAATAAACTTTAAAATGAATTTATGAATTCTGAGATGTGTTTCCTTCCTGTTGTACAAGCGCCCCCAAGCTGCTGTAAAATATCACACACTTGGTGGCTTAAGCAGCAGAAATTTATTTCTCACAGTTCTGATTACTGAAAGTCCCAGATGAAGGACTGAGAGCCAGCAAGGCAGGGCATCTCTTTCAAAGCGTGGAAGATTATTATACTGCCCTGGTCCTTGTTTTCTTGTGGTGGTGTCAGATGACACACTGCTGTCATGATGAGATTAAGTGGGCAAATGGCATAGGTTTTGCATGTTGGCATTAGGCGACTACAGAAACGTTACTAGCACACGCTCTGCAGTACTGATTATGGAAAAGTCAATATACCAGACAAGACAGGCACACAGATAACCCAGACAGCTGCCAAGTGGATGTGGATACACTGGAAAAGTGTCTCAGGTGGGCTGGAGCAGATGGTGGGAAATCTCATCAGGCTACTCAGCAAGACACTCAATTTAAAATGCATGAAGTAAGCTGGACATGCTGGTGCTCACTTATAATCCAGTACTTGGGAGGCCAAGAGAGTAGGATTGAAGGTTCGAGGCCAGCCTCACAATTTAGCGAGACCTTCTTTCAAACTAAAAAATAAAATAGGGCTGGAGGTTGAGCTCAGAGGTAGAGTCCCTGCATTCCATCCCCAGGAGCTAAGCATGGTGGCACATGCCTGCAATCCCAATACTTGGGAGGCTAAGACAGAAGCCTTGCAATTTTAATGACAGCCTCAGCAGCATAGCAAGACTCTCAGCAACCTGTGAGACCTTGTTTCAAAACAAAAAATAGAAAAGGCTGTCCTTTTAAGCAATGTTCAAGAGGATGAATGCTCCTGGGTTCAATCCCTACTGCCACAAAATAAATAAATAAAGCATTCAGCGGTAGATCACGCCTGAGTTCAATCCCTAGTACCAAAAAAATGTCAGAGGACCTGCAATTTAAGTGTTGTGTTTTATCTGCCTGACAAAGTTCTTCTGTGCAGAACTTTCAGAGAAGAGCATCAGGGTCTGAGAGGTGCTGGGCTGGTGTAATGTGAGAGGGATCATGGGGAGTTTAAGGAGAGGCCAGGCTCTCCATTGCGTTCTGCATTGGAGATAGCTGGAAGCATTTTCAGTTTTTGTTTGGTTTAATTATAAAAATCTGAAGAGGGAAGAGAACTCTCTGCAGTGGTCGATGAGGCTGGTTCTGGTGGCTTTGGATGCTCATTTCACAGTAATTGTTTCTGAGTTAGATAATCCAGAGGGTGAGTGTAAAAAGATCTTTGCAACTCCTGGAAAATCCTAGATCTTGGGGTTATATTATTGGAAAACAAAAGGATTCATTTGACCTGTTATGAACTGAATGTATTTCTGCAAGATGTCGATGTAGAAGCCCCAACCGCAAATTGATGATATTTGGAGATAGGGCCTTTATGGAAATAATCAAAACTTTAAATGAAGTCCTAAAATGGTGTGTTCATGATAGTATTAGTGTTTGTTGTTTATATATTTGGTACTGGAAATTGAACCCAGTGCCATTCTACCTCAGAGCTACACCCACGGCCCTATTTTGTTACTATTATTTTGAACAGGGTCTTGCTAAGCTGCTGAAGGTTTCACTAAATTGCTGAGGCTGTCCAGGAACCTGCCATCCTCCTGTTTAAGCCTCCCAAGTACTAGGACTGCAGGTGTGCACCATCATGCCCGGCTACAACAGATCTTTATTAAGTAGAACAAAGAAAACAGTAAAATAAAAAAAAAAGACCAGAACCACACAGCGATTACACTTCAGGTAGAGAAAGAGGGGGACCAGAAGGGAGCACTAAACTTCTGAGGACGTCGCCTCAAGAGGAGGATGGTGAGTCGACTGAGCTCAGTAGAGGGGCCCCCTTTCAAGATGTCTCTGCTGCAGCTGCAGTCACAGGGCAGCAAAGGCTGTGTGACGAGAGACTCAGTGTGCTGAATGGTACAATTGGCCAGCAAAGATGCTCCACACAGTTTGTGCTGGAGGCTTGGCTTCCTCATTTCATGGTGGCTAGCTTCTGAGTTGGATAATCCCCTGGGTGGGCATTTCAGTGGAGCAGGGCAGGAGCCACAAGGAAGTCCCAGAAGGTCACTGCCACTACCTCCCTTCAGCTAAGCATGTCACTGGGCTACCCCAGATTCAAGGGACTGGGAGACAGACTTTACTATGGATGGTGGGGGAAACACAGTCACAGACAGAGAAACAGATACAGTTATGGCTGTCGCTGGAAAACATATGCCACATTTTTGCATTTTGCTTATTTTTTGGGTACTGGGGATTGACTCAGGGTCATTCTATTTCCAAGCTACACCCTCATCTTATTTTATTATTTTATTTTGAAATGGGGTCTCGCTAAGTTTTTGGAGGTCCTGATAAATTACTGAGGCTGGCCTCAAGTCTTCCTGTTTAAGCCTCCTAGGTACTGGGATTACAGGCAAGCACCACCGCATCTGGTTTGCATCTTACACTAGTACACAGGGAACTACCTCATTCTTTTTAACAGCAATGTAGTAGTCCTTTATGATAACTTTCATAATTTAACTAGTTCTCTATAAGAACATTGCTAACAGTGTCAGAGTTACCACAATTATTGTCCTCTCTCCTCCTAACAAAGTTTTTATATGGGTTTATCAGCCTTCAAGTAAAGGGGAACAATAAAACAGCGTGTTCTTGAACGTCCCTTTCTGTTGCCAAAAAACTAGCCAAGTTAAGGGAATAATGAGAGCAAGCCTGGACCAGGATGTCCCGACACCAGTTACCTTGAAAGACCCTGGCGTTGTCTCAGGTGCCCTAGGATTTAGGGCAAGCTGATGTCATCTGTCGACAGTGGCTGTTTGCAGGGGAGCTAGGACAGATGCTCCTTGAGATGCTGGTCATAAAGTAAACTCAGCACATGGAGCACTGATGGCATCACAGCGTCTGCAGAACAGAGGCCTCTGTGGAAGGAACACGTGTCCAGCTGGAGACCAGTGGGCAAAACACCAGGAGGCAGAGGAGACGTCGCTCATCCACGACAGTGAGAAACAGAGATGCTGCCGGTTTGTGTATTTTCTAAATATTATTGTGAATAGAACTGTTTCCTTCCTTTCATTTTCATATTGTTTATTACTAGTATGTAGAAATGCTATTGATCTTTATATGTTGGTTTTGAACCTGGAATCTTGTTAAACTCGTTCATTAGTTTTTTATTTGTTTTATTTTGGAGGTTGTTTGGGGGTTACTGAGGGTTGAACCCATGAACATTCTACCTTTGAGCTACATTGTTAGCCCCATTTTATGTTGATTTTTGTTTTTGTTTTTATTTTTGAAACTAGGTTGATGAAAGTCTCACAACTTACTGAGGCTGTCCTCATGCCTGTGATTCTCCCATCTCTGCCTCCTAAGTACTGGAATTACAAACAAGTTCCACCACACCTGGCACAGTTATTGGTTTTGGTAAAAATCTTGGTAGATTCCTTGGAGGTTTTCTACATGTCACTCCTATACCCTGCAGACAAGTACAGTTTTACGTATTCCTGCTCATAATAGATGCCTTTGATTTGTCTCTCTTTCCCTGTCTCTGTCCCACTTTACACTCCTGATTTAAATGACTGGCTAGAGACTCCAGGACAGTAAGAGTTGCCATTCTTCCCCAGGTCCTAATCTTTCATCAATAAATATTATGCTATCTGTAGGTTGTTTGTAGTAACTGCATCTGACAGATACTTCTCTTCCTCCCAGTGAACACCTGCGAGGAAGGGCAGCTGAAAACACACAAAATCATGCAAGCTGTTGTCTGTCCTGAATTACTAGGCTTGGTCAGCATCTACTAAAATTTCTTAACGCTAAAGGTCATGGTAGGTTCAAATGCATTGTCCAGGAAAGAGGAAGAGAGAGAGGTTCGTCCATGGACATCCCTGCCCTGAAAGTCCAGCCCTGGTGGCAGCAGCCTGCCTGTTGCTTCAGGCCTGTGGCACTTAGTGCTCTGGACTTGACTTTGGAGGTTACAGGTCTGTCAGGCAGGTGCATGAGGAAGATCACCTGGGCTGTCGAAGGGACACAGATTTGGAATCAGCAGACCTGGGCTCAAGTTCTTCCTCTTTTCTCATAACTTGAAAACCCTCAGACATCTCCATCCTTCCACAATTCATTTACCCCCAGGTCTTTGTCTGTTTTCTGTTGCTATAACAAAATGCCCGAGATGGAGTGGTTCATAAGTAAATAAAGGTTTTATCTAGCTCATGGTTCTGGAGGCTGGGAGAGCCAAAATTCTGGTGTCAGTATCTGGTGAGGGGCTTCTTCCTATATCGCCACAGAGCAGAGGGCAGAGGGCCAGGCAAGCTTGCCAGAGAGAGTGCGCATCGTAAGAAAGCCATGAGCTCATGAGAGGCAGGGCCTGCAGGATCCAATCACCACCCCAGCTCTCTCCTCTCAACACTGCCACACTGGGGACCAGGCTTCCAACATGTGGAATTGAGGAGAAACTTCCAGACCCTAATACCCTACTAATGAACAGGGAGTAAGAATTCCAGTCTCTAGTGCTGTGGGGAGAACCCAAAGACTTCATGCTGGTGAGCAGCAATGGGGGCCTGGCCTGCTGCCTCCCGTGTCTCCCACTGCTCAGCACAACATCCTTGGCTGCCTCTGTGCACTGCTGTTCCCGAGTGGCTATAATAGGAGAGAGACTCAGAGGCAGTGCTGCAGGCGTGTATCAGTCCAGACATTCTCAAGGGCATGTGGTTGCTGCTGCCAGAGACAATGGGCACCCCAACTCACCACAGTGAATCTCCAGTCCCTCCGGACCTTACCAGGATCACAAAACAGAAGACCTCATGCCCCAGGCTGACCACTGGTGGCCAGGCTGATAGATTGAGCTGTAGTGTTTTTTGTTTTCAATACCACCTCCAGAAAGAAGAAACCACCTTCCTATCACCAGAAACTTGTCACCATATTATTATATTAAAAAGAAGGCAAACATTGGCCTCAAAGGAGTCAAGACTGTGAGACAGCCCCAGTCAATGCCAGGGAGGCTGTGCTTCCTGGGTTCTTGACACAATTGCTCTAAGCTGTAAACTCTTCATCCTTTAACAAATATACTTTATCTTGACATACAGGGAACTTCGGGGCGTCCGGGGCGAAGGCCAGGTTTCCCCTTTCTCTGAGACAAACCTAGCCTTGTTTCTCAGGTTTCTTAGTGGCTAATCCCTGACACATTTGCTTCGCTCCATCTCTTTCTGCCAGAGTTTTATCTGTTGTGAACCAGGTGTTCCTTTTGGACACTCTCTATGAAATAAAAGTTAGATAATCTGAGGCAGCCAGCAACTTAGCACTCCACGTGCTTCAGTGAAGCAAGGGAACACCTCTGACCACAGCAGCCCAAATCCCTGAATCAGCAATTTGCCAAGCAGAAGGCACAGGGAAAATATGCCAGGACCATCATCACCTAGCCACATGGGTAGCCTGCAATGTTTCCCACAGAGCCAACTTCATTCCCAAGTCTTGTTTCCAAGGGCATCTTAGAACAGAAGGTCGAACTTCAGATTGTGCAGAGGATAGTGTATTCTGTCTGTGGCCAGATGGTTAATCAAGTGACAGAAGACCTGAGTGTCTGCTTCCAAAACAGAATTCTCTATTCCAATCACAGCTCATCCTAGGAGGTTAACTGTTAAACCAATAGCTGTCCACAAGGAACTCTGGGACATTTTTTATTGAAAAAGAAAAGAATGTTCATTCAACAAAAAATGTTCCAGAGAGCTTGGTTTTAGTGTGTATTATGGTCACCTTTCCCACTGGCCAGTCTCCTGGATGTTCACACCAGCCCTGGGAGGGAAGCAGGCTGGTCCTGCTGTGTGTGTTTTCTCTCTGCCTCCTGACACTGACCTGCCATTCACTGACTCTTGTTCTTCAGCTGTCCTTTGCCATGCCCCTGAGACTACAGCCACTCTCCTCTATGGTGTGTAGAACCCCACACCATGCTGGCCAGTCGCTTCAGTCCTTTAACCTCCTCATTGTCTATCAAATCAGAGAGCATGATACTGCCCTTTTGGGTCCCCTCCAGCCCTGAGATGCTAGGACTACTAGTTTTTGTTTAACTGATATAATATGGCTTGCTACAGTGAAATAATTGCCAGGTCTTGCTTTATCACTTGCCTCATCACCAGGTCTTTCTGGCCCTGAGCTCCTGGGCTTAAGTGATCCTCCCACTTCAGCCTCCCCAGCTGCTGGGACATCAGGTACTGGCCATGATATCTGGGTCACAGTGAAATACTTCATAGACTCATGCATACAATTGATTTGGCAAAAACTCCAGAGGCACAACAGGAATGTGGAAAACACAGGTGCACATCTGGGTCCAAGGGAATTCAGGGGTCTCTGACCATGTGCTCAAAAGAGCCGCTGCTTATTAATTTAGGGAACAAAAATTCCTGCAAGTTAAGTGATGGAGAGTCATCTATTCTGAAAATTAGGTGAGCCTGGGTTGGGACTGTGAAGTTGGAAGTGCTGTGAGTACGAAGGTACTGACTGCGAGCCCGGTAAGCATGAGCCAGAGTTACCTGGAGACGTGAGAGCATGTGCAGACTTTGTGTGAAAACACAACGCCTTCTTGTAAGAGGGACGTTAACGGCCATGGATTTTGGTGTGCACAGGGTGCTAGAATCTATTCTTGCTGATCACAAAGGATGACTGTAGAAGCTTCTGTGTAAGGAGATCAACCACCTGCACGAGTAGCTGCTCTCACCTTCCCTTTCCCCAAAAACACCCACTGAAGGCTGAATGATAAAAAGAACATGTCTCCAGTGAACAGTGGACCTAAGTCACCCAGTCTGTGGTGGTTTGCTATGGCAGAGCAGTTGGCAGACAGTGAGACACAGGAGAGGGAGAGGCTGGGTGCCATGGGCTATGACTCAGACACACTCTTTGCAGGTCTGTGGAAGAATCAGAAAACCCTTTCCATCTTCTCTGCATCCAAGATGCCCTGGGAAGGCCTTCCTGCCACACAGCCCTATGGATGCTCTCCTTTCCTCTTAGTCCATCTTCCTTTCCCAATCCTGGAGGGATGAGACACCTTATTAGGGTCTGATTCAAATATCAGCTTTCTACTAATTTGATACAACTCCATGGGGTCACAGAGCAGGTCACGCAGTGGATCAGTCCACAAACCTCATTTATCCATGCCGAGCCTCATAGCCCAGAGCACCAGAACCTACTGGGTCAGTACTACCCATAGAGGCCTGGCTGCAAAGCCAGCCATCCCTCTGCCCAGGAGAGTGTCTTCACTTTGTCCCTTTAACTACAGTCATATTCAATATTAAATTCACGGGCACAGAACTGGGCATGGTAGCACACAACTCTCTGGAATCCCAGTATGTGGGAGGCTGAGACAGGAGAATCAGAGGTTTGAGGCCAACTTCAGCAACTTAGCGATACCCTCAACAACTTAGCAAGACCCTGTTTCAAACTCATCTCCTTGAAAGTCCATTTCACTTTTTATCTGTTTTTGTTGTTGTTGTTGTTGTTGTTGTTGCTGCTGTTGTTCTGTTTTTCAGTACTGAGAATTGAAATCAGAGCCTACACAAATGTTCTACCACTGAACAACATCCCCAGGCCTGCGGGCATATTGTTTCTCTTAATAAACTGAACCTGGGGTGGCATGTAGAAGCCCTCAGGGGACGGCATGAGTTTCATTAGAGGAAGAGGCCAGGATGGTAGAGTCCTGGGGCGAGGCCAGGAGTAAATAGATGTTTCTCCACAGGCACAGTGAGCTGCTTGGGTGGAACCAGGAACAGTGGGGCTGCTTCCCCTCCTGCCAAGTACAAACAGTCCTGCCTATGTGTGTCAATCCATAGCAGGCTGGGTTTCTGCAGGATCCCAGTTCCCACACAACCTCCTCTTGGAGCTGCGGTCACACACCTGTGCTCTAGAAGGAAGGATGTTAGGATAGCAGGTCCCAGCTGGGCACTGTGAATAGTGCTGTAATCAACATGGAAGTGTGGCTCTTTGACATCTGGTGTCCAGTTGTTAGATTGCTGCCTCAATGCTAGTTCTAGCCTTAATTTGTATGTTGTATGCTATTTTTTAGCCTCCGTATTGCTTTCCATAAAGAAGATCACTCCTACAAAAGTCTGGCTTAATGTAGCAGAGAGCAAACCCTGAAGACTCAAGAAGAGTTTGGGGGTTCAAGTGGATTAAGGGAAACCTGGGCTGTTGGGTGCCACTCTCCTACTCCATGGAGGATGGCTGGGTGCACTGTGCTCCCTCAAACCAGACACTAAGGGCAATGCCTCTGCGCTAGAGCCCCAGGCCAGGTGGGCCTTCAGACTGACCTGTAGGGCTACTCCCTTTTTATTCCTGGGGATTGAGCCCAGGGGCATTTTACCTCTGAGATATACCCTCAGCCCCTTTGTAATTTATTATTTTGAAACAGTTGATTAGGATCTCAGGAAGTTGCTGAGCTGACCTGGAACATAAAATTCTCATGTCTCAGCCTCCCAAGTCCTGGGATTGCAGGCATGTGGCACTGTATCCAGCACCTGTGGGGCTACTCCCATGCCTTCATGAGACCTGGGTTCAGCACTTGGTTGTTATGACTGGCATTCCTGGGCCTTCCTTTCTTTGTGATGAAATCAATAAAGAAATTGCCATGTGCTTAGTGACCTAGCCAGCATAGAGCAAAGTACCAAGGAAGAGGGAGTTCTTTTCTCTTCTGGCCAAAAGCAAGTGCATACCTGGAGTGGGGATGAGGATAAGCACATAATTTGGGTGGAGACCTCATGCATGGATTAAACAAACCATCTGAAACCATAGCTTCCTGCTGAGAATCAACCTTCTGTAAACACGCAGTGTGTTCTTGGTCCATTGTCTTTCCTAAGAATATTGATTGTGCAGCCACCCTCTCCTGTATAAATAGGTGCTGAAGCTTTTACTGAAGGCACCTGCCCTTTGGAGTTCCGCTGATCACAATGGTAGGAAACGAATCTCATACATGAAACCCAGAAAAAGGAATATTCATTTATTTTAACCTGTTGTGATGCACATAATCTACTAGATAGCATTTAATGGTAAATGCAGCTGGTTTGGGAGTCTTATATATCTTACTTGCAATTCAATGTGTAGGTTAAAATGGAATTTGGGGGCTTAGAAAATCTTTCTGAGACTAGCACTATTTCTATTCTTTAAAATCAAAGTTGTTATTCTGTCTCATAATGCTGGAAGTTGGCAAGTTTTTATATCTTTCTCTAAATATTGGGCCCTAAATGAGTGATTTGTGAAATTAAGTACAACTTCAGAGCCACAAGTAATGCTATTTTGAGGGATGAATACTGGGGATTGAACCCAGAGATCTCTACCTCCAAGCTACATCCCACAACTTCCTTTTTTTAAAATTTGGAAACAGGGTCTCTCTAAGTTGCTGAGGCTGGCAACTCTCCTGTCTCAGCTTCCCTGGTCCCGGGATACAGATTTGTGCTGCTGCATGGTCGAAATCTGAGCCTGGGAAGAGGTAAGCCTACCACTTGGGCTTCAGGGGTGTTAATGAGATGAGAAGCCAGGTGTACCCCTCTCAAGGCCTAGCACTTAAAAACTTGGCTGCCTCATGGGATCACCTGGGCATCTTTGAAAAATACTGACACCTGGAAAACACTTTGATTTCATTAGTCTACGGTGAGAAAAAGACAATGGGATTTTTGCAAACTGTCCAGTAGTTTTACTATTTAGCAAAGTTGGGGGAATGTCATGGCAGAGACACAGGTCGGAAAAGAGTTTTCAAGACAAAAGAGTAGAGTAATAGACTCAGATTTTATTTAGGGAAGAAATAAATGCACATTCAAGGGAGAACATGGGCCATCTCCAGAGTGAGAGAAAAGCCCCCTTGGGGTGCAGGTTTCTTCTTTTATAGGAAGCTTTGTACATGCTGAGCAAAGTATGAGTATGAGAGGCACATGGGTTTATGTCAGCCTCATGAGCTCGATTCCTTTGACCATGGAGCACAGGTGGTGACGATGGTCTGGTTCTTCTCAGGATCTTCAGGGTGGCATTGCCCACTTGATGAATAGCACTTGGATTGTACTTGTATCATTGGGCTTTGACCAATGTCTTTCTCTAGACTTATTTTATTTGTGGTACTGGAGATGGAACCCAGAGGATTTCTACCTCTGAGTTATACTCACAGCCCTATTTTATTCATTATTTTATTTTGAAACAGAGTTTTGCTAGGTTGATAAGAGTCTCAGTACCTGCTGAGGCTGTCCTCAAACCTGAGATCCTCTTGTCTCAGCCTCCCAAGGACAGAGATTACAAGCGTGTGCCACCATGCCCAGCTCAGAATGTGTTTTTAGACTCGTTTAAATTAATCTAGTAAGCACAGTGTAGTGGTGCACACTTGTAATCCCAGTACTTTGGAGGCTGAGAGAAGAGGATCATATGTTCAAGACAGCCTCAGCAACATAGCAAGACTCAGCAACTTAATGAGGCCCTGTTTCAAGATAAAAAGTAAAAAGTGCAGGGTTATAGCTCAGAGGTAGAATGCCCCTAGGTTCATTCCCCAAGAAAACACACACACACACACACACACACACACACACACACACAACATCTTGTGACAAGAATCAAACTGAGTTCCCAGGTAACAGTAACTGTCTTGTCTCTGATAAGGTTGCTGATATGACTTTGCATGGCTGATGCTGAGATAATGATTGAACAGACTCCAGTGTGACAAATACTGCTGGATTAAAGAATCTTCCATTCCCCACCTTGGTTTCCTAGCCCTGCTAGTAATCCTGAAGTTCCTGTCAGTAACCCTTAGTTCTGTCCTCCTAGCAAGGCCATGCTGATAATGAATCCTGTGCCCACCAATACTTATCTATTTTCTGATTGGGGGAGTGGCCACACCTGACCTTTGGAGACCCTCAGGGTTGGCCTCTCCCTTAGGAGCAGCAACAGATTTGATGAGCCAGCCAGGAAGCCTTGCCCACAAAGCCTCTCCCTCTGGTCAACCCCATATAAGAGGGCAGAGGAGGATGGTCCCAGGCATCTGCTGGAAACCCCTTCCTTTTGGGCTGGCTTACCACCACGCACTGGAGCAGAGAAGTGACCCAAGGATGAGACTCCTGGTAAATTTTTTCATTAGTGCATGTCCAGCCTCCCCCTTCCTTTTCTTTACCATTTGAGGTTCTATTCTTTGAGTACTTTTGAGCCAATCTGGGCTCTGCCATTCATTGGCAGGGAAATCTGGATAAGTTTGTGGTACCAGTTTACAGAGGAGGGAAGTAAGGCATGGAGAACCCAGACTGTGGCAGGAGGTCTCTGTTGGAATTTGCATAATAGGAAGGGCTAGTTTCATTTTAACACCCCCCCCAAATTTGGCCATCAGGTCTATTTATAGTTACTTATGATTAAGAAAAATATGGTTTATTTAGTAATACAGCATGGTCTATGCATCTAAAAGTGCAATCTGATTTGATGTAATTGTTTTATGCCTTCTTTTGCCTATTAATTTAGCTATTCACTTGTGTTTAATGATAAGTAAACTTAATAGAAGCTAAGGGATTAATTTAATAACTGCAGCAACAGTCCTATTAGGTGTGAATGTCACAGACACTTGCTCCAGCCACCAGACAAGCTTCCCATAAAATAAGCCCTGTGGACAGCATTGGGCACAACCTAATTCAAAAATTAGCAAGGTAAACTGCTCCTGGAATTCCTGGAAATAGCTTTGGTTGAATTACCAGTGACCTCTTCATTTTGGGCAGGAATTTCTCCTTCACTTTTATTTATTTATTTTTTTAGCTTATAACAGGCACTTTTTTGTTGAATTCACTTTTGGGTTCTGTGTGCTTAAGTTGATATTCTTGTTTGACTTACATGCCTGTGAACACTTTTATGATAAGTCTTGAACTGCAATTATAGAAGCAACTAGTAAAAACTTTTAACTCTGTCCTTCCCTGTTTTCTCTCTTCTGCTGTCCTTCTTCTTATACTAAGATAACCAGTTATTCAAGGCTACATGGATATAACTCTAAAAATTATAAAGTGCTTGGCATGGTGGTACACACCTGTAACCCCAGTACTTGGGAGGTACCTCCCTGACGTCACTATAACCTGCTCAGGTCACTTTCCTCCCTCCTGGTCCGCTTGCTAGGGACTTGTTCAGAATCACTGCTCTCCACCAGTCCTGACCCTGGGTACATTGTGCGTTTCCTTTTTACCTCTGCAGTGAGCCTCCTGTGCCAGCGTCTATCTTTGTCTCTGTGCCCTTCCACTCAGGAACAAGGCTGAAGTGTTGAATGCGAACTCAGATCTTTAAATGGTCTTGAGGATCTTGACTTACACTATCAAACTGTTCTCCATAAACATGGTTCCAACATAAACAATGTGTGCCTCTGTTCTCCTCTGTTGTTAAGACTGAATGATCGTTCCTGCCATCCCATACATGCTCTTTTGATCTTTCTTTGGGTATCAGTATGTTGAACTTGCTTGTGGCTTTACTCAGTACTTATTTGTCTCCCTCCTCTTCCTCCTCCCCCTCCTCCCCATCCTCCTCTTCTTTCTTTTGATACTAGAAATTGAACCCATGGACATTCTACTCTGATCTACACCCCCAGCCCGATTTTTATTTTTTATTTTGAAATAGTGTCTCACTAGGTAGCTAAGGGGCTTGCTAAGTTTCTGAGGCTGACTGCAATCCAGCAATCCTCTGGTCTCAGCCTCCCAAGTACTAGGATTACAGGTGTGTGCCACCACACCCTGCTTCCATCCTAATTTTTTAATAAGATTCCTGAAAGCACCACATTAAGATCTGTTTATTTCATTCATCTCAGAAGATGATGAGGGCACTTGCTAATTTCCCTGGTTTTAGCAATTTTAACCAAAATGAATTGTTTTGTTTATGTGGTGACCAAAGATGCATTTATCAGCTCAATGGTACAGTACTTTCCCAGAACAACTGAGGCCCTAGGTTCAATGCCCAGCAACCCAAAATAGAATAAAATTGAGAAAAATGTCATTCTTGTAAGGGTTCGGGAGTCCTCCACAAAGAGACCACCAGGGTGTATGCAATCACAAGAGCATTATTTTGGGGAATCCAACATGTTGGGGGTCCATCAGCGCATGGACCGGAGGTAAGACCCCAAAATAGTGACTCGCGGGCCTTTTAATCAAGGGGTGGGGGGGTGGTATTTCCTAAGTCCTAGGGGTGGGGTATTATGACCTTTTTATTGATAGGTGAAGTTTGAGGTCTAAGCATTAACATATGGCTCTTCTAGCAGACAACCTAAAATTCCCCAAGGATGTGGGAGAATGGCACAAGCCTTCAAAGGATCCCTGACTTTGATAATCAAGTAGCACATTTTGGGGTCTTAAAGATTTGACCATGGTGCCAGAGACCAGGGTTGGCCCACATTTCCAGGAAGAAAGCTTTTGGTTAAGCAGGATGCAAGATAGTGAATCCTCATAATCACATCAAAGACTTGCCCTGACAGGTTGACACCTATGGCAGCCAGGAAGACGATTGGTTAAGCAAGATGTGAGATAAAAATCTTTATAAAAACTGTTTGGTATTCAAAACCCCAGTAACTTATTTTCAAATTACTCCACTGCATTTATGTCTTTAATGCAGTGCTTTGTAATTTCTGTCCTATCTTTCTGCCTTTGTAATAATAAAGTTGCTTAAGCTCACAGCATAGAGTACTGGCTATATTCTTTTCTACAAATTCCTAAGAACAAGAACACACGGTGACATCTCACGCCCTTGCAGTTTCAGTGCCTAACAGGGGATCCGTTACAGTTTTGTTGTGGCACCATAACAGTTTTCTTCATCGGTTCTACTTTTTTCTCTCTCTACCTCCCTTCTCCAGTCCCCTTCCACTATTCTGTTACAGTGTGAAACAGAATGTGAGCGAAGAATGACACCCGCAGACCTCAGGAAGGGGAGTAAAATGTTTATTGGACACAGCAGGGAATGGGGAAAGGTGGCTGAACACCCCAAAGGGGCTGGAACTCTGGGGTCTAGCAGCTGCCTTCAGGACAATACTTGAGAGTAGCCCAAGCCGAATTGCCTTCAGGTGCAGGCTGCTTTCTTCCAGTGTCCACGCGATCTGCCAGAAGGGAATAGGGAAAAGTGGCCGAACACCCCAAAGGGGCATCCGGAACTCTGGGGTCCAGTAGCTGCCTTTAGGTCACTACGCGAGTGTCGCCCGAGCCAAGTGCCATCAGTTGCAAACTACTTTCTCCCAGAGTCCACACAATCTGCCAGAAAAAAGGTGCAGGTCACCCCTAGGGGCCCTGCTCAGCCTTGATGTCCAGCAGAGGCCTTCAGATCACTACCCGAGAGCATCCAGGGCCACGTGCCATCAGTTGCACTCTGCCTTCTCTCAGGGCTAACACGATCTGCAAAAGAGAGAACAGCTCCCCAAAAGGGCAGGGGGTCCCAAGAGGGAAAAGCCCCAATTTGCTCTGCCTAGGGCCATTGCCCGATCGTTTTCAAGTCCTCTTTTGGTTAGGGTGACTTTGGGAATTCTGGGAAGCAGCTCTCAGGATTTGCATAGGGTATTTGTAAACAGATGGCTTGTGAAGCTCTGGTCCTTCTTATCTCTGAGCCTTTGGAATTTCAGATATTTGTTGCCCCTCAGGAAACTCAGGAAATTAACTTTTTGTACGGAGGCCTTTCCCAATCTGCCTATTTCCTTTCTATCTTCTCAATACCACATTTTCCTTATTCATTCATCTGTTGATGGACACCTAAATTGCTTCCATAATTTGACTATTGTGAATTGTGAACTATAAAAATGATATGCATGTATCACTATAGTATTCTCACTTTAACTGTGTGTGTGTGTGTGTGTGTGTGTGTGTGTGTGTATGGGTGCACGCGCGTGCGTGTGTGTGTGTGTGTGTGTGTGTGTGTGTTACTGGGGAATGAACTGAAGGGCAATCTACTTCCAAGCTACACCCTAGTGGTATTTTATTTTTAATTTTGAAACAGGATCTCACTACTTGCTTAGCCTGCCCTTGAACCTGCAATCATCCTATCTCAGCCTCTCAAGTATTGGGATTATAGGCCTATATACCACAACACCCTTTTTACTTTAATTCTTTAGAAAAGATGCTGAGGAATGATATGGCAGGATTATATAGTGGTTCCATTTCTAGTTTTTTGAGGAACCCCCAAACTGATCTCCATAATAGTTGTACTAATTTTACAATCCCGCCAACAGTATATACAATTCCTATTTTGTTGGAAGGCAGAACTGAAATATTCACAGACACAGAAATGAAGTTGCAAATCTGCCAGAATAAAGGACTCACCTCCTGCAGGGAAAAGAGCCTGGAGCTCCACACAGAGGCATTTTTATTAGGTTACTCAAAGAGCAGTCAGGGTTCATGCAGAGTAATAATCAACTCAGGCTGTGCCTAAAGCAGACAAGATTAAGAGCTCGATGCTTCTACTAAACAGTAACTTATTACAAAGTCTAAGGGAGCCTTCTTTCTGGAACACAATAGGATGTGAGCACAAGCTGCATCAAGCAGTGTGCCAACCCATGTGTCCACACATCTTCCTTGTATGCGAGGGATAGCTGGAGTTCCTTGTTCTCACTTGTCCTCCATGTTCTCAGAAGACTCCTTCACTGTTTCCTGCTTCCCACATTGTCTCTGAATTTTTTACTTGCATTTTAGCTCCTCCTATAGGTTTGGGTGTTTGTTTTGTTTTGATTTGATTTGATTTTTTAGTGACTTCCAAAGGTGTTGTGCCCTGGCTTGTTACCTCAGCAAAAGCTCCACCTTCAGAACCACAGGCCAGAGCCCGTCAGGAGCCCTTGTACTTGACCCTCAGTCAAGCACTGGAGTCTGACTTTCTTTTCTCCTTACAGAATGTTCTCCTGGCCTGCCTTGTGATCCTGGCCCCCTTCATGACTTTGTGCAATGCACAGTGCTATCTCATACCCCTTTCATATAATGTAGCTACATCAGTTGGTGGTAAGTCCTGTTTTTTCAGTGTTGATCATGTTACTTCAGCCTGGTAAATATGTCCTGTGGGCAGACAAAAGCTTTGAATGTACAAGAAAAGGGGGAAGAGGACAGATATAGAGAAAAAATGAGAGGTTTTAGTTTGTTCTACATATAAGACAGTCCTCAGTTCTAGCCAAAATGAGAATTGCCTGGAAACCTTTTGAAACCTACTACTGCATAGGCCCCATCTAAAACCAGGTAAATCAGAATTCAGGAGCTTAGAGCCACACATATTGACTCTCTTATGCACCCAGGATTGTAAACCATTGCTCATTCCAAAGCAGTTTTCTAACTATCATGTGCCTACTGATCCTCAGGGAAGCTTTCATAAAATGCAGTTTCTGATTCAGTGTATCCAAAGGCAGGTATGAGGCTCTGTAGGTTCTAGGTGGGCCTTGGTGATGCTCTTTTTGGTCCTTCAAGCACACTTGGACCATCAAGAGTTTAGGACAACTGTTTTCATCCTTATTGCAACATCTGAATCATTTGGGAGTTTTCTATAAGTACAGCAGCATGGACCCCACACCAAAAGATCCTGGTTTCATTGTTCTGGAGGGATGGTGCACACACACACACACACACACACACACACACACACACACACCTACCTCATATAAATATTTTGGTACTGAGATTTGCATTTTTTTAACTTACCAATATGCATACATATATGTATAATTTTAAAAATAGGGCTGTGGGTATAGCTTAGAGGTAGAATGCCCTTGGGTTCAATACACAGTACTGCAAATAAAATAAAAATAATAAAATCAGGGCAGAGGTGTAGCTTGGAGGTAGATGCCTCTGGGTTAAATCCCCAATACCGATAAATAATCAAACAAACAAAACAAATATAATAGTGTATATATATATATATATATATATATATATATATACATATATGTGTGTGTGTGTGTGTGTGTGTGTGTGTCTGTGCACTATTTCATACCCCTTTCATATAATATAGCTACATCAGCTAGTGGTAAGTCCTGTGTTTTCAATGTTGATCATGCTACCTCAGCCTGGTAGATATAACCTTGTATATACATATATATGTATATGTGTATACATATACCCATATATACTGTGTCTATGTACACACAAACACACACACTCATAGTACCTATAGCACATATATAGTACATTTATATAGTACAATCCATTCAGGATTAAACTCAAGGTAACTCTACCTCCCAGATACACACACACACACACACACACACACACACACACACAGAGCACAATTTTTTGTGTGTGTGGTACTGGGGTTCCTGGAAACCCTTCTACCTCCAGGCTACATTACCAGACCTATTTTCTACTTTTTTTTAAATTTGGAAACAGGGTCTCTTAAGCCAGCGCAGCTGACTTCAAACCTGTACGATCCTCCTGTCTCTGCCTCCCAAGCGCGGGGATTACAAGCGTGCACCACCACGCTTGGCTTACCCAGCGTAATTTTATTTTTTATTATGAAGCAGGGTCTCATTAGACTGCCGATAGTCTTACTACTGAAATGGGGGTTTCTTGAGAGGAAACCCAGCGTTTCATCAAAGATGAGTTTCCTAAGAAGGAACTCAACGTTTCCTTAACGAAGCAAAGGTGAGCGAAGAATCACACCCACAGACCTCAGGAAGGGGAATAAAAGGTTTATTGGAAGCAGCAGGGAATTGGGGGGAGGGTGGCTGAACACCCCAAAGGGGCTGGAACTCTGGGGTCCAGCAGCTGCCTTCAGGACAATACTTGAGAGTAGCCCAAGCCGAATTGCCTTCAGGTGCAGGCTGCTTTCTTCCAGAGTCCACACGATCTGCCAGAAGAGAATAGAAAAAGAGGCAGAACACCACTCTGGCTGTTGGGTCTCCTGGTGTCCAGTAGTTGCCTTTAGGTCACTACCCGAGTGTTACCCGGGCAAAGTGCCATCAGTTGCAAACTACTTTCTCCCAGAGTCCACGCAATCTGCCAGAAAAGAGGTGCAGGTTACCCCTAGGGGCCTGGTCAGCCTTGATTTCCAGCAGAGGCCTTCAGGTCACTACTCAAGAGTCACCCGAGCCATGTGCCCTCAGATGCACTCTGCCTTCTCTCAGGGCCAACATGATGGGAGAGGGGGAGGGGGAGGGGGAGGGGGAGGGAGGAGGAGGAGGGGGAGGGAGGAGGAGGAGGGGGAGGGAGGAGGGGGAGGGAGGAGGGAGGAGGGAGGAGGGAGGAGGGAGGAGGGAGGAGGGAGGAGGGAGGAGGGGGAGGGAACGACTCCCCAAAAGGGGAGGGGATCTCAAGAGGGAAAGTCCCCATTTGCTGTCTGCCTAAAGCAGAGGCCTGATCGCTTGCAAGTCCTCTTTTGGTGAGGGTAACTTCTGGGAATCCAAGGAGAATTCTGGGAAGTAGCTCTCAGAATTTGCATAGGGTATTTGCAAGTCCTTTGAAGAATCTCCTTTCAGCAGAAGTGAGAGACTTGCTCTTGGGTTTGGGCTCCTGGGTTTGTTGATTAGTAAACCGATGGCTTTGTGAAGCTCTGGCCTTCTTATCGCTGAGCCTTTGGAATTTCAGGTATTTTTCGCCCCTCAGTAAACTGAGGAAATTAACTTTTTTCTACCCAGGCCTTTTCCCTATCTGCTTATTTCCTTTCTATCTCCTCACTACTTGTTGAAGCTGTCCTCAAAACTTTGATTCTCCTGTCTCCACCTCCCAAGTACTGGGATTGCAGGGGTGCACCATCATGCGTGGATCAGCTTTCTTTTTGTTTTTTGTTTGTTTTGTTTTGAAAGAAAATCTGGATAAATTTCTAAGGCTGACCTCAAACCTGTGATCTGCCCATCAAATACTAAGATTTCAGGCTTGCACCACCATGCGCATCTACTTGGTTTCTGTTTGATTGTTTGTTGTTTGTTTGTTTGTTTGTTTGATGTAAGGGGTTGAACCCAGGGTGTCATGCATACTAAGCACAGTCCTCTATCTCTGAGCTACACATCCAGCCTATAGATAAATTAGAACTGCCCAAGATGTTTCCCATGTTCACTAGGGTTGAGAACTGCTGATTCAAATCAGAGGTGAGTGAAGTAAATTATTTATCCAGAGATAATCCAAAAGGAAAATGCTGGGCTCCAAGTGCCACTCTGCTCATAATAGATACCAGATTATAGAGGATGGCCTTAGTTGGGCATGGTGGTGCACACTTGTCATCCTAGCATTGGAAGGCTAAGACAGTAAGAGCAAAGTCACGGACAGCCTTAGAAGTGTAGCAAGACACTCGGCAACCTAACAAAACCCTGTTTCCAAACAAAATATAAAAGGGGCTGAGGGTGGAAGAGGAGGAGGAGGAGGAGGAGAAGGAGGAGGAGCTTTATTATTCTTAAAATGTCTGTTCTGAAATAAAATCTAGAAAAATTGAAGCTTTCTCTAAGAATGCATTATCAGGACTGCACAGAGCTAGAACTTAGCCATAGGTGAACACAGAAGCTCTTTCAAAATGCCTTTAACATTGCTTGCAGGGGCAGGCCTCAGTGTCCTGGTGAGCCTTGCTCCTGTCACATGGCTCAGGAACCCACTGACTATGCCTTGCATCTTGTTTTAGAGTGCATTGATATCCAAGGAGTCAAACATCCAATGAACTCAAGATGGGGCGGAGAGGAGTGTGAGGACTGTTCTTGCAATTCAGATGGGATTACCTGCTGTAACTTGTAAGTCCAAGAGGGGCACATGGATATCTCAGAAGGACAGCTATTCTTTTCTGAAAGTCCCGATCTTCCTTTGTTTCAAAATGGGCTTATTCATAGGTGGCACACACCTCTAATCCCAGTACTTGGGAGGCTAAAACAGGAAGATTGCAGATATGAGGAAACTCTCAGCAACTTAGTGAGACCTCAGCAACTTAGAGAGACCCTGTTTCAAAATAAGCAAATTTTATTTCAGTGTGTGGAGTAGGTACTGGGAATGAAATCAAGGGGCAATTGACCTCTGAGCTCCACCCAAACCATAATTTCATTCTTTTTTTTTAAGAAAGAAAGAAAGAAAGAAAGAAAGAAAGAAAGAAAGAAAGAAAGAGAAAGAATAAAATATAGAGCTTGGGTATATAGCTTGGAGACAGAATGCCCCTTGGTTCAATACCCAGTACCACAAAAAACAAAATAAACAAACAAAAAGATACTAAGCAACTTAACAAGACCCTGTCTCAAAATAAGAATTTAAAAAATGGCTAGGAAGCTGGGCATGGTGGCGCATGCCTGTAATTCCCACGCTTGGGAGGTGGAGACAGGAGGATCACGCAGGTTTGAAGCCCATCATGCTGGCTTAAGAGATCCTGTTTCCAAAAATAAAAAAGTATAAAATAGGTCTGGGAGTGTAGCCCGGAGACAGAAGAACTTCCAGGAACCCCAGTACCACAAAATAAAAGGCTAGGAATATAGCTGAGAAGTAGAAATTTCCTGGGTTCAATTCCACATATATCCCCCAAAACCTAAATTTTATTGGAGATATCAAAATGTTTATTTTCAAAGTAATTTGAATTTCAAAGTGTTGTGACATAACTTTTTATTATATGTTATTTCACACAACTTTCTAGTTTAATAACCCAGTATTTCAAACTCATACTAAAACAGTGGGTATTACTGTTTTAGTATGAGTTAACATCACTTTAATGTTTTAGACATAGCAAATTACACATAACAATGTATTCAATATAGAAAAGTATATACCTCTTGATAAAATAAGTAGATGGCACTTAAACTGTTAAAACAAAATATGGCTGGGCATGGTGACACACACCTATAATCCCAGTATTTGTGATGCTAAGACAAGAGGATCACAGATTCAAGACCAGCCTCATCAAAATGGTGAAACCCTGCTTCAAAATTAAAAATAAAAAGGGCTGAGGGTGTAGTTCTGAGGTAGAATGCCCCTGGATTCAATCTCCAGTTTAAAAAAATGCATATTCTTTTCAAAAAAATAAAAATGCCTCTGGGTTCAATCCCACTATCCCCACCCCCCAAAAAAATTCTCAAAGTGCCCAAAATAAATGCCACAAAGACCATGGCTCATAAAATAGCTCCTTCTTTTTTCTTTTCTTTCTTTTTTGTTTTTTTTGCCAGTACTGGGGATTGAACTCAAGAGCATTTTAAATCCAAGCCACACCCCAGCCCAATTTTTTATTTATTTATTTTTAATTTTTTTTAATTTAAATTTAATTTAATTTTATTTTTATTGGTGCACTGTATTCATACATCATAGTGGGATACAAACTTTTGTAGACATACATGCACACATCGCCCAGTCAGCCCCCACCCAATCCCCACCCCATTCTCTCCCTATCCCTCCCTCCCATGCTTGGCTTAGTGGTTGACATCTAGTATTATAGCAATTTATCCAAAATTAAAAATGATAATCTCACATAACAGTTTCATTTGTCTGATACCAAGCTTTTGATGACTTAAAGATAACATTTCAATATTTCTTTTTGCTTTCTTTCTTACCAGAGAATATTTTTTTCTATTTGTTTAGGTGAAACAATCATATATTTATATATTTATATTTTTCAGAAAAAAATCTATCCTAATATGGAATATGGACTCTAGATACCCACAACGATCTTGAAAAAGAACAAAGCTAGAAGATATATATTTTCTGATTTCAAACCATATAAAGCTACAATAATTGAAACAGTGTAGTACTATTCTAAAGGCAGATATATAAACCATTGGAGTTAAATAAAAGCCTAGAGCTAAATTCTTCCCTATATTGTCAAGTTATTTTTGACAAGGTTTCCATGAACATTTGGTGGTGGAAATAATAATCTTTTAACTAAATATTGTTGAAAAATAATAATTACATGGAAAAGAATAAAATTGGACCCTTACCTAATCCCATATACAAATATTAACTCAGAATAGATAAAAGACCTAAATATAAATCTTAAGACTATAAACTTTTAGAAGAAAATCTGGGTCATAAAACCTCACAACATTGAAATTGGCAGTGATTTCTTGGATATGATTTCAATGGCACAGGCAACAGAAGAGTATACAAACTCTCTAAAAAAAAAATATTGTATATCCAAAGACAATGTAAACAGAGTTAACAGTTACTAATAGAATGGGATAAAATATTTCCAAATGCTATATCTGAAGGTATATTAATATTCCAACTAGAAATCCTAAAAATTAATAACAATAAAGGCAAACAATACCCTTTAGAGATAGGTAAAAGACTAACATAAATAATGAATCTCCACAGATAACCAATCTTAGTTGTCTGTTGGATGGAAAATCTTGTTTCTCTAGTTCTGGTGTGTGTTACCTATTTCTTCTTTGTATTTAATCTCTTTGAGTATTTTCTCTAGCGCTGGTTTTGAAGACATAAATTCCTTCAGTTTCTGTTTGTCATGGAAGCTTCTTATTTCTCCATCTAATTTGATAGAAAGTTTTTCTGGGTAGGAAATTTTTGGCTGGAAGTTGTTTTCTTTCAGAATTGGGAATATGTTACTCCAAGCCCTTCTGGCTCTCATGACTTGGTTTGGGAAGTCTGGAGTGATTCTAATTGGTTTGCCTCTGAATGTCACTTGGCCCTTTGCTTTTGTTGCCTTTAATATTCTCTGCTTGGCTTCCACATTGGTCATTTTGACAATTATGTGGCGTGGGGATCCTCTTCTCCGATCCTGTCTAAAGGGAGTTCTATAAATTTCCTGGACCTGTGTATCAACCTCTTGCTCTATGTTTGGAAAATTTTCTGCTATTACTTCCTTGAAGAGATTGTTGATCCCTTTGGTTTCACTTTCTTTTCCCTTCTCTATTCCAATTATTCTTAGGTTAGCTCTCTTAAAATGGGCCCATATTTCTTCAATATCAGATGCCTGCTGTCGGATATTTTTTTCTAGATTAGAAACTATGCGTTCATTTTTGGATTGCTCATCTTCTAAGAGTGAGATTCTGTTCTCCATGTGTTCTAATCGGTTGTTTGTGCTTTGAATTGAGGCCTTTACTTCATTAATTGCATCCTTTATCTCTTTTTGGCTCTCTCTGAGTTCTTTTCAAAGCACCTCTATTATTTCTATAGTTATTTTCCTGATTTGATCTTCTAGAAATCTCTGATTTTCTGTTTTATCGGGTTCTGATGTTGTGGGCTTGTGCGCATTCATTGCTCCAGTGTTATTCCTCTTTCCCATGATTTTGGAGGTTTGTGCCTTCTCTGGGTTCTTCCCTTGGGTCACTATGACTTCACTTAAGGTGCTCTGGATCTCGAGTCTGTAGTATCTCTGACCCCACTACTCCTTTACTGGGTTGTATCACAGAGTCTCTGACCCAGGGAGTCGATAGAGGCTGCTTTAAACTATGGGGGGTGCCAGGTTGCGCATTCTCCTATGGTGTGATATCTCTGCCACCGCCCCTCCCTCACTGGGTCAAGTCCCAGGGGGTACAGTACTGGGATTTCTCCTCTGTGGCCCGCAATTTGACTCACTGTTCTTGAGTACGCAGATGTAGCTGTACTGGACTCGGTGAATTCACTGCTGCTGCCGCCGGTGGCAATATGGCGCTGCTGCTACGCCCTCGGCCGTGAGGCTGGTGTATTTCTTCTTGGTTTTGAGTTCCCTTCTGAGTCCCTGCAGCGTGTGCTGAGCTCAGCCACTGGGAGCTTTAGATGCTCCCTGAGCCGAAAGATCCCACCTGGCTGATCTGCAGCGGCTCACCTTGGCTTGCTGTAGCCGTCCGGTGAATTCGCCGGTGCTGCCGGCAGTATGGCGCTGCTGCAGCATCCTCGGGCGTGAGGCCGGTGTATCTCCTCTGTGGCTCTGAGCTCTGTTCTCAGTCTGCTTTTTCTCTGGAGCCTGGTGATTTTTTTGTTTCTCTGGTGATGGTGTTTTCTGGCTATGAAAGGCGCTGATTTTGTGGTAATGGAGATTGGTTGTTAGCGGGGCTCTTAAGCCCCGCTTTTCTCGGTCGCCATCTTCCCGGAAGTCTTCCATAATTTCATTCTTGTAATTGAAGAAGTTGCTGTTTGTGCCTAAATCTTGAAAAGTTGGATATATATAATTTCCCACAGTTGCAAAGTTTCTGGTCAAATTCCTGGCCTTTAATCCACTTCAAGTGAGTTCACCTTTGTGCACTGTGAGAGATAGGGATCTCTTTTCATTCTTCTGTATATGCATATCCAGTTTTCACAGCACCATTTGTTTAAAAGGCAATATTTTGGCCAGGCATTGTGGTGCATGCCTGTAATCCCAGTATTTGGAATTGCAGGAAATTTGAGACAGGAAAATTGCAGGTTCAAGGACAGCCTCTGCAAGTAGTGAGATATTTTGTAACCTAGTAAGACCTGTTTCAAAATAAAAATAAAATAGGGCTCAGAAGTTGAAAGCCCCTGGTTTAATCCCCAGTGCCACAAAAGTAAATAAACAGATGGTGACAATGAAGATAGATAGATATACAGATAAAAATAAAAGTTTAAAGCTGTCTTTTTTCTAATATGGCTTTGGTGTCTTTGTCAGGGCTCATATGACTGTCTTTGAGAGTTTCTCTTTGTGACTTCTATTCTCTTCCATTGGTCTATGTGTCTGTTTTCATACCAGTATCATGATATTTTTGTTACTCTGAAGTAACTCTGTATACTCTGAAGTATAACTTGTGATGTCTCCAGCATTATTTTGACTTAGAATTTCTTTGGCTGTTCTGAATACCTTATTCTTCATATAAATTTTAGGACTATTTTTCTAATTCTGTGATGAAGAATATCATTGGTGCTTTAATGAGTATTGAATTTGCAAACATTTTGGCGATATGAACATTATAACAATATTAAATCTGTCTATCCATGAACATGGATAGGAGGTCTTTGCATCTTCTAGTGTCTTAATTTATTTCTTCAGTGTTGTATTATTTTCATTGTAGAGGTTTTCTATCTGCTTATTTAGATTTATTGCTAGGGTTTTGTTTGGTTGGTTTTTTGTTTATCTAAGGCTATTGTGAATGGAATTATTTTCTTTTTTTATTTTATTTTATTTTATTGGTGCACTGTATTCATACATCATAGTGGGATACAAACTTTTGTAGACATACATGCACACATCGCCCAGTCAGCACCCACCCGATCCCCACCCCATTCTCTCCCCATTCCTCCTTCCCATGCTTGGCTTAGTGGTTGACATATAGTATTATAGCAATTTATTCAAAATTAAAAATGATAATCTCACATAACAGTTTCATTTGTCTGATACCAAGCTTTTGATGACTTAAAGATAACATTTCAATATTTCTTTTTGCTTTCTTTCTTACCAGAGGATATTTTTTTCTGTTTTTTAGGTGAAACAATCATATATTTATATATTTATATTTTTCAGAAAAAAATCTATCCTAATATGGAATATGGACTCTAGATACCCACAATGATCTTGAAAAAGAACAAAGCTAGAAGATATATATTTTCTGATTTCAAACCATATAAAGCTACAATAATTGAAACAGTGTAGTACTATTCTAAAGGCAGATATATAAACCATTGGAGTTAAATAAATGCCTAGAGCTAAATTCTTCCCTATATTGTCAAGTTATTTTTGACAAGGTTTCCACGAACATTTGGTGGTAGAAATAATAATATTTTAACTAAATATTGTTGAAAAATAATAATTACATGGAAAAGAATAAAATTGGACCCTTACCTAATCCCACATACAAGTATTAACTCAAAATAGATAAAAGACCTAAATATAAATCTTAAGACTATAAACTTTTAGAAGAAAATCTGGGTCATAAAACCTCACAACATTGAAATTGGCAGTGATTTCTTGGATATGATTTCAATGGCACAGGCAACAGAAGAATATACAAACTCCCTAAAAAATAAAAAAATATTGTATATCCAAAGACAATGTAAACAGAGTTAAAACTTACTAATAGAATGGGATAAAATATTTCCAAATGCTATATCTGAAGGTATATTAATATTCCAACTAGAAATCCTAAAAATTAACAACAGTAAAGGCAAACAATACAATTTAGAGATAGGTAAAAGATTAACATGAATAATGAATCTCCACAGATAACCAATCTTAGTTGTCTGTTGGATGGAAAATCTTGTTTCTCTGATTCTGGTGTGAGTTACCTATTTCTTCTTTGTATTTAATCTCTTTGAGTATTTTCTCTAGTGCTGGTTTTGAAGACATAAATTCCTTCAGTTTCTGTTTGTCATGGAAGCTTCTTATTTCTCCATCTAATTTGATAGAAAGTTTTGCTGGGTAGGAAATTTTTGGCTGGAAGTTGTTTTCTTTCAGAGTTTGGAATATGTTACTCCAAGCCCTTCTGGCTCTCATGACTTGGTTTGGGAAGTCTGGAATGATTCTAATTGGCTTGCCTCTGAATGTCACTTGGCCCTTTGTTTTTGTTGCCTTTAAGATTCTCTGCTTGGCTTCCACATTGGTCATTTTGACAATTATGTGGCGTGGGATCCTCTTCTCCGATCCTGTCTAAAGGGAGTTCTATAAGTTTCCTGGATCTGTGTATCAACCTCTTGCTCTATGTTTGGAAAATTTTCTGCTATTACTTCCTTGAAGAGATTGTTGATCCCTTTGGTTTCACCTTCTTTTCCCTCCTCTATTCCAATTATTCTTAGGTTAGCTCTCTTAAAATGGGCCCATATTTCTTCAATATCAGATTCCTGCTGTTGGAAGTTTTCATGAGTGATTTTTTTAAAAAGGCTATTGTTGAATAAAATAGTCTATAGATGTCTGTTAGACCCATTTGATTTAGAGTATTTTTTTAGATCCAAAGAGTCTTTGCCGAGTTTATGTCTGGCTGACCTATGTATTGGTGAGAGAGGGGTGTTGAAGCCACCCAGTATCATTGTTCTGGAGTTTTATCTGAGTCTTTAAGCTTCATAGTATTTGTTAAGTGCACCAAAGTTTGGAGCATAAATATTTACTATCATCCTATCTTCTTGTTACTTTGTTCCCATTACCTGTATAAAGTGACCATCTTTATTTATCTCTTCTGGTTAATTTTGGCTTGAAGTCTGCTTTGTCATATGAGAGTGGCCATCCTCCTTCTCTTCTTTATTGCTTTATCTTCTTTTTCAATTCTGATTGATTTTGGCATAAAGTTGACTTTGGAAAATATAAGAATAGCTTGTTTTCCAGCTCAATTTGCACAGGATATCATTTTTCATCTTTTGGTGTTCAGCCTATGGTCTTTGCCTCTAAAATGAATCTTTTAAAAGCAATATACAGTTGAGTGTTGCTTTTTAATCCATTTTCACAGTCTCTTTTTTGGGTTTTTGGTGTGTGTGTGTGTGTGTGTGTGTGTGTGTTACTGGATTTTGAAACCAGGGATATTCTACATCTGAAATACACCCCATCCCAAGCCCTATTTTTTTTTTATTTTGAAACAAGGTCTCACTAAGTGGCTGAGTGTTTTCCTAAGTTACTTAAGCTATCCTCAAACCTGCAATCCTCCTGTCTCATCCTCCCAAGTACTGATATTATAGTACTTGGGAGGCTATGTTGGGCATTTACTTGTAATTGTCATGAAGAAGTTCTCTTTCTTGTCTATTTGGTATTCTAAATTCCTCCTATGTTAAGATGTTCATCTCGTTCCAAAGGTTTGAAAATTTTTCTGCTACTATTTCCCTGTAAATATGGATCCCTCTTCTATTCCAATGATTCTTAGTGTGCATGGTGCTGGGGATTGAAACTATGGGCATTCAACCACTGAGCTATGCCATTAGCCCTATTTTGTTTTTATTTTGAAATAGGATCTCCCTAGGTTGATGAGAGTCTCATTACTTACTGACACTGTCCTTGAACCTGCAATCACCCTGTTTCAATCTCCCAAACACTGGGATTAGAGGCCCGTGTCACCATGCCCATCTCCAATTGTTCTTAAATTTAATTTCTTAATATTGCCCCAGAACTCTTTATTTCTTATTTTTATACAGAGTCTCCCCAAGTTGCTGCTGCTGGCATTGAATCTGCAATCTTCCTGTCTCAGCATCTCAAGTACTGGGATTACAATGGTGTGCCACCATACCCAGCTGAATTTTTCCATTTACTTATATGACAGAAAACTTTGTTTTGCAATTCTGTGGCATGATTTTTCCACTTTTAACAAGAATCAGATCAAAATATTTTATCAAAATTGTTGAAAGTATTATGTATACTACAACTTAATCATTCCTTAGTCTTATAAAGAATTAAACCATAACCTTAGAGACAAAGGCAAGATCCAGAGTCTGCCTCCCCTCACAGGATGTTAGCCCCATGGACTGACCCATGAATGGTCCTCACATCTGGTGCCTGGTGGCCTGGTCAGTGGAGAACTGACTTCTTGCCTCCTCTCTCATGACACTACCAAGAACTGCAAATCAGGTGTCCTGGGAGCCAGACAATTAATGACACTGGCTTAGGAGAGCTTTGGGAAGAGGATCAAAATGTCCCTTTTAAGTTGAGCATCATGATGCATGCTTGTAATCCCAGTACTTGGGAGGCTGAGAAAGAAGGATTGCAGGTTCATGACCAGCCTCAGATACTTAGTAAGGTCCTCCACAATTTAGTGAGACACTATTTCAAAATAAAGAATAAAAAATAGGGCTGGGAATGTAGCTTGAAGGTAGAATGCCCCTGGGTTCAATCCCCAGTACTGCAAAAAATAAATAAATAAATAAATAAATAAATAAATAAATAAAAGAAAAGTTCCATTTGGAAGGAAACATTGTCACAAGTGTTCTGGAATGTCAGCCTGTGCACACTTTAGGCAGGGACAACTTAAACCCAGGGCATAGGGCTGGCTTCAGGGGAGCAGAGAGGCCTGACAGTTTGCACCACCAGATGTGTAGGTACACTTTCCTGGAAGGCAGCTGATTTTTATTGCTTCTCCTGGGCTCCCTGAGCCTGGCCTGCAGAATCTCCTGATCCTGTTGGCTGATCTGGCTCCTGCTCTGCCCAGCTTCCAGGCCAGGGCTGGACAAGCTCCTCTCTCCCACATCCTAGACACAGGACTTCAGGACGCTTCTTGCCCCAGCCTGTCAGAACCTCCTGCTGTCCTTTTCTGTGCAAGGTAGAATGTGAGATTGAGCTAATGAGGGTCCCTGTGAGTCTGTGGAACAGCCAGGCCCAGATGCCTAGAGGCCATGCTTGGGGCTTTCAGTCAATGGGAACCCTGAAGTTGGTGAGGAACACCCTGGCCAGCTGGGTTGGGCTACTTTTTGCACAGGGCTATCTCCTGTCCCCTCTAACACACCTTGCTCTTGTGTCAATGCCAGAGTTGCTACACCTGTGGGCTATGATGAAATCAAGTGCATGAAGATTTACCACCGTGAGAAATGCAGCTTTTCTGTGGTGGAGAAGAAGAATCCAAAGAAGACTTGCGTTGTCAACAAATGGATTCTGTAGTGTGGTCCTAGTAGGCTCAGGGCTGTGAGCCTGTGAGGCTCAGATTTGCCCAGGATAGGCCCCATTCCACACCTGCTAGTAGTCCTACCTATCAGTAAAAACAATTCTCGAGCAAACGCTTGAATATGGGGAGGGGGGTGCACGCGCGCGCGCGTGTGTGTGTGTGTGTGTGTGTGTGTGTTTTAAATTCACCAATTAGGTTTTTATTTGTTAAATGTTCCTTGTATAGCACCCAAATATCTAAAGAATGAGACAAAAATAAATACAAGTTATAAAATTTTTCTCACACTTCAATGGGTCATGATGTCCTCTTCTCATGAAACCATGGCCCCAGGCCATGTCTAACATTTCAGTGTCTTGCTGCCTGTGACTTGCTATCTGGTAGACTAAAAAAAATGGTATGGGTCTGTTCAGGATGGAAGCCGGTCCCTGCATGTATTTGAGATGTCCATGTTTATCTTTTTTTTTTTCTGCTGTGTCCCCATGTCCCTCTGTTTTTCTGAGGCTAGAGCAAGTCAGAGCTAAGGGCAACCTGAGGAACTGCCCCCATGATCCCAAGCTGCCTGCCAGGAAATCCACAGCCAGGGCTCTGCCTGGTCCCTGCGGAGGAGTCCAAGGCTGGACTCGAGGACCCCTCATCTACTGCTGCACATAGACCACCCAAAACAGAGTGACATGGGACAAAAATGGCATCGACTCCTTCTTTAGAGTTCCTGTGGTGGAGCACAAGTGTTTGCTCAGCACCATGATGACAGCATTGCTCATGCAAGGCACTGGGCCGGAGATACAGCAGAGAAGGGATACAACCTGAGAAGTCAGGTTCATGCTTCCCTAGGGCTTGGAGTTGGCTGTAGAACCGATCACAAACAAGCGCAGCCTGCTGCTAGACAGTCAGTGGCCACCAATAAAGAGCTTTATTCTCTGCCCCTTCTGCTAACCTTCCAGGTGGATCCTTTTATTTTTGAAATAGGATCTCACTGAGTTGCAAAGAACCTCACTAAGTAGCTGAGGCCGTCCCTGAACTGCGATCCTCCTGTCTCAATCTCCCAAATGCTAGGATTACAAGTGTGCGCTCCCATGCCTACTAAGTGGAGAGGATTTTCAGTATCACCAACACCAAGACATGATGTTTGAGGATCTTGATATGCCAATTCCTTATCATCACATATTGGATTCAGATACAAGAAGTTTACACTAGGCCAGGTGTTGAAGTGAGCTCCTGTGATTTGCATACTTGAGAAGCAGAGACAGGAGGATTGAAAGTTCCAGGCCAGACCAGGCGTGGTGGTGCACTCTTGTAATCCCAGGATCTGGGAGGCCGAGACCAGAGGATCGTGGTTCATGGACAGCCTCAGCTACTTAGCAGGGTCCTTTGCAACTCAGTGAGACTCTTTCAAAATAAAAAGACTAAAAACTAAGGATGGGGGTATAACTCAGAGGTATAATGCCCCTGGGTTTCATCCCCAGTACCGCAACAAGAGAAAGAAAGAAAGAAAGAAAGAAAGAAAGAAAGAAAGAAAGAAAGAAAGAAGAAAGAAAGTTAGTTTGAGGCCAGCCTTAGTAATTTAGTGAGACCATGTTTCAAAATTAAAAATAACACAGGTTTAGTGGCACATGCTTGTAATCCCAGCATTTGGGAGACTGAGACAGGAGGATCATGGTTTGAGGCCAGCCTCAGCTACTCAGTGAGGCCCTTTGCAATTCAGTGAGATCCTGTTTCAAAATAAAGAATAAAAAATAGGGCTGGGAGTGTAGCTCAGAGGTAGAATGCCCCTGGATTCTATCTCTGGTACGGAAAAAAGAAAAATAAAAAATAAAAGCTGGGCAGGGTGACACACGCTTGTAATTCCAGCATTTGGGAGGCTGAGACAGGAGGATCTTGGTTCACAGCCAGCCTTGGCTACTTAGTGAGGTCCTCTTTTAAAATAAAGAATAAAAATAGGGCTGGGGGTGTAGCGTGGAGGTAGAAAGACCCTGGGTTCCATCCCTAGTACCACAAAAATAAAAAAATAAAATAAAAATTAAAGGGGATGGAATGTAGCTCAGAGGTAGAAGGCCCCTGGGTTCAATTCCCAGTTCTCCTCCCACAAAATAAAAATGTCATACTAAGCCGGGTGTGGTGGCGCACGCTTGTAATCCCCGCACTTGGGAGGCGGAGACAGGAGGATTGTGCAGGTTCGAAGCCAGCCGTGCTGGCTTAAAAGACCCTATTTTGAAAATATAAAATAGGTCTGGGAGTGTAGCCCGGAGGTAGAAGGCCTCCCAGGAACCCCAGTACCACACACACAAAAAGAAGTGTCATACTATACCCATTAGATATGGTCAGTTACTATGTGTGAATTAAAAGTAAAAGTGTTTGAAACAAGAATCTGCTGTAGTTACTGTATATAAATGAAATGATACACTGCCACATTGTCTTTTTTATCTGCTGATAATAATTTTTGCATCTGAACATGAAAGATAAATAATATCTATCTTGGAGAGTAAATACGAATAGAATCACTTAGGGTAGTTCTCCACGTTGTATTTTCCTGAAAAAAAAAAAAAAGTTTCCCTCATTTCACTTGACTTAATCTCTAGTTGTGAAAAGGGACACTGCCCAAGGGCAGGGAAAGAGCCTGCACTTGCATACTGCTCCCTGTAGAGGGCAGGCGAGGGCTTTGTGCTGGTGTCAGCAAAAGTCCCCTGAGACTGTCTGTCAGAAGTGGGGTGAAACATGTTGGAGGAAAGATGTGCCCTTGCACAAAACAACAAACAAACAAATGAATGAACAAACAAAAACCCTGTAATTTGCAACAACATGAATAGTATTGGAAAACGTCATTTTAAGTGGAACTAGCCAGACACAGAAAGACAAGTAACATATGCTCTCACTCATGTGTGGGATATTAAAAACTGGATCCCGTAGAAGTTAAGAAGAATGGTGGTTACCAGAGACTGGTGAGAGTAGAAGGGAGGGAGGACTGGGGCAGAGTGACCAGAGGGTACTAAGGTACAGTCAGATAGGAGTGAGGAGTTCTGGTGTGCTCTCACACAGTTAGGGTGACTACAGATAACGATCCCGTGTATTTCAGAAAGCCAGAAGAAAGTATACCAAACTTTTTACCACAAAGACATGAAACATGTTGGATACAGATGTGTGTTACCTCATTCAAACATCACACAGTGAGAATGTGGATCAAAACATCACTTGGTGCCTCGTTAATATACACCATCTTTGTTTATGTAAATTGGTAGAAATGAGTCTAATTTAAATATCTTTCAATGAAGATTAAAAACCTTTTCAGAAAAAAAGGATGCCCTTATTTCTTTGCTTGCCCTCATCAAGTCCAGGATGACCACCAAGAAGCAGACGTCCTGCTTCTTAGAGAAACTTCTGTTGAATCAGTGTGCTAGGACTACCATAACCACATGCACTGGCCAGTGACTTGAACACAATAAATCCCTGCACTCTCAGTTCTGGAGGCTAGAAACCCAAGGCCAGGCAGTAGGGACAGGTTGGTTTCTCGTGAAGCCTCACCCCTTACTTTGCTAATGACTGCCTCTTCACAGGGCATGCATCACTGGAGTCTCTGAGTGTCCAAATATTCTCTGATAAAGACACTAGATCCATTGGATTAGAGTGCACCTTGACCATCTCATTATCCCCTAACCATCCCTTTAGAAGCATCATCTCAGCATCACAATACCTGACTTCACATTATACAACAGAGCTATAGTAATAAAAACAGCGTGGTATTGGCACAAAACAGACACAGAGATCAAAGAACAGAATAGAGAGTACAGAAACAAATCCAAACACTTATAACCAACTCATTATCAACAAAAGTGCCAAAAACATACATTGGAGAAAAGACAGCCTTTTCAACAAGTGGTGATGAGAAACTGGTTATCCGTGGGTAGCAAATCAGAATCAAATTCTTACCTCTAACCCTGAACAGAAATCAATTCAAGATGGTTAAGAGACCTGAAAATTACACTAGAGACATTGAAATTCCTAGAGGAGGATGTAGGTCCAACAAGCCAAAATATAGGCACAGGCAGAAACGCCCTGAATAAGATTTCCAACACTAGGAATATTAAAACAAGAATTAATAAATGGGATAGCATTGAACTTCAAAGTTTCTGTTTGTCAAAGGAAACCATCAAGAGTCTAAAGAGAGAGTCTGCAAGAATGGGAGAAGAGCTTTGCCAGCTACTCCTCTGTCTAGGACAAATAACTAGAATATGAAAAGAATTTAAAAGACTTAACACTACAAAAGTCAATCGAGAAATGGGCAATTGAACTAAGTAGACACTTCACAAAAGAAGAGATACAAATAGCCAATAAATGAATAAAAAAATTCTCAACATCATTAGCAATTAAGGAGATGCAAATAAAATCCACACAGAGATACCATCTCACCCCAATAAGAATGGGAGTCATCAAGAAGCCATACAACAATAAATGATAGCAAGGATATGGGGAAATGTAAACTCTTCTACAAAGACTATAATGCACCATTAAAGTCCAAAAATAAATAGATATAGTCATTATACTAAAAATAATAAAATCCTCATCTCTGATAATTTAGAATACAAAGTACCAGTGGGTTAGGATTTCAACCTACAAATATTTGAAGGGACAAAATTCAAGGTGTTTGAACTATTTTTTATTTTTACTTTTATTTTTATTTTTATTTTTTGCAATTCTGGGGATGGAACCCAGGGTCATTCTACCTCTGAGCGACATCCCCAGCCCTATTTTTTATTCTTTATTTTGAAACAGGGTCTCACTGAGTTGCAAAGGGCCTCACTAAGTAGCTGAGGCTGGCTTCGAACCTGCGCAATCCTCCTGTCTCAGCCTCCAAAATGCTGGGATTAAAGGGTGAGCCACCATGCCCAGCTGTGTTTGAACAATTTTATCTCAAATTCTCTCTATAGCTTGGACAATATCTGAAATTCCACCCTTGGTTCTCTCTGCCCCCAGATGAGAGCTAGGCCTTGAAAAAAATGTAAAGACTGAGAAGGTGAAAGTGGGCTGAAGACATACATACTATTTTTTTCCCTACTGGGGATGAAACCCAGGGTCATTCTACCTCAAAGCTGCACCCCCAGCCCTATTTTTTTTATTCTTTTTCAACTTTGAAACAGGGTCTCACTGAATTGCAAAGGGTCTCAATGAGTACCTGAGGCTATCTGTGAACCTCCATCCTTCTGTCTCAGCCTCCCAAATGATGGGATGACATCTGAATGCAGAGCAGGACCTGGGGTGGGTGTTGGAGCAGAAAAAGGACATTAGTGGGACAATTCCTGATCAGTAGGCAAATAGCCCAGCTCCTTCCCCCTGAGCAGGGCTGTCCCAGGAAGTGGACTGGGCAGTGTTTCCAGAGCTTTCCTGTGGGCATAAGCTCCAGCCCCCCATGAGGGTTTCCTTCCTAAAACACCCCCTTGGCTGCTGCCGCCTGTGTCCTGGCTCAGGTCCTGGCGCCCCACCCAGTGATCCCTGTGCTTCCCAATCAATGACATGGGTAAAGTCCTTTTTACTGAGGCCAGCTCCTAGGAGAACCAGAATGAGGACATGTCATCCTATTTCTGTTAAGCACAAAAATAAATGAAATTAACCTGTGATATCAGGAGTCTGGGCAAGGATACCCATAGGTGAGATGAAGGGAGAGGGGCCTCCAAGGGCATCAGCATGTTTTTTTTTTTCTGAATTCTAGTTATAGGATTGTGTCCCATTTGTGAAAATTCATTGTATTAACTCTAGTTAGTTTGGGCAGGGTGTTGGAGTTTTTTGTTTAGTTTTCTACAGTAAAGAAAAAAATGGTAAAAGTCCTTATGCATTAACTTCTGCAAGAAAAAACAAGGTTAATGTGTGTGTGTGTGTGTGTGTGTGTGTGTGTGTGTGTGTGTGTGTGTGTTACTGGGGATTGAACCCAGGAGCTTTCTACCATTCTACCACTTAGCTACACTTTAGCCCTTTTGTTTTTTATTTTGAAACAGGGTTTCACTAAGTTACCCAGAATGGCTTTGGGCCTGGGATCATCCTGTCTCAGCTTCCCAAGTACTAGGATTACAAAAGTGCATCACTATGCATTTGCATTGAGTAAAACAAGAAATTGCTTTTTACAATGTTTCTGGTGTAAATATTGTCACAAAACTGGAAGAGATAAAGACAAAGAAGATGTGAAGTGGAGCAAGTGGTTAAAAAGAAAAAGATAAAGATGGTTTAGCACACAGAGAACAAGAGATTGAAGGAAGAAATGGGTAGCCATGTATACTTTGCATAGGTGTCTATGATTTACATAACATAAATACATGTATATATAGTGTTTCTGACGTTAGAAACACAGATAGTTTTCTTTCTGTACTGTAAAATGGGTTATAAAGGCCCCTTTCCAAAGCTTAGAAGCATTAGCATTTGCAGATTAAAAGAGTCTGCCAGGAATTACAAACACGCTGTGTGGTTCTGGAAGGAATTTCTGACCCATAAAAAGACATGAGACAAGTGATGAAATTCCAATGAGGTGTATAGACTGTTTGATAATAATGTATCAATGTTAACTTCATGTGTGGGAGGGAGGTACTGGGGATTGAACCCAGGGGCATTCTACCTCCAAGCTCCTTTTTTTTTTTTTTTTTTTTTTTTTTTTTTTTGGTGGTACTGGGGTTCCTGGAAGCCCTTCTACCTCGGGGCTACACTCCCAGACCTATTTTTATATTTTCATTTTGGAAACAGGGTCTCCTAAGCCAGCGCGCGGCTGGCTTCGAACCTGTGCGATCCTCCTGTCTCTGCCTCCCAAGCGCTGGGATTGCAAGCGTGCGCCACCACGCCCGGCCTATTTTATATTTTTTAAACAGGGTCTCACTAGGTTGCTGAGGGTCTTGCTACGTTGCTGCAGCTGGCCTCAAACTTGTGATCCTCCTGTTTCAGCTTCCCAAGTATTAGGATTCAAGCATGTGCCACCATATCCACCTGTGCTAGTATCTTCTTTTCATTGCTTTACACATCTCTTAAGATGGCACAGTAGTTGCCAAAACCCAAAAGAAGGCATTTTACTGCAACACAGTTCTGGAAGCTGGGCGTTCAAGATCCAGGTGCTAACAGATTCAGTTCCAGGTTATGGCGTTCTTCCACATGGAATATTCCTTCTAGGTAACAGTAATTTAGGCCCCATCTCCTAACACTTTGATCACCTCACACTGCTGCACTGGGAACCAAAGCTCCAGCTGAGAAACATTAGGAAACAAAAGTTGGTTGTTGTTGTTTTAATGTATAATTCCAATGCACCAAACCATAGCATGTGCCATCTGATGTATTTGGATAGCTGAGCCAAAGGGAATTTAAATACTTAAAATTGAAATAAGATTCTATTGGTTAAACTGAATATTTCACTTGAGAACTAAAAACTAACAAAAGTCAGACTTGGTGGCATATGCTTGTCATTACAGTACTTGAGAGGCTAAGACAGGGAGGATTGCAGGTTCACTGCCAGCCTCAAAAATTTAGTGAGGCCCTCCACAACTCAGTGAAACCCTCTTTCAAAATTAAAAAATAAAATAGGACAGGGGGTGTAGCTTGGACATAGGCTCAATTCCCAGGACAAAAAAAATTAAAATAAAAACTTGAACAAATAATCTTCAGATATTGAACCCTGTTGTTTTCCCTGAACAGTGTGACCTCTTTTAATAAAATAGTATTTATGATGTTATTGAAACATTAGCTAAGATAATATAGGGAAGTATTATTAAATTTCATACAGTACCAAAAGTCTAAAGACTTGCAGCAGATTTGAACTTCCAACTCTTTTTATAGTTATTTAAAATTATTAACTTAGCCAGGCATGGTGGCACACCCTATAATTCCAGTACTTGGGATGCTGAGACAGGAGGATCCAGGTTCAGGACGGCTTCACCTACTTAGTGAGGCCCTTTGCAACTCAGTGAGACCCTGTTTCAAAATAAATAATAAAAAAATAGGGCTGGGGCATAGCCCCTGGGTTCCAACCCCAGCACTGTCAAAAAATAAAATTGTTAACTTATCAAAATAAGCTTGAGCTGAGTTTTAATATATTGTATAAAAGGTAGGTTGATTTGAATTCTCATCATGGTTATGACAGTGTAAGTTCTCTCTGAACATGAAAAACTTTAACAAAAATGTGCTACTTAGAAACATTTGGGCTGGGTCAGCCAGGTGCTGTGGCACAGACCTGTATTTAAGTAATCCCAGTACTTGGAAGGCTGAGACAGGAGAATGGAAGGTTTTTCGCCAGGGAATCTGTTTCCAAATAAAAAATAAAAAGGCCTGGGGATGTGGCTCAGAGTTGAAATGTCCCTGGGTTCAATCTTCAGTACAGAAAAAAAAAAAAAGAAAGAAAGAAAAGTGCATTCCTAGTATGCAAGAGGTTGTGTACCCAGTGGGAGTGAGGGATGAATTTGAAAAGACTGGGTGCAAGAGGAAGTTGAAAGCTCCATCCTGAAGAAGGGAAGATGTGATTCTATCAACAGGCTAGACACTGGCCTTAGGCAAGAATGGGGACTGCCTTTGCAAAGACTAGAAGAAAAGGGCTAATGGGACACATCTCCTCTCGTTTTTGTTTGCCTGAATGACTCAGTCAGTACCTGTCTATGAAAATCCACTTCTCTTTCTCCATATGTGTAATGTATGAAAGTATTTTGAATCTCACCATGATGTATAAGTACAATGTATAAGTACCAATGAAAGTCTTTTATAGACAGAGAGAGAATAACGGAGTGCCAGCCGAGAGCTAGATGGGTTAAGATGCTTTTAAGTGGATTTTTGCCTGTCTTAGGAAGTATGGCCCTGAAACTTAGGGCAATGTCAAGAAGCGAGCATTTTTAAGTGGACCCTGCTCAGTGAATTTTAGAATGGAGCAGGTCATCAGGAGATGATGTTACCCAGGATATCCAGGATTCTCCAGCTCCGGAGGATACTAACCGCACTGTGGCTGGCAGCCAATTAGCCCACTTGGCTGGCAAGGAAAACGCCTGGGCGCGCGTCCTCTGCGGGCCCCCGACGTTCGCCCCGCGCGAAGCGGCCCCGCCCCCGACATCGCCCTGCGCGAGGCAGCCCCGCCCACAGCCGGTCACGTGCGCGTCCCATCACGTGAGGCGACGCCGAATCACGTGAGTCGCGTCCCGCCCGGTTGCTCTGCAGAGCTGCTGCGGTGACGGTGAGCGCGAAGGGCGGCTGGGCTGTGAGAGCGACTCGCCGCATCGCCGCCATCGCCGTCGCCTGGCTCAGCCCCTCTTCCCTTTCCTCCCTCCAGATGAACCCAACGACCCCCAATGGGGAGCGGGCGCCCGCCTCGGAGCCCGTGTGGGAGCGGCCCTGGTCCGTGGAGGAGATCCGCAGGAGCAGCCAGAGCTGGTCGCTGGCAGCGGACGCGGGCGTGAGAGTCAACGCGGGCACCTGGGCGGAGGGCGGGAGGGCCTGCACCCCGAATACCCTGCCCCCGTCACCTGCCCTCTTTAGCAGCAACATGCCCCACCCGCGCCCCTTACTCCGACCCTGGGCCCTGGAAAACGCCATGGTGCCAGGACACAGGGCCTCAACCTGCTCAGTGCGGAGTTCTGTTCCTTCTGTGGACATCCTAGCGCTGCACTCAGCTCCATTCTATTGGGCACATCCATTTCTGCGGGTTGCACTGTTCAGAGGTCTCCTAGCCTTTGTGTATATCCGGAAGTGGGTCTCTGAGCTCACAGATGAATGAGATTTGAGGAGTGTTTTGTTATCTTGCATGCCCTCTGTGATCCCTGTAGAATGACAACCGAACAGAACATACATAACATAATCCTTTACATAAGAGATAGCAAGTGTCCTTTGGCTGTTAATTTGATGTGCTTTTTAGTGGCTGAATACTGGCAAAGCCATCATTCCTTTACCATCCCACATCAACAGAAGTGCAGGGGTGCCGGGCTTGGTGGCACATCCATGTAATGCCAGTACTTGGGCGGCTGAGACAGGAGAATCTCTGCATTGAGGTCAGTCTCAAGAAGTAGTGAGACTAATTAACCTAGTCAGACCCTGTTTTAAAATAAAAATAAAATAGGACTGGAGGTTTGGCTCATATTTAGAATGCCTTTGGGTTCAGTCCCCAGTATCTTTGATTCTTCTTTGTTTTGGCACACAGAATAGATGAATAAAATGTTGATAATATGTGTTTATCTTCAAAATAGCTACTACAGTTCCTACAGGAATTCTCACAGCAGACTATCTCTCGAACCCATGAAATCAAGAAGCAAGTGGATGGACTAATTCGAGAAACAAAAGCCACAGACTGTCGCCTGCACAATGTCTTCAATGATTTTCTTATGCTGTCTAATACCCAGTTCATTGAGAACGTGAGTTGCTTAGTTACATCATGCTTATAAATAATACCTTTTGGGGGAGCCAAAGGTGTGGTAATTTTAAGTTTTCTTCTAATTTTTTTTTATGGTACCAGGGATGGAACCCAGGGTCTCTACCTCTGGGATACACTCCCAGACCTATTTTATATTTTATTTGGAAACAGGGTCACTTAAACCAGCCGACGCTGACTTTGAACTTGTGAGATACTCCTGTCTCAGCCTCCCAAGCGCGGGGATTACAAGCATGCGCCACCACGCCCGGCTATATTTTTTTCTAAATTTTGATGGATGTATTGGTCATGGGTTATTGAACCTTCTTTAGGCTCAGTGCCTGTTTTTTCTTAGTAAGAGTTTGGGGTATTTTCACATTGTTAAAGGAAATATAATAATAGGGTTTTCTCATATTCCAGTTTTTGTGTTCCGTTTTAGTTTTGAGAGTAGTCAGCAGTTGGCTGAATTGTGTTGCACTTGGGCCCTGTGGTGGCACATTCTTTAAGGTCAACCCTCTTGGCACCAGTTTTTGCCTCTGTTATTGATTAGGTCCATTATGTTCTGATAATCTGTATGTCTGCTTGGACTTTCCTCACTAAGGTTCTCTTATGATGGTTGAGTCTCTGATAATAAAATCAGTTGTAACAATAGATGGGTAAATTAGCTAGAGCATCTACCATAGTAAACATATAGTTCTAGAATGAAAAGAGAGAAAGGAGATGTGCCTGGAGCCAACTACAGGGGAAGGTGTTAAGGGAGGAGGATAGAGAAGGAGCTTAGTAGATCCTTGCTTCTCAGAGGATGTTCAACTTTCTGAATGTCTGCAGTAATTTGTGAACAAGAGGATTATTAAGACAAGCTATTGCCTGAGACTGTTAAACGTAATAGGTAAGATTTTCAGGATTGTAGAACAGCCTGTGCGTTAGGATGTAGAGAGCACCAGTAAGGCCATAGCAACTTGTTCAGTAGAGCTTTTTGTGAATATTTTTTTGTTTTTTTGTGGTACTGGGGTTCCTGGAAAACCTGCTACCTCTGGGCTACACTCCCAGACCTATTTTTACATTTTTATTTGGAAACAGGATGTCTTAAGCCAGTGAGGCTGACTTCCAACCTGCACAATCCTCCTGTCTCTGCCTCCTAAGCGCAGGGATTACAAGTGTGCACCACCACGCCCAGCTGAAGTAAAGATATTTATGAAGGTCTTAGGATTTCTTTGCCAGTTATTAAGGTAAAGGGAGATGCATGAATTTGGAACATAAGCAAAATGAGTACAGACTGAATATCCCTTACATGGAATGCTTGGGACCAGATGGATTCCCAATTTCAGACTGGAGGATATTTACAAAGACTGTACTTGTTCAGAATCTATCATTGAAAATACTCCTTAGCCGGGTGTGGTGGCGCATGCTTGTAATCCCCGCGCTTGGGAGGCAGAGACAGGAGGATCGCACAGGTTCGAAGCCAGCCGCGCGCGCTGGCTTAGGAGACCCTGTTTCCAAATAAAAAATGTAAAAATACGTCTAGGAGTGTAGCCCGGAGATAGAAGGGCTTCCAGGAACCCCAGTACCACCAAAAAAAAAAAAAAAAAGATTTGAGGATTCGAGATACTCACTTGTAGTCATTTTCTGATTATGTGCACATAATGTCCGTGCTTGGTCCTAGGCAGTTCTCTCACTAAAAGAGTCAGCGTAGTGGGCCAGGGATGTGGCTCAGTGGTAGAGCACTTGGCTAGTGCGCACAAGGCCTTTGGTTTGATCCCCAGCACCCCAAAATAATTGAAATACAGGAAGAGTCAGCTTGGGGGACTCGTGTCCGCCCCCTGGGTTGCAGCACCACACTTTCTCATCCAGCTGATTTGATGTCCTCAGTGTGCTCGTGGCTCTCATCATGTAGCTTTCTCACTGTGCTAAGTGCTCAGCACTTCTCTGCAGTCAGCACTGCCGCTCTAGACTGGGTCAGGAATAGATTTCCAAGGTGTTCTCTCATATCTGTTGTGCCTTTGCCAGGTTGGTACAGATTGGTACCAGATCAGTCCTCTAGTGGGGAGGAGAAAGAGGTACGTGTGATTCATTTTCTGGACCACACTCTTTAGATGTTCTCTTTTCTCCAGCCTATCTTTTCTACTGAAGTTCTCTTACATTCTGAGTTTTCCATGGCCTAGGTTTTGTGATATTTGTGTTTTGTTTTGATGATAGTTCTTTTTTTCTGTCCAGTTCTTTGGAGTATCACTTTTCTAGACATCTCTCTATTCACTTAGTGATAAGTCTTTATGCCTTTTCTCCTCGTAGTCAGCATCCAGAATTCTTGTCCAGTTGCATTGGTGCCACTGTGAAATGTAGCTGTTTCCCAGATCTCCTGTAATGCCTGAGAACACGTGACAGTTTCTTTCCATTTGTGACCAGATAGCTAGTGCTTAATAAAACTCTGATAAAAATCAACTTGCTGATGATACTGTGGCATTGATCTGGCCTCTGATGTGTTTTTTTCCAGAGCCTGACAGTGGCACTTACCTATTAATGTTCATGCTAGAATGATGGTACCATTTAGTTTCATGGTAGTTCATCTGAAAGATTATTCCAAATCAGATAGGTTTCTGGGTTCTCTTAATTAACCTCAGAGGCAGCCAAACTGTTGCCAGCTACACTTTGGAGTTAGTTCAACAATCTTGACTTTCAAGGGCAAGAACTATCAGGATTTTATAGGGCAAGAGAAATTAGCACATTTAGTAAAGGCTCAAGAGAGTTCCCTAAAGTAGGAAAAATGCTAATTAACATTGGCCAGCATCTTAATGTCTAATCAGAAGGTAACCTAATTCTTAAAACTTCATTAATTGGTCAATTTAGGAGTTTTATTAAAACATTAAGTGCCATTACCATTGGCTTTAGTTTGCTAGACGATATCTTAAAAGATTTTTAAGTCAATAATTTAAAAATTAATCTTTTCTTTGTAAAATCAAAATTATTCTTTTCCAAAATGAAGCCTAAATTAACTTTCTAGGTCTTCCTATTAATTTTTTAAAGATGTTTTTTAGCCATTTTTTTCTCATCTTTTTCTGCCTTTCTCTTGAAGAACCATATATAGTTACTGAAACTCAATAATCAGGGGGTGCAAAGGCTAGGGCCTTATTGGCCTAAACTCCTGGCATAGACTTCCCCTGGTCCTGCCTAGTTTAACATGATGATGTCCCTCACTTTTGACACCGCAGCCTTCTTCCTTGGAGGTACTGTGTGCTCTGCTGCTGCTAGGACTTCTCTTATACCGCTTTGTGTACCTCTCTATGCTTTGAATGACATCTGTCTGTCTGCAGTAATTGCTCAGGTCTCGGCTCAATAATTGCTTCTCTGACCCTCTATTCTGGGCAGATCTCCCAGATAAAAAAGCTTGAAGCATCACATATTGTTCTTTTTATTTATTAACTTACTTATTTATGGTACTGAGGTGCTCTTACCACTGCACTACAATTCTAGCCCTTTTTCTTAATTTTGAAACAGGGTCTCAGTTACTACACAGTGACTTCAAACCTTCAGTCTTTCTATCTCAGCCTCCCAAGTACTTGAGATTATAGGCATGTACTACTGCTCATGGTACACAACCAGTCTTTTCTTTCTTTCTTTCTTTCTTTTTTTTTTTTTTTTTTTTTTTTTTTTTTTTTGCTACTGGGAATAGAAGCCAGAGGCATTCTACCTCTGAGCAATACTCCTGCCCCCTTTTTAAAATTTTTGAAGCCGGGTGTTGCTGAGTTGCTGAGGTTGGCCTTGAACTAGCGATCCTCCCATCTCAGCCTCCCAGGTACTGTGATTATGAACATGTGCCACTTTGCCTGACTGGGTACTACCATTCTTCAACAGACTTCCAACGATCCTAATTTTAGAGTTATTGATAGCATCTGATAATGCAGGGCTCGATTATGCAGGGCTCCACCTGATACATCCAAACATTTTTCTCACATAGTATGCTTTCCAGAGTTCCTGAGCATGTGGGGCAGGTGCAGTCTACTTTCAGGGAGATTTCCTCAAAAGTTCAGGGTGGATTAGAATGAATCTACCTGTCTCTCCCCGATACTGGCTGCTGCCGCCACCGCCGTCTTGGCCCTGCTCTCGAGCATTTTGGTGTATCTCTTTCTAGACCTTTAACCTCTTCCAGATGACTTGCATGTGTATGTAGCCTGCATTCTTCTTCATATTAACTTAGAAGCATTTTAACATACCTTTGAAGCTTTAGTGAATTTAATTTTTATCCTTGCTCTGTTGTAATTCATAATGTACAGTTCAGTCAAACTTTCAGTGAAGTATTGAGTATGTGTAGAAAAATACAGTTACTCCAGATGTTAAGAATATCAGTGTACCGCCAGGCGTGTTGGGGCGCGCTCGTAATCCCAGCATTCGGGAGGCTGAGACCGGAGGGTCACAGTTTGGGAACAGCCTCATCTACTTAGTGAGGCCCTCTGCAATTCAGTGAGACCCGGTTTTGGGATAAAGAGTGAAAAACAGGGCTGGAAGTGCAGCTCAGAGGTAGAATGCCTCTGGGTTCCATCTCCAGTACTGAAAAAAAAAAAAAAAACAGTGTACAGATTTTAGGATTCTGCCCCATTAAGTCCCTCATTTATCTCCCTCCCTCCCCTGTCTGATTCTGTTTGTTTTGTGTGTATGTGTATAACGTACTAGGGGTTGAACACAGATGCTCTACCACTGAGTTACGCCCCAGCCCTTTTTATTTTTGTTTTCATTTTTAAAAATTTAAACACGAAGTCTCAGCCTCCCAAGTACTGGTATTGCACATGTGCACCACCATGCTGGGCCAAGTGGCAGATACTTTTAAAAGGTGGACAGCAGCTGGTTGTGGTGGTACACACCTGTAATCCTAGTACTTAAGAGGTTGAGACTGGAGGATTACAGGCTGGAGAACAACCTTGGCTATGTAGTAAGATTCTCAGCAACCTAGTGAGACTGTTTCAAAACAAAACAACATTTTAAGAAAAGTGAGCCAGGTGTGGTGGCGCATGCTTATAATCCCTGCACTTGGGAGGTGGAGACGGGAGGATCGTGCAGGTTCGAAGCCAGCCTCGCTGGCTTAAGAGATCCTGTTCCCAAGTAAAATATAAAAAATAGGTCTGGGAGTGTAGCCCGGAGGTAGAAGGGTTCCATCCCCAATACCACCAAAAAAAAAAGAAAAAAAGAAAAGTGAGTCTGGTAGTATACTTTGAAGGTAAAATACCCCTGGGTTCTATCTTCAGTACCATCCCCCCCAAAAAAAAGTGAACAGCATTCACTGTTGGGAGAGCCTTGGGGGAGTAAATGAGTGTACTGGTAGTGACATGTGTACTTAGGCATCTGGAAGTACCTGTTAAAAAAAAAAACAGTTGAGTAGCCGGGCGTGGTGGCGCACGCTTGTAATCCCCATGCTTGGGAGACGGAGACAGGAGGATTGCGCAGGTTCAAAGCCAGCCGCGTTGACTTAAGAGACCCTGTTTCCAAATAAAAATACAAAAAATAGGTCTGGGAGTGTAGCCCAGAGGTAGAAGGGTTTCCAGGAACCCCAGTACCACCAAAAAAAAAAAAAAAAAACAGTTGAGTAATGATTCAGTCTTTGGAGGGGTTTTTGTTTTGGTTTGGTTTGGTTTGGTTTTTTTGGTGATAATGGGGATTGAATCCAGGGGCATTCTACCTCTGAGCTACATCCCCCTCCCTATTTTATTTTTATTTTGAAACGGTCTTGCTAGGTTGATGAGTCTCACAACTTATTGAGGCTGTCCTCAAACCTGTGTTCTTCCTGTCTCAGCCTCCCAAGTACTGACTGGGATTATAACCATACACCACCACGCCCCACTCAGTACACTTCTTTTATGTATATCTTTCTACCTGTTGAGCACCCCCTTCACTTCCACACTTTTTTTTCTTTTTTTTTTAATGTATGTAAATGATCCATTTTATTAGATATGGAGCTCAAATACAGACAAAATTAATTCATTGTGATGAAAGTCAGAATGGTCATTACATTTGGGAGAACATACCCAGGAGAGCAGTGGCATGCCTGCTCGTTCTCTCTGAACTTGACCATCGTGTTTAAGAGAGGGATGGAGCAAGTGAAGCCACAGAGAGGTACCCACGCCTGGCTCTTCCTCCCCACCACACACAGAAGCCAGAAGCCACCAGCAAATCTGAGAGCATCAGATCACTCCGGAGCTTTCCAAAGTTGGAAAGATAAAAGTCGTTCAATAGCTATGGCACAGCAGATAAAAGTTTATCACAAAGTCCTTCTGGTATCTACAGTTTTTAACTTTTTTTATATATTTTTTAATTAATTAATTTATTTATTTATTTTATTGGTGCACTGTATTCATACATAATAGTGGGATACATACTTTTGTAGACATACATGCACACAATGCCCAGTCAGCCCCCAACCGATCCCCACTCCATTCTCTCCCTATCCCTCCCTCCCATGCTTAGCTTAGTGGTTGACATCTAGTATTAAAGCAATTTATCCAAAATTAAAAATGATAATCTCACATAACAGTTTCAGTTGTCTGATACCAAGCTTTTGATGACTTAAAGATAACTTTTCAATATTTCTTTTTGCTTTCTTTCTTACCAGAGAATATTTTTTTTCTATTTTTTTAGGTGAAACTATCATATATTTATATATTTATTTTTCAGAAAAAAAATCTATCCTAATATGGAATATGGACTCTAGGTACCCAAAACGATCTTGAAAAAGAACAAAGCTAGAAGATATATATTTTCTGATTTCAAACCATATAAAGCTACAATAATTGAAACAGTGTAGTACTATTCTAAAGGCAGATACATAAACCATTGGAGTTAAATAAAAGCCTAGAGCTAAATTCTTCCCTATATTGTCAAGTTATTTTTGACAAGGTTTCCTCGAACATTTGGTGGTGGAAATAATAATCTTTTAACTAAATATTGTTGAAAAATAATAATTAAATGGAAAAGAATAAAATTGGACCTTTACCTAATCCCATATACAAATATTAACTCAAAATAGATAAAAGACCTAAATATAAATCTTAAGACTATAAACTTTTAGGAGAAAATCTGGGTCATAAAACCTCACAACATTGAAATTGGCAGTGATTTCTTGGTTATGATTTCTATGGCACAGGCAACAGAAGAGTATACAAACTCCCTAAAAAAATATATATATATATTGTATATCCAAAGACAATGTAAACAGAGTTAACAGTTGCTAATAGAATGGGATAAAATATTTCCAATTGCTATATCTGAAGGTATATTAATATTCCAACTAGAAATCCTAAAAATTAACAACAATAAAGGCAAACAATACCCTTTAGAGATAGGTAACAGACTAACATAAATAATGAATCTCCACAGATAACCAATCTTAGTTGTCTGTTGGATGGAAAATCTTGTTTCTCTAGTTCTGATGTGTGTTACCTATTTCTTCTTTGTAGTTAATCTCTTTGAGTATTTTCTTTAGTGCTGGTTTTGAAGACATAAATTCCTTCAGTTTCTGTTTGTCATGGAAGCTTCTTATTTCTCCATCTAATTTGATAGAAAGTTTTGCTGGGTAGGAAATTTTTGGCTGGAAGTTGTTTTCTTTCAGAATTGGGAATATGTTACTCCAAGCCCTTCTGGCTCTCCTGACTTGGTTTAGGAAGTCTGGAGTGATCTAATTGGTTTGCCTCTGAATGTCACTTGGCCCTTTGTTTTTGTTGCCTTTAAGATTCTCTGCTTGGCTTCCACATTGGTCATTTTGACAATTATGTGGCGTGGGGATCCTCTTCTCCGATCCTGTCTAAAGGGAGTTCTATAAGTTTCCTGGATCTGTGTATCAACCTCTTGCTCTATGTTTGGAAAATTTTCTGCTATTACTTCCTTGAAGAGATTGTTGATCCCTTTGGTTTCACCTTCTTTTCCCTCCTCTATTCCAATTATTCTTAGGTTAGCTCTCTTAAAATGGGCCCATATTTCTTCAATATCAGATTCCTGCTGTCGGATATTTTTTTCTAGATTAGAAACTATGCGTTCATTTTTGGAGTGATCATCTTCTAAGAGCGAGATTCTGTTCTCCATGTGTTCTAATCGGTTGTTTGTGCTTTGAATTGAGGCCTTTACTTCATTTATTGCATCCTTTATCTCTTTTTGGCTCTCTCTGAGTTCTTTTCGAAGCACCTCTATTATTTCTATAGTTATTTTCCTGATTTGATCTTCTAGAAATCTCTGATTTTCAGTTTTATCGGGTTCTGATGTTGTGGGGTTGTGTGCATTCATTGCTCCAGTATTATTCCTCTTTCCCATGATTTCGGAAGTTTGTGCCTTCTCTGGGTTCTTCCCTTGGGTCACTATGACTTCACTTAAGGTGTTCTGGATCTCGAGTCAGTAGTATCTCAGACCCCACTACTCCTTTACTGGGTTGTATCACAGAGTCTCCGACCCAGAGAGTCGATAGAGGCTGCTTTAGACTGTGGGGGGTGCCAGGTTGCACGTTCTCCTATGGTGTGATATCTCTGCCACCGCCCCTCTCCCACTGGGTCAAGTCCCAGGGAGTACAGTACTGGGATTTCTCCTCTGTGGCCTGCAATTTGACTCACTGTTCTTGAGTACGCAGATGTAGCTGTACTGAATTCGATGAATTCGCTGCTGCTGCCGCCGGTGGCAATATGGCGCCGCTCGCTGCTACGCCCTCAGCTGTGGGGCTGTAGTTTTTCTTCTTGGTTTTGATTTCCACTCTGAATCCCTGCAGCGTGTGCTGAGCTCGGACTATGGAGCTTTAGGTGATCTCTGCGCGGAGAAATCCCACCTGGCTGTTCCGCAGTGGCTCACCTCGGCTTGCTGTAGCCGTCCCGTGAATTCGCCGGTGCCGCCAGCAGTATGGCGCTGCTGCCGCGTCCTCGGGCTTGAGGATCTCCTCTGTGGCTCTGTTCTCAGTCCGCTTTCCTTCTGGAGCCTGGTGATTTTTTTTTTCCTCTGGTGATGGTGATTTCTGGCTATGAAAGGCGCTGATTTTGTGGTAATGGAGATTTGTTGTTAGCGGGGCTCTTAAGCCCCGCTTTTCTCGGTCGCCATCTTCCTTTTTTTCTTTTTTATGACACTGGAGATTGAATCCAGGAGTATTCTACCTCTGAGCTTAAACCCCCACCCCTATTTTATTTTTTATTTTGAAACAGGGTCTCATTAAATTGTGGAAGGCCTCGCTAAGTTGCTGAGGCTGCTTCAAACCTACAATCCTCCTGTGTCAGCCTCCTAAGTACTGGGATTATAGGTGTGTGCCACCACACCTGGCTTCTACAGGTTGCATGTCCTTAATCTGAAATTGAGTTTTATTGTTTTGGATTTTGGAGCATTTAGGTTTCAGATTTTTGGATTAAAGATGTTCAACATTAACTATTCTGAAATCTGAAAAACTCAAATCCGAGACACTTATGTTCCAAGGTTTTGGATAAGGGATATTCAACCTGTATTAAAATTTAATAAATTGAGCTGTACTTCACATACCATAAGATTCAGTCTTCTTAAAAGTATGCAGTCTAGAGAGGTGTGGTGGCGCATACCTGTAATCACATTACTCGGGAGGCTGAGACAAGAGGATCACAGGTTCACAGCCAACTAAGTTGACTTACAGAGAGGCCTTCCGCAACTTAGTGAGACCTAGTTTCAAAATAAAGTAGTGCTGGAGGAGTATCTCAGAGGTAGAATGCCGCTGAGTTCAATTCCTAGTACACACATGTATGCAGTTCAATAGGTTTTGGTGTATTCATAAATTTTTATAACCATTGCCTCTAATTCCATACCCTTTTCATCATCCTATTTTATAACAAGCCTGTTGTACTTTGGTAGTTTTTAAAAAAGAGGTTAAAATTTAAAAATAAAAAACTCACAGTGAGTCTACTGATCTGTCATGGAAAAGAGATTCTTGCTTGGCCATTCAGGGAAAGCAGTCCCAAGTGTCTGGCTTTCCTGCAAGTCATTGATGGCTTTTGCTTTTCTGCTTCGTGTAAGTGGAATAGTAAGAGTTCAAGTTTTTCCCTCTCCGTTTGTGCTGTTCCTCCTGGTGAAGGTCTTGTTATGCAGTGATAACTTATGCCAGGCACCTTCTCACGAGCCTTGGGAATTGCCCCTGTGTCTTAGCCATCAGCATTTTTTATCGTGGAACAAAAAGGTGCACAAGCTGGGATCTTACTGTTTTTGCAGCTCTTTGGTCACCCATGGAATTTCTTCGTGCTTCCCAGTCTTTGCTCTCTCTATGGTGGGGGTGGTGAACTGACTGCTGTTCTTTGCTGTCTCTGACCCACTGATAGTGGTTTCAGCCACTTGTTGAATAACCATGTTCTTCCTCATCTTTGTCTTTTTGTGACCATATATTGAATTCTTACACTGATTTAGTTCAAATGATGCTTCCATCTTTAATAACCAATTTTGTTTCTATATTTAGCGCGTGTATGATGAAGAAGTGGAGGAGCCAGTACTCAAGGCAGAGGCAGAAAAAACAGATCAGGTACTTTTTAAAATTCCTCTTTATTTAAGTTACTGATCCAGAGAAGAGCAGTGATAGGGTTTTGTGACATGTCCATGGGGGTGGAGGGGAGTAGGGGGAGTGATACAAGGGGAATGGGATAGAGTGCTCCTGACAGAAGCCCGTTAAAGTTTTCTGTTTGTTTCTGGCCTGTTTGTTTCTGTTCTGGCCTGCAGAACAGCACTGTGTGGTTTGGTATCTCCTCGAGCTATGGATCAACTTTTGGAATATGTGTGAGGAGGGGAAATGACACTAAGTATTTCTTAATAATTTTTCCACCTGGTGACAGACACACTTATGTAACCAGGACTGTCATTGAGAGCTGCAGTTATAGAAAGTAGACCTGTGGGGAGTTTACAGGTGATTGGTGATACGGACAGACTTTGCTCAAGGGAGAACATTGATCTGTGGTGGCACACAGGATAGATTAGAGGTGAAACTGATCCTCTCTTGGTGTGGAACAAATTTTTAAACTAATTGTAATTATTTTAAGTGTAAGTTAAGAAAAGTAAAAAGTTGATAATAACTACAATTGGAAAATGATATCTCTATCCCCAGATTATTTCCTTCTAAGTTTTTGTTTTGTTTTGTTTGTGGGCAGTGCTGGGATTGAGTCTGCCTCACAGCTACACCTTCGGTCCTATTTTTTATTCCTTTTTGTGAAACAAGTCCTCACTAAATTGTGGAGGGCTTCACTAAGTTGCTCAGTCTGACCATGAACCCGTATGCTCCTGTCTTAGTCTCCCAAGTACTGGGATTCTAAGCATGGGCCTCCACACTCAGCGCCTTTGAAGTTTTAGCTCCTAAAATTGTCCAAGGGACCAGTAACCAAGGTGAATATGAAAGTGGAGGCCCTTCGTCTTCCTACAGGGAGGAAGTGACCTTCTGTTCATTTTTAAGATACATTCACACGACTTTTTTTTTTTTTTTTTTTTTTTTACTGTTTTTGGCGGTACCAGGGATGGAACCCAGGGCACTTACTTCCAAACTTCACCCCCAGACCAATTTTTTATTCTTTATTTTGAAACAGGGTCTTACTAAGTAGCTGAGGCTGGCTGCGAACCTTCTATCCTCTTGTCTCAGCCTCCCGAGTACTGGTATTACTGTGTGTACCACCATGCAGGCTTCCCATAACGTATTAACTGAACCATTACTCAGTAGTTGGGCTTCTGTCTTTATAGATGAAGAGCCTGGAGCTCTGGGATCTTAGGTGGTTTGATACATAGCCAGGAAGTGTCAACCTTGAGATTTAAAACCAACAATCTTATTTCAAAGTTTACATCAGGACATTCAGCAGAACCTGTGTTAACTTTTTTTAAGAGTATACTTTTATTGGTGCATTGTAATTATGCATCATATTGAGTTTGGTGTGATGGAAATGGGTGTGTTTCTGGATACCCCCCCTCCCCCGCCTCTCTCTTCTTCTCCCCAGTCATAAGACTGAAATCAGTATCAGCAGCTTCACATATGTACATGGGATTGTTTGGCTGTTTCCTTCATCAGGTCTCCCCACCCCCACCGGCCTCCGCTTCCACTGCTCTTGTGGTCTTTCTTCTCATTTATCTCAAGTCCCTTTTGTTTCCGAATTTCCCTCTAGCTTCCACATCTGAGAAAACACGGAACCCTTCACTTTCTGAAACTGACTAATCTCAATATAATACTCCCTAATGCTATCCATTTTTCTTCAAATGACATAATTTTGCTCTTTGTGGCTGAGTAAAGTTCCATTGTATGTATTTGCTGACAAACACCTAGGCTGGTTAATATTTTGAAAATCTTTGGGTAGCCTGAGGCGAGGCTTTGGAGAACACTGACAGGATTTTCTTGAAATAGTACCAATATGTTTGAGACCGATACTGAAGGGTGTTTATCCGTAGGAGAAGACCAGGGAACAGAAAGAAGTAGATCTGATTCCTAAAGTCCAGGAGGCTGTGAACTACGGTTTGCAAGTATTGGACAGTGCATTTGAGCAGCTTGACATAAAAGCAGGGAACTCTGACTCTGAAGAAGACGAAGCCAATGAGCGGGTGGAACTGATTCTTGAACCCAAGGTAAAAACATTCGATTCAGGTATTTGTTGCTACACCATGTTTAATGCTGTGTCTTGAGCTCTTCACTTGGGCACAAGACTAGTAAGGCATGGCCTTCACCCACCAGAAAGATTTGACTTACATATTTGCATAAGCATTGATGCAGCACTTAGCAAGTCCAAGGGAACCTGCCAGACTCGTGACTACAAACACAGATGCAGAGTGCTGCTCCTATGCTCTGCAGTCTGGTGGGAAAGACAAGCACTTACAGGAGTAGCCGTCATGAGTTCAGTGAGAGGGACTTGACTTCTCCCTGGGATGGTAAGGTGAAGATGAGATTTGAGGGGGGGGTTTCTTTTTATTTTTTTTTAAGTGGCAAATGTTTGTACTTATTTATCTCCCATACTATGTTACTTTGAAGTAGGTATACATGGAATGACTTAAGCTAATGAATTATGCAGACCTCATGCAGTTACTTTTTGGGATAAGAATACAATATCCATGCTCTCAGTGACTTTCAAACATACACTATATTAACTGTTGTCATAATGTGGTACCGTGGATTTCTTGATGATGTTCCTTCTCTTGAAATGTTAATACCCTTTGATCAACATCTCCCAATCCCAGCTTCTTCTAATTCTTGGAGCACGGATGAGTTTGGGTGGTACTGGGGTCCCTGAAAACCCTTCTACCTCCGGGTTATACTCCCAGACCTATTTTTATATTTTTTATTTGAAAACAGGGTCTCTTAAGCCAACATGGCTGGCTTTGAACCTGCGCGATCCTCCTGTCTCCACCTCTCAAGCTTGGGGATTACAAGCGTGCGCCACCACACCCAGTACAAGGATGAGTTTTGAATCAGGGTTAGAAGGATGGGGCTGGGCTGGGAATGTAGCTCAGTAGTAGAGATTTGCCTGGACGCTTGGGGGAAACCTGAGATTCTGGAGCTTGTGCTATGGATGACTGCAGAGGGTGGAAAGAGCATTTGGGTTGTTTCCCAATTTGGGCTGTTGCAAGTAAAGTGCTATGAGCATTTCTGATCAGACTTCCTCTTAGCCTGAAGGGCATTTATTGCTTTCTTTCTTTTGGATGTTTAAAAGAGGTGATGGGCCAACAGGAGCCACTCAGTAAAAGACAGAGCAGGTGGTCATACTTAGAGTCCTGTGATACGAGGTGCCTATAAATTAAAATATGCCACGAAAACAGCCTCATAGTTAACTCTTTGAGTCCCGCCTTTCTCTTCTGGCTTGAGCTTTATGGTCACATCAGCCTGGGGAGGAGCTTTGTCATCAGGACATTTGTTGACTTGCTTTCCACTGTGGGTGCAGGAGTCAGCACCAGGCCCAGGGAGGTGTATCTCCCGGAAACATCAAAATTGTTCTCCTTTGGCTCCCAGGGTGAAGAGATGTTATGGCCACAGGGTAATAGGGGACAGGGCAGCCTTTCCTCCTGCCGGGAGATGAGAGGTTTTCCTCAGGTGGGACCGACAGAAGTAGAGGGCTGGCCGGGAAGGGTCTCTGACCCATATTCCCATGGACAAGACTCCTTCATCTCTTTCTGTTGTTTTAGCCTTTAGTCTTATTTTACCAACTTTTCTAATTCTGCAGTGTTGACCCACTGGACTTGGGGCAGTACTGCTCTTGGGTTTCTTGGGCTGCTGTTTCCTCTCAGGCAGAGGTTCTCATTGGTCTTTGGCTGCTCATTTTGTTAACTATGATCTGTGCATGGTGGCCGCATTTCCTCTCAGCCCATGCTTCCTGCCTGCCAGTAGGGATCAGAACCACAGAAGTGCAGGTGAACAGACCCCGATTCCCTTGATGCCTTGTGTGTCCTGTCCCCTCTGCGGCTACCCCCAGCCTAGACATACCCAGCCTCTCCTAGTCAGATAGCAGCATTTGGTAATTGCCTCCCTCCAAACTGAGGGATATAACTGATAATCTTCAACATATACTTTATAAGCCAGGCATGGTGGCGCACACTTTTAATCCCAGCATTCAGGAGGCGGAGACTGGAGGATCGTGGTTGGCGGACATCCTCAGCTACTTTGTGAGGCTGTTTGCAACTCACTGAGACCCTGTTTCAAAAAACAAAGGACTAGCCGGGCGTGGTGGCGCACGCTTGTAATCCCCGCGCTTGGGAGGCAGAAACAGGAGGATCGCGCAGGTTCGAAGCCAGCCCCGCGCGCTGGCTTAGGAGACCCTGTTTCCAAATAAAAATGTTAAAATAGGTCTGGGAGTGTAGCCCGAAGGTAGAAGGGCTTCCAGGAACCCCAGTACCACCAAAAAAAAAACAAAAACAAAAACAAAAAAAAACAAAGGACTAAAAAATAGGGCTGTGGGTGTAGTTTGGAGGTAGAATGCCCTGGGTTTCATCCCCAGCACTGCAAAAATAAATTAATTAATTAATATAAATTTTAAAGTATAGTTTTTATTTTATATTTTATTGATGTAGAATATATTTTCATTTTTTAAAAATATATGCTCCTCAGAGCTCCCGGAGTTTCTAGCTTTTCTTGTTGGTCCTCTTTCTAAGCATTTCTTTTTTTTTTTTTTTTTTTTTCCTTTGCAGGTCTGGGATGGATGGAACCCAGGGGCATTTGACTTCCAAGCTATATCCCCTGCCTTACTTTTTATTCTTTATTTTGAAACAGGGTCTCACTAAGTTGTGGAGGGCCTCACTAAGTAGCTGAGGCTGTCCGCGAATGGTCATGCTCCAATCTCAGGCTTCCAAATACTGGGATTACAAGTGTGCTCCACCATGCCTGGCTTTTCTGAACATTTCTTGTGAAGTTGTGCCCTTGTCCTCTTTTAGTTGCTGCTAGTAAGCATTCTGCAGGCTTTTCCTTTTTTTCATTAATGAAAAAGTTTGGGAGGATTAAGCATATTATTTTGACAGCTTTTTCTGGAACATGACTTTTTTAAATCAGTGATTTATTTTTGGTTTATTTACTTATTTTACTTTTAATCTTGCTTTGTTTCTTATACTTCAATTTTATTATGTAACTCAGATGAGCAGGCTGTCCATTGGAACACTTAATTTTATTTTTCAGCCTGCATGGCTGATGGCCATTTCTTTCATTACTTGCAGGATCTGTACATCGATCGCCCTTTGCCCTATCTCATTGGGTCAAAGCTCTTCATGGAGCAGGAAGACGTAGGACTTGGAGAGCTGTCCAGTGAAGGTACTTTTCTTCCCCAAGCAGTCGTTCTGCTTATAACATCTGTATCATAACTTTTTAGAAATACTTTTATTGGCACATTGGTACATCATAGAGGTATAAAGGGATAAGAATATACATGCCCACAATACTTGGTTTGTTTCCCGCCATATCCCACCTCTTTCCTCTCCTTTTGCATACATGTTGTTGAGATTGGTATCGATATTTTAAAGGAATTCCAAGCTTTCCATTAATGTGGCAAGAATAGTACAAAGAACTCACATTGTTCCTTCACTCAGGTTTACCAAATAATGTGCCACCACATTTGTTACATTTTATTCCTCTTCCTCTCCCTCTCCCTCTCCCTTTCCCTCTTCTTTCCTCCCTCCCTTCCCCCCTTTATTTGTATATGTATGTACATATATGTGTGTGTGTATTCATGCATATATAGATAGATAGATAGATAGATAGATAGATAGATGTATATGACTTTTTTTTAACCTATCTGAGATATGGTACTCCATTACTCCTAATAGTTCTGTTTACTTTCTGAGTCCAAGGATATTCTCCCATATAGCCACAATCGATTAGAACCACAGAATTTTATTAGCATAATACTATTATCTAATCTTCAGTTCCATTGAAATTTTGCCAGTTGTCCTAGTAATGAGATCATTTCTCTGATTCAGGACTCAACTAGGCTTCCTCATAGCATTTAGTTACGAGATCTCCCTCTGTATTCTCTAGTCATCTTTTACTATCATAAAATTTCTTAGCCTTTAACATCTGTGAAGGATTTATGAATATTTTTTTTCTTGTGGATAAGTACTTTGAGACTATATGCAATTTTCACTCCTAACTGTATTGAAGAAGCTTTTAATTGTAATAAATGGGTACAGATGGTCTTATCACAACCTCGGTGATGCTCTTGCATGGTAGTTTGTGATTTTGAGAAGGAACTAAGGACATTTTCTCATGAACTGACCCTTCTTCTTTTCTCAACAGAAGGTTCTGTAGGCACCGATCGTGGCAGTCTTGTGGACAGCGAAGAAGAGAAAGAAGAAGAGGTGAGGACTATTTGGTATAAAGCTTAGGATGTACTCAGCAGGCTAAGTAACATATTTGTGAATTACCATTTGTTTAATTAAACCTTTTGCATAGGTTGTTTGTTTGTTTGTTTTGGGTTTATTTCTTTAGATAGGATCTTATTTATTGCCCGGGCTAGACTCAACTCTCTTTGCTTAATTCCATCTCCCTGAGTATCTGAGGCTCTAGGTGTGCACTTCCATGCCCAGCTGTAAAACTTCTAACAGTGATAGAAGCCACACTCTGAAGTTTCTTTCTTGGTGTTAGATTTGCTTTTTGTCTTGTGTATAAAAATAAGGAAAACTACATGTACTACTTACCTCCATCTTTCTTTGCACAACAAATCCCTTTTTTCCAGTTTAGTTTGAAGAGGGTAGCTTAGATATTATCTGAGAACTTCTGCCTGTGACACAGTCTTGGAGTACAGTCTTTTTTTTTTTTTTTTTAGTACAGAAGATTGAACCCGGGGCATTCTATGAGCTCCACCCCCAGCCCTATTTTTATTCTTTATATTGAAATAGGTTCTCATGAAGTTGCAGTGGGCCTCACTAAGGAGCTGAGGCTATCTGCGAACCGCAGTTCTCCTGTCTCATCCTCCCAAATGCTGAGATTACAAGCGTGAGCAATCATACCTGACTTGGAGTACATTCTATCTGTAATTCTAGAGGAAAACAAGTACATTTGGCACTTTTTTTTTTTTTTTTTTTTGTGGTACTGGGGGTGGAACCCAGAGGCTTTCTACCTCCGAGCTATACTCCCAGACAGTTTTTATATTTTATTTGGAAACAGGGTCTCACTAAGTTGCTGAGAACCTCACTAAGTAGCTGAGGCTGGCTTCAAACCTGAGCGATCCTCCTGTCTCAGCCTCCCAAGCACAGGGATTACAAGCGTGCACCACCATGCCTGGCTTCGGTACTTTTTTTACTATAAAATTTTTTAGACAAAAAGATGCTTAAAGCGTCCACACAGCACTGTGGCATTGCAGTTGCCTCCAGCACCTTCCTGCCCACAGAGCATAATCTGACTGGTGTAGGAAGGAGGGTCTGGAGTTGTTTCTTTAGATGGAATATTCATTATTGCAAAGGACACAGACAGTCTGAAGGATAATTCCTGAGTATGAGATTTCTAGGAGACCATGCTTTGTGTATACTCTTCTTGTCCATTCCACTTTCTTTTTTTGTTTTGATACTTTTATGGGTGCGTTTAATTATACATCATAGTGGGATTCAAAGTGGTTAAAAACATACATACAGCCAGGCGTGCTGGCACATGCTTGTAATCCCAGCATCTGGGAGGCTGAGACAGGAGGATTGCACAGGTTTGAAGCCAGCCTCACTCAGCTACTTAGTGAGGCCCCTTACAATTCAGTAAGCCCCTGTTTCAAAATAAAGAATAAAATAAAAATAGGGCTGGGGTGTCAGTCAGAGGTGGAATGCCCCTGGGTTCCATCCCCAGGACTGCAAAAGAGAAATAAAAAATAAAAACATACATGCAAACAATACCTGGTCTGTTTTCCTCTTTATCCCATCCATTTCCCCGCCTTCCTCACTCTACATGTTAGTGAGATTAGAAGTGACCCCTTTGTATATGGACATAGCATTCTTTGAATGTTACCTTCCTGGACTTTGTTTTTCTCCTCCTCAACTCCATCTCACCGTTGGACTGGCCTCTCTCCTCATTTGATGGAAGTCCTTATTGTTTTATCCATCCTGCTTTCTGCAGTCTTCCTCTCTACCCTCTTTCCTCCAGCCATCCAAACAGAAAACCTAGCAGTAGGAACGAGCTCTCTCCCTAAGGAACGTTGCTCAAACAGACAGTAATTCACTGAATCCTTTGCTTTTACCTGTTGCTGTAGCTCTATTCCTTTTTGTCTGTTTGTTTATTGTCATATTGGGGATTAAACACAGAGACCGTTTGCCTCTGAGCTATACTCCCAGCCCCTTTTACTTTTTGTTTTGAAACAGAGTCTTGCTAAGTTGCTGAGGCTGGTCTTGAATCTACAATCCTCCTGTCTCAGCCTCCCAAGTCCTGGGATTACAGGCATGTGCTACTGTACCTGGCCTTTTCTTTTAGTTTTCTTCTTGGTTCTGATGAAGTAATTGTCCTAGCTTCCTCAGGAAACACAGAGAATAGAATCTGAAATGCAAAATAACACAAACCAGCTTTTGATAATTTAGTTAATGCATAACTCTTTGAATCTAGAGTTTAGAATTGAAAGTGCAGATGATATGAACCCATTGTTAACGTGTTTTAATGAACTACAAAAATCATGTTAGCTGGAACAACCTTCTGTAGTGTTGCCAGTGAGTCTACCTTAGATGCACCTTATGCTTATAGTGATCAGCAGTCAGTACAAGCGTCAGAGATTCCTCTGCTTGACCTGGCATCAGCTGTCCCCAGAGGCTTAGACCTGAAATCATTGCTGTGCTTCTGAGTAAGGCCTGTATTAACAACAGAGCTGTTTTCCCACACAGGAGTCTGATGATGACTTTGCCAATCACAGTGACAATGATCAAAAACAGGTAAGGCTCATGTATTGAAGTGCCTTTACTTTAAAATTCTAGTTGAATCATAGCATATGTGCTAAAATTACTTTGAATAATTTGTGACAATTGAGGAGTTTGTTGTGTTTACAAGTAGTTTTCCTTAAGCATGTCATGTGTTTGGCCTATTCATATGTCGCTTTATAATTTACCTTTATTTTTCTTAAAATTGGGAAACAGATTCTGTAAAAAAGAAAAACAAAAAAATACCTAGTTTTCCAAATTGAAATATTTCACACGAATCCCTCATTTTAAAATTTGAGACAATGTAGAAGAAACTTTAATATTCACTCATAGATGAATATCTCTCCTGTCTTAATATAGTTAACTTTGACTATTCATCAAAGGCCACATGTTCATAATGTGCATAATTTATTATCTGCTCTTTTATATTAACATAAGTATATTTCTTAGCATTTTGATAGTCTTTTAATTTGATTTGTAAACTCTTTTAAGTGTGTTGGGATTGATTCTGGAGATCGAACTCAGCACCTGCTAGTGAAGCACTGTGCCAGTGATTTGCATCTTCAGCTTCTGCTATAGACATACGTACACAGATACACACACACACACACACACACACACACACACACGTGCAGGATTTTGGGGGGTTAGGGTTAGTACCACATTTTGTGGTACTGGGGATTGGAGCACTCTACCTCTGACCTCTACCTCAGCCCCGTTTTGGTTTGTTTTTAAATAGGGTCTCACTAAATTGGTAAGCCTGACTGTCACCTGTGATCCTCCAGTCTCAGCCTTCCAAGTACTGGGATTACAAGCATGCACCACCACGCCACACTCTAGTTTTTATTTGAAACCAGGTCTCACTAAGTTGCTAAGGGCCTTACAAATTGTTGAGGTGGCTCCAAATCTGTGGTCCTCCTGTCTGAACCTCTCAAGTCCTAGGATAATAGGCACATACCACCAGGCCTGGCTTTCTTCTATATTTTTAAACATGCTGATACAGGAAAGCATGATATATGATCTATATGTGTATATATCTGGATATATAATGGGAAGTTGTTTGTTTCAAGAGTTTTTACAGACACAAATTCTTTTTTCTTCTGTGAACTATTTCTCAGGGATAGGGCTGGGTAGAGTTACATTGGTGGCTCTTCCTAATTCTCCAGTGAACATTCTCATTACAAGTCATTCATAATGATTTTCCTGCAGTGTTGTCAATACTGTCATAAGGATTTTAGCTGAACTTTGGTGCCTATCATATAGGTACTGTGCTATATTGAGATCATCTCAATTTGCATTTTAATTTCCTAAGGGAATTATCTTCTCACTAAAATTTTACTTAACTTTTTTTTTTGCATTTTTTTGGTTGGTACATCTGTCCTAGTTGAAGTCACAAATGTTGTTTGGTCTTTTTAATTTTAATATCCGGTCCTCCCCCAGACGATGTTTGTTTCTGTGGTGTTTGCTACTGAGATCTGTAAATGCAAACAGTTTTTCCAACAGTACAAGAAAGTAATTAAAAGCGTTGGTATACTCATCTGTTTTTATTGTTAAAGATGGACTGGTTTTGTGTACTATAGTTAATCTCAGAGTCGTAAGGATTAAATTTAGATAGTAATGTACATATAGCATAGCGCCTGCCACAGCTTATTGATTTAAACAGTTAAAAACATTTTAACTCTACAAATTAGACACACCAGTGGTACCTTTGGAAAGATTAGAATTCAACAAGTAAGGTTGAGTATAACCTTCTGATCCTCATCTTCTCATACTGCCCAGGGGTCACTGGTAGATGATCTGGGTGGGAGTACGTCTTCCCATTTGTTTTTCTTTGTGCTTGCAAATGTGTCTGTGTTTTAGAAAGAATACTGTGTGTGTGTGTGTGTGTGTGTGTGTGTGTGTGTGTGTGTGTAGAGCAAGGCACCATGCTGGATTTGTTCTGCACTTTTGTATTTGATCTGCCTTGGATGGCTCATCAAACTGCTGCAGAATACTCCTTTTTACTACGACTCAGTATTCTTATTAAAATTAAGCTATTTCATTTACAGTTATTTCATGAGGAACGTGTATATGTTTATATTCTTGCTGTTATATATATTCATATATATATATGTATATACATATATAAATATATATATAATTTCCCTTGTGCGGTACCAGGGGTTTAACCCAGGGGCATTCTGTTTCCACGCTACATCTCTAGCCCTATTTTTATTCTTTATTTTGAAAGAGTGTCTCACTAGGTTGTAGAGGGCCTCACTAAGTAGCTGAGGCTGGCTACCAACCTGCCATCCTTCTGTCTCAACCTCCCAAGAACTGGGATTACAAGTGTGCTCTACCACACCTGTCTTTGTTATATTCTTATTTAAAAAGGTAAGTTCTTCACTGAGATTCTAAGTCTTGTGTTTTATTATTTGCACTGCACCTAGATGGCCTCATTCCTTCCTGAATTATTATTAGAATCATCATCATAATCTTTAAAGTTAATGCCTTTGTCAAGGAGGAAATGAAAAGCCATGTGCTGTATCTCTCTTTCAGCTTGATGGCTTGCATATGATCATTCTAATCTGGTGTTTAATATTGTTAGCATACTGCACAAATGAGTGAGGAAGAGGAGGAAGATGATGGTGACCTATTTGCTGACTCTGAAAAGGAGGAGGAAGATATTGAAGATATTGAAGAACGTACTCAACTTGTAAGAAAAATAGTAGTAGTTGTCATTAGAAATGGTGCCTCCAACTTATTCCTTTATCGTCACTGAGATTTGTAGCTGTCTGGGTTTATATCATATTTGTAATTTCAAGTACTTTTGAAAACAGAGAAAAGCATCCCCAGTTGCCTCACAAGTACCATTTCTTCTCCCAGTGTTACGATGTTACAGCTCAGATCATCCAAAATATATTCAGTTCCAGAATTTTAAGACCTCCCTTTCCCACCAAGCACTGTATGCTAGTCTTTTATCTAGATGTTCAAGTATTAAACTGGAGCAATAAAATAAGCTTATAAAGAGCATCTCCCTATGAAGGAACATTTATGAGTCCTGTTCTTTGTTGATCTCTGTAGAGTGTATATGTTTAATGTAATTAAACCATTTTCTCCTCAGTTCAATTTCTTTGCTGTTGTTGACATAATTTTGTTAGGTGTTCTGAAGTTAACTATACTAGTCTTTTGGTTACAATAGTGATTCCTTCGCTCTCCTTTTCCCATAGAAAAGACCTACATCATTTGCGGATGAGCTGGCTGCTAGGATCAAAGGGGATGCTGCAAACCGACTAGAAGAAGAACCAGCAGGTGAGCCCCAGAGTCAGGTTAAGAGGGTGGCCAGCATGTGCAGGAACCTCCACTGACTTCACCAGGCCGAGTTCCTATTCTATTTACTAAGGCACAAGAGGCTTCAGTTGTAGTTCTTTTACCTGTTTGGGTTCATAGTCTTCTTTTGATAACTGAACACTGTGAACCCTATGAGAAAAACAAACATTGACGGATGTATATCATGTTTTACATGCAGTGCCAGGAAACTCATAGATATCCCAGAGCATCGTGAGCAACAGATTAAAACTCCCTGACTAAATATTTATTGCTATATTTGGAATAAATAAAAATAGTAGAGTATACTGGTACATGTCTGTGATCCCAGGGAAGCTGAGGCAGAAGGATCACAGGTTCAAAGCCAGCCTCAGTAACTTAGCGATCCTATTTCAAAATGAAAAATAAAACAGGTACCTGGGTTCAGTGGCAAGTACCCTACAAAAAGCACTATACAGTATATTCTAGTTTTTTAACAGGATAGAAAGTTCAGAATAATTCCTTTAATAGGTACAGTCCTGGCATGCACATGTCCCTGGTGTGTAAGAGTCAGCCTTCTGTCTTACAGAGAACTCTTCTGAATTCCTCTGATGGGTGAGCCCTGAGCTAAGTGCCTCAGTTAAGCCGAGGCCAGAGCTTAATGTCTTGTTCTTAGACCGACACGTGAATGGAACAAAGACAGGGAGAGCATCGCTATATGTGTGTGTGTGTACATACACTAAGGGTGTACTGAATATTATTAAAACTGAAATACTCTTCAACCATATCCACAGGAGAAACAAAACCTCGGAAGACATTGAAAGAAAAGAAGGAAAGGAGAATGCCTTCAGACGGTAGGCCCTTCCCCTCAGTTCAGTTATTTTAGGAACGTTTGACTCAGGAGTGTTGTCTACATAATTAATGATGTATGTGTTTAATGCAGACAAGTGAGCTGTTTCCATTCACTTTTATGAAGTTTTGGGGGAAAAAAACATGATTTAGGGTCCAGGGAGGAGAGATAGAAGTGGAATAAAAATGCTTGTAAACATTTAAATTATTTATTATAGCAGCTATTATCTGCCTATAGAGGTTCTCTAAAGGTATCGAAACTAGAGATTGCTAGCATTTTTAATGAAGACTATAGCAGGCCCTTTCGTATCATGTAGTAATGTCCATTATATCCCCTTGTTTCTTCGTCCATCTCAGATCTGGTGTTTCCTTTCCTTAGGCTCATGGGAAGGTGGGCCTTAAATGTGACATCTTTGCTGTTGCCTCACTTTAGAATAAACGAGTCTAGGAGGACTGCTGTAGAAGTCACTGTGTCTGCTGCAGACATTTATCAACTTGAGAGTGAGAGCCCAGAGAGTTTTTTCAGGGCCTCAATGGACTGTTGAGTCTGAGCTGGGAGAAGTGGCACATGCCTTTCTTTCCAGTATGTGCGAGGCTGAGACGAGAGGATCACAGGTTTGAGACCAACCTTGGTAACTTAGGCTTTCATCAACCCTTTTTCCAAATAAAAAATAAAAAATAGGTCTGGGAGTGTAGATTGAAGGTAGAATGTCTCTAGGTTCAGTCCCCAGTACCAAAAAGAAGAAGAGGAGGAGGAGGAGAAATATATATCTGCCCTCAAATAGTCCTAGTTAGGAAAGTTCCATACCAGTGTTGTGGATAACGTAGAGACAAACCAACCCATCTTTAACTCTCCCTGTGCAACATTTCTGCTCTCTAGATGAAGAGGATAACTTGTTCGCACCCCCCAAGCTGACCGACGAGGACTTCTCGCCGTTTGGTTCTAGAGGTGGTCTGTTCAGTGGAGGACAGGGACTTTTTGATGATGAGGATGAGGAGGTGAGTCAGTGGGATGTGTGGAACTCAAGTCAAACAGTGAAATATTCTGTATCCTCACGTCTTTTGAATGTGAGAGTGCATGTTAAGACTGAATAATTCACTCAGGTAGACAGTTATCTCTTTATCATCTTCCATCTTCGTATTTAATGGATAGGCAAGCCCAAATCATTTATGGATTTATTTTTCATAATACTCACGTTACAGTGGACTTCCTGGCACAACAGAAATGCATAGGTTTGAGTTCCAGGCTGCTTTTCTCTGGGAATCTTTACGTGCATGTGCATTTACCTTTACATTGTTAAATCCTTGTCATGTACCTTGTTGTAACCAGAGCGACCTCTTCAGAGACGCCCCACGGGATCAGCAAGGCCAAGCTCCAGCTAAGGAAGGTGAGCTAGGGTTGGGGCCCTGGCTGGGGAGGAGGCTGGGGCCGGGCCTGGGGCTGGGGCTGGGCGTGGGCCTGGGGCCGGCTCTGTGTTCTCCTGTGCAGGATCCTATAGCTGTTTCTTCCCCATTAAAGCCCAGAATGCTGCAAGTTGTTCCAAAACCTTGTGTCTTTGTTAACATGAAAGGTGGTTTTGTTTGTTTATTTTGTTTTTTCCCTTAGACCAGGTAAAAGCAGTTCTTCACATTTCATGTTTTGGAAGAGATGATGCAATCTCTAAATGTACATTTTACCTCTTTAATGGAGAAAATTTACAAGTAAGACAGGAAAATACTCCATAGAAGTGTTGAGACTTTCTTAAGTTTTTAATTTAAAGAGGTATTTCTAACATTCTTCCTTTTTTTTTTTTTTGCGGTACTACGAATTGAACCCAGAGGCATTCCTACATCCGAGCTACACCTCCGCCCCTATTTTTTTTTTTCTTTTGCGGTACTGGAGATGGAATTCAGGGGATTCTACCTCCAAGCTATACCCCCATCCCAGCCCTATTTTTTTATTTTTTTAATTATGAAACAGGGTCTCACTGAGTTGCAAAGGGCCTTAGTAGGTAGCTAAGGCTGGATGTGAACCTGCAATCCTTCTGACTTAGCCTCCTACTGGTATTACTAGTGTGTACCACTGTACCCAGCTTACATTCTGCCTTTGAAGTTGTTATCAGAAACTCACCAAGGTTGTGGGCATCTGAGACTCCTCAGTGTTTCGAAAAAATACATAGTTTTTTTTTTTTTTTGGTGGTACTGGGGTTCCTGGAAACCATTCTACCTCCGGGCTACACTCCCAGACCTATTTTATACTTTTATTTTTATTTGGAAACAGGGTTTCTTAAGCCAGCAGCGCTGGCTTCGAACCTGTGTGATCCTCTTAGCTCCGCCTCCCAAGCGCGGGGATTATAAGCGTGCACCACCATGCCCAGCCCCATAGTTTTTTTTTTTTTTTTAATTCTGCAGCTTTTATTTCGATAGGTGTGTTTAGTTCTTTTTTCCATGCCTGTGACCAAATAATTAATAGGAACAGCACAGAAGAGGAAAGAGCTATTTGGGCTCACAGTTGTAGAGGTACAGTCCACAGTTGGCTGACACCAAGGCCGACATCGTGGCGGCATTGTGTGCGGCAGAGGACAGCAGCCCAACTCATGGCTATGGGAAAGCAGAGATACACCAAATGGCAGGGAACATATATAGTACCCAAGGCCACACCTCCAGCTGCACCCCACTTGCCTGCATTACCACCTAGTGAATCAGTTCAGATTTATCTTTCAGTGATTTATCCACTGATGAGATTAGAGCCCTGCTTCATTTGTTTCACCTCTGAGCATTTTTGCATTGTTAGTACATGTGCTCTTCCAGAGGTCATTCTATATTAAAACCATAACTAGGCTTAGAAAAGGTAGTTCTCTGGACTGGTAATTGGTTCTTTGAAGCAATCATTTCTGTAGGCCATACCCCTCAGGCTGGGTCTTCCTTGGGCTTGTTGAGCCGTCAGCTTGCAGCCTGTGATCTTCTGCTCGCTACTTGCTCCTCAGCACCCAGTGACTGTCTGCTTGGTTTTCCTGTTTGCTGTTGTCTTCCTCACTGTTTTCACGGCCATTGCCCATTTTGTGCTACTCATTTCTTACATGTTCGCATCATCACGCTGGAAGGGGTGAAGTGCATGGTTCTGAGGGGCACTGGTGACCCTGCCCCTGCCGCCCCAGCCATCCCTGTTGCTGCTGTTGGACCACGGCCACCCTGGCCTTCCACGGGAATCACAGCTGCACTGCGTTAACCCCAAGGAATGAGAGAATAAAACACTATGGACTTTAAATGGTGTCTTTAGGAAAAACTAGGTTTAAAGGGTCTCCTCTTAGGTCTGTGTCACATTGCACATACCTCAGGAAAGGAAAGTTTGTTTTAATTTGCTGTAGTGTAATTCTACATCTGTACTTTGGCACAGAGCGATAGAAAGAATAGCTGCAATACAACCCTTGGAGCAGTTCCCAGCCTGTCCCTCTCTGTCTCTGTGCATTGCTTGGAGATTGGATTTGGTGATTTTGTATACAAATTCTTAGCATTTTTTCAATTATTTTCCTCAGAAAAGGAGAGTTCAGTTAACAATTAGGAGTCATTTTTTTCTGTGAAATGATTGTCCCTTTCTTTCTTTCTCTAGAGTCATCATCTTCTAAACCTGGAAAGAAAATCCCAGCAGGAGCTGTTTCTGTATTTTTAGGTAACATAGGGTTAAAAAGAAAAAAAAATTAAGTAAAATTTTCATTTTTAAAAAAGTCTTGTAAGGACTGGCTAGAGAGTAGGAAGGCCTGGGGGTACTGAACAGCTTGTAGAAAGAGCACATTTTCTGGTATTAGCTCATCTTTTAAAATCAGTGGCCTTGGGGGTTAAGTTTGTAGCCTAGTGGTTCTTACGTAGCATGCACAAAGCGCTGGGTTTGGTCATTAGCACCGCAGAAGAGACTGAGTGACCAGGAGGGAGAGGAAGAAAAGAAAGAAAGTGAAAAATCCATTGCCCTTGGACATTTTCCATTTGAAGTTTTTGTGCACTGTGAGATGTTTTCTAGCAGTAGCACATGAAGGTGTTCGGCCCTGATGAGCTGCATGTAACAGCTCTTGGTGAGTGGTACTGTTTTCTCTGTAGTCGGGAGGCCTGCATTGGCTTCCCCTGTGGCTTTCTTCTTTCCATTACCAGGAGACACAGATGTGTTTGGGGCCACCTCTGCTGCCTCACTGAAGGAGCCTCAGAAGCCTGAGCAGCCCATTCCAGGGAAGAGCCCATGCCCTCCAGGTCCTGCTGGCCTCTTTGATGATGATGACGACGATGATGACTTTTTTGCAGCATCCTGCCGCAAACCTGCCAAGACAGGTGCCTGCTCTGATTCTAGAATTTAGCCAGGAAAAGAATGTTGACTTAACAGGACACAGCTCCCTAGTTCTTAATTTGTTGCAGTTTCAGAATCCCTCCCCATTTTTAAGTCTATTTATTTATTTATCTTTTTATTTTTTGAAACAGGTTCACTGAGTTGTGAAGGGCCTCGCTAAGTAGCCGAGGCTGTCCGCAAACCACAATCCTCTGATCTCCAATCTCGAATGCTAGGATTAGAAGTGTGCACCACCACACCTAACTGCACTTACTACTTTAATAACTAATCAAAGCTGGATGGTGGTGCACGCCTCTCAAATCTCAGTATTTGAGAGGCTGAGTAGGAGGAGTGCAGGTTTTTGGTCATACACAGCAACTTAGACTCTGAAAATAAATAAATAAATAAATAGGCTTGGGATGTAGTTTAGAGGTAGAATACACCTGGGTTCAATCCCCAGCAAAACAAACACACACAAGAATCAAGAAATAGCATATTTTTTATTCTTTAAGAAGGAAAAGCTTTTATATTTGTGAATATTGTAATTAGTTGACCTTATTGTAATTATATGCGTTTGGTATCTTTTTAAAGAAAAAGTCAAATCTTCTACCAGTATCTTTGACGATGAGGAAGGAGACCTGTTTAAAAAAAAAGCAGCAGCTTTGTCAGAAGCTACTGTGACTCAGACAGATGGAAACAGATCACAGCCAGAAAACACGGTAAGCAGGAGAGAAGGATGAAGGAAGGAATGTTGATGGGGGCATCTTCTTGATTAATCTTGAGCCCAGAAGAAAGTACTGTTATATTTATATTAGAGAACTTCAGGCATAAATTTGAAAGAAGAATCAGAATACCCAAATAAGCACCACCCTAATACAGCAGTTGTTAGTATTTTGCCAAATAATTTATGTAACTAAACCTTTCTCCACAGTAGATTTTTTTTCTGAACTATTTGCAAGATGTAGTTATCATGACATTTACCTCTAATATCTTATTAAGCATCTCTTAAAAAAACTGCTGTGTCAACAAATGCCATTATCAACAGCTATGAGATTAACAGTAATTCTAAAATTGTCTTATACCTAGTTCACATTCTACTTTCCCCAATTTGTCCCAACATGTCTTTATAATATTGTACCCAACAAATGTATTACTATAAAATTATCTCATCTGTGGCCCGTATTATAATTATTTATTTTGCCTCCTTAATGGCCTTTGTAGCATCTTTGTTTTATTGTTTTATTTAAACCCAGGATCCAGGCATGTTTGTGCCTTGTGTTTAGTTGTTTTGTTTCTTTGGTCTCCTTTCAAACTAAAATAGTGCTTCCCATATTCGTGATTTCATTTCTTATGGCTATCCCATTGTATTATAGAGTATTTCACAGCGAGAATTTGTTTTCCTACAGTTAGATTTAGGTTCAACATTGTTGGCAAGAATATAGGCAAGCCGTGGCTTCCCACCACCCCAGCTCCCATGACACCCCGAGTCCACCATGGTTTGGAGGAGTTTGTCATTTGGTTCAAATGGCGTTCACCACTCTGCTTCCCTGAAAGGGTGCCCTGATCCTTTTTGTCATTAATAAGCTGATGTCTAAGTGACACTGACACTGTGAAGATCCTCTTCTCTATCAGCCTTTCACTCAGTGGTTTTAACACTCACTGATGAACCAGTTTTCTTGCGAAGGTGTACCAGAATGTCTTTCTACGTCTGTATTTCTTCTATACTTAGTAGCTGACATTCTTCTAGATAGAAGAGATTTCTGCATCCCCCCTTTCTAAGTTACGTGAATGTGGGCTATTAATATATTATAATCCATCACCATCTTTTTCCCCCGAGGCTCACTTTGCCTTGTGTGTGGCCAGTAGCCTGTGCCCCTCAGTCTCTAAGCTCTTCTGGCTGCAGTCCTTGCAGTCCCGCCCTCCTGTCCTGTACAGCTCACACCCATTTCCAAGCACATCTCACTGTGTTGTGTCCTTGCTGTGAAACCCCCATTTCTCTGCCTGCTACCGGAGTGCCAGCATCGAGAGCCCATACGCTCTAGAGTGACCTGCCTTTCCACACACCTCCGTGCACCCGTCCCCGTCCTGTACCCTGTGACTCAGGCAGTCTGTCCTGCTCCCTGGCGCAGCCGACATATCCTCTGCTTTATCTTGCTCTTCTCTTCCCACGCGGCTCCCCTGCCTGGAATACCCTTGCTTATACCAGCTCAGTGCCAGCCTTGTCCCTCCTAAGAGACTGTCTCACAGAGCTGGGTCTTCCCTCTCTTCTAGGTTATATCCAGTTTTTCACTACTTTGCATGATACTTCTCCCTTTGCATTAATTTGTTGTATGTACTTTTTACGCATCCACAGTCCCCAGCATCTTCATTGCCCTCTTGCCTGGCTTGGTGCCATCTTATAGCAGAGGTTCAGTACATTTTCTGAATAAATGACTGAGCAAATTCATTTTCATACATGTTATTTTCTAACTCTCCATTTTTCTTTTTATTCCAACAAAGGTTACCCCACCTTCTAGCAAAAGTCTCAAGCTCTTGTCAGAAACAAAGACTCAAAAAGGTTTATTTTCAGATGAGGAGGATGCTGAGGTATGGAATTCTTTTTCTTGGTTCTGGATATTCATCTATGGGTATGACATTAGAAGTGATTTCTGAGCAGGTCGTGGTGACACACATTCATAATCCTAGTGCTTGGGAGGCTGAAATAGGATTGCAAGCTCGAGGCTAACTCAGGCAATTTAGGCCCTACACAACTTAGTGAGACTCTGTTTCAAAATAATAAATAGGGCTGGGGTATATGTAGCTTAGAGGTAGAATGTCCCTGGGTTCAATTCCCAGTACTACAAAAACTAGAAATAAATTATTTCTGCATTCATCTTTTGTCTCTAGAAATGTGATGCTTTTTTATTAATAATTCATTTCTTTCCTTAAAAAGAACCTCTTGAAACTGGGTGCGGTGGCACCCACTGTGAGCCTAGCACTTGGAAGGCTAAGACAGGAGAATTGAGGCTCAAGGCCAGCATGGTAATTTAGCGAGTACCCATTTCAAAATTTAAAATAAAACAGGGCTGAGAGTGTAGTTCAAAGGTAGAATGCCTCTGGGTTCAATCTATAGTACCACATAAATAAATAATGAATAAATAATAAAATAATGCATCCAGTAAGTTTGAGATCTAGCCTATGCATTATTTTTATAATGTACTTTTATTGGTGCATTATAGTCTCCCATCATAATGTAAATCATGTTGACAGTGATGTACATGCATATACAGCACTTGGGAGCCTCTTGATTAAATCTTGTGATTCACTCTGATTCACTCTGATTCTCTAGACGAGCAAAGAAGTTAGATTTTAGCATGGTAGGACGTTGAGTGAGAAGTGCCTCTTGCATGGCTCATTCAGGTGGAAGCTCCTAGGTTCTATTGAGCCCTCTCAGAACCTTGTGGTTCTCCTCCTTAGACCTCAGACATTCAGACATTCAAAGGGCCCAGGGCAGACCTGAGGCCCTTTAAGTTCTTTTTCAGCCACCTTCCCACTGGTGGGAGAAGCCTAGACAGGTGGCAGCTGTCACATCCCAGTCATTAGTGTTTTATATGGATCTGATATTTTAAAAAAGGATATACCCTGCTAACCAGCAACTTCAATTTTCAGGATTTGTTTTCTTCTCAAAATACAAGTAAGTCCAAAGGTGCGTCTGTCCTGCCCAGCAAGCTCCCCACGTCACTCTCTCTTTTTGATGATGAAGAAGAAGAGGTAAGCGTCGTTATTGCAGTACCCGATCATTAACTTCTAGATCAGTAAAAGGTGTTGCTGATGTGATCTTGTATCCAGAGGATCATAGAATACGCAAGGTGATGGGGAAGCTGTCCATCTAGTTAAGGCTGAAACCACAGAATGCGTCTGGGAAATCTCTTGAGTCTCTCCAGCTCAGCTGTGCATGGAGGAGCACTTTAGATTCCTGATCCAGTTCTGAAGGAAAGCTTAATAGATTTCATGTTTTTAGACTCTCCCTTTGAGAAATACTTTTCAGAGGGTGGATCGCTGTTATACCTAGTGATCTGGAAAAACGTCTTAGCGAAGCCAGGCTTGGTGCTCACTCTGTCATTGAAGAATTGGGAGGCAGAGCTGGGAGGGTCGCAGGTCACCACTTAGCCAGATCCTCAGTGAACTTAGCTAGACCCCGCTTCAAAATAAAAAATAAAAAGGGCTGGGAGTATAGCTCAACGAGAATGACCCCTTGGTTCAATCCCCAGCACCACACACACACAAACTAAACTAGTAGGAAGGAGAAGACCATGACCTTGCATTTCTTTTCCACACTGAATGGGAAGAGAAAAACAGAGAAATTGAACCTACCTTGACCCTCCGCAGTCTTGCACAGTGGCGGAGCTCCTAGGCTGTGTGGCCACAGACCTAGGAGTGGTTTCATCGAGGAAAGGGGACCTTCAGCAGGGGCTTAACCTTCCTCAGCCTCGTGTGGCCTCAAGGTTGTCATCATGGCTGAGACGTGGTTTGAGTCAAAGCCTGGCACAGCACTGTGCATGGGGAGTGTCCACACATTGCATGCTAGTTCATTATTCTCAAGGTCCTTCCTGTCTTATGCCCTAACCCTACAGGCTTCCTTCATTGAGCTTCACAGTTCAGGACTGTCCCCTACTGTAGTGTATTGTTTCGATTTTTCCATCCTGACTTTTGTTCCAGCCCTCTGATGATTTTTTCTCATTACTTTTATAATAGTATCTTAGTAGCCAGGTGCCGTGGTGCACCCCTGTAATCCCAGCACCTCAGGAGGCTGAGAAAAGAGGGCAGTGTGTTTGAGGCCAGCATGAGCAACTTAGTGAAACCCTTATAAAAAATTTTTAAAAAGAGTATCTTAGTAGAGACTTCTGAAGTGCTTGACTACACACAAATTTACAAATGCATTAAACCTTCAAGAGTCAGCCCTTAGGATGCTGGTGACTTTATTTAGTACACTCTTTCTTAACTTTTATTGTCTTTAAAATTGACTGGAGACACAGTCATCCTTCCCAATTTTCCAGGTGTGTGTCTTTCTAAGCTATAAAAGATTGGGGAGGCCCCCCTCCCTGTTTTCTCTTTGATACGTTTCTCTGGCTTCTAATTCCTGGAAAGAGATTTGAGAGCTGTGGTAGCCGTGGGCTATCACGCCCACAGGAGGACAGGTGGGGCCGCAGAACAGGCCAAGTTCTCCCTCCTGCCACCTTGTTCTCACATTGTCCCCCTGCCCCCGCCCAGCATCTGCCTTCTAGTTCCAAGGTCATCTGTTTCCTTCCCGTGGATAGAGAATGCACTTAGGCCATGGAGCCAGGTGCAGTGGCACACACCTGTAATCCCAGGATGGGAGGCTGAGACAGAGAACATTTTGAGGCCATCTGGGAGACTGAGAGCCTGCCTCAAAGTAAAATATAAAGCTGGATGTGACAGCGTATGCTTGTAATCCCAGTACTTGGGAGGCTGAGGATCCTGCAGGAGGATCACAGGTTCGCCACCAGCCTCAGTATCTTAGTGAGACCTAGTTTTAAAATAAAAAGTAGGACTGGGGGTGTAACTCAGAAGTGGAATGCCTCTGGGTTCAATCCCCAGCACCAAAAATAAAACAAAATACAAAGGGCTAGGGGGCAGGAAACATTGTGTGCAGAGACAGCTCAGCGTTAGAGTGCTGGGTTCCGTTCCTACCACTGCAAAGAAAAAAGGGAAGAAGAGAAAGGTTGTGGAGTGGGGTCCACTCGCATTCAGTTGATTTTCTCCCAGAATTTTTTACATTTTGTCCCTGATGAGAGATTTACTATCCTTGACATGGAGAACTGTTTTATGTATTTTGTTCTGTGTTATGAAGCTGTCATACCTTTCTGCTACTTTTTTTCTAGGATAATCTTTTTGGGTCTACAGCTGCTAAGAAACAGGCATCATCTCTACAAAGTCAGAGTCAAGACAAAGCAAAACCCTCAGAACAGTCTAAAAAGCAAGGCTCTGCCTTCCTGTTCAGCAGCGATGAGGAGGTGGGTGGAGGTTTTCCCAAAGATTTGGATTATATCTGATGGTATATAAGATTACAGTTAATCTAAATAATTTTTTTCTGCTTATTTCTACCTAGTGATGTCTTGCTGCCAAAAACTACTTACAAGATTGTGTCATTTCTCAAAGAAAGATATTTAGTCTAGTTTATTAAATACTAATATTTTCAAAACAGAATGAATATGACCCAAAGTGTAGTACATACTAATTCAGATGAGTTAGGCCATGTGGGAGAGGGAGGATGTCTCACCCCTCGCAAGGTTTATGGCTGAGGCGCTATATCAACAGGTTAACAGGAGAAAAGCAGTTCAAGGTCAGTTGTAGGTGGGTGGATGTCTCCAGAAATGATAAACCAGAGAACAAAGAAACCTGCATGTATTCCATACTAAATCTGAGGAAGAAGTGTATAACTGTGGAGAAGTGATTGGACAGAAGGAAATCTAATGGTAATAAGCTGGGGGATTTAGCAGTGCATCTGTTTAGATTCTTCTCTAGGAGAGGAAAGGCAAGTGCTGTACCACTGATCCATGCCCCCTAACCCCAGTGTTTTAATACATCTTTATGTTCTAAGGACCAGTGGAATACTACTGATTCACAGACGAAGACAGCATCTGACAGCAGGGCCAAAGGAGAACTCATGGTCCCAGGGACCATCAAGGGCCAGGAGGCCACTACTATGAAAAAGACTAGTCTCTTTGAGGAGGAGGATGAAGATGATCTGTTTGCTATTGCCAAAGACAGGTGGGATGGTCATTGTAAGAAGTCATTTACTTCATGTCTGAGGTAACAAGGAAAGATTTCAGCATGTAAGATAGTGCTTCCACTGCTAACTAATGCATTACACATACCAAATTCGAATGTTCATACCTTTCACTGGCAAGATTTTTTTCCCTAATACTGAGAAATACTTGTCTTCTCAGATCCTTACTTTATTTCTTCCCTCTCTCCCTCCCTCCCTCCCTCCCTCCCCCCCCCTCTCTTATTGTAGTACTGGGGATGGAACCCAGGGGCATTCTACCTTCAAGCTACAATCCCAGACCTGTTTTTTATTCTTTTTGTTTTGTTTTGGTTTGGTTTTGTTTTGGTTTGGTTTTTTTTGGTGGTGCTGGGGTTCCTGGAAGCCCTTCTACCTCCGGGCTACACTCCCAGACCTATTTTTACATTTTTATTTGGAAACAGGGTCTCTTAAGCCAGCGCCGTGGCTGGCTTCGAACCTGCGCGATCCTCCTGTCTCTGCCTCCTAAGCGCAGGGATTACAAGCGTGCGCCACCACGCCCGGCTTATTCTTTATTTTGAAACAGCGTCTTAGTTGCGGAATGCCGCACTAAGTAGCTAAGGCTGCCCCTGAACTGTGATCCTCCCATCTCAGTCTCCCAAGTACTGGGATTACAAGTGCTACCATGCCAGTCTTTCTCTCCCTCTTTTTTTTTTTAACCTTGAAAACTTGGAAAGTGACTGACAGGCAAAATGAAGAGGGCTTTAACTCTTATATAGGGGAGGAGGACAGAGGCTGGTGACTGGCCTGAGACAAATTTTGCCTATTCAGGGGTTTTTTCTGTCTGCTTTTAACCATATAGGTCAACTAATGGTGGTAGATAGACTGCTCTAGGTGTGATCTGGAAGGAATATGGTTTATGTTTTTTAATCACATTTGCCCTGAATTTGATCTTCTTCTTGTTCATATAGTCAGAGGAAGCCCCAGAGAGTATCACTCCTCTTTGAAGACGATGCTGATAGCGGAAGCTCTCTGTTTGGCTCTCCACCTGCGCCTGTTCCTCCTGCAGCAATGGTATTCTTAATCTCTGGACCCTGGGGGTAACTTTAAGGTCATGCTGCATGAACAGGGATACTACCCTGAGTCTGCTCTGAAAATGTGACCTTGGAAGGCTGTCTTATGGAAGTGCTTGCTTGCCTAGTTCAGAAAGAACTATTCTAGTTAACAGTACTCTCCAGGTAGAGCACACAAGCAAAGCCTAGAGAAGAGGATTCCTCCATGTCTTGTAGCTGTTCAGTCAGGAGTAGGAACAAGGCACTCAGAAAAGACTAAGTCCCAGTGGCATGGAATCCTGTGAACATTAGGCTAGGCCAGTTAAGGCATGTGTTCACCTTCCTTCACTGTGACAAAAAAGGCCTGAGATAATGAGCTTACAGGGAGGAAAAGTTCATTTTGCTTTGTGGTTTCAGTCCGTGGCCAGTGTGCCTTGTTGCTTCTGGGCCTGTGGTGGCACAGTACATCGTGGTGGTAGCCTGAGGCAGAAGCTGCTCACCTTAGAGTTGCCAGGAATTAGAGAGAGGGAGCGGAAGGGGCTGGGTCCCAGTATCCTCCCCAAGGGCACATCCGGTGACCTAATTTCCTCCCAAGGTTTCACCACTTTCCCAGGGAGCCATAGCTGGGGACGAGGCCCTCGGTACCTGGGCCTCTGGAGGACATTCCAGATCCAAACTGGCAAGGCATAGATGATCTGTTGAGGAGCCTGTCTCCAGTACTTCCTCTTGGACCAGGTTATGTTGCTAGCCCATCAGTAAGAAGGAAGGAAATTCTCCTACGTGCTGCTGCACTCATGAGCCTTGAGCATGTTATGCTAATGTACTAAGCTGGATACCTACTGCATGATTTCTGCCGCTCAAATAATTATAATCACCTTTAGACAATAGAGGATAAAGCTTCCTGGGAGCCTGAGGCAGAAGAATCTCAAGTTCAAGGCCAGCCTAGGTCACTTGACAAGACTCTGTCTTAAAGTTAAAAAAAAAAAATAAGCCAGACATGGGGACGCAGGCCTGAAATACCAGTACTTGGGAGGCTAAGACAGGAGGAACATAGGTTCCAGGCTAACCTCAACATTGTTTCAATATAAAAAGCACTTGGGGGTATTGCTTTGAGGTAGAATGCCCCTGGATTCAATCTCCTGGATTGAGTTGTAGCTTTGTGATATACTACTCCTGTGTTCAATCCACAGTGCCACACAGGAAAAAAAAAAGATAATAGTGGATAAAAGATATTTTTTTGGTTTGACATGCTAGAGTATTTTAAATATAAAACATGACTCAGTAGTAAATCTATCAAAAAGAGTGAACTTTTTTTCCCCCAAAACTGGGATCAAACCCAGGGGCATTCTGCCTCCAAGCTACACCCTCAGCCCTATTCCATTCTTTATTTTGAAATAGGTTCTCACTAAGTTGTGGAGAGCCTTACAAGATATTGAGGCTGGATGCAAATCTGCAATCTTCCTGTCTCAGTCTCCCAAGTACTGGGTTTACAAGCATGTGCTACCACAACCGGCTTGGAAATTTTAGAACCCTTACTTTGGGTGACATTTTTCTTGGCTTAAGGACCCGAGTTATATGAATGGAGAAAATGTTTTGGCATTAAGTAGTTTCCTCTTTCTCCTAAGTCAACTTGCAGTGACGATGTAGTTTGTAGCAAGCCCACTATGTTCTCATCAGTGTTTTCAGTAACTTCAATATTGCTTTATATTTCTTCTGAAGTTCTTTGTGAGAATCCAGTCTTTTTTTTTTCAAGTTAAAATGACTTTGCATATTAGGGGTCTCTTTCTAACAATAACTAAAAACCACCTGTTCTTTGTTTCTAACTTTTTTCTGTCGTGGTCAACACTGACTTTCTTTAGTTTCCCAAATCTTCCTTCTTTTTTTTTTTTTTTTTTTTTTTTTTTTTTGTGGTACTGGGGTTCCTGGAAGCCCTTCTACCTCCAGACCTATTTTTTATACTTTTTTATTTGGAAACAGGGTCTCCTAAGCCAGCGCGCGCGGCTGGCTTCGAACCTGTGCGATCCTCCTGTCTCTGCCTCCCAAGCGCGGGGATTACAAGCGTGTGCCACCACGCCCGGCCCAAATCTTCCTTCTTAATGTGATTTAGGCTTGCACCAGAGCTCGCTTTCTGGTAGCATACTGTCCAGTTAGAAGGACCTGTTGATAAGTCACTTGTCCCAAGAATTTCCCATAAGTCTAGATAGTCACAAAACTAGAGTTCTTAATCTCTAAACTCTTATCTCCAGAGAAGGAAGAGAGAGAAAGGCCAAAGGGTTTGCAAACTTGAGTACCTACTTGGTATAAAATGTCATGACAGTCTGTAGAACTACAGTATATAGTGCTTTCAAATTAATGGACAGATAGACACATGCTAGCAGTTCATCTAAGTTAGGAAGCAAGTAAAGTAAATGCCAGGTAGAGAAAGAAATAGTATGCTTACCCGAAATATCAACTGATGCCTGCCGAAAAACAGGATCCTTTAAGAGTGATAGCTGAGTTAGACCTGGCAGTGAAGAGGAGAATTGGTCCTGCAACAGAGAGGGGAGCATCATATGGAAGTGTCGAAGTTTGCCGTGCGTTTAAAGAATAGCAAGGACTGATGCGGTACAGATGACAGAGACACAATGGGTGTCCACTGGTTGTCATTTGAGTAATACAAAGAGTACAGGTGTGGGGTGGGAGCTGAAGTAATCTGGCAGGGATTTTGTTTTTAGCAAGACAACTCTAAATGATATCTTCGAGTTGAAATGTAAGAGGGAGGTGCACAGAGGGAGAGAGGGAGCCTGGTAATTGTCCAGGTGGCAGTGGTCAGGTCTTAGTGAAGGGTGGGTGAGGATTGACAGAAACAAGGACTCAAAGCCAACAGAATGGTGGCAGAATTAGGCTATGGCCTAGAGTTCAGGGGGTAATGTTGGTCGAGTCTCTGTTAGTGCCACCCTCCCTGACCTCAACATCTCGCTCATACCCCAAGAGGACTTGTTCCCATCTTTCTGTACATTGCCACACTAGTTGGGCATATTTTTTTAATTATTGTTGTGAATAGCATCACTCTTATTTTGGCAGAAAAAAGAGACAGGCTCTGAGGTGCCGCCTTTGCTGTTCAGTGATGAAGAAGAGAAGGAGGTGCAATTTGAAGAAAAACCTACAGATAAGGTCAAGAGTGCTCAAGCCTCAACAGACTCGGGGACAGCTGGCATGACCGAGTCATCAGGAAAGGTGGCCTTTCTTCTCTTGTTTCCATACACATTTATATCTCTTGTGTTGTTGTAACACACACACACACACAAACACGCACTCACAAACCATTAGGTTTTTCCACCTCAAAAAAGGAATGGCTCATTTGTAGAAAGATTTGAAAGTACTTAAAGACATGAAGAAAACATCCTGAGCTCCCACCCCTTGTGCCCTAGCCTCCTGGTTCTCTCATTCACATGTGTGTGCATGTGTGTTTTGCTGGGGGTTGAACCCAGGGGCATTCTACCTCTGAGCTAAATGCGTAGCCCTATTTTATTTTTTATTTTGAAACAGAATTCTGCTAAGTTGCTAAGGCTGGCCTCAAGCTTCCAATCTTCCCTTGTTTAGCCTCCCAAGTATGGGGCTTACAGGTGTGCACCGTGCACCTGGCCGTTCTGCCCTTTTCTGGATGCACACACACGGTGTTGAGGCTTCCTGCCTGTGTTGTTACTCTTGTGTTGTGTCTGTATACACTTTGCCTCCCGCCAGTGCCCACCTAGTGTGGCAGTGTAGACAGATGTTTTTTTTGTGTGGCAGGTCTGCACATTTGCTCTTTCTGGCTTCTTTTTACTCTTCCTCTTCCACTTGGTTCCACTCTAGTCCTCACCTGTACTTGAATTAAGATGTTGGTTTAAAGATTGTAGTTTGCACTTTGCATAGACTCATACCTGTAATCCCAATACAGGAAGCTAAGACAGAAGGATTGCAGGTTCGAGATTTTAATTTGCCTTTCTTTTATCACTGTTTGATATTAGCTGTAAATTAGAATAAAGCAAAATATGCATTTCTCCTTATCTCTCTCTCTCTCTCTCTCTTTTTTTTTTTTTTTTTTTTTTTTTGCGGTACTGGGTATTGAACCCAGGGGCATTCTACCTCCAAGTTACACCTCCAGCCCTAATTTTTCTTCTCTATTTTGAAACAGGGTCTAAGTTGCAGAGGGCCTCATTAATCTGGGAACCTGCAAACCCACATTCCTCTTGCCTTGGCCTCCCAAGTACTGGGATTATAAGCATCCACTACCACTCCCAGCTTAGGTCTGCCATCTCTTGCTGGAGGCCTTTGGCTGATGCCCCTGGCCATGACCCATGACTGGAAATCCAATAGCATCCTTACCTTTTTTTTTTTCTGGTACAAGAGATTGAACCCAGGGGCATTCTACCTCTGAGCTATACCCTCAGCCCCTTTTATTTTTATTTATTTAGTGATGCTGGGAATTGAATCCTCTGAGCTATACCCCTACCCCCTTTTATTTTACTTATTTAGTGATGCTGGGGATTGAACCCAGGGTTGTTCTTCTGAACTATACTCCCAGCCCTATTTTTATTTTTAATTTTGAGACAGAATCTCTCTAGGTTTCTGAGGACCTTTCTAAGTTGTTGAGACTGGCTTTGAATCTGCGATCCTCCTGTCTCAGCCTCCCAAGTACTGTGATTAAGGTGTATGCCACCATACCCAGCTTCCCTTTTGTTTTTTATTTTGAAACAGGATCTCCAATTGCTGAGATCGACCTAAAACCTGGGATCCTTCTGTCAGCCTCCTAAGTACTTAGGTTACAGGCATGTTCCACCATGCCCAGCTCATCTTTTGTTTTATAACTTTTATATTCAGTCCAGCTCCTCAGTTTTAATGTCTCCCAGAGCCTGTTTGAAGAACAGTACTTTACCTGTGGAAGTTTTTTGGAACCACAACCATACAAGCATTTATTCATACCGCTCTGTGACCGCCCCTCCTAGTGGCTGCTGTACCTGAGTTGCTCCCAGTCCCAGGCCATTCCACACTTGACTCTAACTGCTTTCTACACTGCCCTTTTTCTCACTGACACATAAACTTCTTGCAGATCGGGGCTGGGTTTGTAAAGTATTATGTATAGCATTTAGCATATTGCATTTTACTATTTTATAAATTACATATTCAAAGAAGCACATTTTTCCACAGTTCAGCCACCCCAAAATTAGCATATACCTCACAAACAATAACATATTAAGGAAGTCTTTTTTTTTTTTTTTTTTTTTTTTTTTTTGCAGTACTGAGGATTGAACCCAGGAGCATTCTACCTCTGAGCTATATCCCTAGCCCTATTTTTTTATTCTTTTGAAACAGGGTCTCACTAAGATTTTTTTTCCGGTACTGGGGGTGGAACCCAGGGGCATTCTACCTCTGAGCTACACACACCCCCAGTCATATTTTTTGGTCTTTACACTTTTTGAAACAGGGTCTCACTGAATTGCAAAGGGCCTCACTAAGTAGTTGAGGCTGTCCACGAACTACGATGCAATCCTCCTGTCTACACCTCCCAAATGCTGGGATTACAAGCATGTGCCACCACGCCCGGCCCTTTATAGTCATTCTTAAGATCACTGTTACCGTACCTAAATGATTATACAGTTGAATGAATAAATGTTGCATTTTATTTTATTTTATTTATTTTTTTTTTTTTGGTGGTACTGGGGTTCCTGGAAGCCCTTCTACCTCCGGGCTACACTCCCAGACCTATTTTATACTTTTTTATTTGGAAACAGGGTCTCTTAAGCCAGCGCGGCTGGCTTCGAACCTGCGCGATCCTCCTGTCTCCGCCACCCAAGCACGGGGATTACAAGCATGCGCCACCACGCCCAGCTCTAATGTTGCATTTTAGAATTATTTTAGAGATTGTCTGTTCATGTATACAATGACGTGTATAATGTAAGCCTTCTGTAATGTGAACATGTAGTTTTGCTGATGAGGTTTTCCAATGGACTTAACATAGTGGTTAAATACTAGAAAATACATGCTCTACTTCCAGAGATTGACATTTGTTGACTGTATGAATTAGAAGTTTTTTCTAGCTCATGAAAAATTTGTGTACAAGCCGGGCGTGGTGGCGCACGCTTGTAATCCCCACACTTGGGAGGTGGAGACAGGAGGATCGCGCAGATTCGAAGCCAGCCGCGCGCGCTGGCTTAGGAGACCCTGTTTCTAAATAAAAATATAAAATAGGTCTGGGAGTGTAGCCCGGAGGTAGAAGGGCTTCCAGAAATCCCAGTACCACCAAAAAAAAAAAAAAAACTCGTGTACATCAGGGTTCTAATTATCTTTGGCTGTAGATTATGTAAGACTCTTCCTTGAAGCAGCCAGTCAGAAATTGACTTCGGTGTTCTGTCACATGGGAGGAAATGTGATTAGCTCCAGTTTCCTGAATCACAAAGGTGGCAGTTACTGGGTCAGTGAGGAGCTTGGGAGGCCCCAAGGCAGGATTTGTGCTTCTAGTCACTGCCTATTTTTTTCTTATTATTTCTATTTTCAGGAAGGACTTTTGACTACATCTGCTCAGGAAGTGGTCAGGCATTCTGATTTATTTTCTTCATCATCCCCATTGGACAAAGGAACCAAGGGTAGAACCAAAACTGTTCTTAGTTTGTTTGATGAAGAAGAAGACAAAATAGAAGATCAAAACAGCGTCCACACTCCACAGAAGAAACTAGGAAAGGTGAGCAGATAGCAGTGCATGTTCAAGTCTCTAGACAAAAGGACTTGCTTCCTGACGACCAGTCAGTCATGTGAGTTACTGAAGAAATCTTAGCTGTCAGCAGAGAGTGTAGCTGATTCTCTTAAGTCATTTAAGTGTTTGGGAATTCAAATCACTGATTCTTCCCTCAAGTAGCATTGTTGGTTAGGATATTCGAATCTCTGCTGCTGGAATTCATAGACTTTGTTGCTCTTAGCAGATCTTTGTCCATTGGCCAGTTATAGGATGTCAGCAATAGGAAAGGGCACTAAGGCCAGATCTGTTCACTTTAGAGCTAGCACTCAGTTGTAGAGACACGTGTTGTCGGTGAGCCTTTTGTGCTCACCGAGCATAAGCACACTTTTTCTGTAAAAGGCCATGTACCAGCTGTTGTAGCCTTTGCAGGTCAAATGGGTTCTCTCATAGCTGCTCTGCTCTGCCAGTCATAGTGTGATAGCAGCTCTAGCAATATGAAAATGAATAGGAATGGTTATTTTCCAATAAACTTTATTAATAAAGATAATTGGCAGTTATCCTGGGAGCTACTATTATTCTGATTTTAAAGTTAGATAGACACAAGAAAACTATAGACTAGTATTGTTTATTAATATAGATGTTAAAATCCCAAACAAAATGCTGATAACCCAGCAAACTGTAGAAAGGATCATAATGTATGACAAGTGGGGTTTCTTTTCAGGAGTGCACAGTTGGTTGAAGATCTGAAACTCAGTGGATTGAATGCTTTGCATCTGTAATATACAGGACAAAAAGCACTTGGTCAGCTGGGCATAGTGGTGCACGCTTGTAATTCCCATGCTTGGGAGGCTGAGACAGGAGGATCACACAGGTTCGAAGCCAGCCTCAGCTACTTAGTGAGGCTCTCAGTAATCTAGTGAGACCCTGTTTCTAAATAAAATATAAAATAGGTCTGGAAGTATAGCCTGGAGATAGAAAGCCCCTGGGTTCCACCCCCAATACCACCAAAAATAAAAAAATAAAAAAAGCACTCGGTCATCCCATGGATGCCTCAAAAGCATGTGATAAAATCCAAACCTTTCATGATAAAAACACTCAACAAATTAATCATAGGAGGAAACTTCCTCAACTTGATAAAAGCCATTGGTGAAAACCTACAGGTGGCATCCTACTTGATGGTGAAAGACTGAAAGCTTGCCCTTAAGATGTTAAGAATAGGATATCCATTCTTGACAAGTCTAATCATCAATGCCCTAGAGGTTCTGAGCAATGCATAGAAGAGAGGCAAGAAAATGAAATAAGAGGTGTCCAGATTGGAAAAGAGCCATCTCTATTTGCAGAGGGCATATATACATATACACATACATATACATACATATATGTGAATGATACATGTGAACATATATAGAAGATCCTTAATTTACAAAGTATCTATTCAAAGTATCTATTCAAAGAAAGATTGCAGAATATAAGATCAATATATGACAATCTATTACAGTTTTATATACTACTAAGTAGTCTGGATACGAAATTAAGTAAATTCCATTTATAGTAGTAGCAAAAAGGATTTTAAAAAACATAAAAACTTAAAAGAATTGCAAAACTTATACACTAAAAACTACATTATTAAATGATATTAAAAAACTAAAATGAGCCAGGCATAGTGGTACACATCTGTAATCCCAGTACTTGTGAAACTGAAACAGGAGAACCACAGGTTCAAGCCTCAGCAACTTAGTGAGGCCTTCATCAATTTCATGAGACCATGTTTGTTTCCAACTCAAAAATAAAAATAGGCCTGCAAATGTAGCTCAGAGATAGATATCCCTGGCTACCCCCCTAAAAAAAAAAAAGATCTAAAATAGATGGAAATGCATCTCATGTTCATGGATTGGAAGCTTTAATATTGTTAAGATGGCAATTTTTCCCAGGTTGATCTACAAATTGAATATTATACCTACCAAAATTCCAGCTTGCTTTTGGAGAAATGGACATGTTGATCCTAATTTTTTTCAGTACTGGGGATGGAACCCAGAGGCATTGTACCTCTGAGCTACACCCCCAGCCCTTTTTTTTTTTTTTTTTTTTCTGAAACAGAGTCTCACTGAGTTGTAAAGGGCCTCACTAAGTAGCTGAGTGTGTCCACGAACCATGATCCTCTGGTTTCCGCCTCCCGAATGCTGGGATTACAAGCGTGCACCACCACACCTGGTTTTGATCCTAAAATTTTTATGAAAGTACAAGAAACCCAGAATAGCCAGCAATCTTGAAAAAGAAGAACAATTAACAGATTCATACTTCCTGATTCCAAACCTTACTTCACCACAGTGTGGTACAGGAGTAAGTTAAAATATATACATCAGTGAGACCAAATTGGGAATCCAGAAATAAACCCACATTTTAACAATCAACAAGTTTGTTATAAGGATGCCAGTATAATTCAATAGAGAAAGAATTTTTTACCCTAACAGTGTTAGGACACTGATATTCATATGCAAAATAATAAAATTGAATTCTTACCTTACATCACACACAAAAACTCGGAATTGATCAGAGATAGAAATGTAAGTAGTAAAACTATCATATATGAATAAATGATCATGACCTTAGATTAGGCAAAATTTTGGCTAAAACACCAAAAGTACAAGTGACAAGAGAATAAATAGCCAAACTGGATTTTATTAAAGTGAAAAATATAGCCAGGCGTAGCACATGCCAGTAATCCCTGTACTGGGGAGGCTGAAACACAAGGACCACAGGTTTGAAGCCAGCCTTGCCAACTTAGTGAGATACTGTTTCCAAATAAATAAAATCGGGTTGGGGGTGTAGCTTGGAGGTAGAATGCCTCTAGATTCAATTCCTAGTACCACAACAACAACAACAAAAATTGTGCTTCATGGGACACCATTAAAGTGAAAGGATGACTCACAAAATGAGAATATTTTCAAATTATCTATTTCTTAAAGAGACTTAGACCTAGATTATATAAAAGAATTACAACTCAATAATAAGGACAAATTATCGCTGGGTGTGGTGGTGTACACTTGTAATCCCAATACTTGGGAGGCTGAGACAGAAGGATTGTAGCTTCAAGGCCAGCCTCAGCTACTCAGTGAGGCTCTCTGCAACTTTGCAAGACCTTGTTTCAAAAAAATAAAGAATAAGCCAGGCATGGTGGTGCACACTTGTAATCCCAGCATTTGGAAGGCTGAGATGGGAGGATCCAGGTTCATGGACAGCCTAAGCTAATTAGTGTGGCCCTCCACAACTTAGTGAAACCATGTTTCAAAATAAAGAATAAAAAGAATAGGCCTGGGAGTGTAGCTTGGAGGTACAATGCCCCTGGGTTCAATCCCCAGTACCACAAAAAAAGGACAAATAACCCATTTGAAAAGTGGACACAGATATGAATTGATATTTCTACTAAGAAGATATACAGGTGGCCAAAGCACACAGCACTGTCCATCATTAGGGTAAAACAATCAAAACCATGGTGAGTTGTCCTTCAAGAAAGCTACAGTTAAAAGAAAGGAAAAAGTACCAAGTGGTGAGGTATGAAGAAGCTAAAACGGTATACACTTTGGCAAACAATTTGGTGGTTCCTACAGTTGTTAAACCCAGATTTACTCTGTGTCCCAGCAGTTTCACCCCTAGGTGTATACCCAAAAGAAACAAAAGCATGCTCCCACAGAATTGGCTGCTCCCAGTGGGTGTGGCTGTTCCCAGCAGCACTGTTTCTAAGAGTTCAATGATGGGAGCTACTTAGATGGCCATCCACACACTGCATTCTGTCCATACAGTGGAGCGCAGTAGTCCCTCCTTACCCAAGATTTTTCTTTAGAGTCTAATTTCACTTATCCACAGTTAGCTGCATCTTGGAAGTACGAAATGATAAATTCACAAAGTCTATGTTGTGCCCTCTCTGAGTAGCATAATGGAATATCATTGTGCCCTGTCCTGTCTCACCCTCCTGAATCCCTTTGTCCAGCAGCCATGCTATGTAGGCTGCCTGCCTGGAAGTGACTTTGTACCCATGTTGGTTATCAGGTCAAATCTTACTGTCTTATGATAATGCAGTTTTTATGTTGAAAAGGAATTATTATTTTACTTAATGACTCTAAAGCCCAGGAGTACTGGTGCCAGCAACTTGAATATGCCAAAGAGAAGCCATAAAGTACTTTTAAGTGAAAGGTGGAAGTTCTAGACATAAGGAAAGAGAAAAAAAGAATGTGTGCAGAGGTTGCTGAGATCTGTGGTAAGAACAAACATTCTGTTAAATTGTGAAGAAAATAAATTTGCCATTTTTGTCACCACATCTTGAACTACAAAGGTTTAGCCACAGAGGTGATAAATGCTTCTTTAAGATGGAAGGGGCATCAAGTAGATAATAACATTTGGTACTATCCAAGTTTTAGCATCCACAAGAGGGTCTTGGATGTGTATCCTTTTGCAACAGGAAAGCTACAATTAGGTAATAAAAAGAATGGAGTAAATATAGGTGCCAGTTCCCTATAGCATGATAGGTGACTGGAGTTCACAGCAAGTGGTTACGTATCTTATCAAGAACTGAAAGAAGGGACAGAAGGTTTCTGTCACAAAGATGATGAAAGTGTAAGGAAATGGAAATGCCAGTTACCCTGCCTTCATCCTACCACCTGGTACCCCATCAAGATGGGGACTGCAGTTGCTTAGGGCTGAGGGAAGAGGGTGGGCAGAATAGAAAGTGACCACTAATGGTTTGAGGTCTTTTTGAATGATAAGAATATTCTACACCTAGATTTTGATGGCGTCTACACATATGGTGGTCCACAGATTGCCGATCCTTTTTCATATAAAACTGAAGAAATGGTCCATTTTGATTTCTACAAGAAACATCTTAATACTTCTTGTTATACTAGTTGCATAATCTGATTTGTGAGAGCTGCACAATGAATATAAATAATTTGCTATATTTGTTAGTCTCATAGTGTGTGATTTTATAATGTTTTTCCAGGGCCTAAAACCATAACACTAGGTTCTGTGTTAAACTGACTCTTACATATTAATGATATTAGTTAGCCACTAGTGTGATTTACTTAATCAAAAGTGGGGCTTTTGATTGTGATACTAAAGAAGAAATAGGGGTGCATTTTAGAATGTGAGATCTGGATCATGATATCAAACCAAATAATATGAGTAGTAACTTTTTAATGTCAGTTATACTATCAAGCAAAAAAGAACTAGGTTGGAGTTTGAAGGGAATGGGATAGTACTGGAGCAGAAGGGAAGGCTTGCTCTATACCTGTGCCAGGTCCCTGGACAAGGGATACAGGGTTTGCCCACTCTATGTGACTGGCACTTTAGTCACTTCAGGAATGAGATGGAGAGAACTCATTGAATTTTGAATGTTTTTACCCCCAAATTATATCTTATAATAGAACTAATGAGATTTTTTTAAAAGAAAAACTTCTACTACTACACAAAGTTTAAAAGATTTCAGTTCTATCAAATATTTTTGATAGCTCCCTAGTATTCTGTGTGAATGTGTCATTCACTTGCCAATTGGTGCTTAGGCCTTGGCCAGACTTTTGTCAGTATAAACAAAGCTGCAGAAGCATCTTTGTAATGTCCATCTCTACACACATGTGCCTTTCTCATGATAAATCCTTAGAGGTGTAATCACATGATCAGATCTCTTTTGCCTAGGGTCCAGATTCTGAGGCTCGCCCCAAGAGTACAGGTGTCTTCCAGGATGAAGAGCTCCTTTTCAGCCACAAGCTCCAAAAAGACAATGACCCAGAAGTTGACCTGTTTGCTGGCACCAAAAAAGCCAAGGTGAGTTCCCAGAGGCTCTCACATCATAGCTTTGTTACTTTGCTAACTATTGTCTCAGCAGTTGACCCAGTGCTCTGTGTCATTTGCTTTTCCTTTGGATACTGAAGCTGAGTGTTCTCTGTTCAGTTGTCAGAGCCGAGTGTTGGGAGCCTGTTTGGCGATGATGATGATGATGATGATGATGACCTCTTCAGCTCTGCCAAGTCCCAGCCTGTGGTACTTGCCTTTTTTTCTCAGTACTGGAGAATGTGGGAAAGGAAACTCAACCAGTTTTAAATGAAGGAAAATCTGCAGGGAATTGTGGTACTTAGAAGTAAATAAATGGCAGGCAGTGTGCTGATAGGAAGATACAAATACTCAGGACGTGGCTCAGTTCACATTGTTCCCCATTTGATGTTCTCTAGTTAGCCATGTTTGGTAGCTTGTGGCAGCCAACCAGTATCCCAATACTTGGGAGGCTGAGATAGAAGGCTCTCAGGTTCTAGGTCAGTGTGTGGTAACTTAGCAAGATCCTATTTTCAAAATAAAATAGGAAACCAGGTATGGTGGTTCATGCCTGTAATTCAGTTCTTGGGAGACTGAGACAGGAGGTTCACAGGTTCAAGGACAGCCTCATTAACTTAGTGAGACTCTCAACAACTTAGGAAGACCCTGTTTTAAAATAAAATTAAAAATCAGGCTTGAGGTATAGCTCGGAGATAGAATGCCTCAGGATTTAGTCCTTAGAACCACAAAAACAATACAACAATAACAACAACAAAAAGAAATAGAGCTAGAGGTGTAGACCAATGGTAGAATGTCCAGTGCCATAGGGAAAAAAAAAAGAAGAAAATCCTGTATTCCATACGTAACATCAGAAAGGTAACTTGCCCAGGCTCTCCAACTGTATTACAGACTTGTGGTTTACTGAAAGACCATTCTATACAATATAGTGCCATATGAGTACAAAGCTTTTTTTTTTTTTTTGCAGTACTGGGGATGGAACCCAGGGGCATTGTACCTTCATGTTATACCCCCAGCCCTATTTTCTATTATTTATTTTGAAACAGGGTCTCACTGAGTTGCAAAGGGCCTTACTAAGTAGCTGAGGCTGTCCTTGAACTGCGATCCTCCTGTCTCAGCCTCCCGAATGCTGGGATGACAAGCATGCACCATCACGCCCAGCTTAGTACAAAGCTTTAAATCTGAGGTTTAGTTCTAGCATGTCCTTTTTCTTGCTGCCCCATTAAGTTTTATATTTACTGGGGTTTTTTTGTATGTGTGTGGTACTGGGGATTGAACCCAGGATCATTCTACCTCCAAGCCATACCTCCAGCTTTATTTTATCTTATTTTGAAACAGGGTCTCACTGGGTTGATGAAAGCGTTGCTACTTGCCAAAACTGTTCTCAAACCTGCAGTCTTCCTGTCTTAGCCTCCCAAGTCCTGAGATTACAGGTGTGTGCCATCAGGCCCAGTTCTATTTTCTTTTTATCATAGAACTGCAGATGTCCCTCTCTTGAGCTTGCTGGCTTTCTCTCTCTTCCTCCCTCCCTCCCTCCCCCCCTCTAATTTCTTTCATGATGCTGGGGATTGAACCCACAACCTTATACATGTTAAACAAGGTTTGCTCTACTACTGAGCTACACAGTCCTAGAAAGTCTTTAGAATTCTGTTTTATTCCTAGCTAGTTCAACTGGTATTTGGATGGGACTTCTAAGCTAGGCATGGTGGAGCATGCCTGTAATCATAGTACTTGGGAAGCTGAGACAAGAGGATTGAAGGTTCAAGAACAGCCTCAGCAAGTAATAAGACTCTCATCAACCAAGTGAGACTCTGTTTCAAAATAAAATTTAAAAAAATAGGAGCCAGATGTGACACACATTTGTAATCCCAGTACTTGGGAAGCTGAGACAGGAGGATAGCACAGGTTTGAAGCCAGCCTCAGCTATGTAGTGAGGCTCTCAGCAATTTAGTGAGACCCTGTTTCCAAACAAAATATAAAATAGGTCTGGGAATGTAGCCCAGAGGTAGAAGGCCCCTGGGTTCCATCCCCAGTACCATACATACATACATACATACATACATACATACATAGGGCTGGGGCTGTAACTCAGTGGTAGAATGTCTCTAGATTCAATGCTAAGTACCTCAAAAAAAAGGAAAAAGAAAGTTGAAATGGGACTTCTAAAGACAAGATGTCTGGTTCCTTTTTGCACTATGATTTTTCTTAAAAATTCTTTTATATAGCTGGGTACAGTGACACACATGTGTAATCCCAGTACTTGGGATGCTGAGATGAGGATCATAGGTTCGAGCAACATAGACCTTCAGCAACTTAGCAAGACCCTGTTTCAATTTTTTTTTCCAGTACTGGGGATTGAGTCCAGGGGCATTCTACCTCCAAACCATACCCCCAGCCATATTTTTTATTCTTTATTTTGAAGCAGGGTCCTCACTAAGTATCTGAGGCTGACCATAAACCTGTGATCCTTCTGTCTCTGCCTCCCATGTACTAGGATTACAAGCGTACACCACCACCACAGCTCCAAAACTTTTTTAAAAGGAGGCCTGGGAAGCCAGGTGTGGAGACTCATGCTTGTAATCCAGTACTTAGGAGGCTGAAACAAGAGGATCACAGGTTTAAAGCCAGCCTCGGCAACTTAGCAAGGCTCTCATCAACCTATCGAGACCTAGTTTCCAAATAAAAAATAAAAAATATGGCTGGGAGTATAGCTTGGAGATAGAATGCCCCTGGGTTCAATCCCCAGTACCACAAAAAGGGGGTAGGGGTTCAGATGTAACTCAAAGACAGAATGCCCCCAGTTTACTCCCTACTGCCAAAAAAAAAAAAAAATGGCATATGACAGACCTTAGAATTCTTTTTCTCTTGAAGGTACCAGAAAAAAAGAAGGCAGTGAAAAAGGACCATTCTGTTTCCTCTCTCAAGAACCAAAAACATCCAGAGTCTACTCAAGGTAGCAAAGAAAAAAGCCTATGGAAACCAGAAGCACCACAGGTTAGAACTGGTCTGTGCAAGGAACTCCAGATCTTACTTGTTTCCAGGGTAGACCAGTTCCATTGTGCAGACCCAGGGAAGCTCAGAGTTCTCTTAGCTGAGGAGGAACTTTTCTCCACTCTTCTCTCCCCTCCTCCTCTACACTCCAGAGTCTCATGATTCTGTACTTTTTGCATCCAATTCTAAATTCAATCCCAGGATGAAGTTAAGCACCTTCTTCCCTCTAGAGCCACCATTTTCCCCTCCTACCCTTGGAGTAGAATTACATTAGTTAGTATCAGGCATTGTCTGATGTCTCAGTTGCTTGCCCCTAAGGTCAGCTCTTCCTAGTGGGTACTGTTAGGTCTCCCACCTCGTTACCCTCTGCAAACTCTGTGGAGCTCGTTCTGAGAACAGGCCAGGACTGGATGGCTGGCACATGTCCCTGGAGATCTTATGGAGCCTTTGTGTTTTAAGCTGAGGAAAGGTATTTGGACTGCAGGTTTCCACTCCCTTGTCCCAAAATGCCAGTTCTTTTATGTTGGAAGCAGTGTGCAGTCAGAGGAGGCCTCATGTGTGTCTTCATGCTGCTGACACCACAGCTCTTACATATCCTGTCCATCGTGCCTCCTCCTCTATGTCTGATCTGACAGCCTTCCGCCTGCACAATGGAGAATGGGCACAAGTAAGGGACACTAGCAAAGACTCATGGGCCCAGGATGGATGAAGTGAAAGACAGAGTAACAGCTTTGCTTCATCCCAGGTTTATTTATAGGCCCGAGTGTAATCCAAGAGATACTTGGCTCCCTGTTGCTCCAATGGATTTTTAACTAAATGTAATTTCACACAGGACTCGGCAGGTCTCGCTTCATTTAAAACCAAAGAGCCCTCCACTCGGATCGGGAAAATACAAGTAATTATAATGCATCTGGAATCTTCCTTGCCTGCCTCGTGGCATCTATAACCTTTTTTGGAATTTCACTTTTTCAGCTACTGCCAAGCATTTACTCATCTTTCCCCCACACACCCTCCACCCACCTGGTTGTTGCTTCTCGTGTGCTGCATCTTTCAGCGTCTTTTCTGTGAGCCCAGCAGTGGGCACAAGTGTGTGACCCTCTGTCCTACTTCTGAGACTAGGTCAGATGATCTGCATATCTCTTCCCCTCTCGTTTTCTACATTGTGTACACTGAGTCTCATCGTGTGTCACGGAAATAATAAGAGCCTGCTGCATTTGAGAACAAATACTGAACTTCATTTTTCTTCTTTAGGCAAATTTAGCCATTAATCCAGCAGCCTTGCTGCCTACAGCAGCTCCTCAGATCTCAGTAGCAAAGCCTGTCTCACCAGAATTGGCTCTTCCTTCATCTGAACCTGGAAGGAGCCACAGTCGGGAAAGTGTGCCCACTCTTCCTCCTGGAAATGGGGAGGCTGGTGTGAGTTTCGATCTCCCGGCTCAGGCAGACACCTTACACAGTGCTAACAAGGTAATGAAACCTCTTTGCCCGTTTGCTTTCCTTTTACCCAGCACAACGTGGATGCTACTTTCAGTCCAGTTCCAACTCTTCATCCGAAGGAGGCGCCTCAACCTTCCTTCAGCCCCTCCTCCTTTACTCTACCTCCTTGTCTTCTGCTTCTCCATCACGTGCTTTTTTTGTTCCATTTACATTGCATAGAGGCCACATGAAGTCCACCCACCTCGGTTGTTGTTTACCACCTGTGGGCTTCTCAGCACCCAGAGATCATTATAGCTCCTGATGGGGTATGAAAGCCCTATTCAGTTGGCGCCATGCCAAGCTCCCAGCTTTCCCACTGGTCACACCACGCTTGCTGCCTGGACTTGTCACATTAGGCCCTGGTCCGTGGACACATGGGTTGTCCTGCTGCTACTCAGCGGCCATGCTGCCTCCTGGCCTGATGCTCTTCCCCACTTCTAGCTCCGCCCCAGCCTCCACCTCCATGGACCCCACCACCACCCTGTCCCAGGCTCCTCCGAGATCCCTGCAGTTCCTCCCAGCATTTCTTCAAAGGACTCTTGAACTCTTTTGAGATTTTTTTCCTTCCATTTTCTTTCTTCTAGCCAGTCTGCTGTCTCCAGAAAGTCTTAGCTGATCTCTAAGTGATGGGACCCAGGATGAGGTTATCAGCAGATACATTCATTTTAAGTGTTTTCATACCTATTTTCCTTGTGTAAAATAAAATAATCCTTTCATTGTAAATTTTGGGGGGAGGTAAATTTAAATTGTCTGCTTTCTATAATCATTTATGAAATTTCCTGAAGGTTAGTAGACATAGTCAAGTTCTGACCAAAATAAGTGGTTGTACCTTCTCAAAACTCACCTTAATTGTATATTTTGGAAAATATCACAAATACTAAATCATGGATAGTAAGAAATTCACATTTCAAGGTTATATTTTAAGGGTTTAGATTTCTGAACCATATTTTTTACAAATTTCACATTTGAAGCTTGTGTTTGTCAACTTGAAGGAAGCAGCACCTCATGTTACCTCTTTCCTTATTGCTTCATACCCCTCTCCTGGAGCCTTGTATAGGATGCTCCAGAATCTCCCAGTTCTATTTTGAAAGATGCCCACATTGAACTGATGAGGAACAAGGAGATAGCAGTTTGCCTACTTTCCAATGTTTCAGCAGCCACAGAAAGGATTAAGAATGGTTTGGAGTACTGAGAGCTAGAACTCCTTTGAAAATCTTTTCAGAAATAACTTCTCCTCTCAGTTACTACTGATTGAAATAGACTGGATAACCTTTAGTATTATGAGTTGCCAATTATTTGTTGTGTTCATTTTGAACACTTTATTTTACCATCAGATTATCACCCCCTTTTTCCAATGCAGAGCCGTGTCAAAGTGAGAGGGAAGCGAAGACCTCAGACCCGTGCAGCCAGGCGGCTGGCTGCCCAGGAGTCCAGTGACGCCGAGGACCTGGGTGGTCCCACAAGGCCTGGTGCAACAGATGGTGCCATTTCACCAGACAGCTGGCAGCCTCCACCCAGAGTAGCCAGTGGAAATATGGATTCTGAGGAGACCCTGCCTGCTGCCACCGCACCTTGGGAAAGCCATCCTGTGCCTGTAATGGACAGAAGCCCCTTTGGGAAGTCTCTGGGTCAGCCCAGAGGTGAGGCTGACCTGTTTGATTCTGAGGACATATTTTCCAAGAGTCTAGGATCTCAGTCCATTGAGAGAACAAAAGCCCAGGGGAAGGCGGCAGGAATGCCAGCGCACCCACCAGGAGCTAGTAAAGAGAGGAGCTCCCTGTTTCCTGCTCTCAGTGAGGCCAGCAGTGACGAGGATCTCTTTCAGTCTGTTAAACCAAGACCAGCAAAGAAAACCAGCCCCTTTCCCCTCCGGGAAGATGAGGATGATCTATTCACAGATCAGAAAGGCAAGAAGAACGAGTCAAAGAACAACAGTCAGCAGGATGTCATATCAAAATCACAAGATATTTTTGAGGTAATAAACTATTTCATGCCTGGCTCTCTGTTAAGCAAACAGTCGATTGGCCCATTTGAGTCAGAGCTTTACAAAGTTAATTTTATACATACTTAATGTCTACTTGCTCAGTAATTATAGTGTCTCCTATTAGTAAGTCAAACTTACTCAGAAATATTTACTATAGTTTTATGGAAGAATAGTTCTTGACTTGCCATACTTGTTGATACAAGTTTTGATGTTTTTAATTTATTATAATTTTTGTGGTGATGGGGATCAAACCCTGAGCTCACATGCTAAGCAAACCCTCTACCACTGAGCTATACTCCCAGCCCTGGGTCTTGATTTTTATAGTTTGGTTCTTTTTTGTTTGTTTTGCTTGCTTTTCTCTTCTTTTATGGATATAGGGGTTCAACCCAGGGGTATTCTACCTCTGAGCTACACCCCCGGCCCTATTTTTTTTTTTTTTTTTTTTTTTTTTGTACTGAGGGTAGCATCCAGGGGCTTTTCTACATCCGGGCTGTACACCCAGACCTATTTTATACTTTATTTGGAAACAGGGTTTCACTAAGTTGCTGAGAGCCTAAATAGTTGAGGCTGGCTTTTTGAACCTGTGCAATCTTCCAGTCTCAGCCTCCCAAGCACTGGGATTACAAGCGTGTGCCACCACACCTGGCTTTTTTTTTTTTTTTTTTTTAATTTTGAAATGGTCTAAGTTGCTGAGGCTGGCCTTGAACCTGCAATCCTCCTGTCTCAGCCTCCCAAGTACTGAGATTTTTAATGTGCGCCATGCCTTGCTAAATTTGGGGGGTTTTTTTGTTTTTGTTTTTTAAGAGAATGGTGCTGTGGTTAGCTTTCTGGCATGCCAGTGGGTGACATATGTAAAGTACATGGGTGCAGCTTGAATGTTTTACCTCTGTTTATGGCTGCTGATTTGGTAAAGGCATAGGCAGTCAAACTTCAACAGCAGTTGCTTGACAGATATTTATTGAACATCTAGTTCTTATAGGCACGGAATGTACTAGGACCAAGCCAAGTACTTTGTTCCCTGAGCTCTCAGAATGGAGTGGGGGATAGATACAAACAGGATAGATAATTAAGATGTTATCAAATAGCACCAAGCACTACAAAGAAAGTTACCTGGGGCTGAGTGGCAGGTCTGTCCTTCATTTGAGCTGCAACTAAAAACATGAGAAAGACCAGGCCAGGCCAAGATCTGAGGTGTAGCACCTTCCAATTAGAGGCAGGTCTAATCCCAAACACCCTGGCACTTTGCATTTCCAGAAAGCTTGTTAAAGTGTTTTTAGTAAGGAAATAAATTTACTTAAAATTTTTTTGCTTTTTTTGGCTTAACAAAGGATGACATATTTGCTACGGAAGCCATTAAACCCTCACATAAAAAAAGAGAGAAGGAGAAAACTTTGGAAGCCAACTTATTTGATGATAACATTGATATCTTTGCTGACCTTACTGTAAAACCAAAAGAAAAGTTCAAAAAGAAATTAGAAGCTAAGTCTATATTTGATGATGATATGGGTAAGTGGTTTTCTACATTTGACCTAGAGAATTCTTACTGTTCACTTGTTGTGTTGCCTGCTTATGGTAGTAGCCATACCGTTTAGAAAATTAGAAAGCAAAAGAAAAAACACTTAGAGGTTACAAGTATTAGCAATTTGGTATATCTTTTCAGACATGGTGATGTTAATATATCTTTATATGCATATATGTGCCCATTTTTTCTGTTCTAATGTTGCTTTTGGTCACTTTTGTCGGGGGCAAAGGACTGGCCATCAGATGTAAGGCTTCACACATGATAGGCAAGTGGGCTACCACTGAATGACAACCCCATTTCTAGCCACTTGGTGGGAGGTGCTAGGGATTAAACCTAGAGGCATTCTACCTCTGAGCTGTATTCTCAGACCCATTTTATTTTGAAACAGGGTCTCCCTAAATGAGAACCTGTGGTCTTCTTGGGTCAGCTTCCTAAGTACTGGGATTACAGGCATGCAACAGCATGTCTGGCCGCTTTTTAAACCTCCTTCCATCTCAGTACATAGAGAACTCCTTCCTTGATGCTAGTGATTACATAATACTACTATTTAGACACTAGCGTGTGTGTGTGTGTGTGTGTGTGTGTGTGTGTGTGTGTGTGTGTGTGTGTGGTACTGGGGATGGAATCCAGGGACATTCTACCTCCAAGCAACACCCCCAGCCCAATTTTTTACTCTTTATTTTGAAACAGGGTCTCACTTAATTGCAAAAGGGCCTAAGTAGTAGCTGAGGCTGTCTACGATCCATGATCCTTCTGTCTCAGCCTCTCAAATGCTGGGATTACATGCGTGCGCCACCACGCCCAGCTGCCACTAGCCTATTAATGGTAGTCTAGATTGTTTCTAAGTTTTCTCTTAAAATTGATACTGTGCTCTTTTTCATTTGTGTACATCTATCTTTACATGCTAAAATTTTGGCATGATAGAATCATCCAGTAACATAACAGTAAAAAGCATAACTAAGACAATATTTAGAGTCAAGGAAACCCTAAACGGGTAGATTCACAAGGACTTCATTTTTACCATTGAGATGCCTCGAATAAATGCAGCCGGGCGTGGTGGCGCATGCTTTTAATCCCAGTACTTAAGAGGCTGAGACAGAAGGATCAAGCAGATTCAAAGCCAGCCTCAGCTGCTTAGTGAGGCTCTCAGAAACTTAGTGAGACCAAATAAAATATAAAAAACAGGTCAGGAGTGTAGTCCAGAGGTAGAAGACCCCTGGGTTCCATCCCTAGTACCACCACCAAAAAAAAAATCCAAAGTGATAAAAATATAGGAATAAGTCCAGTGACCCAGACAGTAAGGTCCTGGGCTGGGTAGAGATCCAGTCACCCTTCTTTCTCTCCTACACACACATACACACCTTTTGCAGGTAAGAAATTTGTTCTGGAAGAGACCTATTAGGTGTTTTGCACCTAATAAGGTAATTGAGCTAGGACTATAAGAGGCTTGACTTCTATATGTTACCAGAATTAGGTCTTTGGTGGTTTGTATGGATGTGTCTTAAAAGTGCCCATTGTCTTGCTTGTTCAGGAACTCTCTTTTTCTTTTTCTTTTCAAAGATGATATCTTCTCCTCTGCTCTTCAGACTAAGACAGCCAAGCCAAAAAGCCAGCCTGCACAGGCAGCGCCAGAAGCAAGATCTGAGCACAAGGTGTCTGACATATTTGATGATCCCCTGAACGCCTTTGGAGGCCCATAGATCATATAGGGCATCCACATCTCAACCGTTAGTCATGTCTGTGAGTTAGTGGTACTCTCTCCATGTTCGTTGTCTTAACTGGATTATAAAGAGGAAATACTGAAACAGCTAACCTTTTACCCAGTGTACTTAGTATTTTTCTGTACTGATTTTAACCATGCTTAATACCACAAAACAGTGGCTGGCTTGGATTTATTAGTCTTGGTGTTGGCCACATTAAGATTAGAGAAGAAACTTGTGGTTTCCACCGGTAGGTAAGGAATCCAGAGGCAGCAGATGACTTGGGGTCTTTGTTATGCAGCGGGAAACCCTTAGCGCTAGCGCCTTGGAAAAGTGAAAGAGGAGGAGATGAGAGATTATACTTCATGAGTCTTGGCTTATAAGAGGAAGTTTCAACTGAATTCCAAAGACACCTCTGTAAATTCTCTAAGGAAAGATTTACAATACACGGCCGTCCACTTGTCTGATTATATAAATAAAGTTTAAGTGGAAAACAGTCACACTCATTGCTTGACCTGTTGTCTGTGGCTGCCTTCAGAATTGAGTATTGCAGCAGACTGGATGCCCACAGCCCAAGATGCTTTGCACCCACCCCTTTACAGAAACAACTTCCTGCTCCTTGTTCTGAGGCATCCATCTCCATCCTTGGGGCTCTGTCTTGGTGGAGGCAGCAGAATGAACCCAGATAGTACTAGCAGAGAGAACTTAAGATGAAAATAGTCCTGAGCAGCACTGTCCCTGGGATTCTGCATTGATGGACATGTTCTGTGTCTGCACTATCCAGTGCAGTAGCTCTCAGCCACATGGATCATGCATAGCTTGCCTCTGTCCCAGCTGTGCCTCCCACACTGTACTGTATTGCTGCTGAGTATTCAGTATGTAAGCATGGCACAAATATTGTAGGCCAGCCAGGTTGGCCTCACAAATCCTGAAGTCATCAACTTTTTCCTTGGGCACTGGGAGTTACTCATACCTGGAGCCAAAGCTTTTGCATGGCTCCCACAGGTCAGCTGTGTGCCCTGCTCTGCTGTGACTTGATGGCAGGAGATGCCACTTATTAGTTTTCTACACCCCCCCCCAAGCCATTTGCACCTCTTTTTTTTGTTGAAGTTGTTTTCTTTTAGAGCCACCAGTGTATGTCCAGTCATTAGATTGGTTCATTAGCTTAGGGAATTCAGGAGACAGTAGCATTAGAAACATGCAAACTGCTATGCTTAGAGATTTGAAAGGGTGTGGGAACTTACTGCAAAAAGTTCTATTGTAGTTGCTTTTTGTGCTATATATCTTTGTTGTTTTGTTTTGTTTTTATGGTACTGGGTATTGAACCCAGGAGCATTCTACCTCTGACATACATCCTAGGCCCTCTTTTTATTCTTTTTTTTTTTTTTTCCCTCAGTACTGAGAATTGAACCCAGTGGCATTCTACCTCTGAGCTATACCTCTGAGCCCTATTTATTTATTTATTCATCTTGAAGTACTAGGAATGGAACCCAGGGGCATTCTACCTCCAAGCTATACTCCCAGCCCTATTTTTTATTCTTTATTTTGAAACAGCTTCTCACTGAGTTGCAAAAAGCCTAAGTAGTAGCTGAGGCTGTTTGTGAACCATGATCCTCCTGTCTCAGCCTTCTAAATGCTGCACCCCCAGCCCTATTTTTAAGTCTTTATTTAGAAAGAGGGTCTCACTAGGTTGTGGAGAGCCTCACTAAGTAGCTGAGGCTAACTGCAAACCTGTGATCCTCCTATCTCAGCCTCCTAAGTACTGGGATTACAAGTGTGCACCACCAAACCCAGCTCATTTCTGATTTATACAGTTGAGCCAAGTAGATCATGTCCTAATTTTACAGATGAAGCTAAACTCTGGGAATTATGTGGAATAATGGAACGAGATTGGGATTTTGTATTTTACCTGAGATTCAAATTTGGCTCTTCTACTTAGAGTTGTTTAATTGTAGGCAAATTGTTTTACCTTCCTAGCTCTGTTTCTTACTTTGTGAACCAGAGATTTCAGTACCAATCTTGCAGGATTGCAAAGGAGAGAGAAGGTGTAAAGACCTTTGTAACCATCTGGCACTTGATAAATGGTAAGTGAAAAATTAATACCTGGGGCCCCACATGACATGCACCTGTAATTCCAGTACCTGAGAGGCTGAGGCTAGAGGATGGCAGTTCTGAAGGCAGCCTGAGCAATGAAGCAGAACTTTCAGCAACCTAGCAATACCCTTTTAAAAAAAAAAAAAAAAATTGAAAAGGGCTGGGTTGGAACTTGGGGATAGACTGCCCCTGAAGATTGAATCTCCTATAACAGAAATACAATTAAGAATGAATGACTTGGTCAAGAAATAGAGTTTTTGGTGTTGGAAGCCAAGACTGAAATCTGCTTAACTCCAAAGCCTACGTTGTCGATACTCTGAATTGGGGGAGGCAGAGTTGGGAAACTCAGTTTATGTAATTAAGACTCCATCAGACACTATTTTGACTCTATATACAAAGACAATTCCCATCATGTCTCTTGACTTCGAGGGGTTTCATTCTACCATTAAGCAAGGAACCAGTGAGCTGGGCGTGGTAGCTCACGCTTGTAATCCCCGCACTTGGGAGGCGGAGACAGGAGGATCACGCTGGTTTGGAGCCAGCCTCGCTGGCTTAAGAGACCCTGTTTCCGAGTAAAAATTTTATATATATATATATATATATATATATATATATATATATATATATATATATATATATATCTGGGAGTGTAGCCCAGAGGTAGAAGGGCTTCCAGGAACCCCAGTACCAAGAAGAAGAAGAAGAGGAGGAGGAGGAGGAGGAGGAGGAGGAGGAGGAGGAGGAGGAGGAGGAGGAGGAACCAGTGGCAAGACAGGCTGACCAAAGTAAGGGGTTTCATCATCCACACCCCAGTGAATTCTCAATAGTTGTTGAACTGTGGAGGCTGGCAGGTAAGAACCAAGAGGAAAATGAGAGAGATGGAAGATGGAAGAATAATGAGGTGTTGGGTTCACCTTGGGCTGGTGGAGGAGGAGGAGGAGGAGGAGGAGGAGGAGGAGGAGGAGGAGGAGCCAGTGGCAAGACAGGCTGACCAAAGTAAGGGGTTTCATCATCCACACCCCAGTGAATTCTCAATAGTTGTTGAACTGTGGAGGCTGGCAGGTAAGAACCAAGAGGAAAATGAGAGAGATGGAAGATGGAAGAATAATGAGGTGTTGGGTTCACCTTGGGCTGGTTCCTGAGTCATCAAAACTGAGGATGCTCCATTGTGCAGTGAAAGTGAGATCGTCAGCCGAGACCTACTGGATTGGTGAGGAGCTAAAAGTCCTTTAGAAACCAAGAAGGAAGCAGGAGGCCGTCAGGCTGGATGGCACAGGTTGTCCTGAAACCCCTTAAGGTTTACATTCAGCTCACCAGCTTGGAAGCAAGAAAAGTGACTGGACTTTGTGCCCAGGGCGTGCTCTCTACTGCCTGGCCCGCCATCCCTGGTACTGTGGATAAGCAATAAATTGATGAGGCCTACAGAGTTACCTGCTCTTGCGCTTGTCTTTGGCCAAGCAGGGTAATGTCCCTATTTAAACACGAGCTCATGGAGGCCAGGAATATTACAAGACGGCAGGTGCAAAAGAGGGTTCTTTCAAGGGCCAGAACGCACTAGGAATGCTCCAGGCTTGAGAGAGGCCACCCATGGCCGTCGGTGGGTCCCAGGGACGGCGCTCCTGGGCCGCTCCACCGAGGCTCCAAGCACGCCATGGCAGGTGCGCGGTGCGTCCCCCACAGCACGCTGGGGCCCGGGCCAGGTGTCCCCGGCTTGTCCTAAAGGAACCACATCCGGGTCTCTCCCAACCGACCACCGTCACCCAAGGCCGCGGGGCCCGGCTTCCGAGCAACCGACGCGTCGGTGGCCAGGCCCCGCCCCGTTCCCACTAATTGGGCGGCAGCGAGAGCGGAGGCGAGCGATTGGCTGTTGGCGTCACAAAGGGGCGGGGGGAGGCGTTGTGAGCCAGCGCCTGCTGCGGCGTCGCTAGCGGAGCTGCGCGTCCTGGTCAGTGTGCGAGCTAGAGAGCGAGGGAGGGAGCGACGGGCCACAGCCGGTGAGGGCGGACGAGCGGGCTGCCGGGGAGGGCTCCGGGCGAGCAGCCCGTCCTCCACCCTCGCCGCGCGGCCCCGCGGTTACCTGGACACAAGCCCGGGAAGCGGGCCGGCCCTGCGTCGCTGCCCCCGGTCCAGGCCCGAGCGTTTCGGCGGCGCGAGTCAGCTCCGGTGACTCGGCCGTCCAGGTGCAGGACGTGGAAAGCGTGCGCGGCCACCGCGCTGACTGTCGTCTCTCGCCAGGGGACTCCGGGCTGAAGTTCAACTCACCCAGGCTTCCTTCGGGGCAAGGCATTCTGTAGCTTGCATTGAAAACGGCCGGGGTGTTTACACACATCAGTGCGTGTAGATCTGGGGCAGCAGTTTTAATGGCCACATCACACTGTGGTTGTCTTTATGTTGGGGGAAAGTTTAAAAGGTAACTGCCCTTTATTTTGGGGTGGTTTTTTTTGGGGGGGGAGGGGTAGTGGTAACAGGATAGAACCTAGAGGGATTCTACCTCTGAGCTACATCCCCGGTCCTTTTTTACTTTTTATATTGAAACAGGGTCTCGCTGAGCTCCCAGGCTGGCCTCGAACTTGCATTTCTTCGGTCCCAGTCTCATACTTACTGGTATCACACACCTGCGCCCACCGCAGTTGGCAGTGGTAAACAGTTTTAGAAGAGAGAGTGAGAACCTGTGCAGTGGCACATGCTTGTAATCCCAGTATTTGGGAGGCTGGGAATGGAGGGTTGCATGCCCAAAGCCAGCCTCAGCAGTTTAGTGAGACTCTCAGCAACCTAGTGAGACCCTGTTTCCAAATAAGAAATTTAAAAATCAACTTGGGCTTGATGGCACACACCTATAGTCCCTTGGGAGACTAAGACAGGAGGATCACAGATTCAAGGTCAGCCTCAGCAAATAGACTCTGATCAAACTAGCAAGACCCTGTTTCAAAATAAAAATAAAACAGAGTTGGGGGTGTAGCTCAGAGGTAAAATGTCTGGGTTCAATCCCCAGTACTAAAAAAAAAAAAAAAATTAAAAATCAGGCAAGAAGTGTAGCTTAGAGATAGAATGCCCCTGGGTTCAGTCGCCAGTACCATTTAAAAAAGAAGGGGGATGGGGATGAGAGGGTAAAGCCAATTCCAATTACTGAAATTACTTATTCAATGCTATTTTTGCCTTACATATTTCTGAATTACATTTTCATCTTTGGTGACTGTGTTTTGGGGCTTTTTCCAAAAAGTGACAAATGTTTTAGAAATTGATTTAGAAAAATTTTTGTCACTACTCTTAATAGCAGGATATGTTTTATTTGTTTATAGTACTAGGGCTTGAACCCAGAAGCATTCTACCTCCAAGCTACACCTCAACCCTATTTTATTTTTATTTTTTGAAACAGTCTCGCTAGGTTGATAAGAGTTTCACTACTTACTGAGGCTGGCCTTGAACCTGCTATCCTCCTGTCTCAGCCTCCCAAGTACTGGGATTACAAGCATAAGCCACCATGCCCAACTTTTTCGTGTGTGTGTGTGTGTGTGTGTGTGTGTGTGTGTGTGTGTGTGTGTGTGTGTGTCTAGGGGGGCATTCTACCTCCCAGCTGTATCCTCAACCCAATTTTATTATTTTCGAAACAAGGTCTCACCAAGTTGCTGAGGCTGGCTGCAAACTAGCTATCATTCTGTCTCAGCCTCCCAAGTACTGGGATTACAGGCATTCACCACCATGTCTGGCTTTTTGTTTGTGTTTTGTTTTTTAACTTGTGTCATTTCCTACCCTATCTTTGGGTTGGGGAAGTATGGCTAAGTCTTTGGCCCACTGGAGCTTCTATTTGCTCCTCTAGCCCCCATTCTGGTTTAACCAGAATATATGGCCTCATTTTTGTCCTCTGCTATGATGACTTCTACTGTTGTTTTGTAGAGGCAAACATTCTCAGTGTGGTTACCATCCTTGATTCTTTTTTTGTATATTGGAAATAATTTCATTAACTGGGCCCAAATTTATGGGTAGAAGTTCCAGCATAACTAGAACTGTACTTTGTTGCTCATTTTTTTCTAGCCTGTATTCACTTTATCTATTCTTATTCTAGTCGGAAGACTTCCAGATCTATATCCTCTATCTTCCTCCAGCTTGTTTCTTATTTTCAGGGTATTGCTATGGAAGAGAGCTGTGGTGAAAGAAATGCTCTTTATATCCTCTGTCCCCAAGTTTCCCAAATGCTCACCTGTACCTTTTTCTGGAATGTGCATTTCAGCATTTCTGACACAAGATTTCTGTTGCTAGAACTGCTACACTGATCATTCTGTAGCACTCATATTTGATTTAGCATGATAAGTATGTTAGGAGCCTGCCTGTTAACAAAAATCTTATTTTGCAAATAGTTAAAATGAGAGGGAACTTAGGGTTCTAGAGCTCCATAGGGAATCATTTTTCCTACAGGTATTTTACTGTAGGAAAAAAAAAAAAATGCTTGTTTTTTGTGGAGCTGGGAATTGAACTCAGTACTTTGCAAATGTACCACTGAACTATATCTCCCGCCCAGAATTCACTATAAAAGATATAAGGCCGGGCACTGTGGTGCATACTTGTCATGCCAGTAACTTGGGAAGCTGAGATAGGAGAATCACAAGTTCAAGCCCAGCCTCAGCAACTTAGTGAGACTCTCAGCAACCTAATGAGACCCTGTTTCAAAACAAAAAGTAAAATGAGCTAGAGGTGTAGGTCAGAAATAGAATGTTCCTGGGTTTGATTCCCAGTATCAAAGAAAAAGAGAAAATATAGAACAAAACCTGAGCAATACAACTCATTTAGCTTTTAGCAGTAATAGCCTTTTGCCACTATCACTATGATAACACAGTACTGTTTTACTCTATTACTCATTTTGATAAATAGTGTCACAGCATTCAAAATAACTGCTTTTCTTGTTAGTATTATGAAAATTCCCCCACTACAACAGAAACGCGTATATGTGCCTGTGTGTCATGAGTTGTATACATTTTGGTGGACTTTGCAGTGAACCAGAAAATGATTGATGGGAAATCAATCATTTTCTGCCAACAAACTTTTGGAGTATAACCAACATTTCTTCATCTCTAAGACAATGTTAATATCTTACCTATATCACAGTTTTTTTCTGAGGACCAAATAAGAAAGTAGTTATTTAAATTCAGTCATTGAATAAACTTGTTTGTTCAGTATATGAAGAACACTGCTAGATGATAGAGAAGTAAATCAGATGTTGTCTCTCTTAGTTTATAGTTTAGTAAGGGAAAAAATCCATGTATTTTTCCATGTATCCATGGATACAGTGTACAACATAGTGGTGCAAAAGAGAATAAATATAAAAAGCTTTATAGGATGATTTATATTTGAGCTGGGTGTGCATGTGTGTATGGTACTAGGGATTGAATCTAGGCCCCCTCTCATGCTAGGCAAGTGCTCTGCCACTGAGCTACATCCCTACCCCCTTGAGTGAGCCATGAAAGATTATCAGAACTGGGCATAGGGATGCACACCTGTCATCCCAGGACTTGGAAGGCTAAAACAGGAGTATCACGGGCGTAAGGCCAGCCTTAGCAACATAGCAAGACTCAGCAACCTAATGAAACCCTGTTCCAAACAAATCTGGGTGTATCTTGGCATTAGAATTCCTTTGGGTTCAATCCCTAGTACCACAGGGGAGGGAGGGAGGTTGGGCCCTTATTATGCAGCTGCAGGTAGGGTTGGCAATGAATAGGGCAGAGTAGGAAAAAGGATGTGGAGTCTGAGCTCTTCCAAAGTTGCAGGTGTAAATGATTAGAGGACAAAACTGTGAGAAGGATTTGAATGAGATGTAGAATAGCAAAGAGGGACTGGCAGGTGAGATGCAAGACCACAGAAGCCTTTCTAGGGAGTCTTAATTGTTATTCCGTAGGTAGTGGGACACCATTTCTTGGTGTTGAGCTGAGAAATAATAGCATTGGTTCTACTCTTTCAAAAGATAACTATTCTCCTTGTATAATATTAAGGAAATTCTGATTGAAACAGCAATGAGATTCTAGTACATAATTGCTGAGGATGATCAGAATCAAGAACACTGAAAGTACAAAATACTCCTGAGGATATGGAGTGACAGGAACTCTCATTTCCTGCTGACAGAAATGCAAAATGGTACTGTCACTTTGGAATATTATTTGACAGCTTCTTAAAATCTTAACATACTCATCATATAATCCAGCAATTATATTCCTTGAAATTTTCAGTTAAAAATGTATGTTAAGCCAGGCGTGGTGGCACACGCTTGTAATCCCCGCGCTTGGGAGGTGGAGACAGGAGGTTCGAAGCCAGCCATGATGGCTTAAGAGACCCTGTTTCCAAATTAAAAAATATAAAATAGGTCTGGGAGTGTAGCCTGGAGGTAGAAGGGCTTCCAGGAACCCCAGTACTGCCACAAAAAAAAAAAAATGTATTTAACCGGGCCTGGTGGCACATGCTTGTAATCCCAGCATTTGAGAAGCTGAGACCAGAGGATCACAGTTCACAGACAGCCTCGGCTACTTAGGTCTTGTTTCAAAATAAAGAATAAAATATTGGGCAGGGGGTGTAGCTTGGAGGTCAAATGCCTCTGGGTTCCATCCCCAGATCTGCAAAATTTTTTTTTAAATGTATTTTAAACACATCTAGCTGGGCGTGGTGGTACACTCTTGTAATCCCAGCATTTGGGAGACTGACACAGGAAGATCTAGGTTCACGATCAGCCTCAGCAACTTAGTGAGGCCCCTTGCAACTCAGTGAGACCCTGTTTCAAAATAAAGAATAAAAAATAGGACTGGGGGTATAGCTTGGAGGTAGAATGCCCCTGGGTTCCATCTCCAGTACGGCAAAACAAACAAACAAACCTGAATACAACATCTGGAGCAGCTTTGTTCATAATTGACCTAAATTGGGAGTACCCAAGATATCTGTCAGCAGGTGAATGAATAAACTCTGTGCTACATCCAGACAGTGGAATATAGTTCAGCACTGAAAAGCCATCAAGCCATGAGATGATGTGCACGAACTTTAAATGGATATCAGTAAGTGAAAGAAGCCAATCTGAAAAGACTATATATTGCATGATTCCAACTGTCTGACATGCTGGGGAAAGCAAAGCTAGGGAGACATTAAATGATCAGTAGTTGTCAGGAGTTGGAGTGGGGAGGGGGCTCAATAGGCAGAACACAGGATTTTTAGGCTAGTGAAACTATTTGGATGTTATAATATTGAATACATGTTTTTATACATTTTTCCAAGTCAAAGGATGTACACCTAATATAAACCATGGTTTTTGGTGATAATGGTGTGGTGGTTCGCGTTGTAACATACACTATGTGGTGCAGGATATAGGAGGAGGAAAGGCTTGTCTTTAACTTAGATTCATTTCCCTCATTGCTGTCAGTGCAGTCTAATGTGATCTTAGAACCTTGTGTGACCTTTTCCCCTCCTTAAACACAGATAGTAAATAGTGGATAGTGTGATAAAATGTTACCCCAATTAAGTTTTCTTAAACTTTGTTTCCAGAAGTTAAAAAGATAACTGATGGATTAGAAGTGTGAATTATAGGAATCAAGGCTTTGAAAATGGCTCAGTTGAGAACTAATAAAGCCCTGAAGCTAAGTCCTAATCCATGTGAATGGAGAGGGTGTCAGGACAGAAGTGTTACGCTGTGATGTCAAGATTGAGCACCTCCAGATGTCATGAGGATGGGGAGGCGGTGAGATGATGCCTGGATTTCTGGCTCTAGTGACTTGACGATGGAGGCCTGCAGAACAAGGAGGAGCTTGTGGGAAAGAGGATTTGTTTTGGGTGTATTGGGTTTCAGGAGTCTTTCCAATGTCCAGAGTTTAAATGACTTGGGAATATCATGCTTTTAAAGTGATTATTAACCAAGCCACAAACTAAATAACTTCCTTGCTAGGCACAGTGACACATGCCTGAAATATCATTACTTGGGAAGCTGAGATTGTTTTGAGGCCAGCCTCAGCAATTTAGTGAGACCCTGATTCAAAATAAAAAATTTTAAGCTGGGCGTAGTGGCGCATGCTTATAATCCCCGCGCTTGGGAGGCTGAGACAGAAGAATCGCACAGGTTTGAAGCCAGCCTCAGCTACTTAGTGAGATTCTCAGCAACTTAGTGAGACCCTGTTTCCAAATAAAATATAAAATAGGTCTGGGAGTATAGCCCGGAGGTAGAAAGCCTTTGAGTTCCACCTCTAGTACCACCAAAATAAAATAAAAATAAAATAAAAATTTAAAAGGGCTGGTGGTGTAGCTCAGAGATAAATGTACCTGGGTTCAATCCCAGCTACAAAATAAATAAATAAATATTCCTTTAAAGACATTTCTATAAAAATTTCTGTGACATCTCATTTTGGTAGAAAAAAAATGTAAATTTATATCCCATCTTTATTTTTGACTCACACTTCCATGCTCACCTAGAATTACTTACTAATATCTTTCTCACACTTTGAGGCCTTGCCCATCCTGAACTACATTCAGAAGTTTACCCATCTTCAGGGAACTTCACAACACATTCTATGTGGCCAGTTTCAGCCTCAGAGCAAAACCATACAGAAACATAAAACTCCAAATCATTATCTCCTATGATTTATGGACTCAGAAATCCTACCAAACCAAATTCAGCAACATATATAAAGCATTATGTACACAAATTCCAAGAATGTAAGGTTGATTCAACATATAAAAATTAAGGTAACATGCCATGTTAGTAGCAGTAATAAGAAATGGTAGCATTTGACAAAATCTGTACCTTCATCTCAAACAAAAAACTAAATATGTAAACAAGTAAAACTAGAGGGGAACTCTTCAACCTGAGAAAGGATCTATGAAAACCCCACAGCTGATGTCATGGCATCCTGCAATCAGGAACAGAGATACCCAGATACCCAGTCAGCCCACTTGTAGTTAATCTTATGTTGTAGGTTCTAAGGTCAGATAAGCAAGAAAAAAGCAAGGGCAAGTCAGGCATGGTGGCCCACACTTGTAATCCCAGCATTCAGGAGGTTGAGAACAGAGGATCGCGACTCATGGACAGCCTCAGCTACTTAGACCCTTCACAACTCAATGAGATCCTGTTTCAAAAATAAAAGGTGGTGCACGCTTGTAATCCCCGCGCTTGGGAGGCAGAGACAGGAGGATCGCGCAGGTTCAAAGCCAGCCACTCGCACTGGCTTAGGAGACCCTGTTTCCAGATAAAAAATATAAAAAATAGGTCTGGGAGTGTAGCCCGTAGGTAGAAGGGCTTCCAGGAACCTGAGTACCACCAAAAAAAAAAAAAAAAAAAACTGAAAAATGGCTCTAGGGGTGTAGTTTAGAGGTAGAATACCCTTGGGTTCCATCCCCAGTACCACAAAAAGGGGGGGGGGGGAGCATATAGATGAGAAAGGAAAAAATAAAACTATATTTTCAGATAATGTGATCCTGTACAAGGGTTTATATATTAGAAAATTTGAAATAAGCTATTAGAATGAAATCAACTGATCAGCACAGTTGCAGTGTACAAGGTAAATATTTTAAAGTCAGCCTGGTGTGCTGGGCATGCCCATAATCCTAATTCTTGGGAGGCTGAGACAGGAGAATTGCAGGTTTGAAACTTGCCTCAGCAGCTTATACTCTTAGCAACTTAGACCCTTTTTAGAAATAAATTAGCTCAGAGGTTGATTACCCCTGAGTTCAATCCTTAGTACCTATCCCTCCAATACTCTGTGTATATGTTTTAATGTCATTTATTCTCCTATAAACAGTGAAAAAATCCATAAATGACAATTCCATTTATTATAGCATTGGAAAGACTAAAATACTTAGGAATAAACTCAAAAGAATATCCAATTCATAACCTAAAAATCAAAATATCTGGGCATAGTGGCGCTTGCTTGTAATCCTAATAGTTGGAAGGCTGAGACAGGAGGATCCAGGTTTGCTGCCAGCTTTAGCTACTTAGTGAGGCCCTCTGCAACTTAGACCCTGTTTCAAAATAAAGAATAAAAAAAAAAATTGGGCTGCGGGTATAATTCAGTGGTAGAATGCCCCTGGGTTCAATCCCAAGCACCAATAAGTAAATAAATAAATAACCAACCTGAAAGAAATCAAGATATAAACAAAGACAGTGCATGCTCATGAACTATAAGACAATGTTCTTAATACAGTAAGACTCCCCATCAATACTGATCACAGCTCAACATAATCCTTATCAAAATCCCAGCTGCCTCAGTTGCTGAGGCAGGTTTCAAACCTGCAAAATAGGCAGGCTCATCCTAAAATTTATATGGGAAGTGAAGATTTTTCAGAATAGCCAACGAGCTGGGTGTGGTGTCGCACACTTGTAATCCCTATACTCCTGAAATCTGAGACAGGAGGATCAAAGGTTCAAGCCAGCCTCAACTACTTAGGCCCTCTGTAACTTAGACCCTGTTTTCAAAACAAAGAATAAGGAGCAGTTGCTTTGGAGCATTTAGGGAAACCTCAGGGCTTGCCTGCACCGCCTGCTCCTCCTGTCTACCTACTTCCTCCTCAGACTGCAGTCCGTCCACATGCTAGCCTGCTCGGTTATGGCAACTGGCAGCCCCAGCATTGTGATTAGTGATGATAAAGCAACCTATGACCTAGATTTATTTTGTATACTTAATCATTATGCTGAGGATTTGGAAAAGGTGTTTATTCCTCATGAACTAATTATGGACAGGATTGAAAGGCATGCTCAAGACGTGATAAAGGAGGTGGGAGGCTTTCACATTGTGGCCCTCTGTGTGCTCAAGAAGGCTATAAATGTTTTGCTGGAGCTGGGCCTGGTGGCTCTTGCTTGTAATCCCAGCATTTGGGAGGCTGAGATAGGAGGATTGCAGTTCAAAGACAGTCTCAACTACTATTTAGTGAGGCCCTGTTTCAAAATAAAGAATGAAAAATAGGACTGGGGTTGTTGCTTGGAGGTAGAATGCCCCTGGGTTTTATCCCCAGTACCGAAAAAAAATAAAAATCTTTGCTGACATACTGTATTATATTAAAGCACTGAAGAGAAATAGTGATAGGTCCGTTCCTATGACTAGATTTTATCAGACTGAAGAGCTATTGTAATGACCAGTCAACAGTAATTGGTGGAGATGATCTCTCAACTTTAACTGGAAAGAATGTCTTGATTGCTGAAGATATAATTGACACTGGCAAAACAATGCAAACTTTGCTTTCTTTGGTTAAGCAGTACAGTTCAAAGATGGTCAAGGCAGCAAGCTTGCTGGTGAAAAGGACCCCTCAAAGTGTTGGATATAGACCAGACTTTGTTGGATTTGAAATTCCAGACAAATTTGTTGTTGGATATGCCCTTGACTACAATAAACACTTCAGGAACTTGAACAATATTGCAGTCATTGCTTAGTAAAGCTTTCTTCATGAAATGTCTAAGAATTTTACCTGTTTTGTATTTTAGAAATGTCAGTTGCTGCATTCTTGATTTTTATTTGCACTATGAACCTAGAAGCTATCAATTCCTTTTGGACAGATTGTTGTTTAATTTGTGAATGAAAAACATCTCTTAAACTATACCACTATTGAAAACGTGTCTGTAAAAAGCATTTAAAGAAAAGATGTATTAGTTTCATAATTGGTAATTTAATTTTATATATTCAGGAAAGAACAGTATATTGTTCATTATACAACCATGTGTTTAGAAAAGTAAGGAGCATACAGTTTTCAAATCAATGATAGCATTTAAGAGATTTTGTTCAGTCAAATAAACCTGTTACAGTAATGTTGACTGTATTTTCCCACGTTCAGATTATTTCTGTTCAATCTTTGTCAACTGTCCATTTTAAATGCAAATAAATAAATTCCAAAAAAATTTTTAAAATAAATAATAAAGCCGGGCATGGTGGCACATGCTTGTAATCCCAGTACTTGGGAGGCTGAGACAGGAGGATCACACAGGTTCAAAGCCAGCCTCGGCTACTTAGTGAGGCTCTCAACAAGTTAGTGAGACCCTGTTTCCAAGTAAAGTTTTAAAAATAGGTTTGGGAGTATAGCCCCACAGGTAGAAAGCCTCTGGGTTCCATCCCCAGTGCCACTAAATAAATAAATAAATAAATAAATAAATAAATAAATAAATGGCTGGGGGTGTAGCATGGAAGTAGAATGCCCCTGGGTTCCATCCCCAGTACCACCAAAAAAAATAAAAAATAGCCAACAAGGCCTTCCATTTTTAAATTTCAAAATATAATACAAGTCTACATTGATCAAACAGTGTGGTATTGACATAAGGGTAGACATACAGACCAATGCAATAGCATTAAGAGCCTGGAAATAAAACCTCACATTTAGAGACAAGTGGTTTTATACTAGGAGTCCAAGACAATTTTATGAGGACATAACAGTCTTGCCAACAATTGATACTGGAACTGGTTGTCCCCATGCAAAAGAACAGAGTTGGTTCCCTATCCCATAACATCCACAAAGGTGGGTGTGGTGGCAACACGTCTGTCATCCCAGTACTTGGGAGACTGAGACAGGAGAATCCCAGGTTCAAAACCAGCCTCAGCAATTTAACAAGGCCCTCAGCAACTCAGGGAGACCCTGTTTCTAAATAAAAAATAAGTCTGGCATGGTGACATACACTTGAAATCCCAGAATTTGGGAGGCTGAGACAGGAGAATCCCACAGGTTCAAAGCCAGCTTCAGCTACTTAGTGAGGCTCTCAGCAACTTAGTGAAATTCTGTTTCAAGAATAAAAAGCCAGACGTGGTGGCACACACTTGTAATCCCAGCATTCGTGAGGCTGAGATCAGAGGATTGAGGTTCACAGACAGCCTCAGCTACTTAGTGAGGCCCTCTGCAACTCAGTGAGACCCAGTTTCAAAATAAAGAATAAAAAATAGGGCTGAGAGTGCAGCTTGGAGATAGATTGCCTCTGGCTTGCATCCCCAGTACTACAAAAAAAAAAAAAAAAAGAATAAAAAGAATAAAAAATAGGGCTGGGGATGTAGCTCAGAGGTAGAGTGCCCCTTGGTTTCATCCCCAGTACTAAAAATTTTCAAAAAGAAAGAAAAAAGATAAAAGTATTGACAGGCAATGATGTGGAGAAATTAGTACCCACATTCATTATTGCTAGAGCTGCAATATGGTTCAGGCCACTTTGGAAAACAGTTTGATAGTTTCACAAATTGCTAAACCTAGAGTTTTTCATAACCCAACAAACTTCCTCCTAGCTGTATCAAAGAAAAAAGAAAACATATCCACACAAAAACGTATAACTGGATGTTCATCTTAGCATTATTCATATACCCCAAAATGAAAAACAACCTAAATGCCTGTCAACGCCATACAGGGGACTATTATTCAGCAATAAAAATGAATACAGTGCTAGGCATGGCAGTACTTGAGTGGCTGAGATGGATCACAGTTTGTCAATCTCAACAACTTAGTGGGACTCTCAGCCACCTAGGGAGACCCTGTTTCAAAAGAAAAAAAAATAATTTAAAAAATAGGGTTCATGGTGTAGCTCAGAGGTAAAATGCCCTGGGTTCAGTTCCCAGTACCAAAAAATAAAAATGTATCCTAGAAAATGGATGAACATGAAGCCCCAAATACCAGGAAATGGAGTAGGGCTAGGAATGAGAGGACCTTCCAGAGAGGATGTAGGGGAAATCTTGTATATTGATGACATAGGACTGGGTAGGGTTTGGGTGGGGTTCCTGTTGCTAATTGAGCTGCTGATTCTCATGAGTCACATTCAAAACTCCTGTGGGGCGTGGGGAATCCAGCTCATCCTTGTTTCCAGTCAATTCTTGGGTTGGTGAGGGGACAGGAGGCCACTCCTTCCCCAAGCCCTTAGCTCACTGATGCTTGTGAGGGAGTGTGGGAGCTGGGGTGGTGACTGAGTTCCCTACATCAGTCCTTCAGTTGGTATAAGGTTATTTGATTTTTAGCTCTTATTTTTTTATGAATGTCCAAAACTCTTTGTCCCTGCCCTCCCAGACTTTGTGTGGCCAGTTGGAAGTGTTTAGTTTGTGTTTATCTCTCCCTCATTTATGGAGCAGGGGCTGAGGCCGTGACACATCTGTGCTCTGCATCCATGCCTCTTTTGGACATTAAAGGTGGATTGATGCAAAAAAATGGATGTGCTTTAAAAACATAACATTAAGCTAAGTGAAAGAAGCCTGTCACAAAAGATCATATCTTATAGGATTTTAATTATGTGAACTGTCCAGAACTGGCCAATAATAGTAGTTCCCTTGGTCTGAGGGGTGCAAAGGGAAATTTGGAAGCATAGGTTTTATTTTATTTATTTATTTATTTTTATTTTTATTTATTTATTTATTTATTTATTTTGGTGGTAGTAGGGGTGGAACCCAGAGGCTTTCTACCTCCGGGCTATACTCCCAGATCTTTTTTTATATTTTATTTGGAAACAGGGTCTCACTAAGTTGCTGAGAGTCTTACTAAGTAGCCAAGGCTGGCTTCGAACTCGTGCGATCCTCCTGTCTTAGCCTCCCAAGCACCGGGATTACAAGCGTGCGCCACCCGCCTGGCTTGCAATAGGTTTTAGAGTTCCTTTCTGGAGTGAGGAAAATGCTCAAAAAATTATTGTAGGGATTGGAGTGTGTCTCAGTGGTAGAGTGCTTAGCATGTTTCAGAACCTGGGTTCAGTTACCACTAACACATACACAAGTAACTGTAGTGATGGCTGCACAACTGAATACACTGTAAAAACAGTAAATTTTAAGACTTTGAATGAATTTGAAAGTATGTAAATTATACCTCAATAAAGCAACTTTACAAAAAAGGTTTCCCCCACCTTTCCTGAAAGGTGTGCATTATCTTGATAGTTTAAGTTCAGGGCTCCGTTTACAAAGTATAATAATATTTTATCAGTCAGGCATGGTGGTGCACGCTTGTAATCTCAGTACTTGGGAGGGTGAGACCAGAGGATCACGGTTCGCAGACAGCCTCAGCTACTTAGGCCCTTTGCAACTCAGTGAGATTGTTTCAAAAATAAAGAATAAAAAAAAGGGCTGGGGTGTAGCTCAGAGGTAGAATTCCCCTGGGTTCCATCCCTAGTATAATAATAATAATAATAATAATAATAATAATAATAATAATATATAAGTTTGATCATCCCTGTGCTGCTAATTTCATATTTGTAATTTATCTTAATACTTCTATTTGGTGTATTTCCTCTCATATTCATTGGCCATTTTATGTTTGAGGATAGAGATTATCTAATACCTATTACCTATATTAACCCCCTTTTATTTTTTTTTATTTTTTATTTTTTTGGTGGTACTGGGGTTCCTGGAAGCCCTTCTACCTCTGGGCTACACTCCCAGACCTATTTTTACATTTTTGTATTTGGAAACAGGGTCTCCTAAGCCAATGCGCGCGGCTGGCTTCGAACCTGCGCGATCCTCCTGTCTCTGCCTCCCAAGCGCGGGGATTACAAGCGTGCGCCACCACACCCGGCTCCCCTTTTAATATTATAATGATAGATATGCTATGGAAACCCAAATGCTAACTGGTTATTTTGTCAAGTCCTGTTTTTTTTTTTTTTTTTTTTGGTGGTACTGGGGTTCCTGGAAGCCCTTCTACCTCCGGGCTACACTCCCAGACCTATTTTTACATTTTTTTATTTGGAAACAGGGTCTCCTAAGCCAGCGTGCACGGCTGGCTTCGAACCTGCGCGATCCTCCTGTCTCTGCCTCCCAAGTGCGGGGATTACAAGCATGCGCCACCACGCCCGGCCTGTCAAGTCCTGTTTTTAAAGGACCTATTAAGACTGTTGTTGTTCCTTTTATTCAAGGTGATTCAAATGTACAGTGGCTGTAAAGTTAGGCTTTATATGTTTAGATGACATAATTTACTTTGGAAAATAATATGCTTATATTTTTCAAAATCTTTCAAAACTATACTGATGTGTTGGGTTTAAATATCATTAACATCAAAAGTATTTTCTGCTTGATGTAGTGGTGTACACCTGTAATCCCAATACGTGGAAGACTGAGACAGGAGGATCATAGGTTCAAGGACAGCCTCAGCAAGTAATGACACTCTCATCAACCTAGCAAGACCATTTTTCAAAGAAAAGTAAAATAGGACTGAGGGTATAACTCAGACACAGAATGCCCTTAAGTTGAAGCCCCAGTATCACTAAAAAAAAGTATTTGATGACTATGTACTACTATATATTAGGATATATGAGTTCTAGTAAGATACAATAAAATATCAAAAATATATCTATTCTTAGCTGAGTGTGTTGGTACACATCTGTAATCCCGGTACTTGAGAAGCTGAGACAGAAGAATTACAGGTTTGAGGCTAGCCTCAGCAACTTAGACCCTGTTTCAAAAAAGTAAAGGGCTGGGAGTTTAGCCTAGAGATAGAATGCCCCTGGGTTCAATCTCCAGTACCATACACACACACACACACATGTACACACAGGCATGCATACACACATGTACATGAATTCTAGGGCTGTCGGGAAGATTCATTTGGGCCAGAGTTATTTTTAAAATCTTTATGGAAGAATGAGACTTTCATATAGGCTTGTTAAATATGCATATTTATATTCTTGGTTTTTAGGTACAAAACCCAAAACATGAACCATGATACATATTACCAATGTTCAATGCTGATTTGGCTAGAATTGGAATACAGTTGTCTACAAAATATTCTAGAAGACATAGAAAAAGCAAAGTGATGGATGACAGAAAAGAGCCTCCATTCTTCAATGAAGATAATGTGGGACCATTCTACTACAAACTTCCTTTCTATGATACGATGGAGCTCTTCATTGAAACACTGACTGGCACATGCTTTAAGCTGAGAGTTTCACCCTTTGAAGCTGTTATTTCTGTAAAAGCAAAAATTCAAAGATTGGAAGGTACTAGTCTTTATTTGGGGGATATAATTAAATTTGTTTAGCAAGAATGTATAAAAATTTTAAAGCTTTTGGATGGAGAAAATTTTCAAATTATGACATTAGAAAGAATAGGAAACATATAATATATTCTTCTCAACAATTACCAACTCATGAGCTATCTCCTTTCCATTCCTGTAGTCTCCCTACCTTACTCCCCTTCCACCAGAGTCTTTGGAATCAAATCTCTGGTATCATGGCAAAAGAGTGAAATCACATATTAGTTTTCAGCAAGCTATGATGACCTGAAAATTCTCCCAAAACACTCTTTTAATGGGAAATGGTAATTGTATTCTCTTAGTGACCTTGTTTACTGCTTACCTTTTTGCACTGCATTTAAATACTTTCTTCTTCTCCTCCTCCTCCTGTATCTTCTTTTCTAATATAAAGCTCACCTGAGCTTTTGGATTTCACTTAGACATAGTTGAAGTTCCATTAATAGAGCCAGGGATACTGAATATCATACATCTCTTTTTTATTTTTATGTGGATCATATTGAAAATGGCATACAATCAGACTGTGCTTGGTGCCCCCCCCACTTCCTCTTCCCCACTCCCAACAATGAGTGTCCAGGTTAACCATGCTACATTCATATTTGTACACATATTCGAATGTAGCTCCTCCATTAATCAACCTCAGCCTTCTTCATCTCCTACCCTTTCATTTCAGCTTTGCTGCAGTTTACCCTCCATTATCTGAAGTCCCTCTGATATTCCTAATAATCCCTAGTTTGGGCATATTAGAGAAAACATATGTCCCTTCTCTTTCAGTGCTTGGCTAATCTCACTGAACATAATGTTCTCCAGGTCTTCCCATCTTCTTGTGAATGGCATGATTTTGTTTTTCTTTATAGACATATGTCTCTTTTTTAAAATCTTTTTATAAGCCGGGTGTGGTGGCGCATACTTGTAATCCCCGTGCTTGGGAGGCAGAGACAGGAGGATTGCACTGGGTTGAAGCCAGCCTCGCTGGCTTAAGAGACTCTGTTTCCAAATTTAAAAAAATATAAAAAATAGGTCTGGGAGTGTAACCCAGAGGTCAAGGGTTTCCAGGAACCCCAGTACCACAAAAAAAATTTTTTTTAATATTTTCATATAATATCTCATATATATATTTGTGAAAAGTGCTATATAAGTAACATTGTATTAATATTAGAATATCTTTCTTTGTATCCTTCAGATTTCTAAAACAAAGTACTATTTACCATTTCTAGTTTGTGAAAATCCAGTTTTGACTAGGAAATTAAAATGTTCCATATAACACTAAATGATCTTTACTAGAAGCTAGATGAAACTTGCTTATAACAATAAGGTTGTAATTGGAATAAAGGATGAGTAGGGTGGGAATCTTTATTTTTGTGAGATCGAGGCTCTTGTTCCTGAGGTGTGTGTGTGTTTGTTTGTTTGTTTGTTTGTTTCATTTGTTTTAACCATTGCTTGGACTCAGAGGAAGTTCTTTTGAAATTAGGGCCGGATGGATTTTGTGGCCACATCAACATAGCCAATGGCAGCACATGCAAATTTTGTTCCCCAGTGACTTGGTGAGACCTGGAGTCAGAATATTTTATTTAGACTTTGTTCTGCTTTGTTATTTGTATGATGTGCAATGATACCTTTTTATTTTTAAATCACTCTTTAGAATTTTATTGGTACAATATGATTGTACATCATAGTGAGATTCAAAGTGGTACATTCATATATACTCACAACAGTGATACTCTTTTCATAGCAGGAATATAAAACCAAATAATCTTTTTATTTTCCCCTAATTTGTGCATTCTTAAATAGTCACTGTGCAGCAAGCATGCATTAGGGAGCATCTTCTTTAAGTCTTCTAATGTCAGAAGAGTGTACTTAGTCTTAGAGGAAATTAGGAACTCATCCAAGAGATAGGTTTAGTTACTGTCACAGTCAGAACCAGAACAAATTAGACTCCTTGTGCTTTGTAGGAGACATTATTGGAGTAAAAGCAGTAGTTCTATAAGTCATTAGACAATTGGAGCTCAGTTTAAACATTTATAAAACAAATACAGTAGACTGGTAAATTAGATAAGATGTAAAATGCCAGTGCACTGGGGATGGTACAACAAATGCCTTAGACATTGGGGCTTACACAGCAGTGATCTATTTTCTCACAGATTGGAGGCTGTTAGCACAAGGTTCAAGGTACCAACATGGTTGTGTTCTGGTAAGGCCTTTGTCTTTTTTCTTTTGCTAATAACACAATACCACAGACTGGTTAAGTTTTAAAGGAAAGATGGTTTATTTTGACTCACAATTCTGGATTAAATTGATGAGGCCACATCTGGTGATGGCCTTCTTCCTGGCAGAGTCCTGAGATGGCTCAGGGCATCACATGACAGGAGACGGGAGGGGGGCATGTAAGTGTGTTTCTTGCTCTCTTCCTCATACAGAATACTAATATTCAACCCTGGGAACCTGCCCGGATGATTTTATCCAATCCTAATCACTTTCCTAGGTCCCATCTGGACACCACAGTCAGTTTAAATTCCCAACCTCTTAATCCCTCACAATGGGGAGGAAATTTCATATGTGCACAAACCATACTCAGGTCACAGCTGTCCTCTTTCTGCCTGCAGACTTTTCACTGTGTCTTCATTGTGCCTCCGCATGGCACAGAGAGAACACTCAAAGACAAGCTTTCTGGTATCTCTCATAAAGACATTAAGCCCATCAGGAGGAGCCACTTCATGACCCTTTCGAAACCTAATTATCACCAAAAGCCTCATCTCCAAGTAACCATCATATTGAGGGCAAGGGTTTGGACATATAAATTACTGGGAGGACAAGTCAATGCATACACTTACCGCTAGTGGTCAGAAGATCTTAATTTCCTCCTCCTGTGCCCATTTCTCAAACTTACACCCCTTGTCCAATCCTTTCCTACTGCTCTCCAGACTTTCTCCTAGCTTCAGCAGTTGGGCAGTAACAGTCACTGTGTGCTTCAAGAGGCTTCAAGCCGGCAGCCTTAACCAGGTACAGTGGCATGTACTTGTCATCCCAGTACTTGGGAGGCTGAGACAGGAGGATTGCACTTTAGAATTAGCAACTTAGTTGAGGCCCTGTTCAAAATAAAAAAACAAAAGGGCCACGCTGGGCATGGTGGCACACACTTGTAATCCCAGTGCTTAGGAGGCTGAGACAGGAGGATCACACAGGTTCGAAGCCGGCCTCAGCTACTTAGTGAGGCTCTCAGCAACTTGGTGAGACCCTGTTTCCAAGAAATATATAAAATGGGTCTGGAAATATATAAAATGGGCCCAGAGGTAGAAAGCCCCTGGGTTCTACCCCCAGTAACACACACACACACACACACACACACACACACACGCACGCACGCCTCGGAGCATATCTTAGAGGTAGAGTGCTCCTGGGTTCAATTTCTAGTAAAAAAGAGGGGCAACGTTCATGAAAAATAAATTTTTTTGGGGGGGGATGACCTTTATACTTCCACCCCTGAAGTCATTTGGGGCTAACCTGGTAAGATTCTCTAGGTTGGAGAGCTATGGAATAGAGAGGACAAAGGTGACATTGCTCAAGTTAATCCTGCAGGGAAAATCATTCTTCCTTTTAGGCAGCCTCTGGTGAGTTCAGGACTAGACCCTAGAGAGAAAGAGGAGGGAGGATGGAAGGAGTGTGCCAGGTTAAGAATGATTAAACTGCAGTAAGGGAAGGTGGGTACCTACCAGGGCATCTTTAATGGCCCTGAGTGCCAAACACTGTGCCTGGTTTTCAGTTGGTAGCTGAGTAGTTACTTGACCTGTCTTTATATTAGTTGACCACCTTAAAATGGGAATGATAATGGTATCCATCTCAAAGGTTGTTCTCTGGATTACAGGAAATAACTAAAATGCTTGGCAGAGTGCCTGTGATATTTATCAGAGGAAAATGGCGAGTCTGCACATAGAGCCTTGTGTGCCCAAGAACGAACGTGATACCTTGCCCATGGGAAACATCTTTGCTGGGCTCACTGACTTCCCTAAGGAGCCAGAGTCTTTGGAGCTCATCATTAATGAGAGGAGTGGTCTACAAAAGAGAGGCTTTCCATTCCATAAGGTGTGAAAAATGATGAGTGAAGTTGGCAAAGAAAACTGTGGCAGAAAATGTCAGGGAGTGTTTGTTACAGTGGGCCTCCTAGACTTGGCCTCTAAACTTGGCATTACTGCTCCCTGACAAAGGTCTCTCTTGGCTTCTGGGCATGGGATGGGATTGTTTTTATCACCCCCCTCCCCTTATGAGTAAGTAGAGCCATATGATCAGTTCTGGCCATGAGCTATGAATGGAAAGTCATTTCTAGGCACAGTAATTGTTGCTCTTTCAACCTGGCTCCTTGAGTGACAGCAGTGAGCAGAGTCTTCTGCTGTCATGTAATGGACATGTAACATGAGCAAGAAGCAAGTCTTTCTTTTAAGCTAGTGACTCGTAGTTTGCTATTTCAGATGAACTTCCTTTATTTCTGACCCAGTGTCAGGAGAGGACCTCATTTTCCCCCCATCTAGATAATGGTTGTCTATGCATCCATCATGCATTGAATTTGTCTTGTCTCTTCTTAACTTTACAGCTGTCCATCACATTGTGATATATGTTGATCACCTGATCTCTTTCTTCCTAGGTCAGTATTACACTGGCTTATTTACTGTAAATCTTAATAACTGATATTGTATCCCTTTGATGTGCTATTTAAAATTATCTTATCTCTTCCTGTTGTGAACTTTTAATTATTTTATAGAACTTTGTGTGTAAATGTATCTAGGCTTGGATATCAGGAAAGATAGGGAACATTTTGGGAGTAGTGTTATTTTGTTATTTTATTTCCTTAGCACTCAGTCTAACAATTGTTAGAGATCTTTGCATAAGAAGCAGAGTGCCACACAGTGGTTAGATGGCTGACTTGCAGCATTTTGTTTCAGCTAACTTCTGTCCCCAGCAACTGTTTCAGCGCCCACCCTTCAGCCCACCCACCTTCACTATGTATGATTCAAGTATAGGGTTTAAAAATGATTTTTTTCTTATAGAAACAGCAAACCTCACCATCTCCCAAAGGAGAAACATTTTTAATCCTCTCAATTATAAACATACTTTTCTGGAAAATTGTCTACTTGCCTTCATTTTCTAATTTATCACATGAAATTTTCAAGGTAGTCTCTTCTGTTTCCTACTTTCTATTGTGTCTTTAGTTATGTTGCATTTTCATTCCAGATCTGTGCCTTCTCTTTTTCTTGGTTAGTTTTATCAGAGGTTATTCTATTTTCCTGGTGTTTTCAAAACATCTTTTATCTGTGTTATATCTTTGGTTTTGATTTTATTAATCTCTGCTTTTGGCCTTGCCTTTTACTTCTTTGTATAAAATTTGTACCCTTTCCTTTTTATTTTTATTTTTATTTTCTTCTTTCTTTTCTTTTCTTTCTTGCTTTTTTTTTTTTTTTTTTTTTTTTGGTGTTGTACTAGGGATTTACCCCTCTGAGCTGTCCTCCCAGCCCTATTTTATTTTCTATCTTAAAACAAGATTTTACTAAATTACTTCACAAGAGGTTTGACACTGTGATCCTCTTGTCTCAGCCTCCCAGATACTCACAGGTATGTGCTACTGCACCTTGTGTCTCATTGTTCATTAATTTCAGTCTTTTAATTTTCTCTGCTCTTACTTAACACTCTTCTTTCTTTCTTTCTTTCTTTCTTTCTTTTTCTTTCCTTTTTTTTTTTTCAGTACTGGAGACTGAACCCAGGGGCATTCTGTCTTCAAGCTACAACCCCAGCCCTATTTTTTACTTTTTATTTTGAAACAGGGTCTCACTAAGTAGCTGAGGCTAGCTGAAAATCTGAACTCAGCCTCTCAAGTACTGGGATTACAAGTGTGTACCACCATGCCCAGTCTTTCTCTACTTTTCTAAGGAGGAAACTTAGATTATTGGTGCTAGATTTCCTGTCCTAATTAGTACATTTAATGCTATAAATTTCTGTCTTAGCATTGCTTTTGCTGCATCCCACAAATTTTAAGAAGTTATGTTTTCATCTAGTATCTCATTCAACATTCTCACTGCTGCAATCCCAAACAACTGACAACA